>NC_137149.1:93016374-93623313 GCF_951394435.1 Stenella coeruleoalba | reverse complement strand
TATCACTGCTGCGTTTATGCCCCTGTACACATGCTTGATTCTCTTTCGGAGACATAGCAATCCATAGGTTTTAAGATACTTACTAGTCAGGTACATTCTTAGGCGTTTAATATGGGGTTTTGAGTCCATTTCGTTGAGCAAGGAGTAGCTCTTGTCTATTCCATATTTGGCTTAAGGAACTTTATCTGTGCTCATTTCGATCTCTGGTTATGCAGCACCCCAACTCACCTTTACCCTTAAGCAAGCATAAGTTGGTTTTCTAAATTTGAGACCCTGTTCTGTTCTGTAATTCAGTTCCTGTGTAGCCAAGTTTACATTCCGTGTATTACTGATATATTATGATGTTTCTTTTTCTGTGTGACTTATTTCAGTTAGAATCATCATACCTGAATCCACTCATTATGTTGCTACGGGCCTGAAGACACAGATTTCATTGCTGAGTGATACTGCATTGTACGTAAGTACCACAAGTTCTTTATCCATTTTTCCCTTTCTGTGATATTGAACTTGTACGGTAAACGAGGTTCTTGTAAACAGAGGCGTCCCAAACTTTGGGGTGGCTGTGTCTTTTTGATTTTAATTTCCCTAAGCTATAGGACCATAAGTGGAAGTGCCCTAGGCTCCGTTGCTTTGTTTTTTAGATGTTTCAGGAAACACCATACACTTCTCCCGAGTGTCTGTTGGCAATTTACATTCCGCCCATCAGCATAACAAGGCTCCCAGTTCTCCATGGCCTGTCCTGCCTTTCTGGATTTTACACTTTTTTCAGATGGCCCTTTTGACCGGGGGGAAGTGAGACTTCATTGTAGTGCAGATTTCCTTTGCAAGCTTGCTTGGTTGGCCAAAAAGTGCGTATGCGTTTTTTCCTGAATATATTCAGGAAAAAACGCATACGCCCTTTTTGGCCAAGTGCATCATTGTGGACGTTCTGCCTCTTTTCCTATGCTTTCAATGCAATTCCAGTCTACCTCCTGAAATCGGTTTCCTGCAATTCTGCCCCGCTTTCAAGTCCTCTTGGCAGCCTTACTTCAGTCTATTTTTGGACGATAGCTGTCATTTATAACTCTGCAGGTTTGTGAATTACAGTGCCCCTGAGCTCCTTTCTTCAACTCGCTTTCTTGTGAGCTGGCCGCAACACCGCAGCATGGCTTCAGGCCCTAATCTGGTTCCGGCACGGCACGCTGAGCCTTTGGTTATTTCCTCTTCCTGGTGGGAAATGAGAGTTAAATTTGCCCGTCCAGACACCTCCAGCTAGTCTCTCATTGGCTCTCCCTATTCCTGTTCATCTTCCGCAGAAATTGCAAACTGGGCCAAACAGGAGGTTAAAGGCGCTGACTCTCCAAGTCGGGAGAGTGTTAGTAAAGCGTCTGGAATGTTGCACCCGAGTACCAGGGTACGAAAACTGAGACATATTTGAACACGTCTCCCGATCACATGGTTGATCATACTCTAGGTTCCACATGCATGTTTTAGCTGAAGGATGAATACCTTAAAACTGGGTAGTTGAAACCGTGGAATGGGTTCCATGCAATATGACTTCAAAGGTTCTTCATTTGCTCACCGAACCTCTCCAATCCTATCACTGCTGCGTTTATGTCCCTGTACACATGCTTGATTCTCTTTCGGAGACATACCAATCCATAGGTTTTAAAATACTTACTAGTCAGGTACATTCTTAGGCGTTTAATATGCGGTGTTGAGTCCATTTCGTTGAGCAAGGAGTAGCTCTTGTCTATTCCATATTTGGCTTAAGGAACTTTATCTGTGCTCATTTCAATCTCTGGTTTTATGCAGCACCCCAACTCACCTTTCCCCTTAAGCAAGCATAAGTTGGTTATCTAAATTTGAGACACTGTTCTGTTCTGTAATTCAGTTCCTGTGTAGCCAAGTTTACATTCCGTTTATTAGTGATATCTTATGATGTTTCTTTTTCTGTGTGACTTATTTCAGTTAGAATCATCGTACGTGAATCCACTCATTGTGCTGCTACGGGCCTGATGACATAGATTTCATTGCTGAGTGATATTGCTTTCTAAGTAAATACCACAACTTCTTTATCCATTTTTCACTTTCTGCGATGTTGAACTTGTACTGTAAACGAGGTTCTTGTAAACAGAGACGTTCCAAACTTTGGGGTGGCTGTGTCTTTTTGATTTTAATTTCCCTAAGCTATAGGACCATAAGTGGAAGTGCCCTAGGCTCTGTTGCTTTGTTTTTTAGATGTTTCAGGAAACACCATACACTTCTCCCGAAAGTCTGTTGGCAATTTACATCCCGCCCATCAGCATAACAAGGCTTCCAGTTCTCCATGGCCTGTCCTGCCTTTCTGGATTTTACACTTTTTTCAGATGGCCCTTTTGACCGGGGGGAAGTGAGACTTCATTGTAGTGCAGATTTCCTTTGCAAGCTTGCTTGGTTGGCCAAAAAGGGCGTATGCGTGTTTTCCTGAATATATTCAGGAAAAAATGCATACACCCTTTTTGGCCAAGTGCATCACTGTGGACGTTCTGCCGCTTTTCCTATGCTTGAAATGCAATTCCTGTCTACCTCCTGAAATCGGTTTCCTGCAATTCTGCCCCGCTTTCAAGTCCTCTTGGCAGCCTTACTTCAGTCTATTTTTGGACGATAGCTGTCATTTATAACTCTGCAGGTTTGTGAATTACAGTGCCCCTGAGCTCATTTCTTCAACTCGCTTTCTTGTGAGCTGGCCGCAACACCGCAGGATGTCTTCACGCCCTAATGTGGTTCCAGCATGGCACGCTGAGCCTTTGGTTAATTCCTCTTCCTCGTGGGAAATGAGAGTTAAATTTGCCCGTTCAGACACCTCCAGGTAGTCTCTCATTGGTTCTCGCTATTCCTGTTCATCTTCCGCAGAAATTGCAAACTGGGTCAAACAGGAGGTTAAAGCCACTGACTCTCCAAGTAGGGAGAGTGTTAGTAAAGCATCTGGAATGTTGCACCCGAGTACCAGGGGAGGAAAACTGAGACATATTTGAACACGTCTCCCGTTCACACCGTTGATCATACTCTGGGTTCCACATGCATGTTTTAGCTGAAGGAAGAATAACTTAAACCTGCAGAGTTGAGACCCGTGTAATGGGAACCATTCAATATGACTTCAAAGGGTCTTCATTTGCTCACCGAACCTCTCCAATCCTATCACTGCTGCGTTTATGCCCCTGTACACACGCTTGATTCTCTTTTGGAGACATAGCAATCCATAGGTTTTAAGATACTTACTAGTCAGGTACATTCTTATGCGTTTAATATGGGGTGTTGAGTCCATTTCGTTGAGCAAGGAGTAGCTCTTGTCTATTCCATATTTGGCTTAATGAACTTTATCTGTGCTCATTTCAATCTCTGGTTTTATGCAGCACCCCAACTCACCTTTCCCCTTAAGCAAGCATAAGTTGGTTTTCTAAATTTGAGACACTGTTCTGTTTTGTAATTCTGTTCATGTGTAGCCAAGTTCACATTCTGTGTATTAGTGATACCTTATGATGTTTCTTTTCTGTGTGACTTATTTCAGTTCGAATCATCATACCTGAATCCACTCATTATGCTGCTACGGGCCTGATGACATAGATTTCATTGCTGAGTGATATTGCATTGTACGTAAGTACCACAACTTCTTTCTCCATTTTTCACTTTCTGCGATATTGAACTTGTACCGTAAACGAGGTTCTTGTAAACAGAGGCGTCCCAAACTTTGGGGTGGCTGTGTCTTTTTGATTTTAATTTCCCTAAGCTATAGGACCATAAGTGGAAGTGCCCTAGGCTCTGTTGCTTTGTTTTTTAGATGTTTCAGGAAACACCATACACTTCTCCAGAGTGGCTGTTGGCAATTTACATCCCGCCCATCAGCATAAGAAGGCTCCCAGTTCTCCATGGCCTGTCCTGCCTTTATGGATTTTACACTTTTTTCAGATGGCTCTTTTGACCAGGTGGAAGTGAGACTTCATTGTAGTGCAGATTTCCTTTGCGAGCTTGCTTGGTTGGCCAAAAAGTGCGTATGCGTTTTTTCCCGAATATATTCAGGAAAAAACACATATGCCCTTTTTGGCCAAGTGCATCATTGTCGAGTTTGTGACTCTCTTCATATGTTTTCAATGCAATTCCAGTCTACCTCCTGAAATCGGTTTCCTGCAATTCTGCCTTGCTTTCAATGCCTCTTCATAGCCTTATCTCAATATATTTTTTAAAAATAGTTGGCCTTTATAACTCTGCAGGTTTTTGAATTGCAGTGGCCCTTAGCTCCATTTTTTAGCTCTTATTTTTGTGGTCTTGCCCCGTAACCACAGGATTCCTTGAAGCCCTATTTTTCTTCTGGGTCACCTTGCTGTGCCTTTGGTTAATTCTTCTTACGGATGTGATATTAGAGTGACATGTGCCCATTGAAACCGCTACAGCTAGTTTCTCACTGGTTCCCCCTATTCCCATTCATCCTCTGCACTAACTGCAGACTGTGCGATACCAGAACTTAAAGGCATTGACTCCATGTGGGGATGTTGTTAGTAAAGCGGCTGGAATGTCGATCCGGAGCCCCAGGAGTGGAAAAATGAGGTGCGTTTTAGAAACCTTTCCCGATCATATGGTATACCAGTCGCTGGGTTTCCCAAGCATGGTTTAGCTGTAGGAAGATTCCCTTCAACCTGGAGTGTTGGGACCCTTGGACTGAGTAGCATGAAGTATTGCATTAAACTTTCGGCAGTTGCTCACCAAAGCTCACCAATCCTGTCAGCCCCAAGTGTCCAGCCTTATGTCTTATCCAGCTGTGGGTTTATATGTGGTCAATCCAGGTTGCATCACAGCCCCTGAGCGAATTTTGTAAGAATTTTTCTCTCTTTCATTGTTTCAGCGTTTTGTTTTTAAAATTTATTTCTATAATGGGGTTTAGCTCCTTTTCACTGCTGTGTTTGTGCCGCTCTGCACACACTTGATTCCCTTATGGAGATATATCAATACATGGGTTTTAAGATTCTTATTCCTCAGATATATTTCTCTGCGGTGTATAGGGTGTGTTGAGGCCTGTTCATTGAGCAAGGTGTAGATCTTGTCTAATACCTATTTGGTTTATTGAACGGTATCTGTGCTAATTTCAAACTCTGGTTTTATGCATCACCCCACCTCTCCTTTCCCCTTAAGCTGACATAAGTGTGTTTTCTAAATGTGAGACACTGTTCTGTTCTGTAATTCATTTCTTGTGCAGCCATATTTACCCTCCCTCTATAAGTGATATCTTATGATATGTTTCTTTTTCTGTTTGACTTATTTCAAGTAGTATTATCGGACCTAAATCCACTCTTTATCCTTCTACTAGCCTTATTACATTGATTTCATGGTGAAGAGATATTCCATTGTACATAAGTACCACATCTTCTTTATCCATTGTTCTCTTTCCTGGGATATTTAAGGTGTACTGAAGTTGAGGTTCTTGTAAACAGAGTAGCCCTAAACTGTGGTGTGCTTGTGTCTTGTTGATTTTTAGACTTCCCTAGATATACTCCCATGATTGGAAGTGTCCTATGCTCTGTAGCTCTGTTTTTTAGATGATTTAGGAACCACCATACACTTCTCCAGAGTGGCTCTCGGCAGTTCACACACTGCCCATCAGCGTATAAAGGCTCCCTGTTCTCCATGGCCTGTCCTGCATTTCTGGTTTTTACAATTTTTTAGGATGGCCCTTTTGACCGGTGGGAAGTGAGACTTCTTTGTTGTGCACATTTGCATTGCTTGCTTGCTTCGTTGCCCATAAAGTGCGTATGCGTTTTTTCCTGGATATAATCAGGAAAAAACGCATACGCCCTTTTGGGCCAACTGCATCATTGTCGAAATTCTGCCGCTTTTCATGTGCGTTAAAGACGAGTCCAATCTATCTCTTGAAATCTGTTTCTTGCAATTCTGTCTTGCATTCAGATCCTCTTCTTTGCCTTACCTCAACATATTTTTGGACGTTAGTTTTCATTTATAACTCTGCAGGTTTGTGAATTGCAGTGACCCTGAGCTCCATTTTTTAAGTTGCTCTTTTGTGAGCTGGCCTCAAACCCGCAGGATTGCTTCAGGCCCTATTTTGGCTCCGGCGAGGCAGGCTGAGCCTTTCTTTAATTCTTATTCTTAATGGGAAATTAGAACGATATGTGCCCGTCCAAACCCCTACAACTCTTCTCTCATTGGTTCCCCCTCTTCCCATTCATCCTCCTCACAATTTGCAAAATGTGTGAAACAGAAGTTTAAATGTGCTGATTCTCCAAGTGGGGAGATTCTAAGTAGCGTGGCTGGAATGGTGAACAGGAGCACCAGGAGAGGATAAATGAGGTGCATTTTAGACACATCTCCTGATCACATGGTGTACAGTCCTCTGGGTTTTCCATGCATGTTTTAGCTGTAGGAAGATCCCTTGAACCTGCAGATTTGGGACCCATTGAATGGGTACCAGGTAGTATTACTTTAAAGGGTGTGCATTTCCTCACCCAACCTCACATTTCTCTTAGCGCAAACAGTTTCCAGCCTTATGTCTCATCCTGCTGTGGGTCTAGATGTGTTCAATCCATGTTGCATCACCGTCCCTGAGGAAAAGTTGTAAGAGGTTTTCTCTGTCTCTCTGTCGTTTATTTTTTTCAATTTATTACTATATTGGTTACAGCTGATTTTCAAAGCTCTGTTTCTTGCTGCTGTACATCCACTTGATTCACGTACAGAGAGACATCAATAAATTCTTTTTCAGATTCTTACCAGTCGTATATATTCTTTTCCGGTGACTTGAGTGTGCTGAGTGCAGTTCTTTTAGCTACCGTGTAGGCCTTGTTGATTATCAGTTTGGTATTTGGAATGGTATCTTTGCTAATTTCAACCTCCTGGATGATGCCTCACCCCTCCTCACCTTTCCCGTTTAGCAGCCTTATGCGTGTTTTCTACATATTTGACTATGTTTTTGTTTTGTAATTTATTTCATGTGTAGCCATTTTGGATTCCACCTTTAAGTGATATCTTATGATATGTGTCTTTTTCTTTTTGAATTCTGTCACTTAGAATGATCATACGTAACTCCTCCGGAGTTGTTACAACTGGCCATATTTCATTGATTTCCAGGCTGAATAATATTCCACTCTACCTAAGTACCACATCTCTATCCATTTTTTCCCTCCAGAGACATTTAAGTTATATCCTAGTCGAGGATCTTTTAAACAGAGAGGGGGTAAACATTGGGGTGCCTGTGTCCTCTCGATTTTTGTTTTTCCCAAGATATACGCCCATGAGTGCAAGTGCCCTATGCTCTGTAGCTCATTTTTTAGATGCTTTAGTAAACACAATACACTTCTCCAGAATGGCCGTTGGCAATATACATTTCCACTATAAGTCTCACAGGGCTCCCTCTTCTCGTTGCCCTGTCCTGCATTTCTGTTGTTTACGCTTTATGAGGATGGCTCTTCTGACTGATGCGAAGTGATATCTTTTGTAGTATTGACTTCCAGTGCCCACCTGTTTGGTTGGCTAAAAAAGTGTATGTCCTTTTCTTGAATATATACAGAAAAGAACGCATACACCCTTTTTGGCCAACTGCAATGTTGGCAATGTTCAGCTCCTTTTCTTGTGCTTAATGGCGAGTCCTTTCTACCTCCTCAAATCCCTTTCCTGCCATTCTCCCTTGCTTACAAGTCCTTTTCTCTGACTTTCCTCAAGACATTTTTCAGTGATGGATATTTTCAACTCTGCAGTTTTGTGAATTTTACTGCCCCTGAGTTCCATTGTTCAACTCGTGTTTATGGGAACTGGCCACAAAGCAGCGGGATTTCCTCAAGCCCTATACTGTTTCCATGGGCAACCCTAGCCTTTGGTCAATTCGTCTTCCTGATTGGAAATTAGAGTGACATGTGCCTGTCTGAACACCTAGGACTTGTCTCTCATTGTTCCTCATCCTTCCGCTTCATCCTCTGGACAAATTCCAAACTGTACGCAACAGGATGTTGACAGTGCTGACATCTCCAAGTGGGGAGACTGTTAGTAAAGACGCTGGAGGGGTGAACCCGAGCACCAGGAGATGAGGAGATGAGATACCTTTTCCAAACTCTTCCCGATCAGACGGTATACCATCCTCTGGGTGTGACAGACATGTTTTAGCAGTAGGAAGAGTCCCATTCATGTAAGGAGAACACCAGGGCTTTTTCAAAATCAGTGTCTCCCCGAAACCCAAACTGGGGAATTTTTTAAGCTACGGCTACACATATGTTCATTAAGGGCCTTGGGAAGTAGGCAGAGTCCAAACTTTAGATGATTGAAGTCTTCAGGGTCAGAAGCACTCACCACCAGCTTCCCTTAGGCTACACTTTAACTGTCATTGATAGATGATGTCAATAAAAATATCTATTCTTTTTCAGATTATTTCCCCTTATAGGTTATTGCAAAATGTTGAGTGTAGTTCCCTGTGCTATACAGTAGTTCCTTGTTGATGATCTATTTTATACATAGCAGTGTGTATGTGTTAATTCCAAACTGTTAATTTATCCCTCCTCCCACCTTTCCCCTTTGGTAATAATAAATTATAAGATTTTATACTTCTCAGAAATGGGGGAGCTGAAAGAGAGGTATCATTTTCAATGGAAAAGCATTTAAAACAAGATTGAAGGTTTAACCAAGATTATTAGCTGTACATCCTTGGAAAGAAATCACTTCGTTTCTCTAATATTGACCTGACAAATAAGACAAACCTTTTCACTGAACTTGCTTATAAAAAGTGATGGAAATATCAAATGGAAGTGTTAAAAACATCTTATTTTACCCGAGCCTTATACACTGTTCTATGTTAACTACAGTTTGGCTCACACATCTGTTCATTGAGGTTACAATAGTCTCAATTTCTGTTACTGATCCTCCAGAGTGGACCCCAACAAGTGTCCCCGTGCCCAGTGTCATTGGGGCCAACAGATCGAGACTGAGTTTGGTTCACAAGCAAAGGAAACTTTATATTTTGATCAGAGAATGGAGAGGTGAGAGCATGCACTACCCCGTGGGCTGTGGGCTGGGCTGCTGTGTAGAGATCCTGTCAGAGTCAGTGGGAGGGAGGGAGGCGGCGGAGCTCTCGAGGGCCGGGTTGGCTGTAGCTCAGGCTCTATATCGTGGAGTCTGCACTGGGTCCCAGGAGCTGAGGTGTCGACCCAGCCATTCTGCACTAGGAAATCTGGTCTGAAGTGCCGGGTGTGGAACCTCTGCATGCGGGACCCTAGGAGCACGTGAAATTAGACAAAGCACAAAGGATAAAAAAGGTTAGACTTGACTTTATTGCCCAGATTCTATTTTTATCTCCCAGGGATTTTTAATGGGCTTTGCTGGGGACAAACCCCTCCTCTGCCTTTTGTCCCGTTCCTCATTCTTGGAGTGCTGAGGGTGCAGACCCTTCTTCTGTAACTGCTGAGTGCTGAGTTGGGAGCCCTCATACCCTGGGGCGAGGGTCAGAGCTTCTCCCCAGCAGCCTCCCGGTGACGTTGATTGTCCCCAGGACCCCTGCCTCCCTGCTCGTCCACCTGAGCACCAGCATTGGAAGTGTTATAGATTCTAATGACCTTTAAGGGTCCAGGAAAGAGATGTGCAGAGATGCTGTGGGGGCCGGTTTCACCCCGCCCCACATTTGTTCGGCCACCTTAGGCTGACCGTCTCTGCCAGCCTAGATGCTCTGACCAGTAGTCTGCGCTTTCTTCAATTAGGCCCCTGAATTAACGTACAAACAGCACCAGGTGTCAGAGCCCTGCCCGCTCAACTCCCAGACAGTCCAGGGTCAGTGGTGATCAAGGACCATGATGGCTACTGAGTCAACAGCCTTTTGAAGTAAACAGGAGTCCAGCCGGTCTTATTGGCCACCATCATCACGGTGTCTGTAGGCTTTTCTATGGTGACAGTGTGGTATACTGTTCCCCCGCCAAGATTATTAGCTCCCCTCTGGGTGCAGTAAGTCCTGCAAGCAGTAGTCTACTCTTTTGGGACACACTCTTGTTGTTTTATGAGAGAAACTCCAGGTCAAGTGATGTTCACACGAGTCGTCATGGTGCCCTGTTGCCCCCGGTTATCTCTCTGGATGTTGGAGTTGGAGGGCCTCCTCACTCGAGGTCGGTGTGCCCACGGAGCGAACCCTGCAACTTCAGGGCATGGTTGGTGGTTAGGATCACCACATGGGGTCCTTTTCCCTTAGGAGGGAGGTGGCCTTTTGGGCTGCTGATTTCCAGGTTTTTAGATACCGCCAGTATCTTGGCCAGATGTGGCAGTGGGCCAAGCCCCTTAGTGACCGTAGTTTATCCTACCTGGATGGCATTCTTGCATTGTTCCATTTCAAGTGGTCCCAGTTTTTGCACTAATTCTCCAATGGCGATTCACCTTTCACCGGGAATGTAAAGGTCAAAGGGTTTAGCTAAATTAGGGAGTTCCAGGGCAAGGGTCTGAATTGACTGCTCTTTCCATTCTTGAAAGGCCACTTCTGGATTCTATTCAAAAGGATCATCATCGTTTCCTTTCAGTGTTTCATATAGAGGCCCAGCTAGTAGACTGTAGTTAGGGATCCAGAAGCAGCAAACCCTGGCCTCCCCAGGAACCCCTAAGCTGTCTTCTAGTTTTAGAAAGGGGTAAGGCTGAAAATGGTTTCTTCCCTTTCCTGGGATGGGCTTCTCTGACCTTCTGTGAGAATGAAGCCCAGGCAGGTCACCGCAGTCTGTGATATTTGAGCTTTTTCTTGGACAACTTCTATCCTTTATTGGCTTGGTAGTTCAGAGGCCTCCTTAGTAGGGCTGGTGATCAGAATGTCGTCTGCATATTGAAGGAGGGTTTCCTTTTCCAGAGGTAGAACTTTTAGGTCTTTAGCTAAGCTTTCCCCAAAGATGGTGTGGGAATTTTTGCACCCTTGGGGCCAGACGGCCCGGAAGTATTGTTTTAGTTGTATGTTGAGTCCTGCCACTCACAAGCCAAAATTTCTTGTGACTCTGGGACTAATGGAATACAAAAGAAGGCATCATTGAAGACTAATACAGAATACCATGTCCTGGTGGTTGGTAGAATGACCAGCAGGGTGTAGGAATTAGGAGCAACTGGAGGTATATCCTCGGTGGCTTCACTGACTGTCCTGACATCCTTTACCAGGTCCCCAGCAGCCCATGGGGCTCTCGTGGTCAGACCAATCCCAGAATATGGAGCTCACCTGGGCAGGTACCCCACCCCCACCCCAGCCCACGGGGCTCTCGTGGTCAGGCCCCTCCCAGGATACAGAGCTACCCTTGCAGGTACCGTGGCAGGGCTGGGCACACAGGAACCGTGCACATAGCCCTCATTGCAGAGCACCCCCAGCTCACCTGTCGCTCAGAGCTGACACAGAGCACCTCAGAGCAGGACTTGAACTAACAAACAGCAGCTGCGACAGGTCTGTGACCCTGGGCATCACTCCGTGAGGCCTCCGTCCACCTGGTCTTCCAGAGACTTCCACTGCACCCGGGGCACCAGGCCTCTGTCTCCAACCACCACCCACCCCTCCTCTCCCTGACTCCTGGGTTCCTCTCATTAGGAGAGGGTTTTCTTGAAGTTGTCTCCCACTCATGGGCCAGATAAAATGATTAGAAAACAAGCCAAAGCTGCAGCCCCTTGTCTATCCTGACTCTCAGGAGCCCACACCTGTTCCTTGGACCTGGCCGGTTCAGCAAGTTCCATTTTCTGCAACTGTGAGCCCCTGAGGGGTGATGATTGGCTGACCTGGGCAGCCTTACCGTGCCGGCCAGCCCTCCCCAGGTGTGCCGTGGTTGAGATCAATATAAATACCACTCCAGGCAGCAAGAGCCCCTGCAGCCGTGCCTGACGCCATTTTCTCTGCCCTGTCAGCAGTCTCGGGGCTGGGTTGGTGGGAGGGAGTGAGAGGCCACGGCTTTGTGGGTGGCCCAGTGTGAGTGGGGCTCTGCTGGACTTTCTGCAGCAGTTGCCAGGCTGCCACCTGCTAAAGAAGAGGATGTGTCACCCATACCTGCTGCTGGAATTTCTCCCTGGGCAGAGGTGAGGAAGGAAAAAAGCAGTGGGGGCAGGGACAGGACGGGTATCTCAGGCAGGGAAATGGAAATCTTCCAGAAGAGCACCCAGGGCCAGGACCATCCTGGCTGGCCTGCAGGCACCAAGTCGGCCGGCATGCTGTCACTCGTGTGGCTCTATGGCCCTTCCTCTAGGCTTTCAAGTCCTTGTATATATTCAGGTGTTTTACCTGGGACGGGTGGGAATAGTTCAGCAGCAACTGGCCTGGGGCTCAGCTCACGTTTACTCACAGATGCCTCGGCACGGTGCCCCAGCTTTGCAATGAGGACGCTTGTTGCGTGGGGGCTGCTGGCTGAATGGGAGACGATTCCCCACCACTGACCAACTTCAGAATTGTTTACAACTGGAGCAAGTGCCCTGATACGGTTTTCCTCTGTGTAATTGGTGGGTTCTGTGTTTTTTTTCTCTTTTTCGTTTTTGGTTCAAGGTAGATTTTATTCCTCTTTTTTGTATTTACAGATATAAGCATGGAAATAATTTATTCATATAAATACATGTATGTGCAGGGAATAATTGTTTTTTCTGTTTTATTTTTTAAATTTTATTTCTTTTTAATTTTGAATTTTATTTTATATTTTTATACAGCAGGTTCTTATTGGTTATCTATTTTATACATATAAATGTATACATGCCAATCCCAGTCTCTCAACTCCTCCCACCACCACCCCCCAACAGCTTTCCCCCCTTGTTGTCCATACGTTTGTTGTCTACATCTGTTGCTCTATTTATGCCTTGCAAAATGGTTAATCTGTACAGTTTTTCTAGGTTCCACATATATGCATGAATATACAAGATTTGTTTTTCTCTTTCTGACTTACTTCACTCTGTATGACAGTCTCTAGATCCATTGACGTCTCTACAAATGACCCAATTTCATTCCTTTTCATGGCTTAGTAATATTCCATTTTATATATGTACCACAGCTTTATGCATTCGTCTGTCTGTGGACATTTAGGTTGCTTCCATTACCTCGATATTGTAAATAGTGATGCAATGAACATTGCGGTGAATGACTCTTTTTGATTTATGGTTTTGTCTGGGTATATGTCCAGTACTGGGATTGCTGTATCATATGGTAATTCTATTGTTAGTTTCTTAAGAAATTCCATATTGTTCTCCATAATGATTGTATCAATTTATATTCCCAACAATAGTGGAAGAGGGTTCCTTTTCTCCACACCCTTTCCAGCATTTTTTGTTTGTAGATTTTCAATGATGCCTATTCTACCCGGTGTGAGGTGATACCTCATTGTTGAATCCATTTCGTTGAGCAAGGGGTAGCTCTTGTCTATTCCATATTTGGCTTAAGGAACTTTATCTGTGCTCATTTCAATCTCTGGTTTTATGCAGCACCCCAACTCACCTTTACCCTTAAGCAAGAATAAGTTGGTTTTCTAAATTTGAGACCCTGTTCTGTTCTGTAATTCAGTTCCTGTGTAGTCAAGTTTACATTCCGTGTATTACTGATATCTTATGATGTTTCTTTTCCTGTGTGACTTATTTCAGTTAGAATCATCATACCTGAATCCAGTCATTGTGCTGCTAAGGGCCTGATGACACAGATTTCATTGCTGAGTGATATTGCTTTGTAAGTAAATACCACAACTTCTTTATCCATTTTTCACTTTCTGCGATGTTGAACTTGTACTGTAAACGAGGTTCTTGTAAACAGAGCCGTTCCAAACTTTGGGGTGGCTGTGTCTTTTTTATTTTAATTTCCCTAAGCTATAGGACCATAAGTGGAAGTGCCCTAGGTTCTGTTGCTTTGTTTTTTAGATGTTTCAGGAAACACCATACACTTCTCCCGAGTGGTTGTTGGCAATTTACATCCCGCCCATCACCATAACAAGGCTCCCAGTTCTCCATGGCCTGTCCTGCCTTTCTGGATTTTACACTTTTTTCAGATGGCCCTTTTGACCGGGGGGAAGTGAGACTTCATTGTAGTGTAGATTTCCTTTGCAAGCTTGCTTGGTTGGCCAAAAAGGGCGTATGCGTTTTTTCCTGAATATATTCAGGAAAAAACGCATACGCCCTTTTTGGCCAAGTGCATCATTGTGGACGTTCTGCCTCTTTTCCTATGCTTTCAATGCAATTCCAGTCTACCTCCTGAAATCGGTTTCCTGCAATTCTGCCCCGCTTTCAAGTCCTCTTGGCAGCCTTACTTCAGTCTATTTTTGGACGATAGCTGTCATTTATAACTCTGCAGGTTTGTGAATTACAGTGCCCCTGAGCTCCTTTCTTCAACTCGCTTTCTTGTGACCTGGCCGCAACACCGCAGGATGGCTTCAGGCCCTAATCTGGTTCCGGCCCGGCATGCTGAGCCTTTGGTTAATTCCTCTTCCTGGTGGGAAATGAGAGTTAAATTTGCCCGTCCAGACACCTCCAGCTAGCCTCTCATTGGTTCTCGCTATTCCTGTTCATCTTCCGCAGAAATTGCAAACTGGGCCAAACAGGAGGTTAAAGGGACTGACTCTCCAAGTGGGGAGAGTGTTAGTAAAGCGTCTGGAATGTTGCACCCGAGTACCAGGGGAGGAAAACTGAGACATATTTGAACACGTCTCCCGATCACATGGTTGATCATACTCTAGGTTCCACATGCATGTTTTAGCTGAAGGAAGAATACCTTAAACCTGGGTAGTTGAAACCCGTGGAATGGGTACCATGCAATATGACTTCAAAGGGTCTTCATTTGCTCACCGAACCTCTCCAATCCTATCACTGCTGCGTTTATGCCCCTGTACACATGCTTGATTCTCTTTCGGAGACATAGCAATCCATAGGTTTAAGATACTTACTAGTCAGGTACATTCTTAGGCGTTTAATATGCGGTGTTGAGTCCATTTCGATGAGCAAGGAGTAGCTCTTGTCTATTCCATATTTGGCTTAAGGAACTTTATCTGTGCTCATTTCAATCTCTGGTTTTATGCAGCACCCCAACTCACCTTTACCCTTAAGCAAGAATAAGTTGGTTTTCTAAATTTGAGACCCTGTTCTGTTCTGTAATTCAGTTCCTGTGTAGCCAAGTTTACATGCCGTGTATTACTGATATCTTATGATGTTTCTTTTTCTGTGTGACTTATTTCAGTTAGAATCATCATACCTGAATCCACTCATTGTGCTGCTAAGGGCCTGATGACACAGATTTCATTGCTGAGTGATATTGCTTTGTAAGTAAATACCACAACTTCTTTATCCATTTTTCACTTTCTGCGATGTTGAACTTGTACTGTAAACGAGGTTCTTGTAAACAGAGCCGTTCCAAACTTTGGGGTGGCTGTGTCTTTTTGATTTTAATTTCCCTAAGCTATAGGGCCATAAGTGGAAGTGCCCTAGGTTCTGTTGCTTTGTTTTTTAGATGTTTCAGGAAACACCATACACTTCTCCCGAGTGGTTGTTGGCAATTTACATCCCGCCCATCAGCATAACAAGGCTCCCAGTTCTCCATGGCCTGTCCTGCCTTTCTGGATTTTACACTTTTTTCAGATGGCCCTTTTGACCGGGGGGAAGTGAGACTTCATTGTAGTGCAGATTTCCTTTGCAAGCTTGCTTGGTTGGCCAAAAAGGGCGTATGCGTTTTTTCCTGAATATATTCAGGAAAAAATGCATACGCCCTTTTTGGCCAAGTGCATCATTGTGGACGTTCTGCCTCTTTTCCTATGCTTTCAATGCAATTCCAGTCTACCTCCTGAAATCGGTTTCCTGCAATTCTGCCCCGCTTTCAAGTCCTCTTGGCAGCCTTACTTCAGTCTATTTTTGGACGATAGCTGTCATTTATAACTCTGCAGGTTTGTGAATTACAGTGCCCCTGAGCTCCTTTCTTCAACTCGCTTTCTTGTGACCTGGCCGCAACACCGCAGGATGGCTTCAGGCCCTAATCTGGTTCCGGCCCGGCATGCTGAGCCTTTGGTTAATTCCTCTTCCTGGTGGGAAATGAGAGTTAAATTTGCCCGTCCAGACACCTCCAGCTAGCCTCTCATTGGTTCTCGCTATTCCTGTCCATCTTCCGCAGAAATTGCAAACTGGGCCAAACAGGAGGTTAAAGGGACTGACTCTCCAAGTCGGGAGAGTGTTAGTAAAGCGTCTGGAATGTTGCACCCGAGTACCAGGGGAGGAAAACTGAGACATATTTGAACACGTCTCCCGATCACACGGTTGATCATACTCTGGGTTCCACATGCATGTTTTAGCTGAAGGAAGAATACCTAAAACCTGGGTAGTTGAAACCCGTGGAATGGGTACCATGCAATATGACTTCAAAGGGTCTTCATTTGCTCACCGAACCTCTCCAATCCTATCACTGCTGCATTTATTCCCCTGTACACACGCTTGATTCTCTTTTGGAGACATAGCAATCCATAGGTTTTAAGATACTTACTAGTCAGGTACATTCTTAGGGGTTTAATATGGGGTTTTGAGTCCATTTCGTTGAGCAAGGAGTAGCTCTTGTCTATTCCATATTTGGCTTAAGGAACTTTATCTGTGCTCATTTCAATCTCTGGTTTTATGCAGCACCCCAACTCACCTTTACCCTTAAGCAAGCATAAGTTGGTTTTCTAAATTTGAGACCCTGTTCTGTTTTGGAATGCAGTTCCTGTGTAGCCAAGTTTACATTCCGTGTATTACTGATATCTTATGATGTTTCTTTTTCTGTGTGACTTATTTCAGTTAGAATCATCGTACCTGAATCTACTCATTGTGCTGCTAAGGGCCTGATGACACAGATTTCATTGCTGAGTGATATTGCTTTGTAAGTAAATACCACAACTTCTTTATCCATTTTTCACTTTCTGCGATGTTGAACTTGTACTGTAAACGAGGTTCTTGTAAACAGAGCCGTTCCAAACTTTGGAGTGGCTGTGTCTTTTTGATTTTAATTTCCCTAAGCTATAGGACCATAAGTGGAAGTGCCCTAGGTTCTGTTGCTTTGTTTTTTAGATGTTTCAGGAAACACCATACACTTCTCCCGAGTGGTTGTTGGCAATTTACATCCCGCCCATCAGCATAACAAGGCTCCCAGTTCTCCATGGCCTGTCCTGCCTTTCTGGATTTTACACTTTTTACAGATGGGCCTTTTGACCGGGGGGAAGTGAGACTTCATTGTAGTGCAGATTTCCTTTGCAAGCTTGCTTGGTTGGCCAAAAAGGGCGTATGCGTTTTTTCCTGAATATATTCAGGAAAAAACGCATACGCCCTTTTTGGCCAAGTGCATCATTGTGGACGTTCTGCCTCTTTTCCTATGCTTTCAATGCAATTCCAGTCTACCTCCTGAAATCGGTTTCCTGCAATTCTGCCCCGCTTTCAAGTCCTCTTGGCAGCCTTACTTCAGTCTATTTTTGGACGATAGCTGTCATTTATAACTCTGCAGGTTTGTGAATTACAGTGCCCCTGAGCTCCTTTCTTCAACTCGCTTTCTTGTGACCTGGCCGCAACACCGCAGGATGGCTTCAGGCCCTAATCTGGTTCCGGTACGGCACGCTGAGCCTTTGGTTATTTCCTCTTCCTGGTGGGAAATGAGAGTTAAATTTGCCCGTCCAGACACCTCCAGCTAGCCTCTCATTGGTTCTTGCTATTCCTGTTCATCTTCCACAGAAATTGCAAACTGGGCCAAACAGGAGGTTAAAGGCGCTGACTCTCCAAGTGGGGAGAGTGTTAGTAAAGCGTCTGGAATGTTGCACCCGAGTACCAGGGGAGGAAAACTGAGACATATTTGAACACGTCTCCCGTTCACATGGTTGATCATACTTGGGTTCCACATGCATGTTTTAGCTGAAGGAAGAATACCTTAAACCTGGAGAGTTAAGACCCGTGTAATGGGTACCATGCAATATGACTTCAAAGGGTCTTCATTTGCTCACCAAACCTCTCCAATCCTATCACTGCTGCGTTTATGCCCCTGTACACATGCTTGATTCTCTTTCGGAGACATAGCAATCCATAGGTTTTAAGATACTTACTAGTCAGGTACATTCTTAGGTGTTTAATATGCGGTGTTGAGTCCATTTCGTTGAGCAAGGAGTAGCTCTTGTCTATTCCATATTTGACTTAAGGAACTTTATCTGTGCTCATTTCAATCTCTGGTTTTATGCAGCACCCCAACTCACCTTTACCCTTAAGCAAGCATAAGTTGGTTTTCTAAATTTGAGACCCTGTTCTGTTCTGTAATTCAGTTCCTGTGTAGCCAAGTTTACATTCCGTGTATTACTGATATCTTATGATGTTTCTTTTTCTGTGTGACTTATTTCAGTTAGAATCATCGTACCTGAATCCACTCATTATGCTGCTACGGGCCTGATGACATAGATTTCATTGCTGAGTGATACTGCATTGTACGTAAGTACCACAAGTTCTTTATCCATTTTTCACTTTCTGTGATGTTGAACTTGTACTGTAAACGAGGTTCTTGTAAACAGAGCTGTCCCAAACTTTGGGGTGGCTGTGTCTTTTTGATTTTAATTTCCCTAAGCAATAGGACCATAAGTGGCAGTGCCCTAGGCTCTGTTGCTTTGATTTTTAGATGTTTCAGGAAACACCATACACTTCTCCCGAGTGTCTGTTGGCAATTTACATCCCGCCCATCAGCATAACAAGGCTCCCAGTTCTCCATGGCCTGTCCTGCCTTTCTGGATTTTACACTTTTTTCAGATGGCCCTTTTGACCGGGGGGAAGTGAGACTTCATTGTAGTGCAGATTTCCTTTGCAAGCTTGCTTGGTTGGCCAAAAAGGGCGTATGCGTTTTTTCCTGAATTCAGGAAAAAACGCATACGCCCTTTTTGGCCAAGTGCATCATTGTGGACGTTCTGCCTCTTTTCCTATGCTTTCAATGCAATTCCAGTCTACCTCCTGAAATCGGTTTCCTGCAATTCTGCCCCGCTTTCAAGTCCTCTTGGCAGCCTTACTTCAGTCTATTTTTGGACAATAGCTGTCATTTATAACTCTGCAGGTTTGTGAATTACAGTGCCCCTGAGCTCCTTTCTTCAACTCGCTTTCTTGTGACCTGGCCGCAACACCGCAGGATGGCTTCAGGCCCTAATCTGGTTCCGGCCCGGCATGCTGAGCCTTTGTTTAATTCCTCTTCCTGGTGGGAAATGAGAGTTAAATTTGCCCGTCCAGACACCTCCAGCTAGCCTCTCATTGGTTCTCGCTATTCCTGTTCATCTTCCGCAGAAATTGCAAACTGGGCCAAACAGGAGGTTAAAGGGACTGACTCTCCAAGTGGGGAGAGTGTTAGTAAAGCGTCTGGAATGTTGCACCCGAGTACCAGGGGAGGAAAACTGAGACATATTTGAACACGTCTCCCGATCACATGGTTGATCATACTCTAGGTTCCACATGCATGTTTTAGCTGAAGGAAGAATACCTTAAACCTGGGTAGTTGAAACCCGTGGAATGGGTACCATGCAATATGACTTCAAAGGGTCTTCATTTGCTCACCGAACCTCTCCAATCCTATCACTGCTGCGTTTATGCCCCTGTACACATGCTTGATTCTCTTTCGGAGACATAGCAATCCATAGGTTTTAAGATACTTACTAGTCAGGTACATTCTTAGGCATTTAATATGGGGTGTTGAGTCCATTTCGTTGAGAAAGGAGTAGCTCTTGTCTATTCCATATTTGGCTTAAGGAACTTTATCTGTGCTCATTTCAATCTCTGGTTTTATGCAGCACCCCAACTCACCTTTACCCTTAAGCAAGAATAAGTTGGTTTTCTAAATTTGAGACCCTGTTCTGTTCTGTAATTCAGTTCCTGTGTAGCCAAGTTTACATTCCGTGTATTACTGATATCTTATGATGTTTCTTTTTCTGTGTGACTTACTTCAGTTAGAATCATCATACCTGAATCCACTCATTGTGCTGCTAAGGGCCTGATGACACAGATTTCATTGCTGAGTGATATTGCTTTGTAAGTAAATACCACAACTTCTTTATCCATTTTTCACTTTCTGCGATGTTGAACTTGTACTGTAAACGAGGTTCTTGTAAACAGAGCCGTTCCAAACTTTGGGGTGGCTGTGTCTTTTTGATTTTAATTTCCCTAAGCTATAGGACCATAAGTGGAAGTGCCCTAGGTTCTGCTGCTTTGTTTTTTAGATGTTTCAGGAAACACCATACACTTCTCCCGAGTGGTTGTTGGCAATTTACATCCCGCCCATCAGCATAACAAGGCTCCCAGTTCTCCATGGCCTGTCCTGCCTTTCTGGATTTTACACTTTTTTCAGATGGCCCTTTTGACCGGGGGGAAGTGAGACTTCATTGTAGTGCAGATTTCCTTTGCAAGCTTGCTTGGTTGGCCAAAAAGGGCGTATGCGTTTTTTCCTGAATATATTCAGGAAAAAACGCATACGCCCTTTTTGGCCAAGTGCATCATTGTGGACGTTCTGCCTCTTTTCCTATGCTTTCAATGCAATTCCAGTCTACCTCCTGAAATCGGTTTCCTGCAATTCTGCCCCGTTTTCAAGTCCTCTTGGCAGCCTTACTTCAGTCTATTTTTGGACGATAGCTGTCATTTATAACTCTGCAGGTTTGTGAATTACAGTGCCCCTGAGCTCCTTTCTTCAACTCGCTTTCTTTTGAGCTGGCCGCAACACCGCAGGATGGCTTCAGGCCCTAATCTGGTTCCGGTACGGCACGCTGAGCCTTTGGTTATTTCCTCTTCCTGGTGGGAAATGAGAGTTAAATTTGCCCGTCCAGACACCTCCAGCTAGCCTCTCATTGGTTCTCGCTATTCCTGTTCATCTTCCGCAGAAATTGCAAACTGGGCCAAACAGGAGGTTAAAGGGACTGACTCTCCAAGTGGGGAGAGTGTTAGTAAAGCGTCTGGAATGTTGCACCCGAGTACCAGGGGAGGAAAACTGAGACATATTTGAACACGTCTCCCGATCACATGGTTGATCATACTCTAGGTTCCACATGCATGTTTTAGCTGAAGGAAGAATACCTTAAACCTGGGTAGTTGAAACCCGTGGAATGGGTACCATGCAATATGACTTCAAAGGGTCTTCATTTGCTCACCGAACCTCTCCAATCCTATCACTGCTGCGTTTATGCCCCTGTACACATGCTTGATTCTCTTTCGGAGACATAGCAATCCATAGGTTTTAAGATACTTACTAGTCAGGTACATTCTTAGGCGTTTAATATGCGGTGTTGAGTCCATTTCGTTGAGCAAGGAGTAGCTCTTGTCTATTCCATATTTGACTTAAGGAACTTTATCTGTGCTCATTTCAATCTCTGGTTTTATGCAGCACCCCAACTCACCTTTACCCTTAAGCAAGCATAAGTTGGTTTTCTAAATTTGAGACCCTGTCCTGTTCTGTAATTCAGTTCCTGTGTAGCCAAGTTTACATTCCGTGTATTACTGATATCTTATGATGTTTCTTTTTCTGTGTGACTTACTTCAGTTAGAATCATCATACCTGAATCCACTCTATGTGCTTCTAAGGGCCTGATGACACAGATTTCATTGCTGAGTGATATTGCTTTGTAAGTAAATACCACAACTTCTTTATCCATTTTTCACTTTCTGCGATGTTGAACTTGTACTGTAAACGAGGTTCTTGTAAACAGAGCCGTTCCAAACTTTGGGGTGGCTGTGTCTTTTTGATTTTAATTTCCCTAAGCTATAGGACCATAAGTGGAAGTGCCCTAGGTTCTGTTGCTTTGTTTTTTAGATGTTTCAGGAAACACCATACACTTCTCCCGAGTGGTTGCTGGCAATTTACATCCCGCCCATCAGCATAACAAGGCTCCCAGTTCTCCATGGCCTGTCCTGCCTTTCTGGATTTTACACTTTTTTCAGATGGGCCTTTTGACCGGGGGGAAGTGAGACTTCATTGTAGTGCAGATTTCCTTTGCAAGCTTGCTTGGTTGGCCAAAAAGGGCGTATGCGTTTTTTCCTGAATATATTCAGGAAAAAACGCATACGCCCTTTTTGGCCAAGTGCATCATTGTGGACGTTCTGCCTCTTTTCCTATGCTTTCAATGCAATTCCAGTCTACCTCCTGAAATCGGTTTCCTGCAATTCTGCCCCGCTTTCAAGTCCTCTTGGCAGCCTTACTTCAGTCTATTTTTGGACGATAGCTGTCATTTATAACTCTGCAGGTTTGTGAATTACAGTGCCCCTGAGCTCCTTTCTTCAACTCGCTTTCTTTTGAGCTGGCCGCAACACCGCAGGATGGCTTCAGGCCCTAATCTGGTTCCGGTACGGCACGCTGAGCCTTTGGTTATTTCCTCTTCCTGGTGGGAAATGAGAGTTAAATTTGCCCGTCCAGACACCTCCAGCTAGCCTCTCATTGGTTCTTGCTATTCCTGTTCATCTTCCACAGAAATTGCAAACTGGGCCAAACAGGAGGTTAAAGGCGCTGACTCTCCAAGTGGGGAGAGTGTTAGTAAAGCGTCTGGAATGTTGCACCCGAGTACCAGGGGAGGAAAACTGAGACATATTTGAACACGTCTCCCGTTCACATGGTGGATCATACTTGGGTTCCACATGCATGTTTTAGCTGAAGGAAGAATACCTTAAACCTGGAGAGTTGAGACCCTTGTAATGGGTACCATGCAATATGACTTAAAAGGGTCTTCATTTGCTCACCGAACCTCTCCAATCCTATCACTGCTGCG
This sequence comes from Stenella coeruleoalba, assembly GCF_951394435.1. Classification (NCBI taxonomy): domain Eukaryota; kingdom Metazoa; phylum Chordata; class Mammalia; order Artiodactyla; family Delphinidae; genus Stenella; species Stenella coeruleoalba. Next base: position 93,600,646 of record NC_137149.1, on the reverse strand, counting down.
TTTATGACCCTGTACACATGCTTGATTCTCTTTCGGAGACATAGCAATCCATAGGTTTTAAGATACTTACTAGTCAGGTACATTCTTAGGTGTTTAATATGCGGTGTTGAGTCCATTTCGTTGAGCAAGGAGTAGCTCTTGTCTATTCCATATTTGACTTAAGGAACTTTATCTGTGCTCATTTCAATCTCTGGTTTTATGCAGCACCCCAACTCACCTTTACCCTTAAGCAAGCATAAGTTGGTTTTCTAAATTTGAGACCCTGTTCTGTTCTGTAATTCAGTTCCTGTGTAGCCAAGTTTACATTCCGTGTATTACTGATATCTTATGATGTTTCTTTTTCTGTGTGACTTATTTCAGTTAGAATCATCGTACCTGAGTCCACTCATTATGCTGCTACGGGCCTGATGACATAGATTTCATTGCTGAGTGATACTGCATTGTACGTAAGTACCACAAGTTCTTTATCCATTTTTCACTTTCTGTGATGTTGAACTTGTACTGTAAACGAGGTTCTTGTAAACAGAGCTGTCCCAAACTTTGGGGTGGCTGTGTCTTTTTGATTTTAATTTCCCTAAGCTATAGGACCATAAGTGGCAGTGCCCTAGGCTCTGTTGCTTTGATTTTTAGATGTTTCAGGAAACACCATACACTTCTCCCGAGTGTCTGTTGGCAATTTACATCCCGCCCATCAGCATAACAAGGCTCCCAGTTCTCCATGGCCTGTCCTGCCTTTCTGGAATTTACACTTTTTTCAGATGGCCCTTTTGACCGGGGGGAAGTGAGACTTCATTGTAGTGCAGATTTCCTTTGCAAGCTTGCTTGGTTGGCCAAAAAGGGCGTATGCGTTTTTTCCTGAATTCAGGAAAAAACGCATACGCCCTTTTTGGCCAAGTGCATCATTGTGGACGTTCTGCCTCTTTTCCTATGCTTTCAATGCAATTCCAGTCTACCTCCTGAAATCGGTTTCCTGCAATTCTGCCCCGCTTTCAAGTCCTCTTGGCAGCCTTACTTCAGTCTATTTTTGGACAATAGCTGTCATTTATAACTCTGCAGGTTTGTGAATTACAGTGCCCCTGAGCTCCTTTCTTCAACTCGCTTTCTTGTGACCTGGCCGCAACACCGCAGGATGGCTTCAGGCCCTAATCTGGTTCCGGCCCGGCATGCTGAGCCTTTGTTTAATTCCTCTTCCTGGTGGGAAATGAGAGTTAAATTTGCCCGTCCAGACACCTCCAGCTAGCCTCTCATTGGTTCTCGCTATTCCTGTTCATCTTCCGCAGAAATTGCAAACTGGGGCAAACAGGAGGTTAAAGGGACTGACTCTCCAAGTGGGGAGAGTGTTAGTAAAGCGTCTGGAATGTTGCACCCGAGTACCAGGGGAGGAAAACTGAGACATATTTGAACACGTCTCCCGTTCACATGGTTGATCATACTTGGGTTCCACATGCATGTTTTAGCTGAAGTAAGAATACCTTAAACCTGGAGAGTTAAGACCCATGTAATGGGTACCATGCAATATGACTTCAAAGGGTCTTCATTTGCTCACCGAACCTCTCCAATCCTATCACTGCTGCGTTTATGCCCCTGTACACATGCTTGATTCTCTTTCGGAGACATAGCAATCCATAGGTTTTAAGATACTTACTAGTCAGGTACATTCTTAGGCGTTAAATATGCGGTGTTGAGTCCATTTCGTTGAGCAAGGTGTAGCTCTTGTCTATTCCATATTTGACTTAAGGAACTTTATCTGTGCTCATTTCAATCTCTGGTTTTATGCAGCACCCCAACTCACCTTTACCCTTAAGCAAGCATAAGTTGGTTTTCTAAATTTGAGACCCTGTTCTGTTCTGTAATTCAGTTCCTGTGTAGCCAAGTTTACATTCCGTGTATTACTGATATCTTAAGATGTTTCTTTTTCTGTGTGACTTACTTCAGTTAGAATCATCATACCTGAATCCACTCATTGTGCTGCTAAGGGCCTGATGACACAGATTTCATTGCTGAGTGATATTGCTTTGTAAGTAAATACCACAACTTCTTTATCCATTTTTCACTTTCTGCGATGTTGAACTTGTACTGTAAAGGAGGTTCTTGTAAACAGAGCCGTTCCAAACTTTGGGGTGGCTGTGTCTTTTTGATTTTAATTTCCCTAAGCTATAGGACCATAAGTGGAAGTGCCCTAGGTTCTGTTGCTTTGTTTTTTAGATGTTTCAGGAAACACCATACACTTCTCCCGAGTGGTTGTTGGCAATTTACATCCCGCCCATCAGCATAACAAGGCTCCCAGTTCTCCATGGCCTGTCCTGCCTTTCTGGATTTTACACTTTTTTCAGATGGCCCTTTTGACCGGGGGGAAGTGAGACTTCATTGTAGTGCAGATTTCCTTTGCAAGCTTGCTTGGTTGGCCAAAAAGGGCGTATGCGTTTTTTCCTGAATATATTCAGGAAAAAACGCATACGCCCTTTTTGGCCAAGTGCATCATTGTGGACGTTCTGCCTCTTTTCCTATGCTTTCAATGCAATTCCAGTCTACCTCCTGAAATCGGTTTCCTGCAATTCTGCCCCGCTTTCAAGTCCTCTTGGCAGCCTTACTTCAGTCTATTTTTGGACAATAGCTGTCATTTATAACTCTGCAGGTTTGTGAATTACAGTGCCCCTGAGCTCCTTTCTTCAACTCGCTTTCTTGTGACCTGGCCGCAACACCGCAGGATGGCTTCAGGCCCTAATCTGGTTCCGGCCCGGCATGCTGAGCCTTTGTTTAATTCCTCTTCCTGGTGGGAAATGAGAGTTAAATTTGCCCGTCCAGACACCTCCAGCTAGCCTCTCATTGGTTCTCGCTATTCCTGTTCATCTTCCGCAGAAATTGCAAACTGGGCCAAACAGGAGGTTAAAGGGACTGACTCTCCAAGTGGGGAGAGTGTTAGTAAAGCGTCTGGAATGTTGCACCCGAGTACCAGGGGAGGAAAACTGAGACATATTTGAACACGTCTCCCGATCACATGGTTGATCATACTCTGGGTTCCACATGCATGTTTTAGCTGAAGGAAGAATACCTTAAACCTGGGTAGTTGAAACCCGTGGAATGGGTACCATGCAATATGACTTCAAAGGGTCTTCATTTGCTCACCGAACCTCTCCAATCCTATCACTGCTGCGTTTATGCCCCTGTACACATGCTTGATTCTCTTTCGGAGACATAGCAATCCATAGGTTTTAAGATACTTACTAGTCAGGTACATTCTTAGGCATTTAATATGGGGTGTCGAGTCCATTTCGTTGAGAAAGGAGTAGCTCTTGTCTATTCCATATTTGGCTTAAGGAACTTTATCTGTGCTCATTTCAATCTCTGGTTTTATGCAGCACCCCAACTCACCTTTACCCTTAAGCAAGAATAAGTTGGTTTTCTAAATTTGAGACCCTGTTCTGTTCTGTAATTCAGTTCCTGTGTAGTCAAGTTTACATTCCGTGTATTACTGATATCTTATGATGTTTCTTTTTCTGTGTGACTTATTTCAGTTAGAATCATCATACCTGAATCCAGTCATTGTGCTGCTAAGGGCCTGATGACACAGATTTCATTGCTGAGTGATATTGCTTTGTAAGTGAATACCACAACTTCTTTATCCATTTTTCACTTTCTGCGATGTTGAACTTGTACTGTAAACGAGGTTCTTGTAAACAGAGCCGTTCCAAACTTTGGGGTGGCTGTGTCTTTTTTATTTTAATTTCCCTAAGCTATAGGACCATAAGTGGAAGTGCCCTAGGTTCTGTTGCTTTGTTTTTTAGATGTTTCAGGAAACACCATACACTTCTCCCGAGTGGTTGTTGGCAATTTACATCCCGCCCATCACCATAACAAGGCTCCCAGTTCTCCATGGCCTGTCCTGCCTTTCTGGATTTTACACTTTTTTCAGATGGCCCTTTTGACCGGGGGGAAGTGAGACTTCATTGTAGTGTAGATTTCCTTTGCAAGCTTGCTTGGTTGGCCAAAAAGGGCGTATGCGTTTTTTCCTGAATATATTCAGGAAAAAACGCATACGCCCTTTTTGGCCAAGTGCATCATTGTGGACGTTCTGCCTCTTTTCCTATGCTTTCAATGCAATTCCAGTCTACCTCCTGAAATCGGTTTCCTGCAATTCTGCCCCGCTTTCAAGTCCTCTTGGCAGCCTTACTTCAGTCTATTTTTGGACGATAGCTGTCATTTATAACTCTGCAGGTTTGTGAATTACAGTGCCCCTGAGCTCCTTTCTTCAACTCGCTTTCTTGTGACCTGGCCGCAACACCGCAGGATGGCTTCAGGCCCTAATCTGGTTCCGGCCCGGCATGCTGAGCCTTTGGTTAATTCCTCTTCCTGGTGGGAAATGAGAGTTAAATTTGCCCGTCCAGACACCTCCAGCTAGCCTCTCATTGGTTCTCGCTATTCCTGTTCATCTTCCGCAGAAATTGCAAACTGGGCCAAACAGGAGGTTAAAGGGACTGACTCTCCAAGTGGGGAGAGTGTTAGTAAAGCGTCTGGAATGTTGCACCCGAGTACCAGGGGAGGAAAACTGAGACATATTTGAACACGTCTCCCGATCACATGGTTGATCATACTCTAGGTTCCACATGCATGTTTTAGCTGAAGGAAGAATACCTTAAACCTGGGTAGTTGAAACCCGTGGAATGGGTACCATGCAATATGACTTCAAAGGGTCTTCATTTGCTCACCGAACCTCTCCAATCCTATCACTGCTGCGTTTATGCCCCTGTACACATGCTTGATTCTCTTTCGGAGACATAGCAATCCATAGGTTTAAGATACTTACTAGTCAGGTACATTCTTAGGCGTTTAATATGCGGTGTTGAGTCCATTTCGATGAGCAAGGAGTAGCTCTTGTCTATTCCATATTTGGCTTAAGGAACTTTATCTGTGCTCATTTCAATCTCTGGTTTTATGCAGCACCCCAACTCACCTTTACCCTTAAGCAAGCATAAGTTGGTTTTCTAAATTTGAGACCCTGTTCTGTTTTGGAATGCAGTTCCTGTGTAGCCAAGTTTACATTCCGTGTATTACTGATATCTTATGATGTTTCTTTTTCTGTGTGACTTATTTCAGTTAGAATCATCGTACCTGAATCTACTCATTATGCTGCTAAGGGCCTGATGACATAGATTTCATTGCTCAGTGATACTGCATTGTACGTAAGTACCACAAGTTCTTTATCCATTTTTCACTTTCTGCGATGTTGAACTTGTACTGTAAACGAGGTTCTTGTAAACAGAGCCGTTCCAAACTTTGGGGTGGCTGTGTCTTTTAGATTTTAATTTCCCTAAGCTATAGGACCATAAGTGGAAGTGCCCTAGGCTCTGTTGCTTTGTTTTTTAGATGTTTCAGGAAACACCATACACTTCTCCCGAGTGGTTGTTGGCAATTTACATCCCGCCCTTCAGCATAACAAGGCTCCCAGTTCTCAATGGCCTGTTGCCTTTCTGGATTTTACACTTTTTTCAGATGGCCCTTTTGACCGGGGGGAAGTGAGACTTCATTGTAGTGCAGATTTCCTTTGCAAGCTTGCTTGGTTGGCCAAAAAGGGCGTATGCGTTTTTTCCTGAATATATTCAGGAAAAAACGCATACGCCGTTTTTGGCCAAGTGCATCATTGTGGACGTTCTGCCTCTTTTCCTATGCTTTCAATGCAATTCCAGTCTACCTCCTGAAATCGGTTTCCTGCAATTCTGCCCCGCATTCAAGTCCTCTTGGCAGCCTTACTTCAGTCTATATTTGGACGATAGCTGTCATTTATAACTCTGCAGGTGTGTGAATTACAGTGCCCCTGAGCTCCTTTCTTCAACTTGCTTTCTTGTGACCTGGCCGCAACACCGCAGGCTGGCTTCAGGCCCTAATCTGGTTCCGGCACGGCACGCTGAGCCTTTGGTTATTTCCTCTTCCTGGTGGGAAATGAGAGTTAAATTTGCCCATCCAGACACCTCCAGCTAGCCTCTCATTGGTTCTCGCTATTCCTGTTCATCTTCCGCAGAAATTGCAAACTGGGCCAAACAGGAGGTTAAAGGCGCTGACTCTCCAAGTGGGGAGAGTGTTAGTAAAGCGTCTGGAATGTTGCACCCGAGTACCAGGGGAGGAAAACTGAGACATATTTGAACACGTCTCCCGTTCACATGGTTGATCATACTTGGGTTCCACATGCATGTTTTAGCTGAAGGAAGAATACCTTAAACCTGGAGAGTTAAGACCCATGTAATGGGTACCATGCAATATGACTTCAAAGGGTCTTCATTTGCTCACCGAACCTCTCCAATCCTATCACTGCTGCGTTTATGCCCCTGTACACATGCTTGATTCTCTTTCGGAGACATAGCAATCCATAGGTTTTAAGATACTTACTAGTCAGGTACATTCTTAGGCGTTTAATATGCGGTGTTGAGTCCATTTCGTTGAGCAAGGTGTAGCTCTTGTCTATTCCATATTTGACTTAAGGAACTTTATCTGTGCTCATTTCAATCTCTGGTTTTATGCAGCACCCCAACTCACCTTTACCCTTAAGCAAGCATAAGTTGGTTTTCTAAATTTGAGACCCTGTTCTGTTCTGTAATTCAGTTCCTGTGTAGCCAAGTTTACATTCCGTGTATTACTGATATCTTATGATGTTTCTTTTTCTGTGTGACTTACTTCAGTTAGAATCATCATACCTGAATCCACTCATTGTGCTGCTAAGGGCCTGATGACACAGATTTCATTGCTGAGTGATATTGCTTTGTAAGTAAATACCACAACTTCTTTATCCATTTTTCACTTTCTGCGATGTTGAACTTGTACTGTAAACGAGGTTCTTGTAAACAGAGCCGTTCCAAACTTTGGGGTGGCTGTGTCTTTTTGATTTTAATTTCCCTAAGCTATAGGACCATAAGTGGAAGTGCCCTAGGTTCTGTTGCTTTGTTTTTTAGATGTTTCAGGAAACACCATACACTTCTCCCGAGTGGTTGTTGGCAATTTACATCCCGCCCATCAGCATAACAAGGCTCCCAGTTCTCCATGGCCTGTCCTGCCTTTCTGGATTTTACACTTTTTTCAGATGGCCCTTTTGACCGGGGGGAAGTGAGACTTCATTGTAGTGCAGATTTCCTTTGCAAGCTTGCTTGGTTGGCCAAAAAGGGCGTATGCGTTTTTTCCTGAATATATTCAGGAAAAAACGCATACGCCCTTTTTGGCCAAGTGCATCATTGTGGACGTTCTGCCTCTTTTCCTATGCTTTCAATGCAATTCCAGTCTACCTCCTGAAATCGGTTTCCTGCAATTCTGCCCCGCTTTCAAGTCCTCTTGGCAGCCTTACTTCAGTCTATTTTTGGACAATAGCTGTCATTTATAACTCTGCAGGTTTGTGAATTACAGTGCCCCTGAGCTCCTTTCTTCAACTCGCTTTCTTGTGACCTGGCCGCAACACCGCAGGATGGCTTCAGGCCCTAATCTGGTTCCGGCCCGGCATGCTGAGCCTTTGTTTAATTCCTCTTCCTGGTGGGAAATGAGAGTTAAATTTGCCCGTCCAGACACCTCCAGCTAGCCTCTCATTGGTTCTCGCTATTCCTGTTCATCTTCCGCAGAAATTGCAAACTGGGCCAAACAGGAGGTTAAAGGGACTGACTCTCCAAGTGGGGAGAGTGTTAGTAAAGCGTCTGGAATGTTGCACCCGAGTACCAGGGGAGGAAAACTGAGACATATTTGAACACGTCTCCCGATCACATGGTTGATCATACTTGGGTTCCACATGCATGTTTTAGCTGAAGGAAGAATACCTTAAACCTGGGTAGTTGAAACCCGTGGAATGGGTACCATGCAATATGACTTCAAAGGGTCTTCATTTGCTCACCGAACCTCTCCAATCCTATCACTGCTGCGTTTATGCCCCTGTACACATGCTTGATTCTCTTTCGGAGACATAGCAATCCATAGGTTTTAAGATACTTACTAGTCAGGTACATTCTTAGGCATTTAATATGGGGTGTTGAGTCCATTTCGTTGAGAAAGGAGTAGCTCTTGTCTATTCCATATTTGGCTTAAGGAACTTTATCTGTGCTCATTTCAATCTCTGGTTTTATGCAGCACCCCAACTCACCTTTACCCTTAAGCAAGAATAAGTTGGTTTTCTAAATTTGAGACCCTGTTCTGTTCTGTAATTCAGTTCCTGTGTAGTCAAGTTTACATTCCGTGTATTACTGATATCTTATGATGTTTCTTTTTCTGTGTGACTTATTTCAGTTAGAATCATCATACCTGAATCCAGTCATTGTGCTGCTAAGGGCCTGATGACACAGATTTCATTGCTGAGTGATATTGCTTTGTAAGTAAATACCACAACTTCTTTATCCATTTTTCACTTTCTGCGATGTTGAACTTGTACTGTAAACGAGGTTCTTGTAAACAGAGCCATTCCAAACTTTGGGGTGGCTGTGTCTTTTTGATTTTAATTTCCCTAAGCTATAGGGCCATAAGTGGAAGTGCCCTAGGCTCTGTTGCTTTGTTTTTTAGATGTTTCAGGAAACACCATACACTTCTCCCGAGTGGTTGTTGGCAATTTACATCCCGCCCATCAGCATAACAAGGCTCCCAGTTCTCCATGGCCTGTCCTGCCTTTCTGGATTTTACACTTTTTTCAGATGGCCCTTTTGACCGGGGGGAAGTGAGACTTCATTGTAGTGCAGATTTCCTTTGCAAGCTTGCTTGGTTGGCCAAAAAGGGCGTATGCGTTTTTTCCTGAATATATTCAGGAAAAAACGCATACGCCCTTTTTGGCCAAGTGCATCATTGTGGACGTTCTGCCTCTTTTCCTATGCTTTCAATGCAATTCCAGTCTACCTCCTGAAATCGGTTTCCTGCAATTCTGCCCCGCTTTCAAGTCCTCTTGGCAGCCTTACTTCAGTCTATTTTTGGACAATAGCTGTCATTTATAACTCTGCAGGTTTGTGAATTACAGTGCCCCTGAGCTCCTTTCTTCAACTCGCTTTCTTGTGACCTGGCCGCAACACCGCAGGATGGCTTCAGGCCCTAATCTGGTTCCGGCCCGGCATGCTGAGCCTTTGTTTAATTCCTCTTCCTGGTGGGAAATGAGAGTTAAATTTGCCCGTCCAGACACCTCCAGCTAGCCTCTCATTGGTTCTCGCTATTCCTGTTCATCTTCCGCAGAAATTGCAAACTGGGCCAAACAGGAGGTTAAAGGGACTGACTCTCCAAGTGGGGAGAGTGTTAGTAAAGCGTCTGGAATGTTGCACCCGAGTACCAGGGGAGGAAAACTGAGACATATTTGAACACGTCTCCCGATCACATGGTTGATCATACTTGGGTTACACATGCATGTTTTAGCTGAAGGAAGAATACCTTAAACCTGGGTAGTTGAAACCCGTGGAATGGGTACCATGCAATATGACTTCAAAGGGTCTTCATTTGCTCACCGAACCTCTCCAATCCTATCACTGCTGCGTTTATGCCCCTGTACACATGCTTGATTCTCTTTCGGAGACATAGCAATCCATAGGTTTTAAGATACTTACTAGTCAGGTACATTCTTAGGCATTTAATATGGGGTGTTGAGTCCATTTCGTTGAGCAAGGAGTAGCTCTTGTCTATTCCATATTTGGCTTAAGGAACTTTATCTGTGCTCATTTCAATCTCTGGTTTTATGCAGCACCCCAACTCACCTTTACCCTTAAGCAAGAATAAGTTGGTTTTCTAAATTTGAGACCCTGTTCTGTTCTGTAATTCAGTTCCTGTGTAGTCAAGTTTATATTCCGTGTATTACTGATATCTTATGATGTTTCTTTTTCTGTGTGACTTATTTCAGTTAGAATCATCATACCTGAATCCAGTCATTGTGCTGCTAAGGGCCTGATGACACAGATTTCATTGCTGAGTGATATTGCTTTGTAAGTAAATACCACAACTTCTTTATCCATTTTTCACTTTCTGCAATGTTGAACTTGTACTGTAAACGAGGTTGTTGTAAACAGAGCCGTTCCAAACTTTGGGGTTGCTGTGTCTTTTTGATTTTAATTTCCCTAAGCTATAGGACCATAAGTGGAAGTGCCCTAGGCTCTGTTGCTTTGTTTTTTAGATGTTTCAGGAAACACCATACACTTCTCCCGAGTGGTTGTTGGCAATTTACATCCCGCCCTTCAGCATAACAAGGCTCCCAGTTCTCAATGGCCTGTTGCCTTTCTGGATTTTACACTTTTTTCAGATGGCCCTTTTGACCGGGGGGAAGTGAGACTTCATTGTAGTGCAGATTTCCTTTGCAAGCTTGCTTGGTTGGCCAAAAAGGGCGTATGCGTTTTTTCCTGAATATATTCAGGAAAAAACGCATACGCCCTTTTTGGCCAAGTGCATCATTGTGGACGTTCTGCCTCTTTTCCTATGCTTTCAATGCAATTCCAGTCTACCTCCTGAAATCGGTTTCCTGCAATTCTGCCCCGCATTCAAGTCCTCTTGGCAGCCTTACTTCAGTCTATTTTTGGACGATAGCTGTCATTTATAACTCTGCAGGTGTGTGAATTACAGTGCCCCTGAGCTCCTTTCTTCAACTTGCTTTCTTGTGACCTGGCCGCAACACCGCAGGCTGGCTTCAGGCCCTAATCTGTTTCCGGCACGGCACGCTGAGCCTTTGGTTATTTCCTCTTCCTGGTGGGAAATGAGAGTTAAATTTGCCCATCCAGACACCTCCAGCTAGCCTCTCATTGGTTCTCGCTATTCCTGTTCATCTTCCGCAGAAATTGCAAACTGGGCCAAACAGGAGGTTAAAGGCGCTGACTCTCCAAGTGGGGAGAGTGTTAGTAAAGCGTCTGGAATGTTGCACCCGAGTACCAGGGGAGGAAAACTGAGACATATTTGAACACGTCTCCCGTTCACATGGTTGATCATACTTGGGTTCCACATGCATGTTTTAGCTGAAGGAAGAATACCTTAAACCTGGGTAGTTGAAACCCGTGGAATGGGTACCATGCAATATGACTTCAAAGGGTCTTCATTTGCTCACCGAACCTCTCCAATCCTATCACTGCTGCGTTTATGCCCCTGTACACATGCTTGATTCTCTTTCGGAGACATAGCAATCCATAGGTTTTAAGATACTTACTAGTCAGGTACATTCTTAGGCATTTAATATGGGGTGTTGAGTCCATTTCATTGAGAAAGGAGTAGCTCTTGTCTATTCCATATTTGGCTTAAGGAACTTTATCTGTGCTCATTTCAATCTCTGGTTTTATGCAGCACCCCAACTCACCTTTACCCTTAAGCAAGAATAAGTTGGTTTTCTAAATTTGAGACCCTGTTCTGTTCTGTAATTCAGTTCCTGTGTAGTCAAGTTTACATTCCGTGTATTACTGATATCTTATGATGTTTCTTTTTCTGTGTGACTTATTTCAGTTAGAATCATCATACCTGAATCCAGTCATTGTGCTGCTAAGGGCCTGATGACACAGATTTCATTGCTGAGTGATATTGCTTTGTAAGTAAATACCACAACTTCTTTATCCATTTTTCACTTTCTGCGATGTTGAACTTGTACTGTAAACGAGGTTCTTGTAAACAGAGCCATTCCAAACTTTGGGGTGGCTGTGTCTTTTTGATTTTAATTTCCCTAAGCTATAGGACCATAAGTGGAAGTGCCCTAGGTTCTGTTGCTTTGTTTTTTAGATGTTTCAGGAAACACCATACACTTCTCCCGAGTGGTTGTTGGCAATTTACATCCCGCCCATCACCATAACAAGGCTCCCAGTTCTCCATGGCCTGTCCTGCCTTTCTGGATTTTACACTTTTTTCAGATGGCCCTTTTGACCGGGGGGAAGTGAGACTTCATTGTAGTGTAGATTTCCTTTGCAAGCTTGCTTGGTTGGCCAAAAAGGGCGTATGCGTTTTTTCCTGAATATATTCAGGAAAAAACGCATACGCCCTTTTTGGCCAAGTGCATCATTGTGGACGTTCTGCCTCTTTTCCTATGCTTTCAATGCAATTCCAGTCTACCTCCTGAAATCAGTTTCCTGCAATTCTGCCCCGCTTTCAAGTCCTCTTGGCAGCCTTACTTCAGTCTATTTTTGGACGATAGCTGTCATTTATAACTCTGCAGGTTTGTGAATTACAGTGCCCCTGAGCTCCTTTCTTCAACTCGCTTTCTTGTGACCTGGCCGCAACACCGCAGGATGGCTTCAGGCCCTAATCTGGTTCCGGCCCGGCATGCTGAGCCTTTGGTTAATTCCTCTTCCTGGTGGGAAATGAGAGTAAAATTTGCCCGTCCAGACACCTCCAGCTAGCCTCTCATTGGTTCTCGCTATTCCTGTTCATCTTCCGCAGAAATTGCAAACTGGGCCAAACAGGAGGTTAAAGGGACTGACTCTCCAAGTGGGGAGAGTGTTAGTAAAGCGTCTGGAATGTTGCACCCGAGTACCAGGGGAGGAAAACTGAGACATATTTGAACACGTCTCCCGATCACATGGTTGATCATACTCTAGGTTCCACATGCATGTTTTAGCTGAAGGAAGAATACCTTAAACCTGGGTAGTTGAAACCCGTGGAATGGGTACCATGCAATATGACTTCAAAGGGTCTTCATTTGCTCACCGAACCTCTCCAATCCTATCACTGCTGCGTTTATGCCCCTGTACACATGCTTGATTCTCTTTCAGAGACATAGCAATCCATAGGTTTTAAGATACTTACTAGTCAGGTACATTCTTAGGCGTTTAATATGCGGTGTTGAGTCCATTTCATTGAGCAAGGAGTAGCTCTTGTCTATTCCATATTTGGCTTAAGGAACTTTATCTGTGCTCATTTCAATCTCTGGTTTTATGCAGCACCCCAACTCACCTTTACCCTTAAGCAAGAATAAGTTGGTTTTCTAAATTTGAGACCCTGTTCTGTTCTGTAATTCAGTTCCTGTGTAGCCAAGTTTACATTCCGTGTATTACTGATATCTTATGATGTTTCTTTTTCTGTGTGACTTATTTCAGTTAGAATCATCATACCTGAATCCACTCATTGTGCTGCTAAGGGCCTGATGACACAGATTTCATTGCTGAGTGATATTGCTTTGTAAGTAAATACCACAACTTCTTTATCCATTTTTCACTTTCTGCGATGTTGAACTTGTACTGTAAACGAGGTTCTTGTAAACAGAGCCGTTCCAAACTTTGGGGTGGCTGTGTCTTTTTGATTTTAATTTCCCTAAGCTATAGGGCCATAAGTGGAAGTGCCCTAGGTTCTGTTGCTTTGTTTTTTAGATGTTTCAGGAAACACCATACACTTCTCCCGAGTGGTTGTTGGCAATTTACATCCCGCCCTTCAGCATAACAAGGCTCCCAGTTCTCCATGGCCTGTCCTGCCTTTCTGGATTTTACACTTTTTTCAGATGGCCCTTTTGACCGGGGGGAAGTGAGACTTCATTGTAGTGCAGATTTCCTTTGCAAGCTTGCTTGGTTGGCCAAAAAGGGCGTATGCGTTTTTTCCTGAATATATTCAGGAAAAAACGCATACGCCCTTTTTGGCCAAGTGCATCATTGTGGACGTTCTGCCTCTTTTCCTATGCTTTCAATGCAATTCCAGTCTACCTCCTGAAATCGGTTTCCTGCAATTCTGCCCCGCATTCAAGTCCTCTTGGCAGCCTTACTTCAGTCTATTTTTGGACGATAGCTGTCATTTATAACTCTGCAGGTGTGTGAATTACAGTGCCCCTGAGCTCCTTTCTTCAACTTGCTTTCTTGTGACCTGGCCGCAACACCGCAGGCTGGCTTCAGGCCCTAATCTGGTTCCGGCACGGCACGCTGAGCCTTTGGTTATTTCCTCTTCATGGTGGGAAATGAGAGTTAAATTTGCCCGTCCAGACACCTCCAGTTAGCCTCTCATTGGTTCTCGCTATTCCTGTTCATCTTCCGCAGAAATTACAAACTGGGCCAAACAGGAGGTTAAAGGCGCTGACTCTCCAAGTGGGGAGAGTGTTAGTAAAGCGTCTGGAATGTTGCACCCGAGTACCAGGGGAAGAAAACTGAGACATATTTCAACACGTCTCCCGTTCACATGGTTGATCATACTTGGGTTCCACATGCATGTTTTAGCTGAAGGAAGAATACCTTAAACCTGGAGAGTTAAGACCCGTGTAATGGGTACCATGCAATATGACTTCAAAGGGTCTTCATTTGCTCACCGAACCTCTCCAATCCTATCACTGCTGCGTTTATGCCCCTGTACACATGCTTGATTCTCTTTCGGAGACATAGCAATCCATAGGTTTTAAGATACTTACTAGTCAGGTACATTCTTAGGCGTTTAATATGCGGTGTTGAGTCCATTTCGTTGAGCAAGGAGTAGCTCTTGTCTATTCCATATTTGACTTAAGGAACTTTATCTGTGCTCATTTCAATCTCTGGTTTTATGCAGCACCCCAACTCACCTTTACCCTTAAGCAAGCATAAGTTGGTTTTCTAAATTTGAGACCCTGTTCTGTTCTGTAATTCAGTTCCTGTGTAGCCAAGTTTACATTCCGTGTATTACTGATATCTTATGATGTTTCTTTTTCTGTGTGACTTACTTCAGTTAGAATCATCATACCTGAATCCACTCATTGTGCTGCTAAGGGCCTGATGACACAGATTTCATTGCTGAGTGATATTGCTTTCTAAGTAAATACCACAACTTCTTTATCCATTTTTCACTTTCTGCGATGTTGAACTTGTACTGTAAACGAGGTTCTTGTAAACAGAGCCGTTCCAAACTTTGGGGTGGCTGTGTCTTTTTTATTTTAATTTCCCTAAGCTATAGGACCATAAGTGGAAGTGCCCTAGGTTCTGTTGCTTTGTTTTTTAGATGTTTCAGGAAACACCATACACTTCTCCCGAGTGGTTGTTGGCAATTTACATCCCGCCCATCACCATAACAAGGCTCCCAGTTCTCCATGGCCTGTCCTGCCTTTCTGGATTTTACACTTTTTTCAGATGGCCCTTTTGACCGGGGGGAAGTGAGACTTCATTGTAGTGTAGATTTCCTTTGCAAGCTTGCTTGGTTGGCCAAAAAGGGCGTATGCGTTTTTTCCTGAATATATTCAGGAAAAAACGCATACGCCCTTTTTGGCCAAGTGCATCATTGTGGACGTTCTGCCTCTTTTCCTATGCTTTCAATGCAATTCCAGTCTACCTCCTGAAATCAGTTTCCTGCAATTCTGCCCCGCTTTCAAGTCCTCTTGGCAGCCTTACTTCAGTCTATTTTTGGACGATAGCTGTCATTTATAACTCTGCAGGTTTGTGAATTACAGTGCCCCTGAGCTCCTTTCTTCAACTCGCTTTCTTGTGACCTGGCCGCAACACCGCAGGATGGCTTCAGGCCCTAATCTGGTTCCGGCCCGGCATGCTGAGCCTTTGGTTAATTCCTCTTCCTGGTGGGAAATGAGAGTTAAATTTGCCCGTCCAGACACCTCCAGCTAGCCTCTCATTGGTTCTCGCTATTCCTGTTCATCTTCCGCAGAAATTGCAAACTGGGCCAAACAGGAGGTTAAAGGGACTGACTCTCCAAGTGGGGAGAGTGTTAGTAAAGCGTCTGGAATGTTGCACCCGAGTACCAGGGGAGGAAAACTGAGACATATTTGAACACGTCTCCCGATCACATGGTTGATCATACTCTAGGTTCCACATGCATGTTTTAGCTGAAGGAAGAATACCTTAAACCTGGGTAGTTGAAACCCGTGGAATGGGTACCATGCAATATGACTTCAAAGGGTCTTCATTTGCTCACCGAACCTCTCCAATCCTATCACTGCTGCGTTTATGCCCCTGTACACATGCTTGATTCTCTTTCAGAGACATAGCAATCCATAGGTTTTAAGATACTTACTAGTCAGGTACATTCTTAGGCGTTTAATATGCGGTGTTGAGTCCATTTCGTTGAGCAAGGAGTAGCTCTTGTCTATTCCATATTTGGCTTAAGGAACTTTATCTGTGCTCATTTCAATCTCTGGTTTTATGCAGCACCCCAACTCACCTTTACCCTTAAGCAAGAATAAGTTGGTTTTCTAAATTTGAGACCCTGTTCTGTTCTGTAATTCAGTTCCTGTGTAGCCAAGTTTACATTCCGTGTATTACTGATAACTTATGATGTTTCTTTTTCTGTGTGACTTATTTCAGTTAGAATCATCATACCTGAATCCACTCATTGTGCTGCTAAGGGCCTGATGACACAGATTTCATTGCTGAGTGATATTGCTTTGTAAGTAAATACCACAACTTCTTTATCCATTTTTCACTTTCTGCGATGTTGAACTTGTACTGTAAACGAGGTTCTTGTAAACAGAGCCGTTCCAAACTTTGGGGTGGCTGTGTCTTTTTGATTTTAATTTCCCTAAGCTATAGGGCCATAAGTGGAAGTGCCCTAGGTTCTGTTGCTTTGTTTTTTAGATGTTTCAGGAAACACCATACACTTCTCCCGAGTGGTTGTTGGCAATTTACATCCCGCCCATCAGCATAACAAGGCTCCCAGTTCTCCATGGCCTGTCCTGCCTTTCTGGATTTTACACTTTTTTCAGATGGCCCTTTTGACCGGGGGGAAGTGAGACTTCATTGTAGTGCAGATTTCCTTTGCAAGCTTGCTTGGTTGGCCAAAAAGGGCGTATGCGTTTTTTCCTGAATATATTCAGGAAAAAATGCATACGCCCTTTTTGGCCAAGTGCATCATTGTGGACGTTCTGCCTCTTTTCCTATGCTTTCAATGCAATTCCAGTCTACCTCCTGAAATCGGTTTCCTGCAATTCTGCCCCGCTTTCAAGTCCTCTTGGCAGCCTTACTTCAGTCTATTTTTGGACGATAGCTGTCATTTATAACTCTGCAGGTTTGTGAATTACAGTGCCCCTGAGCTCCTTTCTTCAACTCGCTTTCTTGTGACCTGGCCGCAACACCGCAGGATGGCTTCAGGCCCTAATCTGGTTCCGGCCCGGCATGCTGA
The DNA here is from genome assembly GCF_951394435.1 of Stenella coeruleoalba. NCBI lineage: Eukaryota > Metazoa > Chordata > Mammalia > Artiodactyla > Delphinidae > Stenella > Stenella coeruleoalba. The sequence continues at coordinate 93,583,687 of NC_137149.1, read as the reverse complement.
GCCTTAGGTTAATTCCTCTTCCTGGTGGGAAATGAGAGTTAAATTTGCCCGTCCAGACACCTCCAGCTAGCCTCTCATTGGTTCTCGCTATTCCTGTCCATCTTCCGCAGAAATTGCAAACTGGGCCAAACAGGAGGTTAAAGGGACTGACTCTCCAAGTCGGGAGAGTGTTAGTAAAGCGTCTGGAATGTTGCACCCGAGTACCAGGGGAGGAAAACTGAGACATATTTGAACACGTCTCCCGTTCACATGGTTGATCATACTCTGGGTTCCACATGCATGTTTTAGCTGAAGGAAGAATACCTAAAACCTGGGTAGTTGAAACCCGTGGAATGGGTACCATGCAATATGACTTCAAAGGGTCTTCATTTGCTCACCGAACCTCTCCAATCCTATCACTGCTGCATTTATTCCCCTGTACACACGCTTGATTCTCTTTTGGAGACATAGCAATCCATAGGTTTTAAGATACTTACTAGTCAGGTACATTCTTAGGGGTTTAATATGGGGTTTTGAGTCCATTTCGTTGAGCAAGGAGTAGCTCTTGTCTATTCCATATTTGGCTTAAGGAACTTTATCTGTGCTCATTTCAATCTCTGGTTTTATGCAGCACCCCAACTCACCTTTACCCTTAAGCAAGCATAAGTTGGTTTTCTAAATTTGAGACCCTGTTCTGTTTTGGAATGCAGTTCCTGTGTAGCCAAGTTTACATTCCGTGTATTAGTGATATCTTATGATGTTTCTTTTTCTGTGTGACTTATTTCAGTTAGAATCATCGTACCTGAATCTACTCATTATGCTGCTAAGGGCCTGATGACATAGATTTCATTGCTCAGTGATACTGCATTGTACGTAAGTACCACAAGTTCTTTATCCATTTTTCACTTTCTGCGATGTTGAACTTGTACTGTAAACGAGGTTCTTGTAAACAGAGCCGTTCCAAACTTTGGGGTGGCTGTGTCTTTTAGATTTTAATTTCCCTAAGCTATAGGACCATAAGTGGAAGTGCCCTAGGCTCTGTTGCTTTGTTTTTTAGATGTTTCAGGAAACACCATACACTTCTCCCGAGTGGTTGTTGGCAATTTACATCCCGCCCTTCAGCATAACAAGGCTCCCAGTTCTCAATGGCCTGTTGCCTTTCTGGATTTTACACTTTTTTCAGATGGCCCTTTTGACCGGGGGGAAGTGAGACTTCATTGTAGTGCAGATTTCCTTTGCAAGCTTGCTTGGTTGGCCAAAAAGGGCGTATGCGTTTTTTCCTGAATATATTCAGGAAAAAACGCATACGCCCTTTTTGGCCAAGTGCATCATTGTGGACGTTCTGCCTCTTTTCCTATGCTTTCAATGCAATTCCAGTCTACCTCCTGAAATCGGTTTCCTGCAATTCTGCCCCGCATTCAAGTCCTCTTGGCAGCCTTACTTCAGTCTATTTTTGGACGATAGCTGTCATTTATAACTCTGCAGGTGTGTGAATTACAGTGCCCCTGAGCTCCTTTCTTCAACTTGCTTTCTTGTGACCTGGCCGCAACACCGCAGGCTGGCTTCAGGCCCTAATCTGGTTCCGGCACGGCACGCTGAGCCTTTGGTTATTTCCTCTTCATGGTGGGAAATGAGAGTTAAATTTGCCCGTCCAGACACCTCCAGCTAGCCTCTCATTGGTTCTCGCTATTCCTGTTCATCTTCCGCAGAAATTACAAACTGGGCCAAACAGGAGGTTAAAGGCGCTGACTCTCCAAGTGGGGAGAGTGTTAGTAAAGCGTCTGGAATGTTGCACCCGAGTACCAGGGGAGGAAAACTGAGACATATTTCAACACGTCTCCCGTTCACATGGTTGATCATACTTGGGTTCCACATGCATGTTTTAGCTGAAGGAAGAATACCTTAAACCTGGAGAGTTAAGACCCGTGTAATGGGTACCATGCAATATGACTTCAAAGGGTCTTCATTTGCTCACCGAACCTCTCCAATCCTATCACTGCTGCGTTTATGCCCCTGTACACATGCTTGATTCTCTTTCGGAGACATAGCAATCCATAGGTTTTAAGATACTTACTAGTCAGGTACATTCTTAGGCGTTTAATATGCGGTGTTGAGTCCATTTCGTTGAGCAAGGAGTAGCTCTTGTCTATTCCATATTTGACTTAAGGAACTTTATCTGTGCTCATTTCAATCTCTGGTTTTATGCAGCACCCCAACTCACCTTTACCCTTAAGCAAGCATAAGTTGGTTTTCTAAATTTGAGACCCTGTTCTGTTCTGTAATTCAGTTCCTGTGTAGCCAAGTTTACATTCCGTGTATTACTGATATCTTATGATGTTTCTTTTTCTGTGTGACTTACTTCAGTTAGAATCATCATACCTGAATCCACTCATTGTGCTGCTAAGGACCTGATGACACAGATTTCATTGCTGAGTGATATTGCTTTCTAAGTAAATACCACAACTTCTTTATCCATTTTTCACTTTCTGCGATGTTGAACTTGTACTGTAAACGAGGTTCTTGTAAACAGAGCCGTTCCAAACTTTGAGGTGGCTGTGTCTTTTTGATTTTAATTTCCCTAAGCTATAGGACCATAAGCGGAAGTGCCCTAGGCTCTGTTGCTTTGTTTTTTAGATGTTTCAGGAAACACCATACACTTCTCCCCAGTGGTTGTTGGCAATTTACATCCCGCCCATCAGCATAACAAGGCTCCCAGTTCTCCATGGCCTGTCCTGCCTTTCTGGATTTTACACTTTTTTCAGATGGCCCTTTTGACCGGGGGGAAGTGAGACTTCATTGTAGTGCAGATTTCCTTTGCAAGCTTGCTTGGTTGGCCAAAAAGGGCGTATGCGTTTTTTCCTGAATATATTCAGGAAAAAACTCATACGCCCTTTTTGGCCAAGTGCATCATTGTGGACGTTCTGCCTCTTTTCCTATGCTTTCAATGCAATTCCAGTCTACCTCCTGAAATCGGTTTCCTGCAATTCTGCCCCGCTTTCAAGTCCTCTTGGCAGCCTTACTTCAGTCTATTTTTGGACGATAGCTGTCATTTATAACTCTGCAGGTTTGTGAATTACAGTGCCCCTGAGCTCCTTTCTTCAACTCGCTTTCTTTTGAGCTGGCCGCACCACCGCAGGATGGCTTCAGGCCCTAATCTGGTTCCGGTACGGCACGCTGAGCCTTTGGTTATTTCCTCTTCCTGGTGGGAAATGAGAGTTAAATTTGCCCGTCCAGACACCTCCAGCTAGCCTCTCATTGGTTCTCGCTATTCCTGTTCATCTTCCGCAGAAATTGCAAACTGGGCCAAACAGGAGGTTAAAGGGACTGACTCTCCAAGTGGGGAGAGTGTTAGTAAAGCGTCTGGAATGTTGCACCCGAGTACCAGGGGAGGAAAACTGAGACATATTTGAACACGTCTCCCGATCACATGGTTGATCATACTCTAGGTTCCACATGCATGTTTTAGCTGAAGGAAGAATACCTTAAACCTGGCTAGTTGAAACCCGTGGAATGGGTACCATGCAATATGACTTCAAAGGGTCTTCATTTGCTCACCGAACCTCTCCAATCCTATCACTGCTGTGTTTATGCCCCTGTACACATGCTTGATTCTCTTTCGGAGACATAGCAATCCATAGGTTTTAAGATACTTACTAGTCAGGTACATTCTTAGGTGTTTAATATGCGGTGTTGAGTCCATTTCGTTGAGCAAGGAGTAGCTCTTGTCTATTCCATATTTGACTTAAGGAAATTTATCTGTGCTCATTTCAATCTCTGGTTTTATGCAGCACCCCAACTCACCTTTACCCTTAAGCAAGAATAAGTTGGTTTTCTAAATTTGAGACCCTGTTCTGTTCTGTAATTCAGTTCCTGTGTAGCCAAGTTTACATTCCGTGTATTACTGATATCTTATGATGTTTCTTTTTCTGTGTGACTTACTTCAGTTAGAATCATCATACCTGAATCCACTTATTGTGCTTCTAAGGGCCTGATGACACAGATTTCATTGCTGAGTGATATTGCTTTGTAAGTAAATACCACAACTTCTTTATCCATTTTTCACTTTCTGCGATGTTGAACTTGTACTGTAAACGAGGTTCTTGTAAACAGAGCCGTTCGAAACTTTGGGGTGGCTGTGTCTTTTTGATTTTAATTTCCCTAAGCTATAGGACCATAAGTGGAAGTGCCTTAGGTTCTGTTGCTTTGTTTTTTAGATGTTTCAGGAAACACCATACACTTCTCCCGAGTGGTTGTTGGCAATTTACATCCCGCCCATCAGCATAACAAGGCTCCCAGTTCTCCATGGCCTGTCCTGCCTTTCTGGATTTTACACTTTTTTCAGATGGCCCTTTTGACCGGGGGGAAGTGAGACTTCATTGTAGTGCAGATTTCCTTTGCAAGCTTGCTTGGTTGGCCAAAAAGGGCGTATGCGTTTTTTCCTGAATATATTCAGGAAAAAACGCATACGCCCTTTTTGGCCAAGTGCATCATTGTGGACGTTCTGCCTCTTTTCCTATGCTTTCAATGCAATTCCAGTCTACCTCCTGAAATCGGTTTCCTGCAATTCTGCCCCGCTTTCAAGTCCTCTTGGCAGCCTTACTTCAGTCTATTTTTGGATGATAGCTGTCATTTATAACTCTGCAGGTTTGTGAATTACAGTGCCCCTGAGCTCCTTTCTTCAACTCGCTTTCTTTTGAGCTGGCCGCAACACCGCAGGATGTCTTCAGGCCCTAATCTGGTTCCGGTACGGCACGCTGAGCCGTTGGTTATTTCCTCTTCCTGGTGGGAAATGAGACTTAAATTTGCCCGTTCAGACACCTCCAGCTAGCCTCTCATTGGTTCTCGCTATTCCTGTTCATCTTCCGCAGAAATTGCAAACTGGGCCAAACAGGAGGTTAAAGGCGCTGACTCTCCAAGTGGGGAGAGTGTTAGTAAAGCGTCTGGAATGTTGCACCCGAGTACCAGGGGAGGAAAACTGAGACATATTTGAACACGTCTCCCGTTCACATGGTTGATCATACTTGGGTTCCACATGCATGTTTTAGCTGAAGGAAGAATACCTTAAACCTGGAGAGTTGAGACCCGTGTAATGGGTACCATGCAATATGATTTCAAAGGGTCTTCATTTGCTCACCGAACCTCTCCAATCCTATCACTGCTGCGTTTATGCCCCTGTACACATGCTTGATTCTCTTTCGGAGACATAGCAATCCATAGGTTTTAAGATACTTACTAGTCAGGTACATTCTTAGGTGTTTAATATGTGGTGTTGAGTCCATTTCGTTGAGCAAGGAGTAGCTCTTGTCTATTCCATATTTGACTTAAGGAACTTTATCTGTGCTCATTTCAATCTCTGGTTTTATGCAGCACCCCAACTCACCTTTACCCTTAAGCAAGCATAAGTTGGTTTTCTAAATTTGAGACCCTGTTCTGTTCTGTAATTCAGTTCCTGTGTAGCCAAGTTTACATTCCGTTTATTACTGATATCTTATGATGTTTCTTTTTCTGTGTGACTTACTTCAGTTAGAATCATCATACCTGAATCCACTCATTGTGCTGCTAAGGGCCTGATGACATAGATTTCATTGCTGAGTGATATTGCTTTGTAAGTAAATACCACAACTTCTTTATCCATTTTTCACTTTCTGCAATGTTGAACTTGTACTGTAAACGAGGTTCTTGTAAACAGAGCCGTTCCAAACTTTGGGGTGGCTGTGTCTTTTTGATTTTAATTTCCCTAAGCTATAGGGCCATAAGTGGAAGTGCCCTAGGTTCTGTTGCTTTGTTTTTTAGATGTTTCAGGAAACACCATACACTTCTCCCGAGTGGTTGTTGGCAATTTACATCCCGCCCATCAGCATAACAAGGCTCCCAGTTCTCCATGGCCTGTCCTGCCTTTCTGGATTTTACACTTTTTTCAGATGGCCCTTTTGACCGGGGGGAAGTGAGACTTCATTGTAGTGCAGATTTCCTTTGCAAGCTTGCTTGGTTGGCCAAAAAGGGCGTATGCGTTTTTTCCTGAATATATTCAGGAAAAAACGCATACGCCCTTTTTGGCCAAGTGCATCATTGTGGACGTTCTGCCTCTTTTCCTATGCTTTCAATGCAATTCCAGTCTACCTCCTGAAATCGGTTTCCTGCAATTCTGCCCCGCTTTCAAGTCCTCTTGGCAGCCTTACTTCAGTCTATTTTTGGACGATAGCTGTCATTTATAACTCTGCAGGTTTGTGAATTACAGTGCCCCTGAGCTCCTTTCTTCAACTCGCTTTCTTTTGAGCTGGCCGCAACACTGCAGGATGGCTTCAGGCCCTAATCTGGTTCCGGTACGGCACGTTGAGCCTTTGGTTATTTCCTCTTCCTGGTGGGAAATGAGAGTTAAATTTGCCCGTCCAGACACCTCCAGCTAGCCTCTCATTGGTTCTCGCTATTCCTGTTCATCTTCCGCAGAAATTGCAAACTGGGCCAAACAGGAGGTTAAAGGCGCTGACTATCCAAGTGGGGAGAGTGTTAGTAAAGCGTCTGGAATGTTGCACCCGAGTACCAGGGGAGGAAAACTGAGACATATTTGAACACCTCTCCCATTCACATGGTTGATCATACTTGGGTTCCACATGCATGTTTTAGCTGAAGGAAGAATACCTTAAACTTGGAGAGTTGAGACCCGTGTAATGGGTACCATGCAATATGACTTCAAAGGGTCTTCATTTGCTCACCGAACCTCTCCAATCCTATCACTGCTGCGTTTATGCCCCTGTACACATGCTTGATTCTCTTTCGGAGACATAGCAATCCATAGGTTTTAAGATACTTACTAGTCAGGTACATTCTTAAGCGTTTAATATGCGGTGTTGAGTCCATTTCGTTGAGCAAGGAGTAGCTCTTGTCTATTCCATATTTGACTTAAGGAACTTTATCTGTGCTCATTTCAATCTCTGGTTTTATGCAGCACCCCAACTCACCTTTACCCTTAAGCAAGCATAAGTTGGTTTTCTAAATTTGAGACCCTGTTCTGTTCTGTAATTCAGTTCCTGTGTAGCCAAGTTTACATTCCGTGTATTACTGATATCTTATGATGTTTCTTTTTCTGTGTGACTTATTTCAGTTAGAATCATCGTACCTGAATCCACTCATTATGCTGCTACGGGCCTGATGACATAGATTTCATTGCTGAGTGATACTGCATTGTACGTAAGTACCACAAGTTGTTTATCCATTTTTCACTTTCTGTGATATTGAACTTGTACGGTAAACGAGGTTCTTGTAAACGGAGGCGTCCCAAACTTTGGGGTGGCTGTGTCTTTTTGATTTTAATTTCCCTAAGCTATAGGACAATAAGTGGAAGTGCCCTAGGCTCTGTTGCTTTGTTTTTTTGATGTTTCAGGAAACACCATACACTTCTCCTGAGTGGTTGTTGGCAATTTACATCCCGCCCATCAGCATAACAAGGCTCCCAGTTCTCCATGGCCTGTCCTGCCTTTCTGGATTTTACACTTTGTTCAGATGGCCCTTTTGACCGGGGGGAATGAGACTTCATTGTAGTGCAGATTTCCTTTGCAAGCTTGCTTGGTTGGCCAAAAAGTGCGTATGAGTTTTTTCCTGAATATATTCAGGAAAAGACGCATACGCCCTTTTTGGCCAAGTGCATCATTGTGGAAGTTCTGCCTCTTTTCCTATGCTTTCAATGCAATTCCAGTCTACCTCCTGAAATCGGTTTCCTGCAATTCTGCCCCGCTTTCAAGTCCTCTTGGCAGCCTTACTTCAGTCTATTTTTGGACGATAGCTGTCATTTATAACTCTGCAGGTTTGTGAATTACAGTGCCCCTGAGCTCCTTTCTTCAACTCGCTTTCTTGTGACCTGGCCGCAACACCGCAGGATGGCTTCAGGCCCTAATCTGGTTCCGGCCCGGCATGCTGAGCCTTTGTTTAATTCCTCTTCCTGGTGGGAAATGAGAGTTAAATTTGCCCGTCTAGACACCTCCAGCTAGCCTCTCATTGGTTCTCGCTATTCCTGTTCATCTTCCGCAGAAATTGCAAACTGGGCCAAACAGGAGGTTAAAGGGACTGACTCTCCAAGTGGGGAGAGTGTTAGTAAAGCGTCTGGAATGTTGAACCCGAGTACCAGGGGAGGAAAACTGACACATATTTGAACACGTCTCCCGATCACATGGTTGATCATACTCTAGGTTCCACATGCATGTTTTAGCTGAAGGAAGAATACCTTAAACCTGGGTAGTTGAAACCCGTGGAATGGGTACCATGCAATATGACTTCAAAGGGTCTTCATTTGCTCACCGAACCTCTCCAATCCTATCACTGCTGCGTTTATGCCCCTGTACACATGCTTGATTCTCTTTCGGAAACATAGCAATCCATAGGTTTTAAGATACTTACTAGTCAGGTACATTCTTAGACATTTAATATGGGGTGTTGAGTCCATTTCGTTGAGCAAGGAGTAGCTCTTGTCTATTCCATATTTGGCTTAAGGAACTTTATCTGTGCTCATTTCAATCTCTGGTTTTATGCAGCACCCCAACTCACCTTTACCCTTAAGCAAGAATAAGTTGGTTTTCTAAATTTGAGACCCTGTTCTGTTCTGTAATTCAGTTCCTGTGTAGTCAAGTTTACATTCCGTGTATTAGTGATATCTTATGATGTTTCTTTTTCTGTGTGACTTATTTCAGTTAGAATCATCATACCTGAATCCAGTCATTGTGCTGCTAAGGGCCTGATGACACAGATTTCATTGCTGAGTGATATTGCTTTGTAAGTAAATACCACAACTTCTTTATCCATTTTTCACTTTCTGCGATGTTGAACTTGTACTGTAAACGAGGTTCTTGTAAACAGAGCCGTTCCAAACTTTGGGGTGGCTGTGTCTTTTTGATTTTAATTTCCCTAAGCTATAGGACCATAAGTGGAAGTGCCCTAGGTTCTGTTGCTTTGTTTTTTAGATGTTTCAGGAAACACCATACACTTCTCCCCAGTGGTTGTTGGCAATTTACATCCCGCCCATCACCATAACAAGGCTCCCAGTTCTCCATGGCCTGTCCTGCCTTTCTGGATTTTACACTTTTTTCAGATGGCCCTTTTGACCGGGGGGAAGTGAGACTTCATTGTAGTGTAGATTTCCTTTGCAAGCTTGCTTGGTTGGCCAAAAAGGGCGTATGCGTTTTTTCCTGAATATATTCAGGAAAAAACGCATACGCCCTTTTTGGCCAAGTGCATCATTGTGGACGTTCTGCCTCTTTTCCTATGCTTTCAATGCAATTCCAGTCTACCTCCTGAAATCGGTTTCCTGCAATTCTGCCCCGCTTTCAAGTCCTCTTGGCAGCCTTACTTCAGTCTATTTTTGGACGATAGCTGTCATTTATAACTCTGCAGGTTTGTGAATTACAGTGCCCCTGAGCTCCTTTCTTCAACTCGCTTTCTTGTGACCTGGCCGCAACACCGCAGGATGGCTTCAGGCCCTAATCTGTTTCCGGCCCGGCATGCTGAGCCTTTGGTTAATTCCTCTTCCTGGTGGGAAATGAGAGTTAAATTTGCCCGTTCAGACACCTCCAGCTAGCCTCTCATTGGTTCTCGCTATTCCTGTTCATCTTCCGCAGAAATTGCAAACTGGGCCAAACAGGAGGTTAAAGGGACTGACTCTCCAAGTGGGGAGAGTGTTAGTAAAGCGTCTGGAATGTTGCACCCGAGTACCAGGGGAGGAAAACTGAGACATATTTGAACACGTCTCCCGATCACATGGTTGATCATACTCTAGGTTCCACATGCATGTTTTAGCTGAAGGAAGAATACCTTAAACCTGGGTAGTTGAAACCCGTGGAATGGGTACCATGCAATATGACTTCAAAGGGTCTTCATTTGCTCACCGAACCTCTCCAATCCTATCACTGCTGCGTTTATGCCCCTGTACACATGCTTGATTCTCTTTCGGAGACATAGCAATCCATAGGTTTTAAGATACTTACTAGTCAGGTACATTCTTAGGCGTTTAATATGTGGTGTTGAGTCCATTTCATTGAGCAAGGAGTAGCTCTTGTCTATTCCATATTTGGCTTAAGGAACTTTATCTGTGCTCATTTCAATCTCTGGTTTTATGCAGCACCCCAACTCACCTTTACCCTTAAGCAAGAATAAGTTGGTTTTCTAAATTTGAGACCCTGTTCTGTTCTGTAATTCAGTTCCTGTGTAGCCAAGTTTACATTCCGTGTATTACTGATATCTTATGATGTTTCTTTTTCTGTGTGACTTATTTCAGTTAGAATCATCATACCTGAATCCACTCATTGTGCTGCTGAGGGCCTGATGACACAGATTTCATTGCTGAGTGATATTGCTTTGTAAGTAAATACCACAACTTCTTTATCCATTTTTCACTTTCTGCGATGTTGAACTTGTACTGTAAACGAGGTTCTTGTAAACAGAGGCGTCCCAAACTTTGGGGTGGCTGTGTCTTTTTGATTTTAATTTCCCTAAGCTATAGGACCATAAGTGGCAGTGCCCTAGGCTCTGTTGCTTTGTTTTTTAGATGTTTCAGGAAACACCATACACTTCTCCCGAGTGTCTGTTGGCAATTTACATCCCGCCCATCAGCATAACAAGGCTCCCAGTTCTCCATGGCCTGTCCTGCCTTTCTGGATTTTACACTTTTTTCAGATGGCCCTTTTGACCGGGGGGAAGTGAGACTTCATTGTAGTGCAGATTTCCTTTGCAAGCTTGCTTGGTTGGCCAAAAAGGGCGTATGCGTTTTTTCCTGAATATATTCAGGAAAAAACTCATACGCCCTTTTTGGCCAAGTGCATCATTGTGGACGTTCTGCCTCTTTTCCTATGCTTTCAATGCAATTCCAGTCTACCTCCTGAAATCGGTTTCCTGCAATTCTGCCCCGCTTTCAAGTCCTCTTGGCAGCCTTACTTCAGTCTATTTTTGGACGATAGCTGTCATTTATAACTCTGCAGGTTTGTGAATTACAGTGCCCCTGAGCTCCTTTCTTCAACTCGCTTTCTTTTGAGCTGGCCGCACCACCGCAGGATGGCTTCAGGCCCTAATCTGGTTCCGGTACGGCACGCTGAGCCTTTGGTTATTTCCTCTTCCTGGTGGGAAATGAGAGTTAAATTTGCCCGTCCAGACACCTCCAGCTAGCCTCTCATTGGTTCTCGCTATTCCTGTTCATCTTCCGCAGAAATTGCAAACTGGGCCAAACAGGAGGTTAAAGGGACTGACTCTCCAAGTGGGGAGAGTGTTAGTAAAGCGTCTGGAATGTTGCACCCGAGTACCAGGGGAGGAAAACTGAGACATATTTGAACACGTCTCCCGATCACATGGTTGATCATACTCTAGGTTCCACATGCATGTTTTAGCTGAAGGAAGAATACCTTAAACCTGGCTAGTTGAAACCCGTGGAATGGGTACCATGCAATATGACTTCAAAGGGTCTTCATTTGCTCACCGAACCTCTCCAATCCTATCACTGCTGTGTTTATGCCCCTGTACACATGCTTGATTCTCTTTCGGAGACATAGCAATCCATAGGTTTTAAGATACTTACTAGTCAGGTACATTCTTAGGTGTTTAATATGCGGTGTTGAGTCCATTTCGTTGAGCAAGGAGTAGCTCTTGTCTATTCCATATTTGACTTAAGGAAATTTATCTGTGCTCATTTCAATCTCTGGTTTTATGCAGCACCCCAACTCACCTTTACCCTTAAGCAAGAATAAGTTGGTTTTCTAAATTTGAGACCCTGTTCTGTTCTGTAATTCAGTTCCTGTGTAGCCAAGTTTACATTCCGTGTATTACTGATATCTTATGATGTTTCTTTTTCTGTGTGACTTACTTCAGTTAGAATCATCATACCTGAATCCACTTATTGTGCTTCTAAGGGCCTGATGACACAGATTTCATTGCTGAGTGATATTGCTTTGTAAGTAAATACCACAACTTCTTTATCCATTTTTCACTTTCTGCGATGTTGAACTTGTACTGTAAACGAGGTTCTTGTAAACAGAGCCGTTCGAAACTTTGGGGTGGCTGTGTCTTTTTGATTTTAATTTCCCTAAGCTATAGGACCATAAGTGGAAGTGCCTTAGGTTCTGTTGCTTTGTTTTTTAGATGTTTCAGGAAACACCATACACTTCTCCCGAGTGGTTGTTGGCAATTTACATCCCGCCCATCAGCATAACAAGGCTCCCAGTTCTCCATGGCCTGTCCTGCCTTTCTGGATTTTACACTTTTTTCAGATGGCCCTTTTGACCGGGGGGAAGTGAGACTTCATTGTAGTGCAGATTTCCTTTGCAAGCTTGCTTGGTTGGCCAAAAAGGGCGTATGCGTTTTTTCCTGAATATATTCAGGAAAAAACGCATACGCCCTTTTTGGCCAAGTGCATCATTGTGGACGTTCTGCCTCTTTTCCTATGCTTTCAATGCAATTCCAGTCTACCTCCTGAAATCGGTTTCCTGCAATTCTGCCCCGCTTTCAAGTCCTCTTGGCAGCCTTACTTCAGTCTATTTTTGGATGATAGCTGTCATTTATAACTCTGCAGGTTTGTGAATTACAGTGCCCCTGAGCTCCTTTCTTCAACTCGCTTTCTTTTGAGCTGGCCGCAACACCGCAGGATGTCTTCAGGCCCTAATCTGGTTCCGGTACGGCACGCTGAGCCGTTGGTTATTTCCTCTTCCTGGTGGGAAATGAGACTTAAATTTGCCCGTTCAGACACCTCCAGCTAGCCTCTCATTGGTTCTCGCTATTCCTGTTCATCTTCCGCAGAAATTGCAAACTGGGCCAAACAGGAGGTTAAAGGCGCTGACTCTCCAAGTGGGGAGAGTGTTAGTAAAGCGTCTGGAATGTTGCACCCGAGTACCAGGGGAGGAAAACTGAGACATATTTGAACACGTCTCCCGTTCACATGGTTGATCATACTTGGGTTCCACATGCATGTTTTAGCTGAAGGAAGAATACCTTAAACCTGGAGAGTTGAGACCCGTGTAATGGGTACCATGCAATATGATTTCAAAGGGTCTTCATTTGCTCACCGAACCTCTCCAATCCTATCACTGCTGCGTTTATGCCCCTGTACACATGCTTGATTCTCTTTCGGAGACATAGCAATCCATAGGTTTTAAGATACTTACTAGTCAGGTACATTCTTAGGTGTTTAATATGTGGTGTTGAGTCCATTTCGTTGAGCAAGGAGTAGCTCTTGTCTATTCCATATTTGACTTAAGGAACTTTATCTGTGCTCATTTCAATCTCTGGTTTTATGCAGCACCCCAACTCACCTTTACCCTTAAGCAAGCATAAGTTGGTTTTCTAAATTTGAGACCCTGTTCTGTTCTGTAATTCAGTTCCTGTGTAGCCAAGTTTACATTCCGTTTATTACTGATATCTTATGATGTTTCTTTTTCTGTGTGACTTACTTCAGTTAGAATCATCATACCTGAATCCACTCATTGTGCTGCTAAGGGCCTGATGACATAGATTTCATTGCTGAGTGATATTGCTTTGTAAGTAAATACCACAACTTCTTTATCCATTTTTCACTTTCTGCAATGTTGAACTTGTACTGTAAACGAGGTTCTTGTAAACAGAGCCGTTCCAAACTTTGGGGTGGCTGTGTCTTTTTGATTTTAATTTCCCTAAGCTATAGGGCCATAAGTGGAAGTGCCCTAGGTTCTGTTGCTTTGTTTTTTAGATGTTTCAGGAAACACCATACACTTCTCCCGAGTGGTTGTTGGCAATTTACATCCCGCCCATCAGCATAACAAGGCTCCCAGTTCTCCATGGCCTGTCCTGCCTTTCTGGATTTTACACTTTTTTCAGATGGCCCTTTTGACCGGGGGGAAGTGAGACTTCATTGTAGTGCAGATTTCCTTTGCAAGCTTGCTTGGTTGGCCAAAAAGGGCGTATGCGTTTTTTCCTGAATATATTCAGGAAAAAACGCATACGCCCTTTTTGGCCAAGTGCATCATTGTGGACGTTCTGCCTCTTTTCCTATGCTTTCAATGCAATTCCAGTCTACCTCCTGAAATCGGTTTCCTGCAATTCTGCCCCGCTTTCAAGTCCTCTTGGCAGCCTTACTTCAGTCTATTTTTGGACGATAGCTGTCATTTATAACTCTGCAGGTTTGTGAATTACAGTGCCCCTGAGCTCCTTTCTTCAACTCGCTTTCTTTTGAGCTGGCCGCAACACTGCAGGATGGCTTCAGGCCCTAATCTGGTTCCGGTACGGCACGTTGAGCCTTTGGTTATTTCCTCTTCCTGGTGGGAAATGAGAGTTAAATTTGCCCGTCCAGACACCTCCAGCTAGCCTCTCATTGGTTCTCGCTATTCCTGTTCATCTTCCGCAGAAATTGCAAACTGGGCCAAACAGGAGGTTAAAGGCGCTGACTATCCAAGTGGGGAGAGTGTTAGTAAAGCGTCTGGAATGTTGCACCCGAGTACCAGGGGAGGAAAACTGAGACATATTTGAACACCTCTCCCATTCACATGGTTGATCATACTTGGGTTCCACATGCATGTTTTAGCTGAAGGAAGAATACCTTAAACTTGGAGAGTTGAGACCCGTGTAATGGGTACCATGCAATATGACTTCAAAGGGTCTTCATTTGCTCACCGAACCTCTCCAATCCTATCACTGCTGCGTTTATGCCCCTGTACACATGCTTGATTCTCTTTCGGAGACATAGCAATCCATAGGTTTTAAGATACTTACTAGTCAGGTACATTCTTAAGCGTTTAATATGCGGTGTTGAGTCCATTTCGTTGAGCAAGGAGTAGCTCTTGTCTATTCCATATTTGACTTAAGGAACTTTATCTGTGCTCATTTCAATCTCTGGTTTTATGCAGCACCCCAACTCACCTTTACCCTTAAGCAAGCATAAGTTGGTTTTCTAAATTTGAGACCCTGTTCTGTTCTGTAATTCAGTTCCTGTGTAGCCAAGTTTACATTCCGTGTATTACTGATATCTTATGATGTTTCTTTTTCTGTGTGACTTATTTCAGTTAGAATCATCGTACCTGAATCCACTCATTATGCTGCTACGGGCCTGATGACATAGATTTCATTGCTGAGTGATACTGCATTGTACGTAAGTACCACAAGTTGTTTATCCATTTTTCACTTTCTGTGATATTGAACTTGTACGGTAAACGAGGTTCTTGTAAACGGAGGCGTCCCAAACTTTGGGGTGGCTGTGTCTTTTTGATTTTAATTTCCCTAAGCTATAGGACAATAAGTGGAAGTGCCCTAGGCTCTGTTGCTTTGTTTTTTTGATGTTTCAGGAAACACCATACACTTCTCCTGAGTGGTTGTTGGCAATTTACATCCCGCCCATCAGCATAACAAGGCTCCCAGTTCTCCATGGCCTGTCCTGCCTTTCTGGATTTTACACTTTGTTCAGATGGCCCTTTTGACCGGGGGGAATGAGACTTCATTGTAGTGCAGATTTCCTTTGCAAGCTTGCTTGGTTGGCCAAAAAGTGCGTATGAGTTTTTTCCTGAATATATTCAGGAAAAGACGCATACGCCCTTTTTGGCCAAGTGCATCATTGTGGAAGTTCTGCCTCTTTTCCTATGCTTTCAATGCAATTCCAGTCTACCTCCTGAAATCGGTTTCCTGCAATTCTGCCCCGCTTTCAAGTCCTCTTGGCAGCCTTACTTCAGTCTATTTTTGGACAATAGCTGTCATTTATAACTCTGCAGGTTTGTGAATTACAGTGCCCCTGAGCTCCTTTCTTCAACTCGCTTTCTTGTGACCTGGCCGCAACACCGCAGGATGGCTTCAGGCCCTAATCTGGTTCCGGCCCGGCATGCTGAGCCTTTGTTTAATTCCTCTTCCTGGTGGGAAATGAGAGTTAAATTTGCCCGTCTAGACACCTCCAGCTAGCCTCTCATTGGTTCTCGCTATTCCTGTTCATCTTCCGCAGAAATTGCAAACTGGGCCAAACAGGAGGTTAAAGGGACTGACTCTCCAAGTGGGGAGAGTGTTAGTAAAGCGTCTGGAATGTTGAACCCGAGTACCAGGGGAGGAAAACTGACACATATTTGAACACGTCTCCCGATCACATGGTTGATCATACTCTAGGTTCCACATGCATGTTTTAGCTGAAGGAAGAATACCTTAAACCTGGGTAGTTGAAACCCGTGGAATGGGTACCATGCAATATGACTTCAAAGGGTCTTCATTTGCTCACCGAACCTCTCCAATCCTATCACTGCTGCGTTTATGCCCCTGTACACATGCTTGATTCTCTTTCGGAAACATAGCAATCCATAGGTTTTAAGATACTTACTAGTCAGGTACATTCTTAGACATTTAATATGGGGTGTTGAGTCCATTTCGTTGAGCAAGGAGTAGCTCTTGTCTATTCCATATTTGGCTTAAGGAACTTTATCTGTGCTCATTTCAATCTCTGGTTTTATGCAGCACCCCAACTCACCTTTACCCTTAAGCAAGAATAAGTTGGTTTTCTAAATTTGAGACCCTGTTCTGTTCTGTAATTCAGTTCCTGTGTAGTCAAGTTTACATTCCGTGTATTAGTGATATCTTATGATGTTTCTTTTTCTGTGTGACTTATTTCAGTTAGAATCATCATACCTGAATCCAGTCATTGTGCTGCTAAGGGCCTGATGACACAGATTTCATTGCTGAGTGATATTGCTTTGTAAGTAAATACCACAACTTCTTTATCCATTTTTCACTTTCTGCGATGTTGAACTTGTACTGTAAACGAGGTTCTTGTAAACAGAGCCGTTCCAAACTTTGGGGTGGCTGTGTCTTTTTGATTTTAATTTCCCTAAGCTATAGGACCATAAGTGGAAGTGCCCTAGGTTCTGTTGCTTTGTTTTTTAGATGTTTCAGGAAACACCATACACTTCTCCCCAGTGGTTGTTGGCAATTTACATCCCGCCCATCACCATAACAAGGCTCCCAGTTCTCCATGGCCTGTCCTGCCTTTCTGGATTTTACACTTTTTTCAGATGGCCCTTTTGACCGGGGGGAAGTGAGACTTCATTGTAGTGTAGATTTCCTTTGCAAGCTTGCTTGGTTGGCCAAAAAGGGCGTATGCGTTTTTTCCTGAATATATTCAGGAAAAAACGCATACGCCCTTTTTGGCCAAGTGCATCATTGTGGACGTTCTGCCTCTTTTCCTATGCTTTCAATGCAATTCCAGTCTACCTCCTGAAATCGGTTTCCTGCAATTCTGCCCCGCTTTCAAGTCCTCTTGGCAGCCTTACTTCAGTCTATTTTTGGACGATAGCTGTCATTTATAACTCTGCAGGTTTGTGAATTACAGTGCCCCTGAGCTCCTTTCTTCAACTCGCTTTCTTGTGACCTGGCCGCAACACCGCAGGATGGCTTCAGGCCCTAATCTGTTTCCGGCCCGGCATGCTGAGCCTTTGGTTAATTCCTCTTCCTGGTGGGAAATGAGAGTTAAATTTGCCCGTTCAGACACCTCCAGCTAGCCTCTCATTGGTTCTCGCTATTCCTGTTCATCTTCCGCAGAAATTGCAAACTGGGCCAAACAGGAGGTTAAAGGGACTGACTCTCCAAGTGGGGAGAGTGTTAGTAAAGCGTCTGGAATGTTGCACCCGAGTACCAGGGGAGGAAAACTGAGACATATTTGAACACGTCTCCCGATCACATGGTTGATCATACTCTAGGTTCCACATGCATGTTTTAGCTGAAGGAAGAATACCTTAAACCTGGGTAGTTGAAACCCGTGGAATGGGTACCATGCAATATGACTTCAAAGGGTCTTCATTTGCTCACCGAACCTCTCCAATCCTATCACTGCTGCGTTTATGCCCCTGTACACATGCTTGATTCTCTTTCGGAGACATAGCAATCCATAGGTTTTAAGATACTTACTAGTCAGGTACATTCTTAGGCGTTTAATATGTGGTGTTGAGTCCATTTCATTGAGCAAGGAGTAGCTCTTGTCTATTCCATATTTGGCTTAAGGAACTTTATCTGTGCTCATTTCAATCTCTGGTTTTATGCAGCACCCCAACTCACCTTTACCCTTAAGCAAGAATAAGTTGGTTTTCTAAATTTGAGACCCTGTTCTGTTCTGTAATTCAGTTCCTGTGTAGCCAAGTTTACATTCCGTGTATTACTGATATCTTATGATGTTTCTTTTTCTGTGTGACTTATTTCAGTTAGAATCATCATACCTGAATCCACTCATTGTGCTGCTGAGGGCCTGATGACACAGATTTCATTGCTGAGTGATATTGCTTTGTAAGTAAATACCACAACTTCTTTATCCATTTTTCACTTTCTGCGATGTTGAACTTGTACTGTAAACGAGGTTCTTGTAAACAGAGGCGTCCCAAACTTTGGGGTGGCTGTGTCTTTTTGATTTTAATTTCCCTAAGCTATAGGACCATAAGTGGCAGTGCCCTAGGCTCTGTTGCTTTGTTTTTTAGATGTTTCAGGAAACACCATACACTTCTCCCGAGTGTCTGTTGGCAATTTACATCCCGCCCATCAGCATAACAAGGCTCCCAGTTCTCCATGGCCTGTCCTGCCTTTCTGGATTTTACACTTTTTTCAGATGGCCCTTTTGACCGGGGGGAAGTGAGACTTCATTGTAGTGCAGATTTCCTTTGCAAGCTTGCTTGGTTGGCCAAAAAGGGCGTATGCGTTTTTTCCTGAATATATTCAGGAAAAAACGCATATGCCCTTTTTGGCCAAGTGCATCATTGTGGACGTTCTGCCTCTTTTCCTATGCTTTCAATGCAATTCCAGTCTACCTCCTGAAATCGGTTTCCTGCAATTCTGCCCCGTTTTCAAGTCCTCTTGGCAGCCTTACTTCAGTCTATTTTTGGACGATAGCTGTCATTTATAACTCTGCAGGTTTGTGAATTACAGTGCCCCTGAGCTCCTTTCTTCAACTCGCTTTCTTGTGACCTGGCCGCAACACCGCAGGATGGCTTCAGGCCCTAATCTGTTTCCGGCCCGGCATGCTGAGCCTTTGGTTAATTCCTCTTCCTGGTGGGAAATGAGAGTTAAATTTGCCCGTTCAGACACCTCAAGCTAGCCTCTCATTGGTTCTCGCTATTCCTGTTCATCTTCCGCAGAAATTGCAAACTGGGCCAAACAGGAGGTTAAAGGGACTGACTCTCCAAGTGGGGAGAGTGTTAGTAAAGCGTCTGGAATGTTGCACCCGAGTACCAGGGGAGGAAAACTGAGACATATTTGAACACGTCTCCCGATCACATGGTTGATCATACTCTAGGTTCCACATGCATGTTTTAGCTGAAGGAAGAATACCTTAAACCTGGGTAGTTGAAACCCGTGGAATGGGTACCATGCAATATGACTTCAAAGGGTCTTCATTTGCTCACCGAACCTCTCCAATCCTATCACTGCTGCGTTTATGCCCCTGTACACATGCTTGATTCTCTTTCGGAGACATAGCAATCCATAGGTTTTAAGATACTTACTAGTCAGGTACATTCTTAGGCGTTTAATATGCGGTGTTGAGTCCATTTCATTGAGCAAGGAGTAGCTCTTGTCTATTCCATATTTGGCTTAAGGAACTTTATCTGTGCTCATTTCAATCTCTGG
The DNA here is from genome assembly GCF_951394435.1 of Stenella coeruleoalba. Classification (NCBI taxonomy): domain Eukaryota; kingdom Metazoa; phylum Chordata; class Mammalia; order Artiodactyla; family Delphinidae; genus Stenella; species Stenella coeruleoalba. The sequence continues at coordinate 93,564,136 of NC_137149.1, read as the reverse complement.
TTTTATGCAGCACCCCAACTCACCTTTACCCTTAAGCAAGAATAAGTTGGTTTTCTAAATTTGAGACCCTGTTCTGTTCTGTAATTCAGTTCCTGTGTAGCCAAGTTTACATTCCGTGTATTACTGATATCTTATGATGTTTCTTTTTCTGTGTGACTTATTTCAGTTAGAATCATCATACCTGAATCCACTCATTGTGCTGCTGAGGGCCTGATGACACAGATTTCATTGCTGAGTGATATTGCTTTGTAAGTAAATACCACAACTTCTTTATCCATTTTTCACTTTCTGCGATGTTGAACTTGTACTGTAAACGAGGTTCTTGTAAACAGAGGCGTCCCAAACTTTGGGGTGGCTGTGTCTTTTTGATTTTAATTTCCCTAAGCTATAGGACCATAAGTGGCAGTGCCCTAGGCTCTGTTGCTTTGTTTTTTAGATGTTTCAGGAAACACCATACACTTCTCCCAAGTGTCTGTTGGCAATTTACATCCCGCCCATCAGCATAACAAGGCTCCCAGTTCTCCATGGCCTGTCCTGCCTTTCTGGATTTTACACTTTTTTCAGATGGCCCTTTTGACCGGGGGGAAGTGAGACTTCATTGTAGTGCAGATTTCCTTTGCAAGCTTGCTTGGTTGGCCAAAAAGGGCGTATGCGTTTTTTCCTGAATATATTCAGGAAAAAACGCATATGCCCTTTTTGGCCAAGTGCATCATTGTGGACGTTCTGCCTCTTTTCCTATGCTTTCAATGCAATTCCAGTCTACCTCCTGAAATCGGTTTCCTGCAATTCTGCCCCGTTTTCAAGTCCTCTTGGCAGCCTTACTTCAGTCTATTTTTGGACGATAGCTGTCATTTATAACTCTGCAGGTTTGTGAATTACAGTGCCCCTGAGCTCCTTTTTTCAACTCGTTTTCTTCTGAGCTGGCCGCAACACCGCTGGATGGCTTCAGGCCCTAATCTGGTTCCGGCACGGCACGCTGAGCCTTTGGTTAATTCCTCTTCCTGGTGGGAAATGAGAGTTAAATTTGCCCGTCCAGACACCTCCAGCTAGCCTCTCATTGGTTCTCGCTATTCCTGTTCATCTTCCGCAGAAATTGCAAACTGGGTCAAACAGGAGGTTAAAGGGACTGACTCTCCAAGTCGGGAGAGTGTTAGTAAAGCATCTGGAATGTTTCACCCGAGTACCAGGGGAGGAAAACTGAGACATATTTGAACACGTCTCCCGATCACATGGTTGATCATACTCTAGGTTCCACATGCATGTTTTAGCTGAAGGAAGAATACCTTAAACCTGGGTAGTTGAAACCCGTGGAATGGGTACCATGCAATATGACTTCAAAGGGTCTTCATTTGCTCACCGAACCTCTCCAATCCTATCACTGCTGCGTTTATGCCCCTGTACACACGCTTGATTCTCTTTTGGAGACATAACAATCCATAGGTTTTAAGATACTTACTAGTCAGGTACATTCTTAGGCGTTTAATATGGGGTGTTGAGTCCATTTCGTTGAGCAAGGAGTAGCTCTTGTCTATTCCATATTTGGCTTAAGGAACTTTATCTGTGCTCATTTCAATCTCTGGTTTTATGCAGCACCCCAACTCACCTTTACCCTTAAGCAAGCATAAGTTGGTTTTCTAAATTTGATACCCTGTTCTGTTTTGGAATGCAGTTCCTGTGTAGCCAAGTTTACATTCCGTGTATTAGTGATATCTTATGATGTTTCTTTTTCTGTGTGACTTATTTCAGTTAGAATCATCGTACCTGAATCCACTCATTATGCTGCTACGGGCCTGATGACATAGATTTCACTGCTGAGTGATACTGCATTGTACGTAAGTACCACAAGTTCTTTATCCATTTTTCACTTTCTGTGATATTGAACTTGTACGGTAAACGAGGTTCTTGTAAACGGTGGCGTCCCAAACTTTGGGGTGGCTGTGTCTTTTTGATTTTAATTTCCCTAAGGTATAGGACCATAAGTGGAAGTGCCCTAGGATCTGGTGCTTTGTTTTTTAGATGTTTCAGGAAACACCATACACTTCTCCTGAGTGGTTGTTGGCAATTTACATCCCGCCCATCAGCATAACAAGGCTCCCAGTTCTCCATGGCCTGTCTTGCCTTTCTGGATTTTACACTTTTTTCAGATGGCCCTTTTGACCGGGGGGAAGTGAGACTGCACTGTAGTGCAGATTTCCTTTGCAAGCTTGCTTGGTTGGCCAAAAAGGGCGTATGCGTTTTTTCCTGAATATATTCAGGAAAAAACGCATACGCCCTTTTTGGCCAAGTGCATCATTGTGGACGTTCTGCCTCTTTTCCTATGCTTTCAATGCAATTCCAGTCTACCTCCTGAAATCGGTTTCCTGCAATTCTGCCCCGCTTTCAAGTCCTCTTGGCAGCCTTACTTCAGTCTATTTTTGGACGATAGCTGTCATTTATAACTCTGCAGGTTTGTGAATTACAGTGCCCCTGAGCTCCTATCTTCAACTCGCTTTCTTGTGACCTGGCCGCAACACCGCAGGATGGCTTCAGGCCCTAATCTGGTTCCGGCACGGCACGCTGAGCCTTTGGTTATTTCCTCTTCCTGGTGGGAAATGAGAGTTAAATTTGCCCGTCCAGACACCTCCAGCTAGTCTCTCATTGGTTCTCGCTATTCCTGTTCATCTTCCGCAGAAATTGCAAACTGGGCCAAACAGGAGGTTAAAGGCGCTGACTCTCCAAGTGGGGAGAGTGTTAGTAAAGCGTCTGGAATGTTGCATCCGAGTACCAGGGGAGGAAAACTGAGACATATTTGAACACGTCTCCCGTTCACATGGTTGATCATACTTGGGTTCCACATGCATGTTTTAGCTGAAGGAAGAATACCTTAAACCTGGAGAGTTAAGACCCGTGTAATGGGTACCATGCAATATGACTTCAAAGGGTCTTCATTTGCTCACCGAACCTCTCCAATCCTATCACTGCTGCGTTTATGCCCCTGTACACATGCTTGATTCTCTTTCGGAGACATAGCAATCCATAGGTTTTACGGTACTTACTAGTCAGGTACATTCTTAGGCATTTAATATGGGGTGTTGAGTCCATTTCGTTGAGCAAGGAGTAGCTCTTGTCTATTCCATATTTGACTTAAGGAACTTTATCTGTGCTCATTTCAATCTCTGGTTTTATGCAGCACCCCAACTCATCTTTACCCTTAAGCAAGCATAAGTTGGTTTTCTAAATTTGAGACCCTGTTCTGTTCTGTAATTCAGTTCCTGTGTAGCCAAGTTTACATTCCGTGTATTACTGATATCTTATGATGTTTCTTTTTCTGTGTGACTTACTTCAGTTAGAATCATCATACCTGAATCCACTCATTGTGCTGCTAAGGGCCTGATGACACAGATTTCATTGCTGAGTGATATTGCTTTGTAAGTAAATACCACAACTTCTTTATCCATTTTTCACTTTCTGCGATGTTGAACTTGTACTGTAAACGAGGTTCTTGTAAACAGAGCCGTTCCAAACTTTGGGGTGGCTGTGTCTTTTTTATTTTAATTTCCCTAAGCTATAGGACCATAAGTGGAAGTGCCCTAGGTTCTGTTGGTTTGTTTTTTAGATGTTTCAGGAAACACCATACACTTCTCCCGAGTGGTTGTTGGCAATTTACATCCCGCCCATCAGCATAACAAGGCTCCCAGTTCTCCATGGCCTGTCCTGCCTTTCTGGATTTTACACTTTTTTCAGATGGCCCTTTTGACCGGGGGGAAGTGAGACTTCATTGTAGTGCAGATTTCCTTTGCAAGCTTTCTTGGTTGGCCAAAAAGGGCGTATGCGTTTTTACCTGAATATATTCAGGAAAAAACGCATACGCCCTTTTTGGCCAAGTGCATCATAGTGGACGTTCTGCCTCTTTTCCTATGCTTTCAATGCAATTCCAGTCTACCTCCTGAAATCGGTTTCCTGCAATTCTGCCCCGCTTTCAAGTCCTCTTGGCAGCCTTACTTCAGTCCATTTTTGGACGATAGCTGTCATTTATAACTCTGCAGGTTTGTGAATTACAGTGCCCCTGAGCTCCTTTCTTCAACTCGCTTTCTTGTGACCTGGCCGCAACACCGCAGGATGGCTTCAGGCCCTAATCTGGTTCCGGCACGGCACGCTGAGCCTTTGGTTATTTCCTCTTCCTGGTGGGAAATGAGAGTTAAATTTGCCCGTCCAGACACCTCCAGCTAGTCTCTCATTGGTTCTCGCTATTCCTGTTCATCTTGCGCAGAAATTGCAAACTGGGCCAAACAGGAGGTTAAAGGGACTGACTCTCCAAGTGGGGAGAGTGTTAGTAAAGCGTCTGGAATGTTGCACCCGAGTACCAGGGGAGGAAAACTGAGACATATTTGAACACGTCTCCCGTTCACATGGTTGATCATACTCTGGGTTCCACATGCATGTTTTAGCTGAAGGAAGAATACCTTAAACCTGGAGAGTTGAGACCCGTGGAATGGGTACCATGCAATATGACTTCAAAGGGTCTTCATTTGCTCACCGAACCTCTCCAATCCTATCACTGCTGCGTTTATTCCCCTGTACACACGCTTGATTCTCTTTCGGAGACATAGCAATCCATAGGTTTTAAGATACTTACTAGTCAGGTACATTCTTAGGGGTTTAATATGGGGTTTTGAGTCCATTTCGTTGAGCAAGGAGTAGCTCTTGTCTATTCCATATTTGGCTTAAGGAACTTTATCTGTGCTCATTTCAATCTCTGGTTTTATGCAGCACCCCAACTCACCTTTCCCCTTAAGCAAGCATAAGTTGGTTTTCTAAATTTGAGACCCTGTTCTGTTTTGGAATGCAGTTCCTGTGTAGCCAAGTTTACATTCCGTGTATTACTGATATCTTATGATGTTTCTTTTTCTGTGTGACTTATTTCAGTTAGAATCATCATACCTGAATCCACTCATTGTGCTGCTAAGGGCCTGATGACACAGATTTCATTGCTGAGTGATATTGCTTTGTAAGTAAATACCACAACTTCTTTATCCATTTTTCACTTTCTGCGATGTTGAACTTGTACTGTAAACGAGGTTCTTGTAAACAGAGCCGTTCCAAACTTTGGGGTGGCTGTGTCTTTTTGATTTTAATTTCCCTAAGCTATAGGACCATAAGTGGAAGTGCCCTAGGTTCTGTTGCTTTGTTTTTTAGATGTTTCAGGAAACACCATACACTTCTCCTGAGTGGTTGTTGGCAATTTACATCCCGCCCATCACCATAACAAGGCTCCCAGTTCTCCATGGCCTGTCCTGCCTTTCTGGATTTTACACTTTTTTCAGATGGCCCTTTTGACCGGGGGGAAGTGAGACTTCATTGTAGTGTAGATTTCCTTTGCAAGCTTGCTTGGTTGGCCAAAAAGGGCGTATGCGTTTTTTCCTGAATATATTCAGGAAAAAACGCATACGCCCTTTTTGGCCAAGTGCATCATTGTGGACGTTCTGCCTCTTTTCCTATGCTTTCAATGCAATTCCAGTCTACCTCCTGAAATCGGTTTCCTGCAATTCTGCCCCGCTTTCAAGTCCTCTTGGCAGCCTTACTTCAGTCTATTTTTGGACGATAGCTGTCATTTATAACTCTGCAGGTTTGTGAATTACAGTGCCCCTGAGCTCCTTTCTTCAACTCGCTTTCTTTTGAGCTGGCCGCAACACCGCAGGATGGCTTCAGGCCCTAATCTGGTTCCGGCACGGCACGCTGGGCCTTTGGTTAGTTCCTCTTCCTGGTGGGAAATGAGAGTTAAATTTGCCCGTCCAGACACCTCCAGCTAGCCTCTCATTGGTTCTCGCTATTCCTGTTCATCTTCCGCAGAAATTGCAAACTGGGCCAAACAGGAGGTTAAAGGGACTGACTCTCCAAGTCGGGAGAGTGTTAGTAAAGCGTCTGGAATGTTGCACCCGAGTACCAGGGGAGGAAAACTGAGACATATTTGAACACGTCTCCCGATCACATGGTTGATCATACTCTAGGTTCCACATGCATGTTTTAGCTGAAGGAAGAATACCTTAAACCTGGGTAGTTGAAACCCGTGGAATGGGTACCATGCAATATGACTTCAAAGGGTCTTCATTTGCTCACCGAACCTCTCCAATCCTATCACTGCTGCGTTTATGCCCCTGTACACACGCTTGATTCTCTTTTTGAGACATAGCAATCCATAGGTTTTAAGATACTTACTAGTCAGGTACATTCTTAGGCGTTTAATATGGGGTGTTGAGTCCATTTCGTTGAGCAAGGAGTTGCTCTTGTCTATTCCATATTTGGCTTAAGGAACTTTATCTGTGCTCATTTCAATCTCTGGTTTTATGCAGCAGCTCAACTCACCTTTCCCCTTAAGCAAGCATAAGTTGGTTTTCTAAATTTGAGACCCTGTTCTGTTTTGGAATGCAGTTCCTGTGTAGCCAAGTTTACATTCCGCGTATTAGTGATATCTTATGATGTTTCTTTTTCTGTGTGACTTATTTCAGTTAGAATCATCGTACCTGAATCCACTCATTATGCTGCTACGGGCCTGATGACATAGATTTCACTGCTGAGTGATACTGCATTGTACGTAAGTACCACAAGTTCTTTATCCATTTTTCACTTTCTGTGATATTGAACTTGTACGGTAAACGAGGTTCTTGTAAACGGAGGCGTCCCAAACTTTGGGGTGGCTGTGTCTTTTTGATTTTAATTTCCCTAAGCTATAGGACCATAAGTGGAAGTGCCCTAGGCTCTGGTGCTTTGTTTTTTAGATGTTTCAGGAAACACCATACACTTCTCCCGAGTGGTTGTTGGCAATTTACATCCCGCCCATCAGCATAACAAGGCTCCCAGTTCTCCATGGCCTGTCTTGCCTTTCTGGATTTTACACTTTTTTCAGATGACCCTTTTGACCGGGGGGAAGTGAGACTTCACTGTAGTGCAGATTTCCTTTGTAAGCTTGCTTGGTTGGCCAAAAAGGGCGTATGCGTTTTTTCCTGAATATATTCAGGAAAAAACGCATACGCCCTTTTTGGCCAAGTGCATCATTGTGGACGTTCTGCCTCTTTTCCTATGCTTTCAATGCAATTCCAGTCTACCTCCTGAAATCGGTTTCCTGCAATTCTGCCCCGCTTTCAAGTCCTCTTGGCAGCCTTACTTCAGTCCATTTTTGGACGATAGCTGTCATTTATAACTCTGCAGGTTTGTGAATTACAGTGCCCCTGAGCTCCTTTCTTCAACTCGCTTTCTTGTGACCTGGCCGCAACACCGCAGGATGGCTTCAGGCCCTAATCTGGTTCCGGCACGGCACGCTGAGCCTTTGGTTATTTCCTCTTCCTGGTGGGAAATGAGAGTTAAATTTGCCCGTCCAGACACCTCCAGCTAGTCTCTCATTGGTTCTCGCTATTCCTGTTCATCTTGCGCAGAAATTGCAAACTGGGCCAAACAGGAGGTTAAAGGCGCTGACTCTCCAAGTGGGGAGAGTGTTAGTAAAGCGTCTGGAATGTTGCACCCGAGTACCAGGGGAGGAAAACTGAGACATATTTGAACACGTCTCCCGTTCACATGGTTGATCAGACTTGGGTTCCACATGCATGTTTTAGCTGAAGGAAGAATACCTTAAACCTGGAGAGTTAAGACCCGTGTAATGGGTACCATGCAATATGACTTCAAAGGGTCTTCATTTGCTCACCGAACCTCTCCAATCCTATCACTGCTGCGTTTATGCCCCTGTACACATGCTTGATTCTCTTTCGGAGACATAGCAATCCATAGGTTTTACGATACTTACTAGTCAGGTACATTCTTAGGCGTTTAATATGGGGTGTTGAGTCCATTTCGTTGAGCAAGGAGTAGCTCTTGTCTATTCCATATTTGGCTTAAGGAACTTTATCTGTGCTCATTTCAATCTCTGGTTTTATGCAGCACCCCAACTCATCTTTACCCTTAAGCAAGCATAAGTTGGTTTTCTAAATTTGAGACCCTGTTCTGTTCTGTAATTCAGTTCCTGTGTAGCCAAGTTTACATTCCGTGTATTAGTGATATCTTATGATGTTTCTTTTTCTGTGTGACTTACTTCAGTTAGAATCATCATACCTGAATCCACTCATTGTGCTGCTAAGGGCCTGATGACACAGATTTCATTGCTGAGTGATATTGCTTTGTAAGTAAATACCACAACTTCTTTATCCATTTTTCACTTTCTGCGATGTTGAACTTGTACTGTAAACGAGGTTCTTGTAAACAGAGCCGTTCCAAACTTTGGGGTGGCTGTGTCTTTTTGATTTTAATTTCCCTAAGCTATAGGACCATAAGTGGAAGTGCCCTAGGTTCTGTTGCTTTGTTTTTTAGATGTTTCAGGAAACACCATACACTTCTCCCGAGTGTTTGTTGGCAATTTACATCCCGCCCATCAGCATAACAAGGCTCCCAGTTCTCCATGGCCTGTCCTGCCTTTCTGGATTTTACACTTTTTTCAGATGGCCCTTTTGACCGGGGGGAAGTGAGACTTCATTGTAGTGCAGATTTCCTTTGCAAGCTTGCTTGGTTGGCCAAAAAGGGCGTATGCGTTTTTTCCTGAATATATTCAGGAAAAAACGCATACGCCCTTTTTGGCCAAGTGCATCATTGTGGACGTTCTGCCTCTTTTCCTATGCTTTCAATGCAATTCCAGCCTACCTCCTGAAATCGGTTTCCTGCAATTCTGCCCCGCTTTCAAGTCCTCTTGGCAGCCTTACTTCAGTCTATTTTTGGACGATAGCTGTCATTTATAACTCTGCAGGTTTGTGAATTACAGTGCCCCAGAGCTCCTTTCTTCAACTCGCTTTCTTGTGACCTGGCCGCAACACCGCAGGATGGCTTCAGGCCCTAATCTGATTCCGGCACGGCATGCTGATCCTTTGGTTATTTCCTCTTCCTGGTGGGGAATGAGAGTTAAATTTGCCCGTCCAGACACCTCCAGCTAGTCTCTCATTGGTTCTCGCTATTCCTGTTCATCTTCCGCAGAAATTGCAAACTGGGCCAAACAGGAGGTTAAAGGCGGTGACTCTCCAAGTGGGGAGAGTGTTAGTAAAGCGTCTGGAATGTTGCACCCGAGTACCAGGGGAGGAAAACTGAGACATATTTGAACACGTCTCCCGTTCACATGGTTGATCATACTTGGGTTCCACATGCATGTTTTAGCTGAAGGAAGAATACCTTAAACCTGGAGAGTTAAGACCCGTGTAATGGGTACCATGCAATATGACTTCAAAGGGTCTTCATTTGCTCACCGAACCTCTCCAATCCTATCACTGCTGCGTTTATGCCCCTGTACACATGCTTGATTCTCTTTCGGAGACATAGCAATCCATAGGTTTTAAGATACTTACTAGTCAGGTACATTCTTAGGCGTTTAATATGCGGTGTTGAGTCCATTTCGTTGAGCAAGGAGTAGCTCTTGTCTATTCCATATTTGACTTAAGGAACTTTATCTGTGCTCATTTCAATCTCTGGTTTTATGCAGCACCCCAACTCACCTTTACCCTTAAGCAAGCATAAGTTGGTTTTCTAAATTTGAGACCCTGTTCTGTTCTGTAATTCAGTTCCTGTGTAGCCAAGTTTACATTCCGTGTATTAGTGATATCTTATGATGTTTCTTTTTCTGTGTGACTTACTTCAGTTAGAATCATCATACCTGAATCCACTCATTGTGCTGCTAAGGGCCTGATGACACAGATTTCATTGCTGAGTGATATTGCTTTGTAAGTAAATACCACAACTTCTTTATCCATTTTTCACTTTCTGCGATGTTGAACTTGTACTGTAAATGAGGTTCTTGTAAACAGAGGCGTCCCAAACTTTGGGGTGGCTGTGTCTTTTTGATTTTAATTTCCCTAAGCTATAGGACCATAAGTGGCAGTGCCCTAGGCTCTGTTGCTTTGTTTTTTAGATGTTTCAGGAAACACCATACACTTCTCCCGAGTGGTTGTTGGCAATTTACATCCCGCCCATCAGCATAACAAGGCTCCCAGTTCTCCATGGCCTGTCCTGCCTTTCTGGATTTTACACTTTTTACAGATGGCCCTTTTGACCGGGGGGAAGTGAGACTTCATTGTAGTGCAGATTTCCTTTGCAAGCTTGCTTGGTTGGCCAAAAAGGGCGTATGCGTTTTTTCCTGAATATATTCAGGAAAAAACGCATACGCCCTTTTTGGCCAAGTGCATCATTGTGGACGTTCTGCCTCTTTTCCTATGCTTTCAATGCAATTCCAGCCTACCTCCTGAAATCGGTTTCCTGCAATTCTGCCCCGCTTTCAAGTCCTCTTGGCAGCCTTACTTCAGTCTATTTTTGGACGATAGCTGTCATTTATAACTCTGCAGGTTTGTGAATTACAGTGCCCCAGAGCTCCTTTCTTCAACTCGCTTTCTTGTGACCTGGGCGCAACACTGCAGGATGGCTTCAGGCCCTAATCTGATTCCGGCACGGCACGCTGATCCTTTGGTTATTTCCTCTTCCTGGTGGGAAATGAGAGTTAAATTTGCCCGTCCAGACACCTCCAGCTAGTCTCTCATTGGTTCTCGCTATTCCTGTTCATCTTCCGCAGAAATTGCAAACTGGGCCAAACAGGAGGTTAAAGGCGGTGACTCTCCAAGTGGGGAGAGTGTTAGTAAAGCGTCTGGAATGTTGCACCCGAGTACCAGGGGAGGAAAACTGAGACATATTTGAACACGTCTCCCGTTCACATGGTTGATCATACTTGGGTTCCACATGCATGTTTTAGCTGAAGGAAGAATACCTTAAACCTGGAGAGTTAAGACCCGTGTAATGGGTACCATGCAATATGACTTCAAAGGGTCTTCATTTGCTCACCGAACCTCTCCAATCCTATCACTGCTGCGTTTATGCCCCTGTACACATGCTTGATTCTCTTTCGGAGACATAGCAATCCATAGGTTTTAAGATACTTACTAGTCAGGTACATTCTTAGGCGTTTAATATGCGGTGTTGAGTCCATTTCGTTGAGCAAGGAGTAGCTCTTGTCTATTCCATATTTGACTTAAGGAACTTTATCTGTGCTCATTTCAATCTCTGGTTTTATGCAGCACCCCAACTCACCTTTACCCTTAAGCAAGCATAAGTTGGTTTTCTAAATTTGAGACCCTGTTCTGTTCTGTAATTCAGTTCCTGTGTAGCCAAGTTTACATTCCGTGTATTACTGATATCTTATGATGTTTCTTTTTCTGTGTGACTTACTTCAGTTAGAATCATCATACCTGAATCCACTCATTGTGCTGCTAAGGGCCTGATGACACAGATTTCATTGCTGAGTGATATTGCTTTGTAAGTAAATACCACAACTTCTTTATCCATTTTTCACTTTCTGCGATGTTGAACTTGTACTGTAAACGAGGTTCTTGTAAACAGAGGCGCCCCAAACTTTGGGGTGGCTGTGTCTTTTTGATTTTAATTTCCCTAAGCTATAGGACCATAAGTGGCAGTGCCCTAGGCTCTGTTGCTTTGTTTTTTAGATGTTTCAGGAAACACCATACACTTCTCCCGAGTGGTTGTTGGCAATTTACATCCCGCCCATCAGCATAACAAGGCTCCCAGTTCTCCATGGCCTGTCCTGCCTTTCTGGATTTTACACTTTTTTCAGATGGCCCTTTTGACCGGGGGGAAGTGAGACTTCATTGTAGTGCAGATTTCCTTTGCAAGCTTGCTTGGTTGGCCAAAAAGGGCGTATGCGTTTTTTCCTGAATATATTCAGGAAAAAACGCATACGCCCTTTTTGGCCAAGTGCATCATTGTGGACGTTCTGCCTCTTTTCCTATGCTTTCAATGCAATTCCAGTCTACCTCCTGAAATCGGTTTCCTGCAATTCTGCCCCGCTTTCAAGTCCTCTTGGCAGCCTTACTTCAGTCTATTTTTGGACGATAGCTGTCATTTATAACTCTGCAGGTTTGTGAATTACAGTGCCCCTGAGCTCCTTTCTTCAACTCGCTTTCTTGTGACCTGGCCGCAACACCGCAGGATGGCTTCAGGCCCTAATCTGATTCCGGCACGGCACGCTGATCCTTTGGTTATTTCCTCTTCCTGGTGGGAAATGAGAGTTAAATTTGCCCGTCCAGACACCTCCAGCTAGTCTCTCATTGGTTCTCGCTATTCCTGTTCATCTTCCGCAGAAATTGCAAACTGGGCCAAACAGGAGGTTAAAGGCGGTGACTCTCCAAGTGGGGAGAGTGTTAGTAAAGCGTCTGGAATGTTGCACCCGAGTACCAGGGGAGGAAAACTGAGACATATTTGAACACGTCTCCCGTTCACATGGTTGATCATACTTGGGTTCCACATGCATGTTTTAGCTGAAGGAAGAATACCTTAAACCTGGAGAGTTAAGACCCGTGTAATGGGTACCATGCAATATGACTTCAAAGGGTCTTCATTTGCTCACCGAACCTCTCCAATCCTATCACTGCTGCGTTTATGCCCCTGTACACATGCTTGATTCTCTTTCGGAGACATAGCAATCCATAGCTTTTAAGATACTTACTAGTCAGGTACATTCTTAGGCGTTTAATATGCGGTGTTGAGTCCATTTCGTTGAGCAAGGAGTAGCTCTTGTCTATTCCATATTTGACTTAAGGAACTTTATCTGTGCTCATTTCAATCTCTGGTTTTATGCAGCACCCCAACTCACCTTTACCCTTAAGCAAGCATAAGTTGGTTTTCTAAATTTGAGACCCTGTTCTGTTTTGGAATGCAGTTCCTGTGTAGCCAAGTTTACATTCCGTGTATTAGTGATATCTTATGATGTTTCTTTTTCTGTGTGATTACTTCAGTTAGAATCATCGTACCTGAATCTACTCATTATGCTGCTAAGGGCCTGATGACATAGATTTCATTGCTGAGTGATACTGCATTGTACGTAAGTACCACAAGTTCTTTATCCATTTTTCACTTTCTGCGATGTTGAACTTGTACTGTAAACGAGGTTCTTGTAAACAGAGCCGTTCCAAACTTTGGGGTGGCTGTGTCTTTTTTATTTTAATTTCCCTAAGCTATAGGACCATAAGTGGAAGTGCCCTAGGTTCTGTTGCTTTGTTTTTTAGATGTTTCAGGAAACACCATACACTTCTCCCGAGTGTCTGTTGGCAATTTACATCCCGCCCATCAGCATAACAAGGCTCCCATTTCTCCATGGCCTGTCCTGCCTTTCTGGATTTTACACTTTTTTCAGATGGCCCTTTTGACCGGGGGGAAGTGAGACTTCATTGTAGTGCAGATTTCCTTTGCAAGCTTGCTTGGTTGGCCAAAAAGGGCGTATGCGTTTTTTCCTGAATATATTCAGGAAAAAACGCATACGCCTTTTTTGGCCAAGTGCATCATTGTGGACGTTCTGCCTCTTTTCCTATGCTTTCAATGCAATTCCAGTCTACCTCCTGAAATCGGTTTCCTGCAATTCTGCCCCGCTTTCAAGTCCTCTTGGCAGCCTTACTTCAGTCTATTTTTGGACGATAGCTGTCATTTATAACTCTGCAGGTTTGTGAATTACAGTGCCCCTGAGCTCCTTTCTTCAACTCGCTTTCTTGTGACCTGGCCGCAACACCGCAGGATGGCTTCAGGCCCTAATCTGGTTCCGGCCCGGCATGCTGAGCCTTTGGTTAATTCCTCTTCCTGGTGGGAAATGAGAGTTAAATTTGCCCGTCCAGACACCTCCAGCTAGCCTCTCATTGGTTCTCGCTATTCCTGTTCATCTTCCGCAGAAATTGCAAACTGGGCCAAACAGGAGGTTAAAGGGACTGACTCTCCAAGTCGGGAGAGTGTTAGTAAAGCGTCTGGAATGTTGCACCCGAGTACCAGGGTACGAAAACTGAGACATATTTGAACACGTCTCCCGATCCCATGGTTGATCATACTCTAGGTACCACATGCATGTTTTAGCTGAAGGAAGAATACCTTAAACCTGGGTAGTTGAAACCCGTGGAATGGGTACCATGCAATATGACTTCAAAGGGTCTTCATTTGCTCACCGAACCTCTCCAATCCTATCACTGCTGCGTTTATGCCCCTGTACACATGCTTGATTCTCTTTCGGAGGCATCGCAATCCATAGGTTTTAAGATACTTACTAGTCAGGTACATTCTTAGGCGTTTAATATGCGGTGTTGAGTCCATTTCGTTGAGCAAGGAGTAGCTCTTGTCTATTCCATATTTGACTTAAGGAACTTTATCTGTGCTCATTTCAATCTCTGGTTTTATGCAGCACCCCAACTCACCTTTACCCTTAAGCAAGCATAAGTTGGTTTTCTAAATTTGAGTCCCTGTTCTGTTCTGTAATTCAGTTCCTGTGTAGCCAAGTTTACATTCCGTGTATTACTGATATCTTATGATGTTTCTTTTTCTGTGTGACTTACTTCAGTTAGAATCATCATACCTGAATCCACTCATTGTGCTGCTAAGGGCCTGATGACACAGATTTCATTGCTGAGTGATATTGCTTTGTAAGTAAATACCACAACTTCTTTATCCATTTTTCACTTTCTGCGATGTTGAACTTGTACTGTAAACGAGGTTCTTGTAAACAGAGGCGCCCCAAACTTTGGGGTGGCTGTGTCTTTTTGATTTTAATTTCCCTAAGCTATAGGACCATAAGTGGCAGTGCCCTAGGCTCTGTTGCTTTGTTTTTTAGATGTTTCAGGAAACACCATACACTTCTCCCGAGTGTCTGTTGGCAATTTTCATCCCGCCCATCAGCATAACAAGGCTCCCAGTTCTCCATGGCCTGTCCTGCCTTTGTGGATTTTACACTTTTTTCAGATGGCCCTTTTGACCAGGGGGAAGTGAGACTTCATTGTAGTGCAGATTTCCTTTGCAAGCTTGCTTGGTTGGCCAAAAAGGGCGTATGCGTTTTTTCCTGAATATATTCAGGAAAAAACGCATACGCCCTTTTTGGCCAAGTGCATCATTGTGGACGTTCTGCCTCTTTTCCTATGCTTTCAATGCAATTCCAGTCTACCTCCTGAAATCGGTTTCCTGCAATTCTGCCCCGCTTTCAAGTCCTCTTGGCAGCCTTACTTCAGTCTATTTTTGGACGATAGCTGTCATTTATAACTCTGCAGGTTTGTGAATTACAGTGCCCCAGAGCTCCTTTCTTCAACTCGCTTTCTTGTGACCTGGCCGCAACACCGCAGGATGGCTTCAGGCCCTAATCTGATTCCGGCACGGCACGCTGATCCTTTGGTTATTTCCTCTTCCTGGTGGGAAATGAGAGTTAAATTTGCCCGTCCAGACACCTCCAGCTAGTCTCTCATTGGTTCTCGCTATTCCTGTTCATCTTCCGCAGAAATTGCAAACTGGGCCAAACAGGAGGTTAAAGGCGGTGACACTCCAAGTGGGGAGAGTGTTAGTAAAGCGTCTGGAATGTTGCACCCGAGTACCAGGGGAGGAAAACTGAGACATATTTGAACACGTCTCCCGTTCACATGGTTGATCATACTTGGGTTCCACATGCATGTTTTAGCTGAAGGAAGAATACCTTAAACCTGGAGAGTTAAGACCCGTGTAATGGGTACCATGCAATATGACTTCAAAGGGTCTTCATTTGCTCACCGAACCTCTCCAATCCTATCACTGCTGCGTTTATGCCCCTGTACACATGCTTGATTCTCTTTCGGAGACATAGCAATCCATAGGTTTTAAGATACTTACTAGTCAGGTACATTCTTAGGCGTTTAATATGCGGTGTTGAGTCCATTTCGTTGAGCAAGGAGTAGCTCTTGTCTATTCCATATTTGACTTAAGGAACTTTATCTGTGCTCATTTCAATCTCTGGTTTTATGCAGCACCCCAACTCACCTTTACCCTTAAGCAAGCATAAGTTGGTTTTCTAAATTTGAGACCCTGTTCTGTTTTGGAATGCAGTTCCTGTGTAGCCAAGTTTACATTCCGTGTATTACTGATATCTTATGATGTTTCTTTTTCTGTGTGATTACTTCAGTTAGAATCATCGTACCTGAATCTACTCATTATGCTGCTAAGGGCCTGATGACATAGATTTCATTGCTGAGTGATACTGCATTGTACGTAAGTACCACAAGTTCTTTATCCATTTTTCACTTTCTGCGATGTTGAACTTGTACTGTAAACGAGGTTCTTGTAAACAGAGCCGTTCCAAACTTTGGGGTGGCTGTGTCTTTTTTATTTTAATTTCCCTAAGCTATAGGACCATAAGTGGAAGTGCCCTAGGTTCTGTTGTTTTGTTTTTTAGATGTTTCAGGAAACACCATACACTTCTCCCGAGTGTCTGTTGGCAATTTACATCCCGCCCATCAGCATAACAAGGCTCCCATTTCTCCATGGCCTGTCCTGCCTTTCTGGATTTTACACTTTTTTCAGATGGCCCTTTTGACCGGGGGGAAGTGAGACTTCATTGTAGTGCAGATTTCCTTTGCAAGCTTGCTTGGTTGGCCAAAAAAGGCGTATGCGTTTTTTCCTGAATATATTCAGGAAAAAACGCATACGCCTTTTTTGGCCAAGTGCATCATTGTGGACTTTCTGCCTCTTTTCCTATGCTTTCAATGCAATTCCTGTCTACCTCCTGAAATCGGTTTCCTGCAATTCTGCCCCGCTTTCAAGTCCTCTTGGCAGCCTTACTTCAGTCTATTTTTGGACGATAGCTGTCATTTATAACTCTGCAGGTTTGTGAATTACAGTGCCCATGAGCTCCTTTCTTCAACTCGCTTTCTTGTGACCTGGCCGCAACACCGCAGGATGGCTTCAGGCCCTAATCTGGTTCCGGCCCGGCATGCTGAGCCTTTGGTTAATTCCTCTTCCTGGTGGGAAATGAGAGTTAAATTTGCCCGTCCAGACACCTCCAGCTAGCCTCTCATTGGTTCTCGCTATTCCTGTTCATCTTCCGCAGAAATTGCAAACTGGGCCAAACAGGAGGTTAAAGGGACTGACTCTCCAAGTCGGGAGAGTGTTAGTAAAGCGTCTGGAATGTTGCACCCGAGTACCAGGGTACGAAAACTGAGACATATTTGAACACGTCTCCCGATCACATGGTTGATCATACTCTAGGTACCACATGCATGTTTTAGCTGAAGGAAGAATACCTTAAACCTGGGTAGTTGAAACCCGTGGAATGGGTACCATGCAATATGACTTCAAAGGGTCTTCATTTGCTCACCGAACCTCTCCAATCCTATCACTGCTGCGTTTATGCCCCTGTACACATGCTTGATTCTCTTTCGGAGGCATCGCAATCCATAGGTTTTAAGATACTTATTAGTCAGCTACATTCTTAGGCATTTAATATGCGGTGTTGAGTCCATTTCGTTGAGCAAGGAGTAGCTCTTGTCTATTCCATATTTGACTTAAGGAACTTTATCTGTGCTCATTTCAATCTCTGGTTTTATGCAGCACCCCAACTCACCTTTACCCTTAAGCAAGCATAAGTTGGTTTTCTAAATTTGAGTCCCTGTTCTGTTCTGTAATTCAGTTCCTGTGTAGCCAAGTTTACATTCCGTGTATTACTGATATCTTATGATGTTTCTTTTTCTGTGTGACTTACTTCAGTTAGAATCATCATACCTGAATCCACTCATTGTGCTGCTAAGGGCCTGATGACACAGATTTCATTGCTGAGTGATATTGCTTTGTAAGTAAATACCACAACTTCTTTATCCATTTTTCACTTTCTGCGATGTTGAACTTGTACTGTAAACGAGGTTCTTGTAAACAGAGGCGTCCCAAACTTTGGGGTGGCTGTGTCTTTTTGATTTTAATTTCCCTAAGCTATAGGACCATAAGTGGCAGTGCCCTAGGCTCTGTTGCTTTGTTTTTTAGATGTTTCAGGAAACACCATACACTTCTCCCGAGTGTCTGTTGGCAATTTTCATCCCGCCCATCAGCATAACAAGGCTCCCAGTTCTCCATGGCCTGTCCTGCCTTTGTGGATTTTACACTTTTTTCAGATGGCCCTTTTGACCAGGGGGAAGTGAGACTTCATTGTAGTGCAGATTTCCTTTGCAAGCTTGCTTGGTTGGCCAAAAAGGGCGTATGCGTTTTTTCCTGAATATATTCAGGAAAAAACGCATACGCCCTTTTTGGCCAAGTGCATCATTGTGGACGTTCTGCCTCTTTTCCTATGCTTTCAATGCAATTCCAGTCTACCTCCTGAAATCGGTTTCCTATAATTCTGCCCCGCTTTAAAGTCCTCTTGGCAGCCTTACTTCAGTCTATTTTTGGACGATAGCTGTCATTTATAACTCTGCAGGTTTGTGAATTACAGTGCCCCAGAGCTCCTTTCTTCAACTCGCTTTCTTGTGACCTGGCCGCAACACCGCAGGATGGCTTCAGGCCCTAATCTGATTCCGGCACGGCACGCTGATCCTTTGGTTATTTCCTCTTCCTGGTGGGAAATGAGAGTTAAATTTGCCTGTCCAGACACCTCCAGCTAGTCTCTCATTGGTTCTCGCTATTCCTGTTCATCTTCCGCAGAAATTGCAAACTGGGCCAAACAGGAGGTTAAAGGCGGTGACTCTCCAAGTGGGGAGAGTGTTAGTAAAGCGTCTGGAATGTTGCACCCGAGTACCAGGGGAGGAAAACTGAGACATATTTCAACACGTCTCCCGATCACATGGTTGATCATACTCTAGGTTCCACATGCATGTTTTAGCTGAAGGAAGAATACCTTAAACCTGGGTAGTTGAAACCCGTGGAATGGGTACCATGCAATATGACTTCAAAGGGTCTTCATTTGCTCACCGAACCTCTCCAATCCTATCACTGCTGCGTTTATGCCCCTGTACACACGCTTGATTCTCTTTTGGAGACATAGCAATCCATAGGTTTTAAGATACTTACTAGTCAGGTACATTCTTAGGGGTTTAATATGGGGTTTTGAGTCCATTTCGTTGAGCAAGGAGTAGCTCTTGTCTATTCCATATTTGGCTTAAGGAACTTTATCTGTGCTCATTTCAATCTCTGGTTTTATGCAGCACCCCAACTCACCTTTCCCCTTAAGCAAGCATAAGTTGGTTTTCTAAATTTGAGACCCTGTTCTGTTTTGGAATGCAGTTCCTGTGTAGCCAAGTTTACATTCCGTGTATTAGTGATATCTTATGATGTTTCTTTTTCTGTGTGACTTATTTCAGTTAGAATCATCGTACCTGAATCTACTCATTATGCTGCTAAGGGCCTGATGACATAGATTTCATTGCTGAGTGATACTGCATTGTACGTAAGTACCACAAGTTCTTTATACATTTTTCACTTTCTGCGATGTTGAACTTGTACTGTAAACGAGGTTCTTGTAAACAGAGCCGTTTCAAACTTTGGGGTGGCTGTGTCTTTTTGATTTTAATTTCCCTATGCTATAGGACCATAAGTGGAAGTGCCCTAGGTTCTGTTGTTTTGTTTTTTAGATGTTTCAGGAAACACCATACACTTCTCCTGAGTGTCTGTTGGCAATTTACATCCCGCCCATCAGCATAACAAGGCTCCCAGTTCTCCATGGCCTGTCCTGCCTTTCTGGATTTTACACTTTTTTCAGATGGCCCTTTTGACCGGGGGGAAGTGAGACTTCATTGTAGTGCAGATTTCCTTTGCAAGCTTGCTTGGTTGGCCAAAAAGGGCGTATGCGTTTTTTCCTGAATATATTCAGGAAAAAACGCATACGCCCTTTTTGGCCAAGTGCATCATTGTGGACGTTCTGCCTCTTTTCCTATGCTTTCAATGCAATTCCAGTCTACCTCCTGAAATCGGTTTCCTGCAATTCTGCCCCGCTTTCAAGTCCTCTTGGCAGCCTTACTTCAGTCTATTTTTGGACGATAGCTGTCATTTATAACTCTGCAGGTTTGTGAATTACAGTGCCCATGAGCTCCTTTCTTCAACTCGCTTTCTTGTGACCTGGCCACAACACCGCAGGATGGCTTCAGGCCCTAATCTGGTTCCGGCCCGGCATGCTGAGCCTTTGGTTAATTCCTCTTCCTGGTGGGAAATGAGAGTTAAATTTGCCCGTTCAGACACCTCCAGCTAGCCTCTCATTGGTTCTCGCTATTCCTGTTCATCTTCCGCAGAAATTGCAAACTGGGCCAAACAGGAGGTTAAAGGGACTGACTCTCCAAGTGGGGAGAGTGTTAGTAAAGCGTCTGGAATGTTGCACCCGAGTACCAGGGGAGGAAAACTGAGACATATTTGAACACGTCTCCCGATCACATGGTTGATCATACTCTAGGTTCCACATGCATGTTTTAGCTGAAGGAAGAATACCTTAAACCTGGGTAGTTGAAACCCATGGAATGGGTACCATGCAATATGACTTCAAAGGGTCTTCATTTGCTCACCGAACCTCTCCAATCCTATCACTGCTGCGTTTATGCCCCTGTACACATGCTTGATTCTCTTTCGGAGACATAGCAATCCATAGGTTTTAAGATACTTACTAGTCAGGTACATTCTTAGGCGTTTAATATGCGGTGTTGAGTCCATTTCGTTGAGCAAGGAGTAGCTCTTGTCTATTCCATATTTGGCTTAAGGAACTTTATCTGTGCTCATTTCAATCTCTGGTTTTATGCAGCACCCCAACTCACCTTTACCCTTAAGCAAGCATAAGTTGGTTTTCTAAATTTGAGACCCTGTTCTGTTCTGTAATTCAGTTCCTGTGTAGCCAAGTTTACATTCCGTGTATTACTGATATCTTATGATGTTTCTTTTTCTGTGTGACTTACTTCAGTTAGAATCATCATACCTGAATCCACTCATTGTGCTGCTAAGGGCCTGATGACACAGATTTCATTGCTGAGTGATATTGCTTTGTAAGTAAATACCACAACTTCTTTATCCATTTTTCACTTTCTGCGATGTTGAACTTGTACTGTAAACAAGGTTCTTGTAAACAGAGCCATTCCAAACTTTGGGGTGGCTGTGTCTTTTTGATTTTAATTTCCCTAAGGTATAGGACCATAAGTGGAAGTGCCCTAGGTTCTGTTGCTTTGTTTTTTAGATGTTTCAGGAAACACCATACACTTCTCCCGAGTGGTTGTTGGCAATTTACATCCCGCCCATCACCATAACAAGGCTCCCAGTTCTCCATGGCCTGTCCTGCCTTTCTTGATTTTACACTTTTTTCAGATGGCCCTTTTGACCGGGGGGAAGTGAGACTTCATTGTAGTGCAGATTTCCTTTGCAAGCTTGCTTGGTTGGCCAAAAAGGGCGTATGCGTTTTTTCCTGAATATATTCAGGAAAAAACGCATACGCCCTTTTTGGCCAAGTGCATCATTGTGGACGTTCTGCCTCTTTTCCTATGCTTTCAATGCAATTCCAGTCTACCTCCTGAAATCGGTTTCCTGCAATTCTGCCCCGCTTTCAAGTCCTCTTGGCAGCCTTACTTCAGTCTATTTTTGGACAATAGCTGTCATTTATAACTCTGCAGGTTTGTGAATTACAGCGCCCCTGAGCTCCTTTCTTCAACTCGCTTTCTTGTGACCTGGCCGCAACACCGCAGGATGGCTTCAGGCCCTAATCTGGTTCCGGCCCGGCATGCTGAGCCTTTGGTTAATTCCTCTTCCTGGTGGGAAATGAGAGTTAAATTTGCCCGTCCAGACACCTCCAGCTAGCCTCTCATTGGTTCTCGCTATTCCTGTTCATCTTCCGCAGAAATTGCAAACTGGGCCAAACAGGAGGTTAAAGGGACTGACTCTCCAAGTGGGGAGAGTGTTAGTAAAGCGTCTGGAATGTTGCACCCGAGTACCAGGGGAGGAAAACTGAGACATATTTGAACACGTCTCCCGTTCACATGGTTGATCATACTCTGGGTTCCACATGCATGTTTTACCTGAAGGAAGAATACCTTAAACCTGGAGAGTTGAGACCCGTGGAATGGGTACCATGCAATATGACTTCAAAGGGTCTTCATTTGCTCACCGAACCTCTCCAATCCTATCACTGCTGCGTTTATTCCCCTGTACACACGCTTGATTCTCTTTCGGAGACATAGCAATCCATAGGTTTTAAGATACTTACTAGTCAGGTACATTCTTAGGGGTTTAATATGGGGTTTTGAGTCCATTTCGTTGAGCAAGGAGTAGCTCTTGTCTATTCCATATTTGGCTTAAGGAACTTTATCTGTGCTCATTTCAATCTCTGGTTTTATGCAGCACCCCAACTCACCTTTCCCCTTAAGCAAGCATAAGTTGGTTTTCTAAATTTGAGACCCTGTTCTGTTTTGGAATGCAGTTCCTGTGTAGCCAAGTTTACATTCAGTGTATTACTGATATCTTATGATGTTTCTTTTTCTGTGTGACTTATTTCAGTTAGAATCATCATACCTGAATCCACTCATTGTGCTGCTAAGGGCCTGATGACACAGATTTCATTGCTGAGTGATATTGCTTTGTAAGTAAATACCACAACTTCTTTATCCATTTTTCACTTTCTGCGATGTTGAACTTGTACTGCAAACGAGGTTCTTGTAAACAGAGCCGTTCCAAACTTTGGGGTGGCTGTGTCTTTTTTATTTTAATTTCCCTAAGCTATAGGACCATAAGTGGAAGTGCCCTAGGTTCTGTTGGTTTGTTTTTTAGATGTTTCAGGAAACACCATACACTTCTCCCGAGTGGTTGTTGGCAATTTACATCCCGCCCATCAGCATAACAAGGCTCCCAGTTCTCCATGGCCTGTCCTGCCTTTCTGGATTTTACACTTTTTTCAGATGGCCCTTTTGACCGGGGGGAAGTGAGACTTCATTGTAGTGCAGATTTCCTTTGCAAGCTTGCTTGGTTGGCCAAAAAGGGCGTATGCGTTTTTTCCTGAATATATTCAGGAAAAAACGCATACGCCCTTTTTGGCCAAGTGCATCATTGTGGACGTTCTGCCTCTTTTCCTATGCTTTCAATGCAATTCCAGTCTACCTCCTGAAATCGGTTTCCTGCAATTCTGCCCCGCTTTCAAGTCCTCTTGGCAGCCTTACTTCAGTCTATTTTTGGACGATAGCTGTCATTTATAACTCTGCAGGTTTGTGAATTACAGTGCCCCTGAGCTCCTTTCTTCAACTCGCTTTCTTTTGAGCTGGCCGCAACACCGCAGGATGGCTTCAGGCCCTAATCTGGTTCCGGTACGGCACGCTGAGCCTTTGGTTATTTCCTCTTCCTGGTGGGAAATGAGAGTTAAATTTGACCGTCCAGACACCTCCAGATAGCCTCTCATTGGTTCTCACTATTCCTGTTCATCTTCCACAGAAATTGCAAACTGGGCCAAACAGGAGTTTAAAGGCGCTGACTCTCCAAGTGGGGAGAGTGTTAGTAAAGCGTCTGGAATGTTGCACCCGAGTACCAGGGGAGGAAAACTGAGACATATTTGAACACGTCTCCCGTTCACATGGTTGATCATACTTGGGTTCCACATGCATGTTTTAGCTGAAGGAAGAATACCTTAAACCTGGAGAGTTGAGACCCGTGTAATGGGTACCATGCAATATGACTTCAAAGGGTCTTCATTTGCTCACCGAACCTCTCCAATCCTATCACTGCTGCGTTTATGCCTCTGCATACATGCTTGATTCTCTTTTGGAGACATAGCAATCCATAGGTTTTACGATACTTACTAGTCAGGTACATTCTTAAGCGTTTAATATGCGGTCTTGAGTCCATTTCGTTGAGCAAGGAGTAGCTCTTGTCTATTCCATATTTGACTTAAGGAACTTTATCTGTGCTCATTTCAATCTCTGGTTTTATGCAGCACCCCAACTCACCTTTACCCTTAAGCAAGCATAAGTTGGTTTTCTAAATTTGAGACCCTGTTCTGTTCTGTAATTCAGTTCCTGTGTAGCCAAGTTTACATTCCGTGTATTAATGATATCTTATGATGTTTCTTTTTCTGTGTGACTTATTTCAGTTAGAATCATCATACCTGAATCCACTCATTGTGATGCTAAGGGCCTGATGACATAGATTTCATTGCTGAGTGATATTGCTTTGTAAGTAAATACCACAACTTCTTTATCCATTTTTCACTTTCTGCGATGTTGAACTTGTACTGTAAACGAGGTTCTTGTAAACAGAGGCGTCCCAAACTTTGGGGTGGCTGTGTCTTTTTGATTTTAATTTCCCTAAGCTATAGGACCATAAGTGGCAGTGCCCTAGGCTCTGTTGCTTTGTTTTTTAGATGTTTCAGGAAACACCATACACTTCTCCCGAGTGTCTGTTGGCAATTTACATCCCGCCCATCAGCATAACAAGGCTCCCAGTTCTCCATGGCCTGTCCTGCCTTTCTGGATTTTACACTTTTTTCAGATGGCCCTTTTGACCCGGGGGAAGTGAGACTTCATTGTAGTGCAGATTTCCTTTGCAAGCTTGCTTGGTTGGCCAAAAAGGGCATATGCGTTTTTTCCTGAATATATTCAGGAAAAAACGCATACGCCCTTTTTGGCCAAGTGCATCATTGTGGACGTTCTGCCTCTTTTCCTATGCTTTCAATGCAATTCCAGTCTACCTCCTGAAATCGGTTTCCTGCAATTCTGCCCCACTTTCAAGTCCTCTTGGCAGCCTTACTTCAGTCTATTTTTGGACGATAGCTGTCATTTATAACTCTGCAGGTTTGTGAATTACAGTGCCCCAGAGCTCCTTTCTTCAACTCGCTTTCTTGTGACCTGGCCGCAACACCGCAGGATGGCTTCAGGCCCTAATCTGATTCCGGCACGGCACGCTGATCCTTTGGTTATTTCCTCTTCCTGGTGGGAAATGAGAGTTAAATTTGCCCGTCCAGACACCTCCAGCTAGTCTCTCATTGGTTCTCGGTATTCCTGTTCATCTTCCGCAGAAATTGCAAACTGGGCCAAACAGGAGGTTAAAGGCGGTGACTCTCCAAGTGGGGAGAGTGTTAGTAAAGCGTCTGGAATGTTGCACCCGAGTACCAGGGGAGGAAAACTGAGACATATTTGAACACGTCTCCCGTTCACATGGTTGATCATACTTGGGTTCCACATGCATGTTTTAGCTGAAGGAAGAATACCTTAAACCTGGAGAGTTAAGACCCGTGTAATGGGTACCATGCAATATGACTTCAAAGGGTCTTCATTTGCTCACCGAACCTCTCCAATCCTATCACTGCTGCGTTTATGCCCCTGTACACATGCTTGATTCTCTTTCGGAGACATAGCAATCCATAGGTTTTAAGATACTTACTAGTCAGGTACATTCTTAGGCGTTTAATATGCGGTGTTGAGTCCATTTCGTTGAGCAAGGAGTAGCTCTTGTCTATTCCATATTTGACTTAAGGAACTTTATCTGTGCTCATTTCAATCTCTGGTTTTATGCAGCACCCCAACTCACCTTTACCCTTAAGCAAGCATAAGTTGGTTTTCTAAATTTGAGACCCTGTTCTGTTCTGTAATTCAGTTCCTGTGTAGCCAAGTTTACATTCCGTGTATTAGTGATATCTTATGATGTTTCTTTTTCTGTGTGACTTACTTCAGTTAGAATCATCATACCTGAATCCACTCATTGTGCTGCTAAGGGCCTGATGACACAGATTTCATTGCTGAGTGATATTGCTTTGTAAGTAAATACCACAACTTCTTTATCCATTTTTCACTTTCTGCGATGTTGAACTTGTACTGTAAACGAGGTTCTTGTAAACAGAGGCGTCCCAAACTTTGGGGTGGCTGTGTCTTTTTGATTTTAATTTCCCTAAGCTATAGGACCATAAGTGGCAGTGCCCTAGGCTCTGTTGCTTTGTTTTTTAGATGTTTCAGGAAACACCATACACTTCTCCCGAGTGTCTGTTGGCAATTTACATCCCGCCCATCAGCATAACAAGGCTCCCAGTTCTCCATGGCCTGTCCTGCCTTTCTGGATTTTACACTTTTTTCAGATGGCCCTTTTGACCGGGGGGAAGTGAGACTTCATTGTAGTGCAGATTTCCTTTGCAAGCTTGCTTGGTTGGCCAAAAAGGGCGTATGCGTTTTTTCCTGAATATATTCAGGAAAAAACGCATACGCCCTTTTTGGCCAAGTGCATCATTGTGGACGTTCTGCCTCTTTTCCTATGCTTTCAATGCAATTCCAGTCTACCTCCTGAAATCGGTTTCCTGCAATTCTGCCCCGCTTTCAAGTCCTCTTGGCAGCCTTACTTCAGTCTATTTTTGGACGATAGCTGTCATTTATAACTCTGCAGGTTTGTGAATTACAGTGCCCCAGAGCTCCTTTCTTCAACTCGCTTTCTTGTGACCTGGCCGCAACACCGCAGGATGGCTTCAGGCCCTAATCTGATTCCGGCACGGCACGCTGATCGTTTGGTTATTTCCTCTTCCTGGTGGGAAATGAGAGTTAAATTTGCCCGTCCAGACACCTCCAGCTAGTCTCTCATTGGTTCTCGCTATTCCTGTTCATCTTCCGCAGAAATTGCAAACTGGGCCAAACAGGAGGTTAAAGGCGGTGACTCTCCAAGTGGGGAGAGTGTTAGTAAAGCGTCTGGAATGTTGCACCCGAGTACCAGGGGAGGAAAACTGAGACATATTTGAACACGTCTCCCGTTCACATGGTTGATCATACTTGGGTTCCACATGCATGTTTTAGCTGAAGGAAGAATACCTTAAACCTGGAGAGTTAAGACCCGTGTAATGGGTACCATGCAATATGACTTCAAAGGGTCTTCATCTGCTCACCGAACCTCTCCAATCCTATCACTGCTGCGTTTATGCCCCTGTACACATGCTTGATTCTCTTTCGGAGACATAGCAATCCATAGGTTTTAAGATACTTACTAGTCAGGTACATTCTTAGGCGTTTAATATGCGGTGTTGAGTCCATTTCGTTGAGCAAGGAGTAGCTCTTGTCTATTCCATATTTGACTTAAGGAACTTTATCTGTGCTCATTTCAATCTCTGGTTTTATGCAGCACCCCAACTCACCTTTACCCTTAAGCAAGCATAAGTTGGTTTTCTAAATTTGAGACCCTGTTCTGTTCTGTAATTCAGTTCCTCTGTAGCCAAGTTTACATTCCGTGTATTAGTGATATCTTATGATGTTTCTTTTTCTGTGTGACTTACTTCAGTTAGAATCATCATACCTGAATCCACTCATTGTGCTGCTAAGGGCCTGATGACACAGATTTCATTGCTGAGTGATATTGCTTTGTAAGTAAATACCACAACTTCTTTATCCATTTTTCACTTTCTGCGATGTTGAACTTGTACTGTAAACGAGGTTCTTGTAAACAGAGGCGCCCCAAACTTTGGGGTGGCTGTGTCTTTTTGATTTTAATTTCCCTAAGCTATAGGACCATAAGTGGCAGTGCCCTAGGCTCTGTTGCTTTGTTTTTTAGATGTTTCAGGAAACACCATACACTTCTCCCGAGTGGTTGTTGGCAATTTACATCCCGCCCATCAGCATAACAAGGCTCCCAGTTCTCCATGGCCTGTCCTGCCTTTCTGGATTTTACACTTTTTTCAGATGGCCCTTTTGACCGGGGGGAAGTGAGACTTCATTGTAGTGCAGATTTCCTTTGCAAGCTTGCTTGGTTGGCCAAAAAGGGCGTATGCGTTTTTTCCTGAATATATTCAGGAAAAAACGCATACGCCCTTTTTGGCCAAGTGCATCATTGTGGACGTTCTGCCTCTTTTCCTATGCTTTCAATGCAATTCCAGTCTACCTCCTGAAATCGGTTTCCTGCAATTCTGCCCCGCTTTCAAGTCCTCTTGGCAGCCTTACTTCAGTCTATTTTTGGACAATAGCTGTCATTTATAACTCTGCAGGTTTGTGAATTACAGCGCCCCTGAGCTCCTTTCTTCAACTCGCTTTCTTGTGACCTGGCCGCAACACCGCAGGATGGCTTCAGGCCCTAATCTGGTTCCGGCCCGGCATGCTGAGCCTTTGGTTAATTCCTCTTCCTGGTGGGAAATGAGAGTTAAATTTGCCCGTCCAGACACCTCCAGCTAGCCTCTCATTGGTTCTCGCTATTCCTGTTCATCTTCCGCAGAAATTGCAAACTGGGCCAAACAGGAGGTTAAAGGGACTGACTCTCCAAGTGGGGAGAGTGTTAGTAAAGCGTCTGGAATGTTGCACCCGAGTACCAGGGGAGGAAAACTGAGACATATTTGAACACGTCTCCCGTTCACATGGTTGATCATACTCTGGGTTCCACATGCATGTTTTAGCTGAAGGAAGAATACCTTAAACCTGGAGAGTTGAGACCCGTGGAATGGGTACCATGCAATATGACTTCAAAGGGTCTTCATTTGCTCACCGAACCTCTCCAATCCTATCACTGCTGCGTTTATTCCCCTGTACACACGCTTGATTCTCTTTCGGAGACATAGCAATCCATAGGTTTTAAGATACTTACTAGTCAGGTACATTCTTAGGGGTTTAATATGGGGTTTTGAGTCCATTTCGTTGAGCAAGGAGTAGCTCTTGTCTATTCCATATTTGGCTTAAGGAACTTTATCTGTGCTCATTTCAATCTCTGGTTTTATGCAGCACCCCAACTCACCTTTCCCCTTAAGCAAGCATAAGTTGGTTTTCTAAATTTGAGACCCTGTTCTGTTTTGGAATGCAGTTCCTGTGTAGCCAAGTTTACATTCAGTGTATTACTGATATCTTATGATGTTTCTTTTTCTGTGTGACTTATTTCAGTTAGAATCATCATACCTGAATCCACTCATTGTGCTGCTAAGGGCCTGATGACACAGATTTCATTGCTGAGTGATATTGCTTTGTAAGTAAATACCACAACTTCTTTATCCATTTTTCACTTTCTGCGATGTTGAACTTGTACTGTAAACGAGGTTCTTGTAAACAGAGCCGTTCCAAACTTTGGGGTGGCTGTGTCTTTTTTATTTTAATTTCCCTAAGCTATAGGACCATAAGTGGAAGTGCCCTAGGTTCTGTTGGTTTGTTTTTTAGATGTTTCAGGAAACACCATACACTTCTCCCGAGTGGTTGTTGGCAATTTACATCCCGCCCATCAGCATAACAAGGCTCCCAGTTCTCCATGGCCTGTCCTGCCTTTCTGGATTTTACACTTTTTTCAGATGGCCCTTTTGACCGGGGGGAAGTGAGACTTCATTGTAGTGCAGATTTCCTTTGCAAGCTTGCTTGGTTGGCCAAAAAGGGCGTATGCGTTTTTTCCTGAATATATTCAGGAAAAAACACATACGCCCTTTTTGGCCAAGTGCATCATTGTGGACGTTCTGCCTCTTTTCCTATGCTTTCAATGCAATTCCAGTCTACCTCCTGAAATCGGTTTCCTGCAATTCTGCCCCGCTTTCAAGTCCTCTTGGCAGCCTTACTTCAGTCTATTTTTGGACGATAGCTGTCATTTATAACTCTGCAGGTTTGTGAATTACAGTGCCCCTGAGCTCCTTTCTTCAACTCGCTTTCTTTTGAGCTGGCCGCAACACCGCAGGATGGCTTCAGGCCCTAATCTGGTTCCGGTACGGCACGCTGAGCCTTTGGTTATTTCCTCTTCCTGGTGGGAAATGAGAGTTAAATTTGCCCGTCCAGACACCTCCAGATAGCCTCTCATTGGTTCTCACTATTCCTGTTCATCTTCCACAGAAATTGCCAACTGGGCCAAACAGGAGTTTAAAGGCGCTGACTCTCCAAGTGGGGAGAGTGTTAGTAAAGCGTCTGGAATGTTGCACCCGAGTACCAGGGGAGGAAAACTGAGACATATTTGAACACGTCTCCCGTTCACATGGTTGATCATACTTGGGTTCCACATGCATGTTTTAGCTGAAGGAAGAATACCTTAAACCTGGAGAGTTGAGACCCGTGTAATGGGTACCATGCAATATGACTTCAAAGGGTCTTCATTTGCTCACCGAACCTCTCCAATCCTATCACTGCTGCATTTATGCCTCTGCATACATGCTTGATTCTCTTTTGGAGACATAGCAATCCATAGGTTTTACGATACTTACTAGTCAGGTACATTCTTAAGCGTTTAATATGTGGTCTTGAGTCCATTTCGTTGAGCAAGGAGTAGCTCTTGTCTATTCCATATTTGACTTAAGGAACTTTATCTGTGCTCATTTCAATCTCTGGTTTTATGCAGCACCCCAACTCACCTTTACCCTTAAGCAAGCATAAGTTGGTTTTCTAAATTTGAGACCCTGTTCTGTTCTGTAATTCAGTTCCTGTGTAGCCAAGTTTACATTCCGTGTATTAATGATATCTTATGATGTTTCTTTTTCTGTGTGACTTATTTCAGTTAGAATCATCATACCTGAATCCACTCATTGTGATGCTAAGGGCCTGATGACATAGATTTCATTGCTGAGTGATATTGCTTTGTAAGTAAATACCACAACTTCTTTATCCATTTTTCACTTTCTGCGATGTTGAACTTGTACTGTAAACGAGGTTCTTGTAAACAGAGGCGTCCCAAACTTTGGGGTGGCTGTGTCTTTTTGATTTTAATTTCCCTAAGCTATAGGACCATAAGTGGCAGTGCCCTAGGCTCTGTTGCTTTGTTTTTTAGATGTTTCAGGAAACACCATACACTTCTCCCGAGTGTCTGTTGGCAATTTACATCCCGCCCATCAGCATAACAAGGCTCCCAGTTCTCCATGGCCTGTCCTGCCTTTCTGGATTTTACACTTTTTTCAGATGGCCCTTTTGACCGGGGGGAAGTGAGACTTCATTGTAGTGCAGATTTCCTTTGCAAGCTTGCTTGGTTGGCCAAAAAGTGCGTATGCGTTTTTTCCTGAATATATTCAGGAAAAAACGCATACGCCCTTTTTGGCCAAGTGCATCATTGTGGACGTTCTGCCTCTTTTCCTATGCTTTCAATGCAATTCCAGTCTACCTCCTGAAATCGGTTTCCTGCAATTCTGCCCCGCTTTCAAGTCCTCTTGGCAGCCTTACTTCAGTCTATTTTTGGACGATAGCTGTCATTTATAACTCTGCAGGTTTGTGAATTACAGTGCCCCAGAGCTCCTTTCTTCAACTCGCTTTCTTGTGACCTGGCCGCAACACCGCAGGATGGCTTCAGGCCCTAATCTGATTCCGGCACGGCACGCTGATCCTTTGGTTATTTCCTCTTCCTGGTGGGAAATGAGAGTTAAATTTGCCCGTCCAGACACCTCCAGCTAGTCTCTCATTGGTTCTCGCTATTCCTGTTCATCTTCCGCAGAAATTGCAAACTGGGCCAAACAGGAGGTTAAAGGCGGTGACTCTCCAAGTGGGGAGAGTGTTAGTAAAGCGTCTGGAATGTTGCACCCGAGTACCAGGGGAGGAAAACTGAGACATATTTGAACACGTCTCCCGTTCACATGGTTGATCATACTTGGGTTCCACATGCATGTTTTAGCTGAAGGAAGAATACCTTAAACCTGGAGAGTTAAGACCCGTGTAATGGGTACCATGCAATATGACTTCAAAGGGTCTTCATTTGCTCACCGAACCTCTCCAATCCTATCACTGCTGCGTTTATGCCCCTGTACACATGCTTGATTCTCTTTCGGAGACATAGCAATCCATAGGTTTTAAGATACTTACTAGTCAGGTACATTCTTAGGCGTTTAATATGCGGTGTTGAGTCCATTTCGTTGAGCAAGGAGTAGCTCTTGTCTATTCCATATTTGACTTAAGGAACTTTATCTGTGCTCATTTCAATCTCTGGTTTTATGCAGCACCCCAACTCACCTTTACCCTTAAGCAAGCATAAGTTGGTTTTCTAAATTTGAGACCCTGTTCTGTTCTGTAATTCAGTTCCTGTGTAGCCAAGTTTACATTCCGTGTATTAGTGATATCTTATGATGTTTCTTTTTCTGTGTGACTTACTTCAGTTAGAATCATCATACCTGAATCCACTCATTGTGCTGCTAAGGGCCTGATGACACAGATTTCATTGCTGAGTGATATTGCTTTGTAAGTAAATACCACAACTTCTTTATCCATTTTTCACTTTCTGCGATGTTGAACTTGTACTGTAAACGAGGTTCTTGTAAACAGAGGCGTCCCAAACTTTGGGGTGGCTGTGTCTTTTTGATTTTAATTTCCCTAAGCTATAGGACCATAAGTGGCAGTGCCCTAGGCTCTGTTGCTTTGTTTTTTAGATGTTTCAGGAAACACCATACACTTCTCCCGAGTGTCTGTTGGCAATTTACATCCCGCCCATCAGCATAACAAGGCTCCCAGTTCTCCATGGCCTGTCCTGCCTTTCTGGATTTTACACTTTTTTCAGATGGCCCTTTTGACCGGGGGGAAGTGAGACTTCATTGTAGTGCAGATTTCCTTTGCAAGCTTGCTTGGTTGGCCAAAAAGGGCGTATGCGTTTTTTCCTGAATATATTCAGGAAAAAACGCATACGCCCTTTTTGGCCAAGTGCATCATTGTGGACGTTCTGCCTCTTTTCCTATGCTTTCAATGCAATTCCAGTCTACCTCCTGAAATCGGTTTCCTGCAATTCTGCCCCGCTTTCAAGTCCTCTTGGCAGCCTTACTTCAGTCTATTTTTGGACGATAGCTGTCATTTATAACTCTGCAGGTTTGTGAATTACAGTGCCCCTGAGCTCCTTTCTTCAACTCGCTTTCTTTTGAGCTGGCCGCAACACCGCAGGATGGCTTCAGGCCCTAATCTGGTTCCGGCACGGCACGCTGGGCCTTTGGTTAGTTCCTCTTCCTGGTGGGAAATGAGAGTTAAATTTGCCCGTCCAGACACCTCCAGCTAGTCTCTCATTGGTTCTCGCTATTCCTGTTCATCTTCCGCAGAAATTGCAAACTGGGCCAAAC
Organism: Stenella coeruleoalba; assembly: GCF_951394435.1. Taxonomy (NCBI): domain Eukaryota; kingdom Metazoa; phylum Chordata; class Mammalia; order Artiodactyla; family Delphinidae; genus Stenella; species Stenella coeruleoalba. The sequence goes on along the minus strand of NC_137149.1, from coordinate 93,531,438 downwards.
AGGAGGTTAAAGGCGGTGACTCTCCAAGTGGGGAGAGTGTTAGTAAAGCGTCTGGAATGTTGCACCCGAGTACCAGGGGAGGAAAACTGAGACATATTTGAACACGTCTCCCGTTCACATGGTTGATCATACTTGGGTTCCACATGCATGTTTTAGCTGAAGGAAGAATACCTTAAACCTGGAGAGTTAAGACCCGTGTAATGGGTACCATGCAATATGACTTCAAAGGGTCTTCATTTGCTCACCGAACCTCTCCAATCCTATCACTGCTGCGTTTATGCCCCTGTACACATGCTTGATTCTCTTTCGGAGACATAGCAATCCATAGGTTTTAAGATACTTACTAGTCAGGTACATTCTTAGGCGTTTAATATGCGGTGTTGAGTCCATTTCGTTGAGCAAGGAGTAGCTCTTGTCTATTCCATATTTGACTTAAGGAACTTTATCTGTGCTCATTTCAATCTCTGGTTTTATGCAGCACCCCAACTCACCTTTACCCTTAAGCAAGCATAAGTTGGTTTTCTAAATTTGAGACCCTGTTCTGTTCTGTAATTCAGTTCCTGTGTAGCCAAGTTTACATTCCGTGTATTACTGATATCTTATGATGTTTCTTTTTCTGTGTGACTTACTTCAGTTAGAATCATCATACCTGAATCCACTCATTGTGCTGCTAAGGGCCTGATGACACAGATTTCATTGCTGAGTGATATTGCTTTGTAAGTAAATACCACAACTTCTTTATCCATTTTTCACTTTCTGCGATGTTGAACTTGTACTGTAAACGAGGTTCTTGTAAACAGAGGCGCCCCAAACTTTGGGGTGGCTGTGTCTTTTTGATTTTAATTTCCCTAAGCTATAGGACCATAAGTGGCAGTGCCCTAGGCTCTGTTGCTTTGTTTTTTAGATGTTTCAGGAAACACCATACACTTCTCCCGAGTGGTTGTTGGCAATTTACATCCCGCCCATCAGCATAACAAGGCTCCCAGTTCTCCATGGCCTGTCCTGCCTTTCTGGATTTTACACTTTTTTCAGATGGCCCTTTTGACCGGGGGGAAGTGAGACTTCATTGTAGTGCAGATTTCCTTTGCAAGCTTGCTTGGTTGGCCAAAAAGGGCGTATGCGTTTTTTCCTGAATATATTCAGGAAAAAACGCATACGCCCTTTTTGGCCAAGTGCATCATTGTGGACGTTCTGCCTCTTTTCCTATGCTTTCAATGCAATTCCAGTCTACCTCCTGAAATCGGTTTCCTGCAATTCTGCCCCGCTTTCAAGTCCTCTTGGCAGCCTTACTTCAGTCTATTTTTGGACGATAGCTGTCATTTATAACTCTGCAGGTTTGTGAATTACAGTGCCCCTGAGCTCCTTTCTTCAACTCGTTTTCTTGTGACCTGGCCGCAACACCGCAGGATGGCTTCAGGCCCTAATCTGGTTCCGGCCCGGCATGCTGAGCCTTTGGTTAATTCCTCTTCCTGGTGGGAAATGAGAGTTAAATTTGCCCGTCCAGACACCTCCAGCTAGCCTCTCATTGGTTCTCGCTATTCCTGTTCATCTTCCGCAGAAATTGCAAACTGGGCCAAACAGGAGGTTAAAGGGACTGACTCTCCAAGTGGGGAGAGTGTTAGTAAAGCGTCTGGAATGTTGCACCCGAGTACCAGGGTACGAAAACTGAGACATATTTGAACACGTCTCCCGATCACATGGTTGATCATACTCTAGGTACCACATGCATGTTTTAGCTGAAGGAAGAATACCTTAAACCTGGGTAGGTGAAACCCGTGGAATGGGTACCATGCAATATGACTTCAAAGGGTCTTCATTTGCTCACCGAACCTCTCCAATCCTATCACTGCTGCGTTTATGCCCCTGTACACATGCTTGATTCTCTTTCGGAGGCATAGCAATCCATAGGTTTTAAGATACGTACTAGTCAGGTACATTCTTAGGCGTTTAATATGCGGTGTTGAGTCCATTTCGTTGAGCAAGGAGTAGCTCTTGTCTATTCCATATTTGACTTAAGGAACTTTATCTGTGCTCATTTCAATCTCTGGTTTTATGCAGCACCCCAACTCACCTTTACCATTAAGCAAGCATAAGTTGGTTTTCTAAATTTGAGTCCCTGTTCTGTTCTGTAATTCAGTTCCTGTGTAGCCAAGTTTACATTCCATGTATTACTGATATCTTATGATGTTTCTTTTTCTGTGTGACTTACTTCAGTTAGAATCATCATACCTGAATCCACTCATTGTGTTGCTAAGGGCCTGATGACACAGATTTCATTGCTGAGTGATATTGCTTTGTAAGTAAATACCACAACTTCTTTATCCATTTTTCACTTTCTGCGATGTTGAACTTGTACTGTAAACGAGGTTGTTGTAAACAGAGGCGTCCCAAACTTTGGGGTGGCTGTTTTTTTTTTATTTTAATTTCCCTAAGCTATAGGACCATAAGTGGCAGTGCCCTAGGCTCTGTTGCTTTGTTTTTTAGATGTTTCAGGAAACACCATACACTTCTCCCGAGTGTCTGTTGGCAATTTACATCCCGCCCATCAGCATAACAAGGCTCCCAGTTCTCCATGGCCTGTCCTGCCTTTCTGGATTTTACACTTTTTTCAGATGGCCCTTTTGACCAGGGGGAAGTGAGACTTCATTGTAGTGCAGATTTCCTTCGCTAGTTTGCTTGGTTGGCCAAAAAGGGCGTATGCGTTTTTTCCTGAATATATTCAGGAAAAAACGCATACGCCCTTTTTGGCCAAGTGCATCATTGTGGACGTTCTGCCTCTTTTCCTATGCTTTCAATGCAATTCCAGTCTACCTCCTGAAATCGGTTTCCTGCAATTCTGCCCCGCTTTCAAGTCCTCTTGGCAGCCTTACTTCAGTCTATTTTTGGACGATAGCTGTCATTTATAACTCTGCAGGTTTGTGAATTACAGTGCCCCTGAGCTGCTTTCTTCAACTCGCTTTCTTTTGAGCTGGCCGCAACACCGCAGGATGGCTTCAGGCCCTAATCTGGTTCCGGCCCGGCATGCTGAGCCTTTGGTTAATTCCTCTTCCTGGTGGGAAATGAGAGTTAAATTTGCCCGTCCAGACACCTCCAGCTAGCCTCTCATTGGTTCTCGCTATTCCTGTTCATCGTCCGCAGAAATTGCAAACTGGGCCAAACAGGAGGTTAAAGGGACTGACTCTCCAAGTGGGGAGAGTGTTAGTAAAGCGTCTGGAATGTTGCACCCGAGTACCAGGGGAGGAAAACTGAGACATATTTGAACACGTCTCCCGATCACATGGTTGATCATACTCTAGGTTCCACATGCATGTTTTAGCTGAAGGAAGAATACCTTAAACCTGGGTAGTTGAAACCCGTGGAATGGGTACCATGCAATATGACTTCAAAGGGTCTTCATCTGCTCACCGAACCTCTCCAATCCTATCACTGCTGCGTTTATGCCCCTGTACACATGCTTGATTCTCTTTCGGAGACATAGCAATCCATAGGTTTTAAGATACTTACTAGTCAGGTACATTCTTAGGCGTTTAATATGGGGTGTTGAGTCCATTTCGTTGAGCAAGGAGTAGCTCTTGTCTATTCCATATTTGGCTTAAGGAACTTTATCTGTGCTCATTTCAATCTCTGGTTTTATGCAGCACCCCAACTCACCTTTACCCTTAAGCAAGAATACGTTGGTTTTCTAAATTTGAGACCCTGTTCTGTTCTGTAATTCAGTTCCTGTGTAGCCAAGTTTCCATTCCGTGTATTACTGATATCTTATGATGTTTCTTTTTCTGTGTGACTTATTTCAGTTAGAATCATCATACCTGAATCCACTCATTGTGCTGCTAAGGGCCTGATGACACAGATTTCATTGCTGAGTGATATTGCTTTGTAAGTAAATACCACAACTTCTTTATCCATTTTTCACTTTCTGCGATGTTGAACTTGTACTGTAAACGAGGTTCTTGTAAACAGAGCCGTTCCAAACTTTGGGGTGGCTGTGTCTTTTTGATTTTAATTTCCCTAAGCTATAGGACCATAAGTGGAAGTGCCCTAGGTTCTGTTGCTTTGTTTTTTAGATGTTTCAGGAAACACCATACACTTCTCCCGAGTGGTTGTTGGCAATTTACATCCCGCCCTTCAGCATAACAAGGCTCCCAGTTCTCCATGGCCTGTCCTGCCTTTCTAGATTTTACACTTTTTTCAGATGGCCCTTTTGACCAGGGGGAAGTGAGACTTCATTGTAGTGCAGATTTCCTTTGCAAGCTTGCTTGGTTGGCCAAAAAGGGCGTATGCGTTTTTTCCTGAATATATTCAGGAAAAAACGCATACGCCCTTTTTGGCCAAGTGCATCATTGTGGACGTTCTGCCTCTTTTCCTATGCTTTCAATGCAATTCCAGTCTACCTCCTGAAATCGGTTTCCTGCAATTCTGCCCCGCTTTCAAGTCCTCTTGGCAGCCTTACTTCAGTCTATTTTTGGACGATAGCTGTCATTTATAACTCTGCAGGTTTGTGAATTACAGTGCCCCTGAGCTCCTTTATTCAACTTGCTTTCTTGTGACCTGGCCGCAACACCGCAGGCTGGCTTCAGGCCCTAATCTGGTTCCGGCACGGCATGCTGAGCCTTTGGTTATTTCCTCTTCATGGTGGGAAATGAGAGTTAAATTTGCCCGTCCAGACACCTCCAGTTAGCCTCTCATTGGTTCTCGCTATTCCTGTTCATCTTCCGCAGAAATTGCAAACTGGGCCAAACAGGAGGTTAAAGGCGCTGACTCTCCAAGTGGGGAGAGTGTTAGTAAAGCGTCTGGAATGTTGCACCCGAGTACCAGGGGAGGAAAACTGAGACATATTTCAACACGTCTCCCGTTCACATGGTTGATCATACTTGGGTTCCACATGCATGTTTTAGCTGAAGGAAGAATACCTTAAACCTGGGTAGTTGAAACCCTTGGAATGGGTACCATGCAATATGACTTCAAAGGGTCTTCATTTGCTAACCAAACCTCTCCAATCCTATCACTGCTGCGTTTATGCCCCTGTACACATGCTTGATTCTCTTTCGGAGACATAGCAATCCATAGGTTTTAAGATACTTACTAGTCAGGTACATTCTTAGGCGTTTAATATGCGGTGTTGAGTCCATTTCGTTGAGCAAGGAGTAGCTCTTGTCTATTCCATATTTGGCTTAAGGAACTTTATCTGTGCTCATTTCAATCTCTGGTTTTATGCAGCACCCCAACTCACCTTTACCCTTAAGCAAGCATAAGTTGGTTTTCTAAATTTGAGACCCTGTTCTGTTCTGTAATTCAGTTCCTGTGTAGCCAAGTTTACATTCCGTGTATTACTGATATCTTATGATGTTTCTTTTTCTGTGTGACTTATTTCAGTTAGAATCATCATACCTGAATCCACTCATTGTGCTGCTAAGGGCCTGATGACACAGATTTCATTGCTGAGTGATATTGCTTTGTAAGTAAATACCACAACTTCTTTATCCATTTTTCACTTTCTGCGATGTTGAACTTGTACTGTAAACGAGGTTCTTGTAAACAGAGGCGTCCCAAACTTTGGGGTGGCTGTGTCTTTTTGATTTTAATTTCCCTAAGCTATAGGACCATAAGTGGAAGTGCCCTAGGTTCTGTTGCTTTGTTTTTTAGATGTTTCAGGAAACACCATACACTTCTCCCGAGTGGTTGTTGGCAATTTACATCCCGCCCATCAGCATAACAAGGCTCCCAGTTCTCCATGGCCTGTCCTGCCTTTCTGGATTTTACACTTATTTCAGATGGCCCTTTTGACCGGGGGGAAGTGAGACTTCATTGTAGTGCAGATTTCCTTTGCAAGCTTGCTTGGTTGGCCAAAAAGGGCGTATGCGTTTTTTCCTGAATATATTCAGGAAAAAACGCATACGCCCCTTTTGGCCAAGTGCATCATTGTGGACTTTCTGCCTCTTTTCCTATGCTTTCAATGCAATTCCAGTCTACCTCCTGAAATCGGTTTCCTGCAATTCTGCCCCGCTTTCAAGTCCTCTTGGCAGCCTTACTTCAGTCTATTTTTGGACGATAGCTGTCATTTATAACTCTGCAGGTTTGTGAATTACAGTGCCCCTGAGCTCCTTTATTCAACTTGCTTTCTTGTGACCTGGCCGCAACACCGCAGGCTGGCTTCAGGCCCTAATCTGGTTCCGGAACGGCATGCTGAGCCTTTGGTTATTTCCTCTTCATGGTGGGAAATGAGAGTTAAATTTGCCCGTCCAGACACCTCCAGTTAGCCTCTCATTGGTTCTCGCTATTCCTGTTCATCTTCCGCAGAAATTGCAAACTGGGCCAAACAGGAGGTTAAAGGCGCTGACTCTCCAAGTGGGGAGAGTGTTAGTAAAGCGTCTGGAATGTTGCACCCGAGTACCAGGGGAGGAAAACTGAGACATATTTCAACACGTCTCCCGTTCACATGGTTGATCATACTTGGGTTCCACATGCATGTTTTAGCTGAAGGAAGAATACCTTAAACCTGGGTAGTTGAAACCCGTGGAATGGGTACCATGCAATATGACTTCAAAGGGTCTTCATTTGCTAACCAAACCTCTCCAATCCTATCACTGCTGCGTTTATGCCCCTGTACACATGCTTGATTCTCTTTCGGAGACATAGCAATCCATAGGTTTTAAGATACTTACTAGTCAGGTACATTCTTAGGCGTTTAATATGCGGTGTTGAGTCCATTTCGTTGAGCAAGGAGTAGCTCTTGTCTATTCCATATTTGGCTTAAGGAACTTTATCTGTGCTCATTTCAATCTCTGGTTTTATGCAGCACCCCAACTCACCTTTACCCTTAAGCAAGCATAAGTTGGTTTTCTAAATTTGAGACCCTGTTCTGTTCTGTAATTCAGTTCCTGTGTAGCCAAGTTTACATTCCGTGTATTACTGATATCTTATGATGTTTCTTTTTCTGTGTGACTTATTTCAGTTAGAATCATCATACCTGAATCCACTCATTGTGCTGCTAAGGGCCTGATGACACAGATTTCATTGCTGAGTGATATTGCTTTGTAAGTAAATACCACAACTTCTTTATCCATTTTTCACTTTCTGCGATGTTGAACTTGTACTGTAAACGAGGTTCTTGTAAACAGAGGCGTCCCAAACTTTGGGGTGGCTGTGTCTTTTTGATTTTAATTTCCCTAAGCTATAGGACCATAAGTGGAAGTGCCCTAGGTTCTGTTGCTTTGTTTTTTAGATGTTTCAGGAAACACCATACACTTCTCCCGAGTGGTTGTTGGCAATTTACATCCCGCCCATCAGCATAACAAGGCTCCCAGTTCTCCATGGCCTGTCCTGCCTTTCTGGATTTTACACTTATTTCAGATGGCCCTTTTGACCGGGGGGAAGTGAGACTTCATTGTAGTGCAGATTTCCTTTGCAAGCTTGCTTGGTTGGCCAAAAAGGGCGTATGCGTTTTTTCCTGAATATATTCAGGAAAAAACGCATACGCCCCTTTTGGCCAAGTGCATCATTGTGGACTTTCTGCCTCTTTTCCTATGCTTTCAATGCAATTCCAGTCTACCTCCTGAAATCGGTTTCCTGCAATTCTGCCCCGCTTTCAAGTCCTCTTGGCAGCCTTACTTCAGTCTATTTTTGGACGATAGCTGTCATTTATAACTCTGCAGGTTTGTGAATTACAGTGCCCCTGAGCTCCTTTCTTCAACTCGCTTTCTTGTGACCTGGCCGCAACACCGCAGGATGGCTTCAGGCCCTAATCTGGTTCCGGCCCGGCATGCTGAGCCTTTGGTTAATTCCTCTTCCTGGTGGGAAATGAGAGTTAAATTTGCCCGTCCAGACACCTCCAGCTAGCCTCTCATTGGTTCTCGCTATTCCTGTTCATCTTCCGCAGAAATTGCAAACTGGGCCAAACAGGAGGTTAAAGGGACTGACTCTCCAAGTGGGGAGAGTGTTAGTAAAGCGTCTGGAATGTTGCACCCGAGTACCAGGGTACGAAAACTGAGACATATTTGAACACGTCTCCCGATCACATGGTTGATCATACTCTAGGTTCCACATGCATGTTTTAGCTGAAGGAAGAATACCTTAAACCTGGGTAGTTGAAACCCGTGGAATGGGTACCATGCAATATGATTTCAAAGGGTCTTCATTTGCTCACCGAACCTCTCCAATCCTATCACTGCTGCGTTTATGCCCCTGTACACATGTTTGATTCTCTTTCAGAGACATAGCAATCCATAGGTTTTAAGATACTTACTAGTCAGGTACATTCTTAGGTGTTTAATATGCGGTGTTGAGTCCATTTCGTTGAGCAAGGAGTAGCTCTTGTCTATTCCATATTTGGCTTAAGGAACTTTATCTGTGCTCATTTCAATCTCTGGTTTTATGCAGCACCCCAACTCACCTTTACCCTTAAGCAAGCATAAGTTGGTTTTCTAAATTTGAGACCCTGTTCTGTTCTGTAATTCAGTTCCTGTGTAGCCAAGTTTACATTCCGTGTATTACTGATATCTTATGATGTTTCTTTTTCTGTGTGACTTACTTCAGTTAGAATCATCATACCTGAATCCACTCATTGTGCTGCTAAGGGCCTGATGACACAGATTTCATTGCTGAGTGATATTGCTTTGTAAGTAAATACCACAACTTCTTTATCCATTTTTCACTTTCTGCGATGTTGAACTTGTACTGTAAACGAGGTTCTTGTAAACAGAGCCGTTCCAAACTTTGGGGTGGCTGTGTCTTTTTGATTTTAATTTCCCTAAGCTATAGGACCATAAGTGGAAGTGCCCTAGGTTCTGTTGCTTTGTTTTTTAGATGTTTCAGGAAACACCATACACTTCTCCCGAGTGGTTGTTGGCAATTTACATCCCGCCCATCAGCATAACAAGGCTCCCAGTTCTCCATGGCCTGTCCTGCCTTTCTGGATTTTACACTTTTTTCAGATGGCCCTTTTGACCGGGGGGAAGTGAGACTTCATTGTAGTGCAGATTTCCTTTGCAAGCTTGCTTGGTTGGCCAAAAAGGGCGTATGCGTTTTTTCCTGAATATATTCAGGAAAAAACTCATACGCCCTTTTCGGCCAAGTGCATCATTGTGGACGTTCTGCCCATTTTCCTATGCTTTCAATGCAATTCCAGTCTACCTCCTGAAATCGGTTTCCTGCAATTCTGCCCCGCTTTCAAGTCCTCTTGGCAACCTTACTTCAGTCTATTTTTGGACGATAGCTGTCATTTATAACTCTGCAGGTTTGTGAATTACAGTGCCCCTGAGTTCCTTTCTTCAACTCGGTTTCTTTTGAGCTGGCCGCAACACCGCAGGATGGCTTCAGGCCCTAATCTGGTTCCGGTACGGCACGCTGAGCCTTTGTTTATTTCCTCTTCCTGGTGGGAAATGAGAGTTAAATTTGCCCGTCCAGACACCTCCAGCTAGCCTCTCATTGGTTCTCGCTATTCCTGTTCATCTTCCGCAGAAATTGCAAACTGGGCCAAACAGGAGGTTAAAGGCGCTGACTCTCCAAGTGGGGAGAGTGTTAGTAAAGCATCTGGAATGTTGCACCCGAGTACCAGGGGAGGAAAACTGAGACATATTTGAACACGTCTCCCATTCACATGGTTGATCATACTTGGGTTCCACATGCATATTTTAGCTGAAGGAAGAATACCTTAAACCTGGAGAGTTGAGACCCGTGTAATGGGTACCATGCAATATGATTTCAAAGGGTCTTCATTTGCTCACCGAACCTCTCCAATCCTATCACTGCTGCGTTTATGCCCCTGTACACATGCTTGATTCTCTTTCGGAGACATAGCAATCCATAGGTTTTAAGATACTTACTAGTCAGGTACATTCTTAGGCGTTTAATATGCGGTGTTGAGTCCATTTCGTTGAGCAAGGAGTAGCTCTTGTCTATTCCATATTTGACTTAAGGAACTTTATCTGTGCTCATTTCAATCTCTGGTTTTATGCAGCACCCCAACTCACCTTTACCCTTAAGCAAGCATAAGTTGGTTCTCTAAATTTGAGACCCTGTTCTGTTCTGTAATTCAGTTCCTATGTAGCCAAGTTTACATTCCGTGTATTACTGATATCTTATGATGTTTCTTTTTCTGTGTGACTTATTTCAGTTAGAATCATCATACCTGAATCCACTCATTGTGATGCTAAGGGCCTGATGACATAGATTTCATTGCTGAGTGATATTGCTTTGTAAGTAAATACCACAACTTCTTTATCCATTTTTCACTTTCTGCGATGTTGAACTTGTACTGTAAACGAGGTTCTTGTAAACAGAGGCGTCCCAAACTTTGGGGTGGCTGTGTCTTTTTGATTTTAATTTCCCTAAGCTATAGGACCATAAGTGGCAGTGCCCTAGGCTCTGTTGCTTTGTTTTTTAGATGTTTCAGGAAACACCATACACTTCTCCCGAGTGGTTGTTGGCAATTTACATCCCGCCCATCAGCATAACAAGGCTCCCAGTTCTCCATGGCCTGTCCTGCCTTTCTGGATTTTACACTTTTTTCAGATGGCCCTTTTGACCGGGGGGAAGTGAGACTTCATTGTAGTGCAGATTTCCTTTGCAAGCTTGCTTGGTTGGCCAAAAAGGGCGTATGCGTTTTTTCCTGAATATATTCAGGAAAAAACGCATACGCCCTTTTTGGCCAAGTGCATCATTGTGGACGTTCTGCCTCTTTTCCTATGCTTTCAATGCAATTCCAGTCTACCTCCTGAAATCGGTTTCCTGCAATTCTGCCCCGCTTTCAAGTCCTCTTGGCAGCCTTACTTCAGTGTATTTTTGGACGATAGCTGTCATTTATAACTCTGCAGGTTTGTGAATTACAGTGCCCCTGAGCTCCTTTCTTCAACTCGCTTTCTTGTGACCTGGCCGCAACACCGCAGGATGGCTTCAGGCCCTAATCTGGTTCCGGCCCGGCATGCTGAGCCTTTGGTTAATTCCTCTTCCTGGTGGGAAATGAGAGTTAAATTTGCCCATCCAGACACCTCCAGCTAGCTTCTCATTGGTTCTCGCTATTCCTGTTCATCTTCCGCAGAAATTGCAAACTGGGCCAAACAGGAGGTTAAAGGGACTGACTCTCCAAGTGGGGAGAGTGTTAGTAAAGCGTCTGGAATGTTGCACCCGAGTACCAGGGTACGAAAACTGAGACATATTTGAACACGTCTCCCGATCACATGGTTGATCATACTCTAGGTTCCACATGCATGTTTTAGCTGAAGGAAGAATACCTTAAACCTGGGTAGTTGAAACCCGTGGAATGGGTACCATGCAATATGATTTCAAAGGGTCTTCATTTGCTCACCGAACCTCTCCAATCCTATCACTGCTGCGTTTATGCCCCTGTACACATGTTTGATTCTCTTTCAGAGACATAGCAATCCATAGGTTTTAAGATACTTACTAGTCAGGTACATTCTTAGGTGTTTAATATGCGGTGTTGAGTCCATTTCGTTGAGCAAGGAGTAGCTCTTGTCTATTCCATATTTGACTTAAGGAACTTTATCTGTGCTCATTTCAATCTCTGGTTTTATGCAGCACCCCAACTCACCTTTACCCTTAAGCAAGCATAAGTTGGTTTTCTAAATTTGAGACCCTGTTCTGTTCTGTAATTCAGTTCCTGTGTAGCCAAGTTTACATTCCGTGTATTAGTGATATCTTATGATGTTTCTTTTTCTGTGTGACTTACTTCAGTTAGAATCATCATACCTGAATCCACTCATTGTGCTGCTAAGGGCCTGATGACACAGATTTCATTGCTGAGTGATATTGCTTTGTAAGTAAATACCACAACTTCTTTATCCATTTTTCACTTTCTGCGATGTTGAACTTGTACTGTAAACGAGGTTCTTGTAAACAGAGCCGTTCCAAACTTTGGGGTGGCTGTGTCTTTTTGATTTTAATTTCCCTAAGCTATAGGACCATAAGTGGAAGTGCCCTAGGTTCTGTTGCTTTGTTTTTTAGATGTTTCAGGAAACACCATACACTTCTCCAGAGTGGTTGTTGGCAATTTACATCCCGCCCATCAGCATAACAAGGCTCCCAGTTCTCCATGGCCTGTCCTGCCTTTCTGGATTTTACACTTTTTTCAGATGGCCCTTTTGACCGGGGGGAAGTGAGACTTCATTGTAGTGCAGATTTCCTTTGCAAGCTTGCTTGGTTGGCCAAAAAGGGCGTATGCGTTTTTTCCTGAATATATTCAGGAAAAAACTCATACGCCCTTTTCGGCCAAGTGCATCATTGTGGACGTTCTGCCTCTTTTCCTATGCTTTCAATGCAATTCCAGTCTACCTCCTGAAATCGGTTTCCTGCAATTCTGCCCCGCTTTCAAGTCCTCTTGGCAACCTTACTTCAGTCTATTTTTGGACGATAGCTGTCATTTATAACTCTGCAGGTTTGTGAATTACAGTGCCCCTGAGCTCCTTTCTTCAACTCGGTTTCTTTTGAGCTGGCCGCAACACCGCAGGATGGCTTCAGGCCCTAATCTGGTTCCGGTACGGCACGCTGAGCCTTTGGTTATTTCCTCTTCCTGGTGGGAAATGAGAGTTAAATTTGCCCGTCCAGACACCTCCAGCTAGCCTCTCATTGGTTCTCGCTATTCCTGTTCATCTTCCGCAGAAATTGCAAACTGGGCCAAACAGGAGGTTAAAGGCGCTGACTCTCCAAGTGGGGAGAGTGTTAGTAAAGCGTCTGGAATGTTGCACCCGAGTACCAGGGGAGGAAAACTGAGACATATTTGAACACGTCTCCCGTTCACATGGTTGATCATACTTGGGTTCCACATGCATGTTTTAGCTGAAGGAAGAATACCTTAAACCTGGAGAGTTGAGACCCGTGTAATGGGTACCATGCAATATGATTTCAAAGGGTCTTCATTTGCTCACCGAACCTCTCCAATCCTATCACTGCTGCGTTTATGCCCCTGTTCACATGCTTGATTCTCTTTCGGAGACATAGCAATCCATAGGTTTTAAGATACTTACTAGTCAGGTACATTCTTAGGCGTTTAATATGCGGTGTTGAGTCCATTTCGTTGAGCAAGGAGTAGCTCTTGTCTATTCCATATTTGACTTAAGGAACTTTATCTGTGCTCATTTCAATCTCTGGTTTTATGCAGCACCCCAACTCACGTTTACCCTTAAGCAAGCATAAGTTGGTTCTCTAAATTTGAGACCCTGTTCTGTTCTGTAATTCAGTTCCTATGTAGCCAAGTTTACATTCCGTGTATTACTGATATCTTATGATGTTTCTTTTTCTGTGTGACTTATTTCAGTTAGAATCATCATACCTGAATCCACTCATTGTGATGCTAAGGGCCTGATGACATAGATTTCATTGCTGAGTGATATTGCTTTGTAAGTAAATACCACAACTTCTTTATCCATTTTTCACTTTCTGCGATGTTGAACTTGTACTGTAAACGAGGTTCTTGTAAACAGAGGCGTCCCAAACTTTGGGGTGGCTGTGTCTTTTTGATTTTAATTTCCCTAAGCTATAGGACCATAAGTGGCAGTGCCCTAGGCTCTGTTGCTTTGTTTTTTAGATGTTTCAGGAAACACCATACACTTCTCCCGAGTGGTTGTTGGCAATTTACATCCCGCCCATCAGCATAACAAGGCTCCCAGTTCTCCATGGCCTGTCCTGCCTTTCTGGATTTTACACTTTTTTCAGATGGCCCTTTTGACCGGGGGGAAGTGAGACTTCATTGTAGTGCAGATTTCCTTTGCAAGCTTGCTTGGTTGGCCAAAAAGGGCGTATGCGTTTTTTCCTGAATATATTCAGGAAAAAACGCATACGCCCTTTTTGGCCAAGTGCATCATTGTGGACGTTCTGCCTCTTTTCCTATGCTTTCAATGCAATTCCAGTCTACCTCCTGAAATCGGTTTCCTGCAATTCTGCCCCGCTTTCAAGTCCTCTTGGCAGCCTTACTTCAGTGTATTTTTGGACGATAGCTGTCATTTATAACTCTGCAGGTTTGTGAATTACAGTGCCCCTGAGCTCCTTTCTTCAACTCGCTTTCTTGTGACCTGGCCGCAACACCGCAGGATGGCTTCAGGCCCTAATCTGGTTCCGGCCCGGCATGCTGAGCCTTTGGTTAATTCCTCTTCCTGGTGGGAAATGAGAGTTAAATTTGCCCATCCAGACACCTCCAGCTAGCTTCTCATTGGTTCTCGCTATTCCTGTTCATCTTCCGCAGAAATTGCAAACTGGGCCAAACAGGAGGTTAAAGGGACTGACTCTCCAAGTGGGGAGAGTGTTAGTAAAGCGTCTGGAATGTTGCACCCGAGTACCAGGGTACGAAAACTGAGACATATTTGAACACGTCTCCCGATCACATGGTTGATCATACTCTAGGTTCCACATGCATGTTTTAGCTGAAGGAAGAATACCTTAAACCTGGGTAGTTGAAACCCGTGGAATGGGTACCATGCAATATGATTTCAAAGGGTCTTCATTTGCTCACCGAACCTCTCCAATCCTATCACTGCTGCGTTTATGCCCCTGTACACATGTTTGATTCTCTTTCAGAGACATAGCAATCCATAGGTTTTAAGATACTTACTAGTCAGGTACATTCTTAGGTGTTTAATATGCGGTGTTGAGTCCATTTCGTTGAGCAAGGAGTAGCTCTTGTCTATTCCATATTTGACTTAAGGAACTTTATCTGTGCTCATTTCAATCTCTGGTTTTATGCAGCACCCCAACTCACCTTTACCCTTAAGCAAGCATAAGTTGGTTTTCTAAATTTGAGACCCTGTTCTGTTCTGTAATTCAGTTCCTGTGTAGCCAAGTTTACATTCCGTGTATTAGTGATATCTTATGATGTTTCTTTTTCTGTGTGACTTACTTCAGTTAGAATCATCATACCTGAATCCACTCATTGTGCTGCTAAGGGCCTGATGACACAGATTTCATTGCTGAGTGATATTGCTTTGTAAGTAAATACCACAACTTCTTTATCCATTTTTCACTTTCTGCGATGTTGAACTTGTACTGTAAACGAGGTTCTTGTAAACAGAGCCGTTCCAAACTTTGGGGTGGCTGTGTCTTTTTGATTTTAATTTCCCTAAGCTATAGGACCATAAGTGGAAGTGCCCTAGGTTCTGTTGCTTTGTTTTTTAGATGTTTCAGGAAACACCATACACTTCTCCCGAGTGGTTGTTGGCAATTTACATCCCACCCATCAGCATAACAAGGCTCCCAGTTCTCCATGGCCTGTCCTGCCTTTCTGGATTTTACACTTTTTTCAGATGGCCCTTTTGACCGGGGGGAAGTGAGACTTCATTGTAGTGCAGATTTCCTTTGCAAGCTTGCTTGGTTGGCCAAAAAGGGCGTATGCGTTTTTTCCTGAATATATTCAGGAAAAAACTCATACGCCCTTTTCGGCCAAGTGCATCATTGTGGACGTTCTGCCTCTTTTCCTATGCTTTCAATGCAATTCCAGTCTACCTCCTGAAATCGGTTTCCTGCAATTCTGCCCCGCTTTCAAGTCCTCTTGGCAACCTTACTTCAGTCTATTTTTGGACGATAGCTGTCATTTATAACTCTGCAGGTTTGTGAATTACAGTGCCCCTGAGCTCCTTTCTTCAACTCGGTTTCTTTTGAGCTGGCCGCAACACCGCAGGATGGCTTCAGGCCCTAATCTGGTTCCGGTACGGCACGCTGAGCCTTTGGTTATTTCCTCTTCCTGGTGGGAAATGAGAGTTAAATTTGCCCGTCCAGACACCTCCAGCTAGCCTCTCATTGGTTCTCGCTATTCCTGTTCATCTTCCGCAGAAATTGCAAACTGGGCCAAACAGGAGGTTAAAGGCGCTGACTCTCCAAGTGGGGAGAGTGTTAGTAAAGCGTCTGGAATGTTGCACCCGAGTACCAGGGGAGGAAAACTGAGACATATTTGAACACGTCTCCCGATCACATGGTTGATCATACTCTAGGTTCCACATGCATGTTTTAGCTGAAGGAAGAATACCTTAAACCTGGGTAGTTGAAACCCGTGGAATGGGTACCATGCAATATGACTTCAAAGGGTCTTCATTTGCTCACCGAACCTCTCCAATCCTATCACTGCAGCGTTTATGCCCCTGTACACATGCTTGATTCTCTTTCGGAGACATAGCAATCCATAGGTTTTAAGATACTTACTAGTCAGGTACATTCTTAGGCGTTTAATATGCGGTGTTGAGTCCATTTCGTTGAGCAAGGAGTAGCTCTTGTCTATTCCATATTTGACTTAAGGAACTTTATCTGTGCTCATTTCAATCTCTGGTTTTATGCAGCACCCCAACTCACCTTTACCCTTAAGCAAGCATAAGTTGGTTTTCTAAATTTGAGACCCTGTTCTGTTCTGTAATTCAGTTCCTATGTAGCCAAGTTTGCATTCCGTGTATTACTGATATCTTATGATGTTTCTTTTTCTGTGTGACTTACTTCAGTTAGAATCATCATACCTGAATCTACTCATTGTGCTGCTAAGGGCCTGATGACACAGATTTCATTGCTGAGTGATATTGCTTTGTAAGTAAATACCACAACTTCTTTATCCATTTTTCACTTTCTGCGATGTTGAACTTGTACTGTAAACGAGGTTCTTGTAAACAGAGCCGTTCCAAACTTTGGGGTGGCTGTGTCTTTTTGATTTTAATTTCCCTAAGCTATAGGACCATAAGTGGAAGTGCCCTAGGTTCTGTTGCTTTGTTTTTTAGATGTTTCAGGAAACACCATACACTTCTCCCGAGTGGTTGTTGGCAATTTACATCCCACCCATCAGCATAACAAGGCTCCCAGTTCTCCATGGCCTGTCCTGCCTTTCTGGAATTTACACTTTTTTCAGATGGCCCTTTTGACCGGGGGGAAGTGAGACTTCATTGTAGTGCAGATTTCCTTTGCAAGCTTGCTTGGTTGGCCAAAAAGGGCGTATGCGTTTTTTCCTGAATATATTCAGGAAAAAACGCATACGCCCTTTTTGGCCAAGTGCATCATTGTGGACGTTCTGCCTCTTTTCCTATGCTTTCAATGCAATTCCAGTCTACCTCCTGAAATCGGTTTCCTGCAATTCTGCCCCGCTTTCAAGTCCTCTTGGCAGCCTTACTTCAGTCTATTTTTGGACGATAGCTGTCATTTATAACTCTGCAGGTTTGTGAATTACAGTGCCCCTGAGCTGCTTTCTTCAACTCGCTTTCTTTTGAGCTGGCCGCAACACCGCAGGATGGCTTCAGGCCCTAATCTGGTTCCGGCCCGGCATGCTGAGCCTTTGGTTAATTCCTCTTCCTGGTGGGAAATGAGAGTTAAATTTGCCCGTCCAGACACCTCCAGCTAGCCTCTCATTGGTTCTCGCTATTCCTGTTCATCTTCCGCAGAAATTGCAAACTGGGCCAAACAGGAGGTTAAAGGGGCTGACTCTCCAAGTGGGGAGAGTGTTAGTAAAGCATCTGGAATGTTGCACCCGAGTACCAGGGGAGGAAAACTGAGACATATTTGAACATGTCTCCCGATCACATGGTTGATCATACTCTAGGTTCCACATGCATGTTTTAGCTGAAGGAAGAATACCTTAAACCTGGAGAGTTGAGACCCGTGTAATGGGTACCATGCAATATGACTTCAAAGGTTCTTCATTTGCTCACCGAACCTCTCCAATCCTATCACTGCTGCATATATGCCCCTGTACACATGCTTGATTCTCTTTCAGAGACATAGCAATCCATAGGTTTTAAGATACTTACTAGTCAGGTACATTCTTAGGCGTTTAATATGCGGTGTTGAGTCCATTTCGTTGAGCAAGGAGTAGCTCTTGTCTATTCCATATTTGACTTAATGAACTTTATCTGTGCTCATTTCAATCTCTGGTTTTATGCAGCACCCCAACTCACCTTTACCCTTAAGCAAGCATAAGTTGGTTTTCTAAATTTGAGACCCTGTTCTGTTCTGTAATTCAGTTCCTGTGTAGCCAAGTTTACATTCCGTGTATTACTGATATCTTATGATGTTTCTTTTTCTGTGTGACTTATTTCAGTTAGAATCATCATACCTGAATCCACTCATTGTGATGCTAAGGGCCTGATGACATAGATTTCATTGCTGAGTGATATTGCTTTGTAAGTAAATACCACAACGTCTTTATCCATTTTTCACTTTCTGCGATGTTGAACTTGTACTGTAAACGAGTTTCTTGTAAACAGAGGCGTCCCAAACTTTGGGGTGGCTGTGTCTTTTTGATTTTAATTTCCCTAAGCTATAGGACCATAAGTGGCAGTGCCCTAGGCTCTGTTGCTTTGTTTTTTAGATGTTTCAGGAAACACCATACACTTCTCCCGAGTGTCTGTTGGCAATTTACATCCCGCCCATCAGCATAACAAGGCTCCCAGTTCTCCATGGCCTGTCCTGCCTTTCTGGATTTTACACTTTTTTCAGATGGCCCTTTTGACTGGGGGGAAGTGAGACTTCATTGTAGTGCAGATTTCCTTTGCAAGCTTGCTTGGTTGGCCAAAAAGGGCGTATGCGTTTTTTCCTGAATATATTCAGGAAAAAACGCATACGCCCTTTTTGGCCAAGTGCATCATTGTGGACGTTCTGCCTCTTTTCCTATGCTTTCAATGCAATTCCAGTCTACCTCCTGAAATCGGTTTCCTGCAATTCTGCCCCGCTTTCAAGTCCTCTTGGCAGCCTTACTTCAGTCTATTTTTGGACGATAGCTGTCATTTATAACTCTGCAGGTTTGTGAATTACAGTGCCCCTGAGCTCCTTTCTTCAACTCGCTTTCTTGTGACCTGGCCGCAACACCGCAGGATGGCTTCAGGCCCTAATCTGGTTCCGGCCCGGCATGCTGAGCCTTTGGTTAATTCCTCTTCCTGGTGGGAAATGAGAGTTAAATTTGCCCGTCCAGTCACCTCCAGCTAGCCTCTCATTGGTTCTCGCTATTCCTGTTCATCTTCCGCAGAAATTGCAAACTGGGCCAAACAGGAGGTTAAAGGGACTGACTCTCCAAGTGGGGAGAGTGTTAGTAAAGCGTCTGGAATGTTGCACCCGAGTACCAGGGTAGGAAAACTGAGACATATTTGAACACGTCTCCCGATCACATGGTTGATCATACTCTAGGTTCCACATGCATGTTTTAGCTGAAGGAAGAATACCTTAAACCTGGGTAGTTGAAACCCGTGGAATGGGTACCATGCAATATGACTTCAAAGGGTCTTCATCTGCTCACCGAACCTCTCCAATCCTATCACTGCTGCGTTTATGCCCCTGTACACATGCTTGATTCTCTTTCGGAGACATAGCAATCCATAGGTTTTAAGATACTTACTAGTCAGGTACATTCTTAGGCGTTTAATATGGGGTGTTGAGTCCATTTTGTTGAGCAAGGAGTAGCTCTTGTCTATTCCATATTTGGCTTAAGGAACTTTATCTGTGCTAATTTCAATCTCTGGTTTTATGCAGCACCCCAACTCACCTTTACCCTTAAGCAAGAATACGTTGGTTTTCTAAATTTGAGACCCTGTTCTGTTCTGTAATTCAGTTCCTGTGTAGCCAAGTTTACATTCCGTGTATTACTGATATCTTATGATGTTTCTTTTTCTGTGTGACTTATTTCAGTTAGAATCATCATACCTGAATCCACTCATTGTGCTGCTAAGGGCCTGATGACACAGATTTCATTGCTGAGTGATATTGCTTTGTAAGTAAATACCACAACGTCTTTATCCATTTTTCACTTTCTGCGATGTTGAACTTGTACTGTAAACGAGGTTCTTGTAAACAGAGCCGTTCCAAACTTTGGGGTTTCTGTGTCTTTTTGATTTTAATTTCCCTAAGCTATAGGACCATAAGTGGAAGTGCCCTAGGTTCTGTTGCTTTGTTTTTTAGATGTTTCAGGAAACACCATACACTTCTCCCGAGTGGTTGTTGGCAATTTACATCCCGCCCATCAGCATAACAAGGCTCCCAGTTCTCCATGGCCTGTCCTGCCTTTCTGGATTTTACACTTTTTTCAGATGGCCCTTTTGACCGGGGGGAAGTGAGACTTCATTGTAGTGCAGATTTCCTTTGCAAGCTTGCTTGGTTGTCCAAAAAGGGCGTATGCGTTTTTTCCTGAATATATTCAGGAAAAAACGCATACGCCCTTTTTGGCCAAGTGCATCATTGTGGACGTTCTGCCTCTTTTCCTATGCTTTCAATGCAATTCCAGTCTACCTCCTGAAATCGGTTTCCTGCAATTCTGCCCCGCTTTCAAGTCCTCTTGGCAGCCTTACTTCAGTCAATTTTTGGACGATAGCTGTCATTTATAACTCTGCAGGTTTGTGAATTACAGTGCCCCTGAGCTCCTTTCTTCAACTCGCTTTCTTGTGACCTGGCCGCAACACCGCAGGCTGGCTTCAGGCCCTAATCTTGTTACGGCACGGCACGCTGAGCCTTTGGTTAATTCCTCTTCCTGGTGTGAAATGAGAGTTAAATTTGCCCGTCCAGACACCTCCAGCTTGTCTCTCATTGGTTCTCGCTATTCCTGTTCATCTTCCGCAGAAATTGCAAACTGGGCCAAACAGGAGGTTAAAGGCGCTGACTCTCCAAGTGGGGAGAGTGTTAGTAAAGCGTCTGGAATGTTGCACCCGAGTACCAGGGTAGGAAAACTGAGACATATTTGAACACGTCTCCCGTTCACACGGTTGATCATACTCTGGGTTCCACATGCATGTTTTAGCTGAAGGAAGAATACCTTAAACCTGGAGAGTTGAGACCCGTGTAATGGGTACCATGCAATATGTCTTCAAAGGGTCTTCATTTGCTCACCGAACCTCTCCAATCCTATCACTGCTGCGTTTATGCCCCTGTACACATGCTTGATTCTCTTTCGGAGACATAGCAATCCATAGGTTTTAAGATACTTACTAGTCAGGTACATTCTTAGGCGTTTAATATGCGGTGTTGAGTCTATTTCGTTGAGCAAGGAGTAGCTCTAGTCTATTCCATATTTGGCTTAAGGAACTTTATCTGTGCTCATTTCAATCTCTGGTTTTATGCAGCACCCCAACTCACCTTTCCCCTTAAGCAAGCATAAGTTGGTTTTCTAAATTTGAGACCCTGCTCTGTTCTGTAATTCAGTTCCTGTGTAGCCAATTTCCATTCCGTGTATTACTGATATCTTATGATGTTTCTTTTTCTGTGTGACTTATTTCAGTTAGAATCATCGTACCTGAATCCACTCATTGTGCTGCTAAGGGCCTGATGACATAGATTTCATTGCTGAGTGATATTGCTTTGTAAGTGAATACCACAACTTCTTTATCCATTTTTCACTTTCTGCGATGTTGAACTTGTACTGTAAACGAGGTTCTTGTAAACAGAGGCGTCCCAAACTTTGGGGTGGCTGTGTCTTTTTGATTTTAATTTCCCTAAGCTATAGGACCATAAGTGGCAGTGCCCTAGGCTCTGTTGCTTTGTTTTTTAGATGTTTCAGGAAACACCATACACTTCTCCCGAGTGTCTGTTGGCAATTTACATCCCGCCAATCAGCATAACAAGGCTCCCAGTTCTCCATGGCCTGTCTTGCCTTTCTGGATTTTACACTTTTTTCAGATGGCCCTTTTGACCGGGGGGAAGTGAGACTTCATTGTAGTGCAGATTTCCTTTGCAAGCTTGCTTGGTTGGCCAAAAAGGGCGTATGCGTTTTTTCCTGAATATATTCAGGAAAAAACGCATACGCCCTTTTTGGCCAAGTGCATCATTGTGGACGTTCTGCCTCTTTTCCTATGCTTTCAATGCAATTCCAGTCTACCTCCTGTAATCGGTTTCCTGCAATTCTGCCCCGCTTTCAAGTCCTCTTGGCAGCCTTACTTCAGTCTATTTTTGGACGATAGCTGTCATTTATAACTCTGCAGGTTTGTGAATTACAGTGCCCCTGAGCTCCTTTCTTCAACTCGCTTTCTTTTGAGCTGGCCACAACACCGCAGGATGGCTTCAGGCCCTAATCTGGTTCCGGCACGGCACGCTGAGCCTTTGGTTAATTCCTCTTCCTGGTGGGAAATGAGAGTTAAATTTGCCCGTCCAGACACCTCCAGCTAGCCTCTCATTGGTTCTCGCTATTCCTGTTCATCTTCCGCAGAAATTGCAAACTGGGCCAAACAGGAGGTTAAAGGCGCTGACTCTCCAAGTCGGGAGAGTGTTAGTAAAGCGTCTGGAATGTTGCACCCGAGTACCAGGGGAGGAAAACTGAGACATATTTGAACACGTCTCCCGATCACATGGTTGATCATACTCTAGGTTCCACATGCATGTTTTAGCTGAAGGAAGAATACCTTAAACCTGGCTAGTTGAAACCCGTGGAATGGGTACCATGCAATATGACTTCAAAGGGTCTTCATTTGCTCACCGAACCTCTCCAATCCTATCACTGCTGCGTTTATGCCCCTGTACACATGCTTGATTCTCTTTCGGAGACATAGCAATCCATAGGTTTTAAGATACTTACTAGTCAGGTACATTCTTAGGCGTTTAATATGCGGTGTTGAGTCCATTTCGTTGAGCAAGGAGTAGCTCTTGTCTATTCCATATTTGGCTTAAGGAACTATATCTGTGCTCATTTCAATCTCTGGTTTTATGCAGCAACCCAACTCACCTTTACCCTTAAGCAAGCATAAGATGGTTTTCTAAATTTGAGAACCTGTTCTGTTTTGGAATTCAGTTCCTGTGTAGCCAAGTTTACATTCCGTGTATTAGTGATATCTTATGATGTTTCTTTTTCTGTGTGAGTTATTTCTGTTAGAATCATCGTACCTGAATCTACTCATTATGCTGCTACGGGCCTGATGACATAGATTTCATTGCTGAGTGATACTGCATTGTACGTAAGTACCACAAGTTCTTTATCCATTTTTCACTTTCTGCGATGTTGAACTTGTACTGTAAACGAGGTTCTTGTTAACAGAGGCGTCCCAAACTTTGGGGTGGCTGTGTCTTTTTGATTTTAATTTCCCTAAGCTATAGGACCATAAGTGGCAGTGCCCTAGGCTCTGTTGCTTTGTTTTTTAGATGTTTCAGGAAACACCATACACTTCTCCCGAGTGTCTGTTGGCAATTTACATCCCGCCAATCAGCATAACAAGGCTCCCAGTTCTCCATGGCCTGTCTTGCCTTTCTGGATTTTACACTTTTTTCAGATGGCCCTTTTGACCGGGGGGAAGTGAGACTTCATTGTAGTGCAGATTTCCTTTGCAAGCTTGCTTGGTTGGCCAAAAAGGGCGTATGCGTTTTTTCCTGAATATATTCAGGAAAAAACGCATATGCCCTTTTTGGCCAAGTGCATCATTGTGAACGTTCTGCCTCTTTTCCTATGCTTTCAATGCAATTCTAGTCTACCTCCTGTAATCGGTTTCCTGCAATTCTGCCCCGCTTTCAAGTCCTCTTGGCAGCCTTACTTCAGTCTATTTTTGGACGATAGCTGTCATTTATAACTCTGCAGGTTTGTGAATTACAGTGCCCCTGAGCTCCTTTCTTCAACTCGCTTTCTTTTGAGCTGGCCGCAACACCGCAGGATGGCTTCAGGCCCTAATCTGGTTCCGGCACGGCACGCTGAGCCTTTGGTTAATTCCTCTTCCTGGTGGGAAATGAGAGTTAAATTTGCCCGTCCAGACACCTCCAGCTAGCCTCTCATTGGTTCTCGCTATTCCTGTTCATCTTCCGCAGAAATTGCAAACTGGGCCAAACAGGAGGTTAAAGGCGCTGACTCTCCAAGTCGGGAGAGTGTTAGTAAAGCGTCTGGAATGTTGCACCCGAGTACCAGGGGAGGAAAACTGAGACATATTTGAACACGTCTCCCGATCACATGGTTGATCATACTCTAGGTTCCACATGCATGTTTTAGCTGAAGGAAGAATACCTTAAACCTGGCTAGTTGAAACCCGTGGAATGGGTACCATGCAATATGACTTCAAAGGGTCTTCATTTGCTCACCGAACCTCTCCAATCCTATCACTGCTGCGTTTATGCCCCTGTACACATGCTTGATTCTCTTTCGGAGACATAGCAATCCATAGGTTTTAAGATACTTACTAGTCAGGTACATTCTTAGGCGTTTAATATGCGGTGTTGAGTCCATTTCGTTGAGCAAGGAGTAGCTCTTGTCTATTCCATATTTGGCTTAAGGAACTATATCTGTGCTCATTTCAATCTCTGGTTTTATGCAGCAACCCAACTCACCTTTACCCTTAAGCAAGCATAAGATGGTTTTCTAAATTTGAGAACCTGTTCTGTTTTGGAATTCAGTTCCTGTGTAGCCAAGTTTACATTCCGTGTATTAGTGATATCTTATGATGTTTCTTTTTCTGTGTGAGTTATTTCTGTTAGAATCATCGTACCTGAATCTACTCATTATGCTGCTACGGGCCTGATGACATAGATTTCATTGCTGAGTGATACTGCATTGTACGTAAGTACCACAAGTTCTTTATCCATTTTTCACTTTCTGCGATGTTGAACTTGTACTGTAAACGAGGTTCTTGTAAACAGAGGCGTCCCAAACTTTGGGGTGGCTGTGTCTTTTTGATTTTAATTTCCCTAAGCTATAGGACCATAAGTGGCAGTGCCCTAGGCTCTGTTGCTTTGTTTTTTAGATGTTTCAGGAAACACCATACACTTCTCCCGAGTGTCTGTTGGCAATTTACATCCCGCCAATCAGCATAACAAGGCTCCCAGTTCTCCATGGCCTGTCTTGCCTTTCTGGATTTTACACTTTTTTCAGATGGCCCTTTTGACCGGGGGGAAGTGAGACTTCATTGTAGTGCAGATTTCCTTTGCAAGCTTGCTTGGTTGGCCAAAAAGGGCGTATGCGTTTTTTCCTGAATATATTCAGGAAAAAACGCATACGCCCTTTTTGGCCAAGTGCATCATTGTGGACGTTCTGCCTCTTTTCCTATGCTTTCAATGCAATTCTAGTCTACCTCCTGTAATCGGTTTCCTGCAATTCTGCCCCGCTTTCAAGTCCTCTTGGCAGCCTTACTTCAGTCTATTTTTGGACGATAGCTGTCATTTATAACTCTGCAGGTTTGTGAATTACAGTGCCCCTGAGCTCCTTTCTTCAACTCGCTTTCTTTTGAGCTGGCCGCAACACCGCAGGATGGCTTCAGGCCCTAATCTGGTTCCGGCACGGCACGCTGAGCCTTTGGTTAATTCCTCTTCCTGGTGGGAAATGAGAGTTAAATTTGCCCGTCCAGACACCTCCAGCTAGCCTCTCATTGGTTCTCGCTATTCCTGTTCATCTTCCGCAGAAATTGCAAACTGGGCCAAACAGGAGGTTAAAGGCGCTGACTCTCCAAGTCGGGAGAGTGTTAGTAAAGCGTCTGGAATGTTGCACCCGAGTACCAGGGGAGGAAAACTGAGACATATTTGAACACGTCTCCCGATCACATGGTTGATCATACTCTAGGTTCCACATGCATGTTTTAGCTGAAGGAAGAATACCTTAAACCTGGCTAGTTGAAACCCGTGGAATGGGTACCATGCAATATGACTTCAAAGGGTCTTCATTTGCTCACCGAACCTCTCCAATCCTATCACTGCTGCGTTTATGCCCCTGTACACATGCTTGATTCTCTTTCGGAGACATAGCAATCCATAGGTTTTAAGATACTTACTAGTCAGGTACATTCTTAGGCGTTTAATATGCGGTGTTGAGTCCATTTCGTTGAGCAAGGAGTAGCTCTTGTCTATTCCATATTTGGCTTAAGGAACTATATCTGTGCTCATTTCAATCTCTGGTTTTATGCAGCACCCCAACTCACCTTTCCCCTTAAGCAAGCATAAGATGGTTTTCTAAATTTGAGAACCTGTTCTGTTCTGGAATTCAGTTCCTGTGTAGCCAAGTTTACATTCCGTGTATTAGTGATATCTTATGATGTTTCTTTTTCTGTGTGAGTTACTTCAGTTAGAATCATCGTACCTGAATCCACTCATTGTGCTGCTACGGGCCTGATGACACAGATTTCATTGCTGAGTGATACTGCATTGTACGTAAGTACCACAAGTTCTTTATCCATTTTTCACTTTCTGCGATGTTGAACTTGTACTGTAAACGAGGTTCTTGTAAACAGAGGCGTCCCAAACTTTGGGGTGGCTGTGTCTTTTTGATTTTAATTTCCCTAAGCTATAGGACCATAAGTGGCAGTGCCCTAGGCTCTGTTGCTTTGTTTTTTAGATGTTTCAGGAAACACCATACACTTCTCCCGAGTGTCTGTTGGCAGTTTACATCCCGCCAATCAGCATAACAAGGCTCCCAGTTCTCCATGGCCTGTCTTGCCTTTCTGGATTTTACACTTTTTTCAGATGGCCCTTTTGACCGGGGGGAAGTGAGACTTCATTGTAGTGCAGATTTCCTTTGCAAGCTTGCTTGGTTGGCCAAAAAGGGCGTATGCGTTTTTTCCTGAATATATTCAGGAAAAAACGCATACGCCCTTTTTGGCCAAGTGCATCATTGTGGACGTTCTGCCTCTTTTCCTATGCTTTCAATGCAATTCCAGTCTACCTCCTGAAATCGGTTTCCTGCAATTCTGCCCCGCTTTCAAGTCCTCTTGGCAGCCTTACTTCAGTCTATTTTTGGACGATAGCTGTCATTTATAACTCTGCAGGTTTGTGAATTACAGTGACCCTGAGCTCCTTTCTTCAACTCGCTTTCTTTTGAGCTGGCCGCAACACCGCAGGATGGCTTCAGGCCCTAATCTGGTTCCGGTACGGCACGCTGAGCCTTTGGTTATTTCCTCTTCCTGGTGGGAAATGAGAGTTAAATTTGCCCGTCCAGACACCTCCAGCTAGCCTCTCATTGGTTCTCGCTATTCCTGTTCATCTTCCGCAGAAATTGCAAACTGGGCCAAACAGGAGGTTAAAGGCGCTGACTCTCCAAGTGGGGAGAGTGTTAGTAAAGCGTCTGGAATGTTGCACCCGAGTACCAGGGGAGGAAAACTGAGACATAGTTGAACACGTCTCCCGTTCACATGGTTGATCATACCTGGGTTCCACATGCATGTTTTAGCTGAAGGAAGAATACCTTAAACCTGGAGAGTTGAGACCCGTGTAATGGGTACCATGCAATATGACTTCAAAGGGTCTTCATTTGCTCACCGAACCTCTCCAATCCTATCACTGCTGCGTTTATGCCCCTGTACACATGCTTGATTCTCTTTCGGAGACATAGCAATCCATAGGTTTTAAGATACTTACTAGTCAGGTACATTCTTAGGCGTTTAATATGGGGTGTTGAGTCCATTTCGTTGAGCAAGGAGTAGCTCTTGTCTATTCCATATTTGGCTTAAGGAACTTTATCTGTGCTCATTTCAATCTCTGGTTTTATGCAGCACCCCAACTCACCTTTACCCTTAAGCAAGAATAAGTTGGTTTTCTAAATTTGAGACCCTGTTCTGTTCTGTAATTCAGTTCCTGTGTAGCCAAGTTCACATTCCGTGTATTACTGATATCTTATGATGTTTCTTTTACTGTGTGACTTATTTCAGTTAGAATCATCGTACCTGAATCCACTCATTGTGCTGCTAAGGGCCTGATGACACAGATTTCATTGCTGAGTGATATTGCTTTGTAAGTAAGTACCACAACTTCTTTATCCATTTTTCACTTTCTGCGATGTTGAACTTGTACTGTAAACGAGGTTCTTGTAAACAGAGCCGTTCCAAACTTTGGGGTGGCTGTGTCTTTTTGATTTTAATTTCCCTAAGCTATAGGACCATAAGTGGAAGTGCCCTAGGTTCTGTTGCTTTGTTTTTTAGATGTTTCAGGAAACACCATACACTTCTCCCGAGTGTCTGTTGGCAATTTACATCCCGCCCATCAGCATAACAAGGCTCCCAGTTCTCCATGGCCTGTCCTGCCTTTCTGGATTTTACACTTTTTTCAGATGGCCCTTTTGACCGGGGGGAAGTGAGACTTCATTGTAGTGCAGATTTCCTTTGCAAGCTTGCTTGGTTGGCCAAAAAGTGCGTATGCGTTTTTTCCTGAATATATTCAAGAAAAAACGCATACGCCCTTTTTGGCCAAGTGCATCATTGTGGACGTTCTGCCTCTTTTCCTATGCTTTCAATGCAATTCCAGTCTACCTCCTGAAATCGGTTTCCTGCAATTCTGCCCCGCTTTCAAGTCCTCTTGGCAGCCTTACTTCAGTCTATTTTTGGACGATAGCTGTCATTTATAACTCTGCAGGTTTGTGATTTACAGTGCCCCTGAGCTCCTTTCTTCAACTCGCTTTCTTTTGAGCTGGCCGCAGCACCGCAGGATGGCTTCAGGCCCTAATCTGGTTCCGGCCCGGCACGCTGAGCCTTTGGTTAATTCCTCTTCCTGGTGGGAAATGAGAGTTAAATTTGCCCGTCCAGACACCTCCAGCTAGCCTCTCATTGGTTCTCGCTATTCCTTTTCATCTTCCGCAGAAATTGCAAACTGGGCCAAACAGGAGGTTAAAGGGACTGACTCTCCAAGTCGGGAGAGTGTTAGTAAAGCGTCTGGAATGTTGCACCCGAGTACCAGGGGAGGAAAACTGAGACATATTTGAACACGTCTCCCGATCACATGGTTGATCATACTCTAGGTTCCACATGCATGTTTTAGCTGAAGGAAGAATACCTTAAACCTGGGTAGTTGAAACCCGTGGAATGGGTACCATGCAATATGACTTCAAAGGGTCTTCATTTGCTCACCGAACCTCTTCAATCCTATCACTGCTGCGTTTATGTCCCTGTACACATGCCTGATTCTCTTTCGGAGACATAGCAATCCATAGGTTTTAAGATACTTACTAGTCAGGTACATTCTTAGGCATTTAATATGGGGTGTTGAGTCCATTTCGTTGCGCAAGGAGTAGCTCTTGTCTATTCCATATTTGACTTAAGGAACTTTATCTGTGCTCATTTCAATCTCTGGTTTTATGCAGCACCCCAACTCACCTTTCCCCTTAAGCAAGCATAAGTTGGTTTTCTAAATTTGAGACCCTGTTCTGTTCTGTAATTCAGTTCCTGTGTAGCCAAATTTACATTCCGTGTATTACTGATATCTTATGATGTTTCTTTTTCTGTGTGACTTATTTCAGTTAGAATCATCATACCTGAATCCACTCATTGTGCTTCTAAGGGCCTGATGACACAGATTTCATTGCTGAGTGATATTGCTTTGTAAGTAAATACCACAACTTCTTTATCCATTTTTCACTTTCTGCGATGTTGAACTTGTACTGTAAACGAGGTTCTTGTAAACAGAGCCGTTCCAAACTTTGGGGTGGCTGTGTCTTTTTGATTTTAATTTCCCTA
This sequence comes from Stenella coeruleoalba, assembly GCF_951394435.1. Classification (NCBI taxonomy): domain Eukaryota; kingdom Metazoa; phylum Chordata; class Mammalia; order Artiodactyla; family Delphinidae; genus Stenella; species Stenella coeruleoalba. Next base: position 93,502,153 of record NC_137149.1, on the reverse strand, counting down.
AGCTATAGGACCATAAGTGGAAGTGCCCTAGGCTCTGTTGCTTTGTTTTTTAGATGTTTCAGGAAACACCATACACTTCTCCCGAGTGGTTGTTGGCAATTTACATCCCGCCCATCAGCATAACAAGGCTCCCAGTTCTCCATGGCCTGTCCTGCCTTTCTGGATTTTACACTTTTTTCAGATGGCCCTTTTGACCGGGGGGAAGTGAGACTTCATTGTAGTGCAGATTTCCTTTGCAAGCTTGCTTGGTTGGCCAAAAAGGGCGTATGCGTTTTTTCCTGAATATATTCAGGAAAAAACGCATACGCCCTTTTTGGCCAAGTGCATCATTGTGGACGTTCTGCCTCTTTTCCTATGCTTTCAATGCAATTCCAGTCTACCTCCTGAAATCGGTTTCCTGCAATTCTGCCCCGCTTTCAAGTCCTCTTGGCAGCCTTACTTCAGTCTATTTTTGGACGATAGCTGTCATTTATAACTCTGCAGGTTTGTGAATTACAGTGCCCCTGAGCTCCTTTCTTCAACTCGCTTTCTTTTGAGCTGGCCGCAACACCGCAGGATGGCTTCAGGCCCTAATCTGGTTCCGGCACGGCACGCTGATCCTTTGGTTATTTCCTCTTCCTGGTGGAAAATGAGAGTTAAATTTGCCCGTCCAGACACCTCCAGCTAGCCTCTCATTGGTTCTCGCTATTCCTGTTCATCTTCCGCAGAAATTGCAAACTGGGCCAAACAGGAGGTTAAAGGGACTGACTCTCCAAGTCGGGAGAGTGTTAGTAAAGCGTCTGGAATGTTGCACCCGAGTACCAGCGTACGAAAACTGAGACATATTTGAACACGTCTCCCGATCACATGGTTGATCATACTCTAGGTTCCACATGCATGTTTTAGCTGAAGGAAGAATACCTTAAACCTGGAGAGTTGAGACCCGTGTAATGGGTACCATGCAATATGACTTCAAAGGGTCTTCATTTGCTCACCGAACCTCTCCAATCTTATCACTGCTGCGTTTATGCCCCTGTACACATGCTTGATTCTCTTTCAGAGACATAGCAATCCATAGGTTTTAAGATACTTACTAGTCAGGTACATTCTTAGGCGTTTAATATGGGGTGTTGAGTCCATTTCATTGAGCAAGGAGTAGCTCTTGTCTATTCCATATTTGGCTTAAGGAACTTTATCTGTGCTCATTTCAATCTCTGGTTTTATGCAGCACCCCAACTCACCTTTCCCCTTAAGCAAGCATAAGTTGGTTTTCTAAATTTGAGACCCTGTTCTGTTTTGGAATGCAGTTCCTGTGTAGCCAAGTTTACATTCCGTGTATTAGTGATATCTTATGATGTTTCTTTTTCTGTGTGACTTATTTCAGTTAGAATCATCGTACCTGAATCCACTCATCATGCTGCTACAGGCCTGATGACATAGATTTCATTGCTGAGTGATACTGCATTGTACATAAGTACCACAAGTTCTTTATCCATTTTTAACTTTCTGTGATATAGAACTTGTACGGTAAACGAGGTTCTTGTAAACGGAGGCGTCCCAAACTTTGGGGTGGCTGTGTCATTTTGATTTTAATTTCCCTAAGCTATAGGACCGTAAGTGGAAGTGCCCTAGGCTCTGTTGCTTTGTTTTTTAGATGTTTCAGGAAACACCATACACTTCTCCCAAGTGTCTGTTGGCAACTTACATCCCGCCCATCAGCATAACAAGGCTCCCAGTTCTCCATGGCCTGTCCTGCCTTTCTGGATTTTACACTTTTTTCAGATGGCCCTTTTGACCGGGGGGAAGTGAGACTTCATTGTAGTGCAGATTTCCTTTGCAAGCTTGCTTGGTTGGCCAAAAAGGGCGTATGCGTTTTTTCCTGAATATATTCAGGAAAAAACGCATACGCCCTTTTTGGCCAAGTGCATCATTGTGGACGTTCTGCCTCTTTTCCTATGCTTTCAATGCAATTCCAGTCTACCTCCTGAAATCGGTTTCCTGCAATTCTGCCCCGCTTTCAAGTCCTCTTGGCAGCCTTACTTCAGTCTATTTTTGGACGATAGCTGTCATTTATAACTCTGCAGGTTTGTGAATTACAGTGCCCCTGAGCTCCTTTATTCAACTCGCTTTCTTTTGAGCTGGCCGCAACACCGCAGGATGGCTTCAGGCCCTAATCTTTTTCTGGCACGGCACGCTGAGCCTTTGGTTATTTCCTCCTCCTGGTGGGAAATGAGAGTTAAATTTGCCCGTCCAGACACCTCCAGCTAGCCTCTCATTGGTTCTCGCTATTCCTGTTCATCTTCCGCAGAAATTGCAAACTGTGCCAAACAGGAGGTTAAAGGCGCTGACTCTCCAACTGGGGAGAGTGTTAGTAAAGCGTCTGGAATGTTGCACCCGAGTACCAGGGGAGGAAAACTGAGACATATTTGAACACGTCTCCCGATCACATGGTTGATCATACTCTGGGTTCCACATGCATGTTTTAGCTGAAGGAAGAATACCTAAAACCTGGAGAGTTAAGACCCGTGTAATGGGTACCATGCAATATGACTTCAAAGGGTCTTCATTTGCTCACCGAACCTCTCCAATCCTATCACTGCTGCGTTTATGCCCCTGTACACATGCTTGATTCTCTTTCGGAGACATAGCAATCCATAGGTTTTAAGATACTTACTAGTCAGGTACATTCTTAGGCGTTTAATATGCGGTGTTGAGTCCATTTCGTTGAGCAAGGAGTAGCTCTTGTCTATTCCATATTTGACTTAAGGAACTTTATCTGTGCTCATTTCAATCTCTGGTTTTATGCAGCACCCCAACTCACCTTTACCCTTAAGCAAGCATAAGTTGGTTTTCTAAATTTGAGACCCTGTTCTGTTCTGTAATTCAGTTCCTGTGTAGCCAAGTTTACATTCCGTGTATTACTGATATCTTATGATGTTTCTTTTTCTGTGTGACTTATTTCAGTTAGAATCATCATACCTGAATCCACTCATTGTGCTGCTAAGGGCCTGATGACACAGATTTCATTGCTGAGTGATACTGCATTGTACGTAAGTACCACAAGTTCTTTATCCATTTTTCACTTTCTGTGATGTTGAACTTGTACGGTAAACGAGGTTCTTGTAAACAGAGCCGTTCCAAACTTTGGGGTGGCTGTGTCTTTTTGATTTTAATTTCTCTAAGCTATAGGACCATAAGTGGCAGTGCCCTAGGCTCTGTTGCTTTGTTTTTTAGTTGTTTCAGGAAACACCATACACTTCTCCCGAGTGGTTGTTGGCAATGTACATCCCGCCCATCAGCATAACAAGGCTCCCAGTTCTCCATGGCCTGTCCTGCCTTTCTGGATTTTACACTTTTTTTAGATGGCCCTTTTGACCGGGGGGAAGTGAGACTTCATTGTAGTGCAGATTTCCTTTGCAAGCTTGCTTGGTTGGCCAAAAAGGGCGTATGCGTTTTTTCCTGAATATATTCAGGAAAAAACGCATACGCCCTTTTTGGCCAAGTGCATCATTGTGGACGTTCTGCCTCTTTTCCTATGCTTTCAATGCAATTCCAGTCTACCTCCTGAAATCGGTTTCCTGCAATTCTGCCCCGCTTTCAAGTCCTCTTGGCAGCCTTACTTCAGTCTATTTTTGGACGATAGCTGTTATTTATAACTCTGCAGGTTTGTGAATTACAGTGCCCCTGAGCTCCTTTCTTCAACTCGCTTTCTTGTGACCTGGCCGCAACACCGCAGGATGGCTTCAGGCCCTAATGTGGTTCCGGCACGGCACGCTGAGCCTTTGGTTATTTCTGCCTCCTGGTGGGAAATGAGAGTTAAATTTGCCCGTCCAGACACCTCCAGCTAGCCTCTCATTGGTTCTCGCTATTCCTGTTCATCTTCCGCAGAAATTGCAAACTGGGCCAAACAGGAGGTTAAAGGTGCTGACTCTCCAAGTGGGGAGAGTGTTAGTAAAGCGTCTGGAATGTTGCACCCGAGTACCAGGGGAGGAAAACTGAGACATATTTGAACACGTCTCCCGATCACATGGTTGATCATACTTGGGTTCCACATGCATGTTTTAGCTGAAGGAAGAATACCTTAAACCTGGAGAGTTAAGACCCGTGTAATGGGTACCATGCAATATGACTTCAAAGGGTCTTCATTTGCTCACCGAACCTCTCCAATCTTATCACTGCTGCGTTCATGCCCCTGTACACATGCTTGATTCTCTTTCGGAGACATAGCAATCCATAGGTTTTAAGATACTTACTAGTCAGGTACATTCTTAGGCGCTTAATATGCGGTGTTGAGTCCATTTCGTTGAGCAAGGAGTAGCTCTTGTCTATTCCATATTTGGCTTAAGGAACTTTATCTGTGCTCATTTCAATCTCTGGTTTTATGCAGCACCCCAACTCACCTTTACCCTTAAGCAAGAATAAGTTGGTTTTCTAAATTTGAGACCCTGTTCTGTTCTGTAATTCAGTTCCTGTGTAGCCAAGTTTCCATTCCGTGTATTACTGATATCTTATGATGTTTCTTTTTCTGTGTGACTTATTTCAGTTAGAATCATCATACCTGAATCCACTCATTGTGCTGCTAAGGGCCTGATGACACAGATTTCATTGCTGAGTGATATTGCTTTGTAAGTAAATACCACAACTTCTTTATCCATTTTTCACTTTCTGCGATGTTGAACTTGTACTGTAAACGAGGTTCTTGTAAACAGAGCCGTTCCAAACTTTGGGGTGGCTGTGTCTTTTTGATTTTAATTTCCCTAAGCTATAGGACCATAAGTGGCAGTGCCCTAGGTTCTGTTGCTTTGTTTTTTAGATGTTTCAGGAAACACCATACACTTCTCCCGAGTGGTTGTTGGCAATTTACATCCCGCCCATCAGCATAACAAGGCTCCCAGTTCTCCATGGCCTGTCCTGCCTTTCTGGATTTTACACTTTTTTCAGATGGCCCTTTTGACCGGGGGGAAGTGAGACTTCATTGTAGTGCAGATTTCCTTTGCAAGCTTGCTTGGTTGGCCAAAAAGGGCGTATGCGTTTTTTCCTGAATATATTCAGGAAAAAACGCATACGCCCTTTTTGGCCAAGTGCATCATTGTGGACGTTCTGCCTCTTTTCCTATGCTTTCAATGCAATTCCAGTCTACCTCCTGAAATCGGTTTCCTGCAATTCTGCCCCGCTTTCAAGTCCTCTTGGCAGCCTTACTTCAGTCTATTTTTGGACGATAGCTGTCATTTATAACTCTGCAGGTTTGTGAATTACAGTGCCCCTGAGCTCCTTTCTTCAACTCGCTTTCTTGTGACCTGGCCGCAACACCGCAGGATGGCTTCAGGCCCTAATCTGGTTCTGGCACGGCACGCTGAGCCTTTGGTTATTTCCTCTTCCTGGTGGGAAATGAGAGTTAAATTTGCCCGTCCAGACACCTCCAGCTAGCCTCTCATTGGTTCTCGCTATTCCTGTTCATCTTCCGCAGAAATTGCAAACTGTGCCAAACAGGAGGTTAAAGGCGCTGACTCTCAAAGTGGGGAGAGTGTTAGTAAAGCGTCTGGAATGTTGCACCCGAGTACCAGGGGAGGAAAACTGAGACATATTTGAACACGTCTCCCGATCACATGGTTGATCATACTCTGGGTTCCACATGCATGTTTTAGCTGAAGGAAGAATACCTAAAACCTGGGTAGTTGAAATCCGTGGAATGGGTACCATGCAATATGATTTCAAAGGGTCTTCATTTGCTCACCGAACCTCTCCAATCCTATCACTGCTGCGTTTATGCCCCTGTACACATGCTTGATTCTCTTTCGGAGACATAGCAATCCATAGGTTTTAAGATACTTACTAGTCAGGTACATTCTTAGGCGTTTAATATGGGGTTTTGAGTCCATTTCGTTGAGCAAGGAGTAGCTCTTGTCTATTCCATATTTGGCTTAAGGAACTTTATCTGTGCTCATTTCAATCTCTGGTATTATGCAGCACCCCAACTCACCTTTCCCCTTAAGCAAGCATAAGTTGGTTTTCTAAATTTGAGACCCTGTTCTGTTTTGGAATGCAGTTCCTGTGTAGCCAAGTTTACATTCCGTGTATTAGTGATATCTTATGATGTTTCTTTTTCTGTGTGACTTATTTCAGTTAGAATCATCGTACCTGAATCCACTCATTGTGATGCTAAGGGCCTGATGACATAGATTTCATTGCTGAGTGATATTGCTTTGTAAGTAAATACCACAACTTCTTTATCCATTTTTCACTTTCTGCGATGTTGAACTTGTACTGTAAACGAGGTTCTTGTAAACAGAGGCGTCCCAAACTTTGGGGTGGCTGTGTCATTTTGATTTTAATTTCCCTAAGCTATAGGACCATAAGTGGCAGTGCCCTAGGCTCTGTTGCTTTGTTTTTTAGTTGTTTCAGGAAACACCATACACTTCTCCCGAGTGGTTGTTGGCAATTTACATCCCGCCCATCAGCATAACAAGGCTCCCAGTTCTCAATGGCCTGTTGCCTTTCTGGATTTTACACTTTTCTCAGATGGCCCTTTTGACCGGGGGGAAGTGAGACTTCATTGTAGTGCAGATTTCCTTTGCAAGCTTGCTTGGTTGGCCAAAAAGTGCGTATGCGTTTTTTCCTGAATATATTCAGGAAAAAACTCATACGCCCTTTTTGGCCAAGTGCATCATTGTGGACGTTCTGCCTCTTTTCCTATGCTTTCAATGCAATTCCAGTCTACCTCCTGAAATCGGTTTCCTGCAATTCTGCCCCGCTTTCAAGTCCTCTTGGCAGCCTTACTTCAGTCTATTTTTGGACGATAGCTGTCATTTATAACTCTGCAGGTTTGTGAATTACAGTGCCCCTGAGCTCCTTTCTTCAACTCGCTTTCTTGTGACCTGGCCGCAACACCGCAGGATGGCTTCAGGCCCTAATCTGGTTCCGTCCCGGCATGCTGAGCCTTTGGTTAATTCCTCTTCCTGGTGGGAAATGAGAGTTAAATTTGCCCGTCCAGACACCTCCAGCTAGCCTCTCATTGGTTCTCGCTATTCCTGTTCATCTTCCGCAGAAATTGCAAACTGGGCCAAACAGGAGGTTAAAGGCGCTGACTCTCCAAGTGGGGAGAGTGTTAGTAAAGCGTCTGGAATGTTGCACCCGAGTACCAGGGGAGGAAAACTGAGACATATTTGAACACGTCTCCCGATCACATGGTTGATCATACTCTGGGTTCCACATGCATGTTTTAGCTGAAGGAAGAATACCTAAAACCTGGGTAGTTGAAATCCGTGGAATGGGTACCATGCAATATGACTTCAAAGGGTCTTCATTTGCTCACCGAACCTCTCCAATCCTATCACTGCTGCGTTTATGCCCCTGTACACATGCTTGATTCTCTTTCGGAGACATAGCAATCCATAGGTTTTAAGATACTTACTAGTCAGGAACATTCTTAGGCGTTTAATATGGGGTTTTGAGTCCATTTCGTTGAGCAAGGAGTAGCTCTTGTCTATTCCATATTTGGCTTAAGGAACTTTATCTGTGCTCATTTCAATCTCTGGTATTATGCAGCACCCCAACTCACCTTTCCCCTTAAGCAAGCATAAGTTGGTTTTCTAAACTTGAGACCCTGTTCTGTTTTGGAATGCAGTTCCTGTGTAGCCAAGTTTACATTCCGTGTATTAGTGATATCTTATGATGTTTCTTTTTCTGTGTGACTTATTTCAGTTAGAATCATCGTACCTGAATCCACTCATTGTGATGCTAAGGGCCTGATGACATAGATTTCATTGCTGAGTGATATTGCTTTGTAAGTAAATACCACAACTTCTTTATCCATTTTTCACTTTCTGCGATGTTGAACTTGTACTGTAAACGAGGTTCTTGTAAACAGAGGCGTCCCAAACTTTGGGGTGGCTGTGTCTTTTTGATTTTAATTTCCCTAAGCTATAGGACCATAAGTGGCAGTGCCCTAGGCTCTGTTGCTTTGTTTTTTAGTTGTTTCAGGAAACACCATACACTTCTCCCGAGTGGTTGTTGGCAATTTACATCCCGCCCATCAGCATAACAAGGCTCCCAGTTCTCAATGGCCTGTTGCCTTTCCGGATTTTACACTTTTCTCAGATGGCCCTTTTGACCGGGGGGAAGTGAGACTTCATTGTAGTGCAGATTTCCTTTGCAAGCTTGCTTGGTTGGCCAAAAAGTGGGTATGCGTTTTTTCCTGAATATATTCAGGAAAAAACTCATACGCCCTTTTTGGCCAAGTGCATCATTGTGGACGTTCTGCCTCTTTTCCTATGCTTTCAATGCAATTCCAGTCTACCTCCTGAAATCGGTTTCCTGCAATTCTGCCCCGCTTTCAAGTCCTCTTGGCAGCCTTACTTCAGTCTATTTTTGGACGATAGCTGTCATTTATAACTCTGCAGGTTTGTGAATTACAGTGCCCCTGAGCTCCTTTCTTCAACTCGCTTTCTTGTGACCTGGCCGCAACACCGCAGGGTGGCTTCAGGCCCTAATCTGGTTCCGGCCCGGCATGCTGAGCCTTTGGTTAATTCCTCTTCCTGGTGGGAAATGAGAGTTAAATTTGCCCGTCCAGACACCTCCAGCTAGCCTCTCATTGGTTCTCGCTATTCCTGTTCATCTTCCGCAGAAATTGCAAACTGGGCCAAACAGGAGGTTAAAGGGACTGACTCTCCAAGTGGGGAGAGTGTTAGTAAAGCGTCTGGAATGTTGCACCCGAGTACCAGGGGAGGAAAACTGAGACATATTTCAACACGTCTCCCGTTCACATGGTTGATCATACTTGGGTTCCACATGCATGTTTTAGCTGAAGGAAGAATACCTTAAACCTGGAGAGTTGAGACCCGTGTAATGGGTACCATGCAATATGACTTCAAAGGGTCTTCATTTGCTCACCGAACCTCTCCAATCCTATCACTGCTGCGTTTATGCCCCTGTACACATGCTTGATTCTCTTTCGGAGACATAGCAATCCATAGGTTTTAAGATACTTACTAGTCAGGTACATTCTTAGGCGTTTAATATGGGGTGTTGAGTCCATTTCGTTGAGCAAGGAGTAGCTCTTGTCTATTCCATATTTGGCTTAAGGAACTTTATCTGTGCTCATTTCAATCTCTGGTTTTATGCAGCACCCCAACTCACCTTTACCCTTAAGCAAGAATAAGTTGGTTTTCTAAATTTGAGACCCTGTTCTGTTCTGTAATTCAGTTCCTGTGTAGCCAAGTTTACATTCCGTGTATTACTGATATCTTATGATGTTTCTTTTTCTGTGTGACTTATTTCAGTTAGAATCATCATACCTGAATCCACTCATTGTGCTGCTAAGGGCCTGATGACACAGACTTCATTGCTGAGTGATATTGCTTTGTAAGTAAATACCACAACTTCTTTATCCATTTTTCACTTTCTGCGATGTTGAACTTGTACTGTAAACGAGGTTCTTGTAAACAGAGCCGTTCCAAACTTTGGGGTGGCTGTGTCTTTTTGATTTTAATTTCCCTAAGCTATAGGACCATAAGTGGAAGTGCCCTAGGTTCTGTTGCTTTGTTTTTTAGATGTTTCAGGAAACACCATACACTTCTCCCGAGTGTCTGTTGGCAATTTACATCCCGCCCATCAGCATAACAAGGCTCCCAGTTCTCCATGGCCTGTCCTGCCTTTCTGGATTTTACACTTTTTTCAGATGGCCCTTTTGACCGGGGGGAAGTGAGACTTCATTGTAGTGCAGATTTCCTTTGCAAGCTTGCTTGGTTGGTCAAAATGGGCGTATGCGTTTTTTCCTGAATATATTCAGGAAAAAACGCATATGCCCTTTTTGGCCAAGTGCATCATTGTGGACGTTCTGCCTCTTTTCCTATGCTTTCAATGCAATTCCAGTCTACCTCCTGAAATCGGTTTCCTGCAATTCTGCCCCGCTTTCAAGTCCTCTTGGCAGCCTTACTTCAGTCTATTTTTGGACGATAGCTGTCATTTATAACTCTGCAGGTTTGTGAATTACAGTGCCCCTGAGCTCCTTTCTTCAACTCGCTTTCTTGTGACCTGGCCGCAACACCGCAGGATGGCTTCAGGCCCTAATCTGGTACCGGTACGGCACGCTGAGCCTTTGGTTATTTCCTCTTCCTGGTGGGAAATGAGAGTTAAATTTGCCCGTCCAGACACCTCCAGCTAGCCTCTAATTGGTTCTCGCTATTCCTGTTCATCTTCCGCAGAAATTGCAAACTGGGCCAAACAGGAGGTTAAAGGCGCTGACTCTCCAAGTGGGGAGAGTGTTAGTAAAGCGTCTGGAATGTTGCACCCGAGTACCAGGGGAGGAAAACTGAGATATATTTGAACACGTCTCCCGATCACATGGTTGATCATACTCTGGGTTCCACATGCATGTTTTAGCTGAAGGAAGAATACCTAAAACCTGGGTAGTTGAAACCCGTGGAATGGGTACCATGCAATATGACTTCAAAGGGTCTTCATTTCCTCACCGAACCTCTCCAATCCTATCACTGCTGCGTTTATGCCCCTGTACACATGCTTGATTCTCTTTCGGAGACATAGCAATCCATAGGTTTTAAGATACTTACTAGTCAAGTACATTCTTAGGCGTTTAATATGCGGTGTTGAGTCCATTTCGTTGAGCAAGGAGTAGCTCTTCTCTATTCCATATATGGCTTAAGGAACTTTATCTGTGCTCATTTCAATCTCTGGTTTTATGCAGCATCCCAACTCACCTTTCCCCTTAAGCAAGCATAAGTTGGTTTTCTAAATTTGAGAACCTGTTCTGTTTTGGAATTCAGTTCCTGTGTAGCCAAGTTTACATTCCGTGTATTAGTGATATCTTATGATGTTTCTTTTTCTGTGTAACTTATTTCAGTTAGAATCATCATACCTGAATCCACTCATTATGCTGCTACGGGCCTGATGACATAGATTTCATTGCTGAGTGATACTGCATTGTACGTAAGTACCACAAGTTCTTTATCCATTTTTCACTTTCTGCGATGTTGAACTTGTACTGTAAACGAGGTTCTTGTAAACAGAGCCGTTCCAAACTTTGGGGTGGCTGTGTCTTTTTGATTTTAATTTCCCTAAGCTATAGGACCATAAGTGGAAGTGCCCTAGGCTCTGTTGCATTGTTTTTTAGATGTTTCAGGAAACACCATACACTTCTCCAGAGTGTCTGTTGGCAATTTACATCCCGCCCATCAGCATAACAAGGCTCCCAGTTCTCAATGGCCTGTTGCCTTTCTGGATTTTACACTTTTTTCAGATGGCCCTTTTGACCAGGGCGAAGTGAGACTTCATTGTAGTGCAGATTTCCTTTGCAAGCTTGCTTGGTTGGCCAAAAAGGGCGTATGCGTTTTTTCCTGAATATATTCAGGAAAAAACGCATACGCCCTTTTTGGCCAAGTGCATCATTGTGGACGTTCTGCCTCTTTTCCTATGCTTTCAATGCAATTCCAGTCTACCTCCTGAAATCGGTTTCCTGCAATTCTGCCCCGCTTTCAAGTCCTCTTGGCAGCCTTACTTCAGTCTATTTTTGGACGATAGCTGTCATTTATAACTCTGCAGGTTTGTGAATTACAGTGCCCCTGAGCTCCTTTCTTCAACTCGCTTTCTTTTGAGCTGGCCACAACACCACAGGATGGCTTCAGGCCCTAATCTGGTTCCGGTACGGCACACTGAGCCTTTGGTTAATTCCTCTTCCTGGTGGGAAATGAGAGTTAAATTTGCCCGTTCAGACACCTCCAGCTAGTCTCTCATCGGTTCTCGCTATTCCTGTTCATCTTGCGCAGAAATTGCAAACTGGGCCAAACAGGAGGTTAAAGGGACTGACTCTTCAAGTCGGGAGAGTGTTAGTAAAGCGTCTGGAATGTTGCACCCGAGTACCAGGGGAGGAAAACTGAGACATATTTGAACACGTCTCCCGTTCACATGGTTGATCATACTCTGGGTTCCAAATGCATGTTTTAGCTGAAGGAAGAATACCTTAAACCTGGAGAGTTGAGACCCGTGGAATGGGTACCATGCAATATGACTTCAAAGGGTCTTCATCTGCTCACCGAACCTCTCCAATCCTATCACTGCTGCGTTTATGCCCCTGTACACACGCTTGATTCTCTTTTGGAGACATAGCAATCCATAGGTTTTAAGATACTTACTAGTCAGGTACATTCTTAGGCGTTTAATATGGGGTGTTGAGTCCATTTCGTTGAGCAAGGAGTAGCTCTTGTCTATTCCATATTTGGCTTAAGGAACTTTATCTGTGCTCATTTCAATCTCTGGTTTTATGCAGCACCCCAACTCACCTTTACCCTTAAGCAAGCATAAGTTGGTTTTCTAAATTTGAGACCCTGTTCTGTTTTGGAATGCAGTTCCTGTGTAGCCAAGTTTACATTCCGTGTATTAGTGATATCTTATGATGTTTCTTTTTCTGTGTGACTTATTTCAGTTAGAATCATCGTACCTGAATCCACTCATTATGCTGCTACGGGCCTGATGACATAGATTTCATTGCTGAGTGACACTGCATTGTACGTAAGTACCACAATTTCTTTATCCATTTTTCACTTTCTGTGATATTGAACTTGTACGGTAAACGAGGTTCTTGTAAACGGAGGCGTCCCAAACTTTGGGGTGGCTGTGTCTTTTTGATTTTAATTTCCCTAAGCTATAGGACCATAAGTGGAAGTGCCCTAGGTTCTGTTGCTTTGTTTTTTAGATGTTTCAGGAAACACCATACACTTCTCCCGAGTGGTTGTTGGCAATTTACATCCCGCCCATCAGCATAACAAGGCTCCCAGTTCTCCATGGCCTGTCCTGCCTTTCTGGATTTTACACTTTTTTCAGATGGCCCTTTTGACCGGGGGGAAGTGAGACTTCATTGTAGTGCAGATTTCCTTTGCAAGCTTGCTTGGTTGGCCAAAAAGGGCGTATGCGTTTTTTCCTGAATATATTCAGGAAAAAACGCATACGCCCTTTTTGGCCAAGTGCATCATTGTGGACGTTCTGCCTCTTTTCCTATGCTTTCAATGCAATTCCAGTCTACCTCCTGAAATCGGTTTCCTGCAATTCTGCCCCGCTTTCAAGTCCTCTTGGCAGCCTTACTTCAGTCTATTTTTGGACGATAGCTGTCATTTATAACTCTGCAGGTTTGTGAATTACAGTGCCCCTGAGCTCCTTTCTTCAACTCGCTTTCTTGTGACCTGGCCGCAACACCGCAGGATGGCTTCAGGCCCTAATCTGGTTCTGGCCCGGCATGCTGAGCCTTTGGTTAATTCCTCTTCCTGGTGGGAAATGAGAGTTCAATTTGCCCGTCCAGACACCTCCAGCTAGCCTCTCATTGGTTCTCGCTATTCCTGTTCATCTTCCGCAGAAATTGCAAACTGGGCCAAACAGGAGGTTAAAGGGACTGACTCTCCAAGTGGGGAGAGTGTTAGTAAAGCGTCTGGAATGTTGCACCCGAGTACCAGGGTACGAAAACTGAGACATATTTGAACACGTCTCCCGATCACATGGTTGATCATACTCTAGGTTCCACATGCATGTTTTAGCTGAAGGAAGTATACCTTAAACCTGGGTAGTTGAAACCCGTGGAATGGGTACCATGCAATATGACTTCAAAGGGTCTTCATTTGCTCACCGAACCTCTCCAATCCTATCACTGCTGCGTTTATTCCCCTGTACACATGCTTGATTCTCTTTCGGAGACATAGCAATCCATAGGTTTTAAGATACTTACTAGTCAGGTACATTCTTAGGCATTTAATATGCGGTGTTGAGTCCATTTCGTTGAGCAAGGAGTAGCTCTTGTCTATTCCATATTTGACTTAAGGAACTTTATCTGTGCTCATTTCAATCTCTGGTTTTATGCAGCACCCCAACTCACCTTTACCCTTAAGCAAGCATAAGTTGGTTTTCTAAATTTGAGACCCTGTTCTGTTCTGTAATTCAGTTCCTGTGTAGCCAAGTTTACATTCCGTGTATTAGTGATATCTTATGATGTTTCTTTTTCTGTGTGACTTACTTCAGTTAGAATCATCATACCTGAATCCACTCATTGTGCTGCTAAGGGCCTGATGACACAGATTTCATTGTTGAGTGATATTGCTTTGTAAGTAAATACCACAACTTCTTTATCCATTTTTCACTTTCTGCGATGTTGAACTTGTACTGTAAACGAGGTTCTTGTAAACAGAGGCGTCCCAAACTTTGGGTGGCTGTGTCTTTTTGATTTTAATTTCCCTAAGCTATAGGACCATAAGTGGAAGTGCCCTAGGTTCTGTTGCTTTGTTTTTTAGATGTTTCAGGAAACACCATACACTTCTCCCGAGTGGTTGTTGGCAATTTACATCCCGCCCATCAGCATAACAAGGCTCCCAGTTCTCCATGGCCTGTCCTGCCTTTCTGGATTTTACACTTTTTTCAGATGGCCCTTTTGACCGGGGGGAAGTGAGACTTCATTGTAGTGCAGATTTCCTTTGCAAGCTTGCTTGGTTGGCCAAAAAGGGCGTATGCGTTTTTTCCTGAATATATTCAGGAAAAAACGCATACGCCCTTTTTGGCCAAGTGCATCATTGTGGACGTTCTGCCTCTTTTCCTATGCTTTCAATGCAATTCCAGTCTACCTCCTGAAATCGGTTTCCTGCAATTCTGCCCCGCTTTCAAGTCCTCTTGGCAGCCTTACTTCAGTCTATTTTTGGACGATAGCTGTCATTTATAACTCTGCAGGTTTGTGAATTACAGTGCCCCTGAGCTCCTTTCTTCAACTCGCTTTCTTATGAACTGGCCACAACACCGCAGGATGGCTTCAGGCCCTAATCTGGTTCCGGCCCGGCATGCTGAGCCTTTGGTTAATTCCTCTTCCTGGTGGGAAATGAGAGTTAAATTTGCCCGTCCAGACACCTCCAGCTAGCCTCTCATTGGTTCTCCCTATTCCTGTTCATCTTCCGCAGAAATTGCAAACTGGGCCAAACAGGAGGTTAAAGGGACTGACTCTTCAAGTGGGGAGAGTGATAGTAAAGCGTCTGGAATGTTGCACCCGAGTACCAGGGGAGGAAAACTGAGACATATTTGAACACGTCTCCCGTTCACATGGTTGATCATACTCTGGGTTCCACATGCATGTTTTAGCTGAAGGAAGAATACCTTAAACCTGGAGATTTGAGACCCGTGGAATGGGTACCATGCAATATGACTTCAAAGGGTCTTCATTTGCTCACCGAACCTCTCCAATCCTATCACTGCTGCGTTTATTCCCCTGTACACACGCTTGATTCTCTTTTGGAGACATAGCAATCCATAGGTTTTAAGATACTTACTAGTCAGATACATTCTTAGGCGTTTAATATGGGGTTTTGAGTCCATTTCGTTGAGCAAGGAGTAGCTCTTGTCTATTCCATATTTGGCTTAAGGAACTTTATCTGTGCTCATTTCAATCTCTGGTTTTATGCAGCACCCTAACTCACCTTTCCCCTTAAGCAAGCATAAGTTGGTTTTCTAAATTTGAGACCCTGTTCTGTTTTGGAATGCAGTTCCTGTGTAGCCAAGTTTACATTCCGTGTATTAGTGATATCTTATGATGTTTCTTTTTCTGTGTGACTTATTTCAGTTAGAATCATCGTACCTGAATCCACTCATTATGCTGCTATGGGCCTGATGACATAGATTTCATTGCTGAGTGATACTGCATTGTACGTAAGTACCACAAGTTCTTTATCCATTTTTCACTTTCTGCGATGTTGAACTTGTACTGTAAACGAGGTTCTTGTAAACAGAGGCGTCCCAAACTTTGGGGTGGCTGTGTCTTTTTGATTTTAATTTCCCTAAGCTATAGGACCATAAGTGGCAGTGCCCTAGGCTCTGTTGCTTTGTTTTTTAGATGTTTCAGGAAACACCATACACTTCTCCCGAGTGTCTGTTGGCAATTTACATCCCGCCCATCAGCATAACAAGGCTCCCAGTTCTCCATGGCCTGTCCTGCCTTTCTGGATTTTACACTTTTTTCAGATGGCCCTTTTGACCGGGGGGAAGTGAGACTTCATTGTAGTGCAGATTTCCTTTGCAAGCTTGCTTGGTTGGCCAAAAAGGGCGTATGCGTTTTTTCCTGAATATATTAAGGAAAAAACGCATACGCCCTTTTTGGCCAAGTGCATCATTGTGGACGTTCTGCCTCTTTTCCTATGCTTTCAATGCAATTCCAGTCTACCTCCTGAAATCGGTTTCCTGCAATTCTGCCCCGCTTTCAAGTCCTCTTGGCAGCCTTACTTCAGTCCATTTTTGGACGATAGCTGTCATTTATAACTCTGCAGGTTTGTGAATTACAGTGCCCCTGAGCTCCTTTCTTCAACTCGCTTTCTTGTGACCTGGCCGCAACACCGCAGGATGGCTTCAGGCCCTAATCTGGTTCCGGCACGGCACGCTGAGCCTTTGGTTATTTCCTCTTCCTGGTGGGAAATGAGAGTTAAATTTGCCCGTCCAGACACCTCCAGCTAGCCTCTCATTGGTTCTCGCTATTCCTGTTCATCTTCCGCAGAAATTGCAAACTGGGCCAAACAGGAGGTTAAAGGGACTGACGCTCCAAGTGGGGAGAGTGTTAGTAAAGCGTCTGGAATGTTGCACCCGAGTACCAGGGGAGGAAAACTGAGACATATTTGAACACGTCTCCCGATCACATGGTTGATCATACTCTAGGTTCCACATGCATGTTTTAGCTGAAGGAAGAATACCTTAAACCTGGGTAGTTGAAACCCGTGGAATGGGTACCATGCAATATGACTTCAAAGGGTCTTCATTTGCTCACCGAACCTCTCCAATCCTATCACTGCTGCGTTTATGCCCCTGTACACATGCTTGATTCTCTTTCGGAGACATAGCAATCCATAGGTTTTAAGATACTTACTAGTCAGGTACATTCTTAGGCGTTTAATATGGGGTGTTGAGTCCATTTCGTTGAGCAAGGAGTAGCTCTTGTCTATTCCATATTTGACTTAAGGAACTTTATCTGTGCTCATTTCAATCTCTGGTTTTATGCAGCACCCCAACTCACCTTTCCCCTTAAGCAAGCATAAGTTGGTTTTCTAAATTTGAGACCCTGTTCTGTTCTGTAATTCAGTTCCTGTGTAGCCAAGTTTACATTCCGTGTATTACTGATATCTTATGATGTTTCTTTTTCTGTGTGACTTATTTCAGTTAGAATCATCATACCTGAATCCACTCATTGTGCTGCTAAGGGCCTTATGACACAGATTTCATTGCTGAGTGATATTGCTTTGTAAGTAAATACCACAACTTCTTTATGCATTTTTCACTTTCTGCGATGTTGAACTTGTACTGTAAACGAGGTTCTTGTAAACAGAGGCGTCCCAAACTTTGGGGTGGCTGTGTCTTTTTGATTTTAATTTCCCTAAGCTATAGGACCATAAGTGGAAGTGCCCTAGGCTCTGTTGCTTTGTTTTTTAGATGTTTCAGGAAACACCATACACTTCTCCCGAGTGGTTGTTGGCAATTTATATCCCGCCCATCAGCATAACAAGGCTCCCAGTTCTCCATGGCCTGTCCTGCCTTTCTGGATTTTACACTTTTTTCAGATGGCCCTTTTGACCGGGGGGAAGTGAGACTTCATTGTAGTGCAGATTTCCTTTGCAAGCTTGCTTGGTTGGCCAAAAAGGGCGTATGCGTTTTTTCCTGAATATATTCAGGAAAAAACGCATACGCCCTTTTTGGCCAAGTGCATCATTGTGGACGTTCTGCCTCTTTTCCTATGCTTTCAATGCAATTCCAGTCTACCTCCTGAAATCGGTTTCCTGCAATTCTGCCCCGCTTTCAAGTCCTCTTGGCAGCCTTACTTCAGTCTATTTTTGGACGATAGCTGTCATTTATAACTCTGCAGGTTTGTGAATTACAGTGCCCCTGAGCTCCTTTCTTCAACTTGCTTTCTTGTGACCTGGCCGCAACACCGCAGGATGGCTTCAGGCCCTAATCTGGTTCCGGCACGGCACGCTGAGCCTTTGGTTATTTCCTCTTCCTGGTGGGAAATGAGAGTTAAATTTGCCCGTCCAGACACCTCCAGCTAGTCTCTCATTGGTTCTCGCTATTCCTGTTCATCTTCCGCAGAAATTGCAAACTGGGCCAAACAGGAGGTTAAAGGCGCTGACTCTCCAAGTGGGGAGAGTGTTAGTAAAGCGTCTGGAATGTTGCACCCGAGTACCAGGGGAGAAAAACTGAGACATATTTGAACACATCTCCCATTCACATGGTTGATCATACTTGCGTTCCACATGCATGTTTTAGCTGAAGAAAGAATACCTTAAACCTGGAGAGTTAAGACCCGTGTAATGGGTACCATGCAATATGACTTCAAAGGGTCTTCATTTGCTCACCGAACCTCTCCAATCCTATCACTGCTGCGTTTATGCCCCTGTACACATGCTTGATTCTCTTTCGGAGACATAGCAATCCATAGGTTTTAAGATACTTACTAGTCAGGTACATTCTTAGGCGTTTAATATGGGGTGTTGAGTCCATTTCGTTGAGCAAGGAGTAGCTCTTGTCTATTCCATATTTGGCTTAAGGAACTTTATCTGTGCTCATTTCAATCTCTGGTTTTATGCAGCACCCCAACTCACCTTTACCCTTAAGCAAGAATAAGTTGGTTTTCTAAATTTGAGACCCTGTTCTGTTCTGTAATTCAGTTCCTGTGTAGCCAAGTTTACATTCCGTGTATTACTGATATCTTATGATGTTTCTTTTTCTGTGTGACTTATTTCAGTTAGAATCATCATACCTGAATGCACGCATTGTGCTGCTAAGGGCCTGATGACACAGATTTCATTGCTGAGTGATATTGCTTTGTAAGTAAATACCACAACTTCATTATCCATTTTTCACTTTCTGCGATGTTGAACTTGTACTGTAAACGAGGTTCTTGTAAACAGAGCCGTTCCAAACTTTGGGGTGGCTGTGTCTTTTTGATTTTAATTTCCCTAAGCTATAGGACCATAAGTGGAAGTGCCGTAGGCTCCGTTGCTTTGTTTTTTAGATGTTTCAGGAAACACCATACACTTCTCCCGAGTGGTTGTTGGCAATTTACATCCCGCCCATCAGCATAACAAGGCTCCCAGTTCTCCATGGCCTGTCCTGCCTTTCTGGATTTTACACTTTTTTCAGATGGCCCTTTTGACCGGGGGGAAGTGAGACTTCATTGTAGTGCAGATTTCCTTTGCAAGCTTGCTTGGTTGGCCAAAAAGGGCGTATGCGTTTTTTCCTGAATATATTCAGGAAAAAACGCATACGCCCTTTTTGGCCAAGTGCATCATTGTGGATGTTCTGCCTCTTTTCCTATGCTTTCAGTGCAATTCCAGTCTACCTCCTGAAATCGGTTTCCTGCAATTCTGCCCCGCTTTCAAGTCCTCTTGGCAGCCTTACTTCAGTCTATTTTTGGACGATAGCTGTCATTTATAACTCTGCAGGTTTGTGAATTACAGTGCCCCTGAGCTCCTTTCTTCAACTTGCTTTCTTGTGACCTGGCCGCAACACCGCAGGATGGCTTCAGGCCCTAATCTGGTTCCGGCATGCACGCTGAGCCTTTGGTTATTTCCTCTTCCTGGTGGGAAATGAGAGTTAAATTTGCCCGTCCAGACACCTCCAGCTAGTCTCTCATTGGTTCTCGCTATTCCTGTTCATCTTCCGCAGAAATTGCAAACTGGGCCAAACAGGAGGTTAAAGGCGCTGACTCTCCAAGTGGGGAGAGTGTTAGTAAAGCGTCTGGAATGTTGCACCCGAGTACCAGGGGAGGAAAACTGAGACATATTTGAAACGTCTCCCGTTCACATGGTTGATCATACTTGGGTTCCACATGCATGTTTTAGCTGAAGGAAGAATACCTTAAACCTGGAGAGTTGAGACCCGTGTAATGGGTACCATGCAATATGACTTCAAAGGGTCTTCATTTGCTCACCGAACCTCTCCAATCCTATCACTGCTGCGTTTATGCCCCTGTACACATGCTTGATTCTCTTTTGGAGACATAACAATCCATAGGTTTTACGATACTTACTAGTCAGGTACATTCTTAGGCGTTTAATATGCGGTGTTGAGTCCATTTCGTTGAGCAAGGAGTAGCTCTTGTCTATTCCATATTTGACTTAAGGAAATTTATCTGTGCTCATTTCAATCTCTGGTTTTATGCAGCACCCCAACTCACCTTTACCCTTAAGCAAGCATAAGTTGGTTTTCTAAATTTGAGACCCTGTTCTGTTCTGTAATTCAGTTCCTGTGTAGCCAAATTTACATTCCGTGTATTACTGATATCTTATGATGTTTCTTTTTCTGTGTGACTTACTTCAGTTAGAATCATCATACCTGAATCCACTCATTGTGCTGCTAAGGGCCTGATGACACAGATTTCATTGCTGAGTGATATTGCTTTGTAAGTAAATACCACAAGTTCTTTATCCATTTTTCACTTTCTGCGATGTTGAACTTGTACTGTAAACGAGGTTCTTGTAAACAGAGGCGTCCCAAACTTTGGGGTGGCTGTGTCTTTTTGATTTTAATTTCCCTAAGCTATAGGACCATAAGTGGCAGTGCCCTAGGCTCTGTTGCTTTGTTTTTTAGATGTTTCAGGAAACACCATACACTTCTCCCGAGTGTCTGTTGGCAATTTACATCCCACCCATCAGCATAACAAGGCTCCCAGTTCTCCATGGCCTGTCCTGCCTTTCTGGATTTTACACTTTTTTCAGATGGCCCTTTTGACCGGGGGGAAGTGAGACTTCATTGTAGTGCAGATTTCCTTTGCAAGCTTGCTTGGTTGGCCAAAAAGGGCGTATGCGTTTTTTCCTGAATATATTCAGGAAAAAACGCATACGCCCTTTTTGGCCAAGTGCATCATTGTGGACGTTCTGCCTCTTTTCCTATGCTTTCAATGCAATTCCAGTCTACCTCCTGAAATCGGTTTCCTGCAATTCTGCCCCGTTTTCAAGTCCTCTTGGCAGCCTTACTTCAGTCTATTTTTGGACGATAGCTGTCATTTATAACTCTGCAGGTTTGTGAATTACAGTGCCCCTGAGCTCCTTTTTTCAACTCGTTTTCTTCTGAGCTGGCCGCAACACCGCTGGATGGCTTCAGGCCCTAATCTGGTTCCGGCACGGCACGCTGAGCCTTTGGTTAATTCCTCTTCCTGGTGGGAAATGAGAGTTAAATTTGCCCGTCCAGACACCTCCAGCTAGCCTCTCATTGGTTCTCGCTATTCCTGTTCATCTTCCGCAGAAATTGCAAACTGGGCCAAACAGGAGGTTAAAGGGACTGACTCTCCAAGTCGGGAGAGTGTTAGTAAAGCATCTGGAATGTTTCACCCGAGTACCAGGGGAGGAAAACTGAGACATATTTGAACACGTCTCCCGATCACATGGTTGGTCATACTCTAGGTTCCACATGCATGTTTTAGCTGAAGGAAGAATACCTTAAACCTGGGTAGTTGAAACCCGTGGAATGGGTACCATGCAATATGACTTCAAAGGGTCTTCATTTGCTCACCGAACCTCTCCAATCCTATCACTGCTGCGTTTATGCCCCTGTACACACGCTTGATTCTCTTTTGGAGACATAACAATCCATAGGTTTTAAGATACTTACTAGTCAGGTACATTCTTAGGCGTTTAATATGGGGTGTTGAGTCCATTTCGTTGAGCAAGGAGTAGCTCTTGTCTATTCCATATTTGGCTTAAGGAACTTTATCTGTGCTCATTTCAATCTCTGGTTTTATGCAGCACCCCAACTCACCTTTACCCTTAAGCAAGCATAAGTTGGTTTTCTAAATTTGATACCCTGTTCTGTTTTGGAATGCAGTTCCTGTGTAGCCAAGTTTACATTCCGTGTATTAGTGATATCTTATGATGTTTCTTTTTCTGTGTGACTTATTTCAGTTAGAATCATCGTACCTGAATCCACTCGTTATGCTGCTACGGGCCTGATGACATAGATTTCACTGCTGAGTGATACTGCATTGTACGTAAGTACCACAAGTTCTTTATCCATTTTTCACTTTCTGTGATATTGAACTTGTACGGTAAACGAGGTTCTTGTAAACGGTGGCGTCCCAAACTTTGGGGTGGCTGTGTCTTTTTGATTTTAATTTCCCTAAGGTATAGGACCATAAGTGGAAGTGCTCTAGGATCTGGTGCTTTGTTTTTTAGATGTTTCAGGAAACACCATACACTTCTCCTGAGTGGTTGTTGGCAATTTACATCCCGCCCATCAGCATAACAAGGCTCCCAGTTCTCCATGGCCTGTCTTGCCTTTCTGGATTTTACACTTTTTTAAGATGGCCCTTTTGACCGGGGGGAAGTGAGACTGCACTGTAGTGCAGATTTCCTTTGCAAGCTTGCTTGGTTGGCCAAAAAGGGCGTATGCGTTTTTTCCTGAATATATTCAGGAAAAAACGCATACGCCCTTTTTGGCCAAGTGCATCATTGTGGACGTTCTGCCTCTTTTCCTATGCTTTCAATGCAATTCCAGTCTACCTCCTGAAATCGGTTTCCTGCAATTCTGCCCCGCTTTCAAGTCCTCTTGGCAGCCTTACTTCAGTCTATTTTTGGACGATAGCTGTCATTTATAACTCTGCAGGTTTGTGAATTACAGTGCCCCTGAGCTCCTATCTTCAACTCGCTTTCTTGTGACCTGGCCGCAACACCGCAGGATGGCTTCAGGCCCTAATCTGGTTCCGGCACGGCACGCTGAGCCTTTGGTTATTTCCTCTTCCTGGTGGGAAATGAGAGTTAAATTTGCCCGTCCAGACACCTCCAGCTAGTCTCTCATTGGTTCTCGCTATTCCTGTTCATCTTCCGCAGAAATTGCAAACTGGGCCAAACAGGAGGTTAAAGGCGCTGACTCTCCAAGTGGGGAGAGTGTTAGTAAAGCGTCTGGAATGTT
This sequence comes from Stenella coeruleoalba, assembly GCF_951394435.1. Classification (NCBI taxonomy): domain Eukaryota; kingdom Metazoa; phylum Chordata; class Mammalia; order Artiodactyla; family Delphinidae; genus Stenella; species Stenella coeruleoalba. The sequence continues at coordinate 93,479,257 of NC_137149.1, read as the reverse complement.
GCACCCGAGTACCAGGGGAGGAAAACTGAGACATATTTGAACACGTCTCCCGTTCACATGGTTGATCATACTTGGGTTCCACATGCATGTTTTAGCTGAAGGAAGAATACCTTAAACCTGGAGAGTTAAGACCCGTGTAATGGGTACCATGCAATATGACTTCAAAGGGTCTTCATTTGCTCACCGAACCTCTCCAATCCTATCACTGCTGCGTTTATGCCCCTGTACACATGCTTGATTCTCTTTCGGAGACATAGCAATCCATAGGTTTTACGGTACTTACTAGTCAGGTACATTCTTAGGCATTTAATATGGGGTGTTGAGTCCATTTCGTTGAGCAAGGAGTAGCTCTTGTCTATTCCATATTTGACTTAAGGAACTTTATCTGTGCTCATTTCAATCTCTGGTTTTATGCAGCACCCCAACTCATCTTTACCCTTAAGCAAGCATAAGTTGGTTTTCTAAATTTGAGACCCTGTTCTGTTCTGTAATTCAGTTCCTGTGTAGCCAAGTTTACATTCCGTGTATTACTGATATCTTATGATGTTTCTTTTTCTGTGTGACTTACTTCAGTTAGAATCATCATACCTGAATCCACTCATTGTGCTGCTAAGGGCCTGATGACACAGATTTCATTGCTGAGTGATATTGCTTTGTAAGTAAATACCACAACTTCTTTATCCATTTTTCACTTTCTGCGATGTTGAACTTGTACTGTAAACGAGGTTCTTGTAAACAGAGCCGTTCCAAACTTTGGGGTGGCTGTGTCTTTTTGATTTTAATTTCCCTAAGCTATAGGACCATAAGTGGAAGTGCCCTAGGTTCTGTTGGTTTGTTTTTTAGATGTTTCAGGAAACACCATACACTTCTCCCGAGTGGTTGTTGGCAATTTACATCCCGCCCATCAGCATAACAAGGCTCCCAGTTCTCCATGGCCTGTCCTGCCTTTCTGGATTTTACACTTTTTTCAGATGGCCCTTTTGACCGGGGGGAAGTGAGACTTCATTGTAGTGCAGATTTCCTTTGCAAGCTTTCTTGGTTGGCCAAAAAGGGCGTATGCGTTTTTACCTGAATATATTCAGGAAAAAACGCATACGCCCTTTTTGGCCAAGTGCATCATAGTGGACGTTCTGCCTCTTTTCCTATGCTTTCAATGCAATTCCAGTCTACCTCCTGAAATCGGTTTCCTGCAATTCTGCCCCGCTTTCAAGTCCTCTTGGCAGCCTTACTTCAGTCTATTTTTGGACGATAGCTGTCATTTATAACTCTGCATGTTTGTGAATTACAGTGCCCCTGAGCTCCTTTCTTCAACTCGCTTTCTTTTGAGCTGGCCGCAACACCGCAGGATGGCTTCAGGCCCTAATCTGGTTCCGGTACGGCACGCTGAGCCTTTGGTTATTTCCTCTTCCTGGTGGGAAATGAGAGTTAAATTTGCCAGTCCAGACACCTCCAGCTAGCCTCTCATTGGTTCTCGCTATTCCTGTTCATCTTCCGCAGAAATTGCAAACTGGGCCAAACAGGAGGTTAAAGGCGCTGACTCTCCAAGTGGGGAGAGTGTTAGTAAAGCGTCTGGAATGTTGCACCCGAGTACCAGGGGAGGAAAACTGAGACATATTTGAACACGTCTCCCGTTCACATGGTTGATCATACTTGGGTTCCACATGCATGTTTTAGCTGAAGGAAGAATACCCTAAACTTGGAGAGTTGAGACCCGTGTAATGGGTACCATGCAATATGACTTCAAAGGGTCTTCATTTGCTCACCGAACCTCTCCAATCCTATCACTGCTGTGTTTATGCCCCTGTACACATGCTTGATTCTCTTTCGGAGACATAGCAATCCATAGGTTTTAAGATACTTACTAGTCAGGTACATTCTTAGGCGTTTAATATGCGGTGTTGAGTCCATTTCGTTGAGCAAGGAGTAGCTCTTGTCTATTCCATATTTGACTTAAGGAACTTTATCTGTGCTCATTTCAATCTCTGGTTTTATGCAGCACCCCAACTCACCTTTACCCTTAAGCAAGCATAAGTTGGTTTTCTAAATTTGAGACCCTGTTCTGTTCTGTAATTCAGTTCCTGTGTAGCCAAGTTTACATTCCGTGTATTACTGATATCTTATGATGTTTCTTTTTCTGTGTGACTTATTTCAGTTAGAATCATCATACCTGAATGCACGCATTGTGCTGCTAAGGGCCTGATGACACAGATTTCATTGCTGAGTGATATTGCTTTGTAAGTAAATACCACAACTTCATTATCCATTTTTCACTTTCTGCGATGTTGAACTTGTACTGTAAACGAGGTTCTTGTAAACAGAGCCGTTCCAAACTTTGGGGTGGCTGTGTCTTTTTGATTTTAATTTCCCTAAGCTATAGGACCATAAGTGGAAGTGCCGTAGGCTCCGTTGCTTTGTTTTTTAGATGTTTCAGGAAACACCATACACTTCTCCCGAGTGGTTGTTGGCAATTTACATCCCGCCCATCAGCATAACAAGGCTCCCAGTTCTCCATGGCCTGTCCTGCCTTTCTGGATTTTACACTTTTTTCAGATGGCCCTTTTGACCGGGGGGAAGTGAGACTTCATTGTAGTGCAGATTTCCTTTGCAAGCTTGCTTGGTTGGCCAAAAAGGGCGTATGCGTTTTTTCCTGAATATATTCAGGAAAAAACGCATACGCCCTTTTTGGCCAAGTGCATCATTGTGGATGTTCTGCCTCTTTTCCTATGCTTTCAGTGCAATTCCAGTCTACCTCCTGAAATCGGTTTCCTGCAATTCTGCCCCGCTTTCAAGTCCTCTTGGCAGCCTTACTTCAGTCTATTTTTGGACGATAGCTGTCATTTATAACTCTGCAGGTTTGTGAATTACAGTGCCCCTGAGCTCCTTTCTTCAACTTGCTTTCTTGTGACCTGGCCGCAACACCGCAGGATGGCTTCAGGCCCTAATCTGGTTCCGGCATGCACGCTGAGCCTTTGGTTATTTCCTCTTCCTGGTGGGAAATGAGAGTTAAATTTGCCCGTCCAGACACCTCCAGCTAGTCTCTCATTGGTTCTCGCTATTCCTGTTCATCTTCCGCAGAAATTGCAAACTGGGCCAAACAGGAGGTTAAAGGCGCTGACTCTCCAAGTGGGGAGAGTGTTAGTAAAGCGTCTGGAATGTTGCACCCGAGTACCAGGGGAGGAAAACTGAGACATATTTGAAACGTCTCCCGTTCACATGGTTGATCATACTTGGGTTCCACATGCATGTTTTAGCTGAAGGAAGAATACCTTAAACCTGGAGAGTTGAGACCCGTGTAATGGGTACCATGCAATATGACTTCAAAGGGTCTTCATTTGCTCACCGAACCTCTCCAATCCTATCACTGCTGCGTTTATGCCCCTGTACACATGCTTGATTCTCTTTTGGAGACATAACAATCCATAGGTTTTACGATACTTACTAGTCAGGTACATTCTTAGGCGTTTAATATGCGGTGTTGAGTCCATTTCGTTGAGCAAGGAGTAGCTCTTGTCTATTCCATATTTGACTTAAGGAAATTTATCTGTGCTCATTTCAATCTCTGGTTTTATGCAGCACCCCAACTCACCTTTACCCTTAAGCAAGCATAAGTTGGTTTTCTAAATTTGAGACCCTGTTCTGTTCTGTAATTCAGTTCCTGTGTAGCCAAATTTACATTCCGTGTATTACTGATATCTTATGATGTTTCTTTTTCTGTGTGACTTACTTCAGTTAGAATCATCATACCTGAATCCACTCATTGTGCTGCTAAGGGCCTGATGACACAGATTTCATTGCTGAGTGATATTGCTTTGTAAGTAAATACCACAAGTTCTTTATCCATTTTTCACTTTCTGCGATGTTGAACTTGTACTGTAAACGAGGTTCTTGTAAACAGAGGCGTCCCAAACTTTGGGGTGGCTGTGTCTTTTTGATTTTAATTTCCCTAAGCTATAGGACCATAAGTGGCAGTGCCCTAGGCTCTGTTGCTTTGTTTTTTAGATGTTTCAGGAAACACCATACACTTCTCCCGAGTGTCTGTTGGCAATTTACATCCCACCCATCAGCATAACAAGGCTCCCAGTTCTCCATGGCCTGTCCTGCCTTTCTGGATTTTACACTTTTTTCAGATGGCCCTTTTGACCGGGGGGAAGTGAGACTTCATTGTAGTGCAGATTTCCTTTGCAAGCTTGCTTGGTTGGCCAAAAAGGGCGTATGCGTTTTTTCCTGAATATATTCAGGAAAAAACGCATACGCCCTTTTTGGCCAAGTGCATCATTGTGGACGTTCTGCCTCTTTTCCTATGCTTTCAATGCAATTCCAGTCTACCTCCTGAAATCGGTTTCCTGCAATTCTGCCCCGTTTTCAAGTCCTCTTGGCAGCCTTACTTCAGTCTATTTTTGGACGATAGCTGTCATTTATAACTCTGCAGGTTTGTGAATTACAGTGCCCCTGAGCTCCTTTTTTCAACTCGTTTTCTTCTGAGCTGGCCGCAACACCGCTGGATGGCTTCAGGCCCTAATCTGGTTCCGGCACGGCACGCTGAGCCTTTGGTTAATTCCTCTTCCTGGTGGGAAATGAGAGTTAAATTTGCCCGTCCAGACACCTCCAGCTAGCCTCTCATTGGTTCTCGCTATTCCTGTTCATCTTCCGCAGAAATTGCAAACTGGGCCAAACAGGAGGTTAAAGGGACTGACTCTCCAAGTCGGGAGAGTGTTAGTAAAGCATCTGGAATGTTTCACCCGAGTACCAGGGGAGGAAAACTGAGACATATTTGAACACGTCTCCCGATCACATGGTTGGTCATACTCTAGGTTCCACATGCATGTTTTAGCTGAAGGAAGAATACCTTAAACCTGGGTAGTTGAAACCCGTGGAATGGGTACCATGCAATATGACTTCAAAGGGTCTTCATTTGCTCACCGAACCTCTCCAATCCTATCACTGCTGCGTTTATGCCCCTGTACACACGCTTGATTCTCTTTTGGAGACATAACAATCCATAGGTTTTAAGATACTTACTAGTCAGGTACATTCTTAGGCGTTTAATATGGGGTGTTGAGTCCATTTCGTTGAGCAAGGAGTAGCTCTTGTCTATTCCATATTTGGCTTAAGGAACTTTATCTGTGCTCATTTCAATCTCTGGTTTTATGCAGCACCCCAACTCACCTTTACCCTTAAGCAAGCATAAGTTGGTTTTCTAAATTTGATACCCTGTTCTGTTTTGGAATGCAGTTCCTGTGTAGCCAAGTTTACATTCCGTGTATTAGTGATATCTTATGATGTTTCTTTTTCTGTGTGACTTATTTCAGTTAGAATCATCGTACCTGAATCCACTCGTTATGCTGCTACGGGCCTGATGACATAGATTTCACTGCTGAGTGATACTGCATTGTACGTAAGTACCACAAGTTCTTTATCCATTTTTCACTTTCTGTGATATTGAACTTGTACGGTAAACGAGGTTCTTGTAAACGGTGGCGTCCCAAACTTTGGGGTGGCTGTGTCTTTTTGATTTTAATTTCCCTAAGGTATAGGACCATAAGTGGAAGTGCTCTAGGATCTGGTGCTTTGTTTTTTAGATGTTTCAGGAAACACCATACACTTCTCCTGAGTGGTTGTTGGCAATTTACATCCCGCCCATCAGCATAACAAGGCTCCCAGTTCTCCATGGCCTGTCTTGCCTTTCTGGATTTTACACTTTTTTAAGATGGCCCTTTTGACCGGGGGGAAGTGAGACTGCACTGTAGTGCAGATTTCCTTTGCAAGCTTGCTTGGTTGGCCAAAAAGGGCGTATGCGTTTTTTCCTGAATATATTCAGGAAAAAACGCATACGCCCTTTTTGGCCAAGTGCATCATTGTGGACGTTCTGCCTCTTTTCCTATGCTTTCAATGCAATTCCAGTCTACCTCCTGAAATCGGTTTCCTGCAATTCTGCCCCGCTTTCAAGTCCTCTTGGCAGCCTTACTTCAGTCTATTTTTGGACGATAGCTGTCATTTATAACTCTGCAGGTTTGTGAATTACAGTGCCCCTGAGCTCCTATCTTCAACTCGCTTTCTTGTGACCTGGCCGCAACACCGCAGGATGGCTTCAGGCCCTAATCTGGTTCCGGCACGGCACGCTGAGCCTTTGGTTATTTCCTCTTCCTGGTGGGAAATGAGAGTTAAATTTGCCCGTCCAGACACCTCCAGCTAGTCTCTCATTGGTTCTCGCTATTCCTGTTCATCTTCCGCAGAAATTGCAAACTGGGCCAAACAGGAGGTTAAAGGCGCTGACTCTCCAAGTGGGGAGAGTGTTAGTAAAGCGTCTGGAATGTTGCACCCGAGTACCAGGGGAGGAAAACTGAGACATATTTGAACACGTCTCCCGTTCACATGGTTGATCATACTTGGGTTCCACATGCATGTTTTAGCTGAAGGAAGAATACCTTAAACCTGGAGAGTTAAGACCCGTGTAATGGGTACCATGCAATATGACTTCAAAGGGTCTTCATTTGCTCACCGAACCTCTCCAATCCTATCACTGCTGCGTTTATGCCCCTGTACACATGCTTGATTCTCTTTCGGAGACATAGCAATCCATAGGTTTTACGGTACTTACTAGTCAGGTACATTCTTAGGCATTTAATATGGGGTGTTGAGTCCATTTCGTTGAGCAAGGAGTAGCTCTTGTCTATTCCATATTTGACTTAAGGAACTTTATCTGTGCTCATTTCAATCTCTGGTTTTATGCAGCACCCCAACTCATCTTTACCCTTAAGCAAGCATAAGTTGGTTTTCTAAATTTGAGACCCTGTTCTGTTCTGTAATTCAGTTCCTGTGTAGCCAAGTTTACATTCCGTGTATTACTGATATCTTATGATGTTTCTTTTTCTGTGTGACTTACTTCAGTTAGAATCATCATACCTGAATCCACTCATTGTGCTGCTAAGGGCCTGATGACACAGATTTCATTGCTGAGTGATATTGCTTTGTAAGTAAATACCACAACTTCTTTATCCATTTTTCACTTTCTGCGATGTTGAACTTGTACTGTAAACGAGGTTCTTGTAAACAGAGCCGTTCCAAACTTTGGGGTGGCTGTGTCTTTTTGATTTTAATTTCCCTAAGCTATAGGACCATAAGTGGAAGTGCCCTAGGTTCTGTTGGTTTGTTTTTTAGATGTTTCAGGAAACACCATACACTTCTCCCGAGTGGTTGTTGGCAATTTACATCCCGCCCATCAGCATAACAAGGCTCCCAGTTCTCCATGGCCTGTCCTGCCTTTCTGGATTTTACACTTTTTTCAGATGGCCCTTTTGACCGGGGGGAAGTGAGACTTCATTGTAGTGCAGATTTCCTTTGCAAGCTTTCTTGGTTGGCCAAAAAGGGCGTATGCGTTTTTACCTGAATATATTCAGGAAAAAACGCATACGCCCTTTTTGGCCAAGTGCATCATAGTGGACGTTCTGCCTCTTTTCCTATGCTTTCAATGCAATTCCAGTCTACCTCCTGAAATCGGTTTCCTGCAATTCTGCCCCGCTTTCAAGTCCTCTTGGCAGCCTTACTTCAGTCTATTTTTGGACGATAGCTGTCATTTATAACTCTGCATGTTTGTGAATTACAGTGCCCCTGAGCTCCTTTCTTCAACTCGCTTTCTTTTGAGCTGGCCGCAACACCGCAGGATGGCTTCAGGCCCTAATCTGGTTCCGGTACGGCACGCTGAGCCTTTGGTTATTTCCTCTTCCTGGTGGGAAATGAGAGTTAAATTTGCCAGTCCAGACACCTCCAGCTAGCCTCTCATTGGTTCTCGCTATTCCTGTTCATCTTCCGCAGAAATTGCAAACTGGGCCAAACAGGAGGTTAAAGGCGCTGACTCTCCAAGTGGGGAGAGTGTTAGTAAAGCGTCTGGAATGTTGCACCCGAGTACCAGGGGAGGAAAACTGAGACATATTTGAACACGTCTCCCGTTCACATGGTTGATCATACTTGGGTTCCACATGCATGTTTTAGCTGAAGGAAGAATACCCTAAACTTGGAGAGTTGAGACCCGTGTAATGGGTACCATGCAATATGACTTCAAAGGGTCTTCATTTGCTCACCGAACCTCTCCAATCCTATCACTGCTGTGTTTATGCCCCTGTACACATGCTTGATTCTCTTTCGGAGACATAGCAATCCATAGGTTTTAAGATACTTACTAGTCAGGTACATTCTTAGGCGTTTAATATGCGGTGTTGAGTCCATTTCGTTGAGCAAGGAGTAGCTCTTGTCTATTCCATATTTGACTTAAGGAACTTTATCTGTGCTCATTTCAATCTCTGGTTTTATGCAGCACCCCAACTCACCTTTACCCTTAAGCAAGCATAAGTTGGTTTTCTAAATTTGAGACCCTGTTCTGTTCTGTAATTCAGTTCCTGTGTAGCCAAGTTTACATTCCGTGTATTACTGATATCTTATGATGTTTCTTTTTCTGTGTGACTTACTTCAGTTAGAATCATCATACCTGAATCCACTCATTGTGCTGCTAAGGGCCTGATGACACAGATTTCATTGCTGAGTGATATTGCTTTGTAAGTAAATACCACAAGTTCTTTATCCATTTTTCACTTTCTGCGATGTTGAACTTGTACTGTAAACGAGGTTCTTGTAAACAGAGCTGTCCCAAACTTTGGGGTGGCTGTGTCTTTTTGATTTTAATTTCCCTAAGCTATAGGACCATAAGTGGAAGTGCCCTAGGTTCTGTTGCTTTGTTTTTTAGATGTTTCAGGAAACACCATACACTTCTCCAGAGTGGTTGTTGGCAATTTACATCCCGCCCATCAGCATAACAAGGCTCCCAGTTCTCCATGGCCTGTCCTGCCTTTCTGGATTTTACACTTTTTTCAGATGGCCCTTTTGACCGGGGGGAAGTGAGACTTCATTGTAGTGCAGATTTCCTTTGCAAGCTTGCTTGGTTGGCCAAAAAGGGCGTATGCGTTTTTTCCTGAATATATTCAGGAAAAAACGCATACGCCCTTTTTGGCCAAGTGCATCATTGTGGACGTTCTGCCTCTTTTCCTATGCTTTCAATGCAATTCCAGTCTACCTCCTGAAATCGGTTTCCTGCAATTCTGCCCCGCTTTCAAGTCCTCTTGGCAGCCTTACTTCAGTCTATTTTTGGACGATAGCTGTCATTTATAACTCTGCAGGTTTGTGAATTACAGTGCCCCTGAGCTCCTTTCTTCAACTCGCTTTCTTTTGAGCTGGCCGCAACACCGCAGGATGGCTTCAGGCCCTAATCTGGTTCCGGTACGGCACGCTGAGCCTTTGGTTATTTCCTCTTCCTGGTGGGAAATGAGAGTTAAATTTGCCCGTCCAGACACCTCCAGCTAGCCTCTCATTGGTTCTCGCTATTCCTGTTCATCTTCCGCAGAAATTGCAAACTGGGCCAAACAGGAGGTTAAAGGGACTGACTCTCCAAGTGGGGAGAGTGTTAGTAAAGCGTCTGGAATGTTGCACCCGAGTACCAGGGGAGGAAAACTGAGACATATTTGAACACGTCTCCCGTTCACATGGTTGATCATACTTGGGTTCCACATGCATGTTTTAGCTGAAGGAAGAATACCTTAAACCTGGAGAGTTGAGACCCGTGTAATGGGTACCATGCAATATGACTTCAAAGGGTCTTCATTTGCTCACCGAACCTCTCCAATCCTATCACTGCTGTGTTTATGCCCCTGTACACATGCTTGATTCTCTTTCGGAGACATAGCAATCCATAGGTTTTAAGATACTTACTAGTCAGGTACATTCTTAGGCATTTAATATGCGGTGTTTAGTCCATTTCGTTGAGCAAGGAGTAGCTCTTGTCTATTCCATATTTGACTTAAGGAACTTTATCTGTGCTCATTTCAATCTCTGGTTTTATGCAGCACCCCAACTCACCTTTACCCTTAAGCAAGCATAAGTTAGTTTTCTAAATTGGAGACCCTGTTCTGTTCTGTAATTCAGTTCCTGTGTAGCCAAGTTTACATTCCGTGTATTACTGATATCTTATGATGTTTCTTTTTCTGTGTGACTTATTTCAGTTAGAATCATCATACCTGAATCCACTCATTGTGCTGCTAAGGGCCTGATGACACAGATTTCATTGCTGAGTGATATTGCTTTGTAAGTAAATACCACAACTTCTTTATCCATTTTTCACTTTCTGCGATGTTGAACTTGTACTGTAAACGAGGTTCTTGTAAACAGAGCCGTTCCAAACTTTGGGGTGGCTGTGTCTTTTTGATTTTAATTTCCCTAAGCTATAGGACCATAAGTGGAAGTGCCCTAGGTTCTGTTGCTTTGTTTTTTAGATGTTTCAGGAAACGCCATACACTTCTCCCGAGTGGTTGTTGGCAATTTACATCCCGCCCATCAGCATAACAAGGCTCCCAGTTCTCCATGGCCTGTCCTGCCTTTCTGGATTTTACACTTTTTTCAGATGGCCCTTTTGACCGGGGGGAAGTGAGACTTCATTGTAGTGCAGATTTCCTTTGCAAGCTTGCTTGGTTGGCCAAAAAGGGCGTATGCGTTTTTTCCTGAATATATTCAGGAAAAAACGCATACGCCCTTTTTGGCCAAGTGCATCATTGTGGACGTTCTGCCTCTTTTCCTATGCTTTCAATGCAATTCCAGTCTACCTCCTGAAATCGGTTTCCTGCAATTCTGCCCCGCTTTCAAGTCCTCTTGGCAGCCTTACTTCAGTCTATTTTTGGACGATAGCTGTCATTTATAACTCTGCAGGTTTGTGAATTACAGTGCCCCTGAGCTCCTTTCTTCAACTCGCTTTCTTGTGACCTGGCCGCAACACCGCAGGATGGCTTCAGGCCCTAATCTGGTTCCGGCCCGGCATGCTGAGCCTTTGGTTAATTCCTCTTCCTGGTGGGAAATGAGAGTTAAATTTGCCCGTCCAGACACCTCCAGCTAGCCTCTCTTTGGTTCTCGTTATTCCTGTTCATCTTCCGCAGAATTTGCAAACTGGGCCAAACAGGAGGTTAAAGGGACTGACTCTCCAAGTGGGGAGAGTGTTAGTAAAGCGTCTGGAATGTTGCACCCGAGTACCAGGGGAGGAAAACTGAGACATATTTGAACACGTCTCCCGTTCACATGGTTGATCATACTCTGGGTTCCACATGCATGTTTTAGCTGAAGGAAGAATACCTTAAACCTGGAGAGTTGAGACCCGTGGAATGGGTACCATGCAATATGACTTCAAAGGGTCTTCATTTGCTCACCGAACCTCTCCAATCCTATCACTGCTGCGTTTATTCCCCTGTACACACGCTTGATTCTCTTTCGGAGACATAGCAATCCATAGGTTTTAAGATACTTACTAGTCAGGTACATTCTTAGGGGTTTAATATGAGGTTTTGAGTCCATTTCGTTGAGCAAGGAGTAGCTCTTGTCTATTCCATATTTGGCTTAAGGAACTTTATCTGTGCTCATTTCAATCTCTGGTTTTATGCAGCACCCCAACTCACCTTTCCCCTTAAGCAAGCATAAGTTGGTTTTCTAAATTTGAGACCCTGTTCTGTTTTGGAATGCAGTTCCTGTGTAGCCAAGTTTACATTCCGTGTATTACTGATATCTTATGATGTTTCTTTTTCTGTGTGACTTATTTCAGTTAGAATCATCATACCTGAATCCACTCATTGTGCTGCTAAGGGCCTGATGACACAGATTTCATTGCTGAGTGATATTGCTTTGTAAGTAAATACCACAACTTCTTTATCCATTTTTCACTTTCTGCGATGTTGAACTTGTACTGTAAACGAGGTTCTTGTAAACAGAGCCGTTCCAAACTTTGGGGTGGCTGTGTCTTTTTGATTTTAATTTCCCTAAGCTATAGGACCATAAGTGGAAGTGCCCTAGGTTCTGTTGCTTTGTTTTTTAGATGTTTCAGGAAACACCATACACTTCTCCTGAGTGGTTGTTGGCAATTTACATCCCGCCCATCACCATAACAAGGCTCCCAGTTCTCCATGGCCTGTCCTGCCTTTCTGGATTTTACACTTTTTTCAGATGGCCCTTTTGACCGGGAGGAAGTGAGACTTCATTGTAGTGTAGATTTCCTTTGCAAGCTTGCTTGGTTGGCCAAAAAGGGCGTATGCGTTTTTTCCTGAATATATTCAGGAAAAAACGCATACGCCCTTTTTGGCCAAGTGCATCATTGTGGACGTTCTGCCTCTTTTCCTATGCTTTCAATGCAATTCCAGTCTACCTCCTGAAATTGGTTTCCTGCAATTCTGCCCCGCTTTCAAGTCCTCTTGGCAGCCTTACTTCAGTCTATTTTTGGACGATAGCTGTCATTTATAACTCTGCAGGTTTGTGAATTACAGTGCCCCTGAGCTCCTTTCTTCAACTCGCTTTCTTTTGAGCTGGCCGCAACACCGCAGGATGGCTTCAGGCCCTAATCTGGTTCCGGCACGGCACGCTGGGCCTTTGGTTAGTTCCTCTTCCTGGTGGGAAATGAGAGTTAAATTTGCCCGTCCAGACACCTCCAGCTAGCCTCTCATTGGTTCTCGCTATTCCTGTTCATCTTCCGCAGAAATTGCAAACTGGGCCAAACAGGAGGTTAAAGGGACTGACTCTCCAAGTCGGGAGAGTGTTAGTAAAGCGTCTGGAATGTTGCACCCGAGTACCAGGGGAGGAAAACTGAGACATATTTGAACACGTCTCCCGATCACATGGTTGATCATACTCTAGGTTCCACATGCATGTTTTAGCTGAAGGAAGAATACCTTAAACCTGGGTAGTTGAAACCCGTGGAATGGGTACCATGCAATATGACTTCAAAGGGTCTTCATTTGCTCACCGAACCTCTCCAATCCTATCACTGCTGCGTTTATGCCCCTGTACACACGCTTGATTCTCTTTTTGAGACATAGCAATCCATAGGTTTTAAGATACTTACTAGTCAGGTACATTCTTAGGCGTTTAATATGGGGTGTTGAGTCCATTTCGTTGAGCAAGGAGTAGCTCTTGTCTATTCCATATTTGGCTTAAGGAACTTTATCTGTGCTCATTTCAATCTCTGGTTTTATGCAGCAGCTCAACTCACCTTTCCCCTTAAGCAAGCATAAGTTGGTTTTCTAAATTTGAGACCCTGTTCTGTTTTGGAATGCAGTTCCTGTGTAGCCAAGTTTACATTCCGTGTATTAGTGATATCTTATGATGTTTCTTTTTCTGTGTGACTTATTTCAGTTAGAATCATCGTACCTGAATCCACTCATTATGCTGCTACGGGCCTGATGACATAGATTTCACTGCTGAGTGATACTGCATTGTACGTAAGTACCACAAGTTCTTTATCCATTTTTCACTTTCTGTGATATTGAACTTGTACGGTAAACGAGGTTCTTGTAAACGGAGGCGTCCCAAACTTTGGGGTGGCTGTGTCTTTTTGATTTTAATTTCCCTAAGCTATAGGACCATAAGTGGAAGTGCCCTAGGCTCTGGTGCTTTGTTTTTTAGATGTTTCAGGAAACACCATACACTTCTCCCGAGTGGTTGTTGGCAATTTACATCCCGCCCATCAGCATAACAAGGCTCCCAGTTCTCCATGGCCTGTCTTGCCTTTCTGGATTTTACACTTTTTTCAGATGACCCTTTTGACCGGGGGGAAGTGAGACTTCACTGTAGTGCAGATTTCCTTTGTAAGCTTGCTTGGTTGGCCAAAAAGGGCGTATGCGTTTTTTCCTGAATATATTCAGGAAAAAACGCATACGCCGTTTTTGGCCAAGTGCATCATTGTGGACGTTCTGCCTCTTTTCCTATGCTTTCAATGCAATTCCAGTCTACCTCCTGAAATCGGTTTCCTGCAATTCTGCCCCGCTTTCAAGTCCTCTTGGCAGCCTTACTTCAGTCCATTTTTGGACGATAGCTGTCATTTATAACTCTGCAGGTTTGTGAATTACAGTGCCCCTGAGCTCCTTTCTTCAACTCGCTTTCTTGTGACCTGGCCGCAACACCGCAGGATGGCTTCAGGCCCTAATCTGGTTCCGGCACGGCACGCTGAGCCTTTGGTTATTTCCTCTTCCTGGTGGGAAATGAGAGTTAAATTTGCCCGTCCAGACACCTCCAGCTAGTCTCTCATTGGTTCTCGCTATTCCTGTTCATCTTGCGCAGAAATTGCAAACTGGGCCAAACAGGAGGTTAAAGGCGCTGACTCTCCAAGTGGGGAGAGTGTTAGTAAAGCGTCTGGAATGTTGCACCCGAGTACCAGGGGAGGAAAACTGAGACATATTTGAACACGTCTCCCGTTCACATGGTTGATCAGACTTGGGTTCCACATGCATGTTTTAGCTGAAGGAAGAATACCTTAAACCTGGAGAGTTAAGACCCGTGTAATGGGTACCATGCAATATGACTTCAAAGGGTCTTCATTTGCTCACCGAACCTCTCCAATCCTATCACTGCTGCGTTTATGCCCCTGTACACATGCTTGATTCTCTTTCGGAGACATAGCAATCCATAGGTTTTACGATACTTACTAGTCAGGTACATTCTTAGGCGTTTAATATGGGGTGTTGAGTCCATTTCGTTGAGCAAGGAGTAGCTCTTGTCTATTCCATATTTGACTTAAGGAACTTTATCTGTGCTCATTTCAATCTCTGGTTTTATGCAGCACCCCAACTCATCTTTACCCTTAAGCAAGCATAAGTTGGTTTTCTAAATTTGAGACCCTGTTCTGTTCTGTAATTCAGTTCCTGTGTAGCCAAGTTTACATTCCGTGTATTAGTGATATCTTATGATGTTTCTTTTTCTGTGTGACTTACTTCAGTTAGAATCATCATACCTGAATCCACTCATTGTGCTGCTAAGGGCCTGATGACACAGATTTCATTGCTGAGTGATATTGCTTTGTAAGTAAATACCACAACTTCTTTATCCATTTTTCACTTTCTGCGATGTTGAACTTGTACTGTAAACGAGGTTCTTGTAAACAGAGGAGCCCCAAACTTTGGGGTGGCTGTGTCTTTTTGATTTTAATTTCCCTAAGCTATAGGACCATAAGTGGCAGTGCCCTAGGCTCTGTTGCTTTGTTTTTTAGATGTTTCAGGAAACACCATACACTTCTCCCGAGTGGTTGTTGGCAATTTACATCCCGCCCATCAGCATAACAAGGCTCCCAGTTCTCCATGGCCTGTCCTGCCTTTCTGGATTTTACACTTTTTTCAGATGGCCCTTTTGACCGGGGGGAAGTGAGACTTCATTGTAGTGCAGATTTCCTTTGCAAGCTTGCTTGGTTGGCCAAAAAGGGCGTATGCGTTTTTTCCTGAATATATTCAGGAAAAAACGCATACGCCCTTTTTGGCCAAGTGCATCATTGTGGACGTTCTGCCTCTTTTCCTATGCTTTCAATGCAATTCCAGTCTACCTCCTGAAATCGGTTTCCTGCAATTCTGCCCCGCTTTCAAGTCCTCTTGGCAGGCTTACTTCAGTCTATTTTTGGACGATAGCTGTCATTTATAACTCTGCAGGTTTGTGAATTACAGTGCCCCTGAGCTCCTTTCTTCAACTCGCTTTCTTGTGACCTGGCCGCAACACCGCAGGATGGCTTCAGGCCCTAATCTGGTTCCGGCCCGGCATGCTGAGCCTTTGGTTAATTCCTCTTCCTGGTGGGAAATGAGAGTTAAATTTGCCCGTCCAGACACCTCCAGCTAGTCTCTCATTGGTTCTCGCTATTCCTGTTCATCTTCCGCAGAAATTGCAAACTGGGCCAAACAGGAGGTTAAAGGGACTGACTCTCCAAGTCGGGAGAGTGTTAGTAAAGCGTCTGGAATGTTGCACCCGAGTACCAGGGTACGAAAACTGAGACATATTTGAACACGTCTCCCGATCCCATGGTTGATCATACTCTAGGTACCACATGCATGTTTTAGCTGAAGGAAGAATACCTTAAACCTGGGTAGTTGAAACCCGTGGAATGGGTACCATGCAATATGACTTCAAAGGGTCTTCATTTGCTCACCGAACCTCTCCAATCCTATCACTGCTGCGTTTATGCCCCTGTACACATGCTTGATTCTCTTTCGGAGGCATCGCAATCCATAGGTTTTAAGATACTTACTAGTCAGGTACATTCTTAGGCGTTTAATATGCGGTGTTGAGTCCATTTCGTTGAGCAAGGAGTAGCTCTTGTCTATTCCATATTTGACTTAAGGAACTTTATCTGTGCTCATTTCAATCTCTGGTTTTATGCAGCACCCCAACTCACCTTTACCCTTAAGCAAGCATAAGTTGGTTTTCTAAATTTGAGTCCCTGTTCTGTTCTGTAATTCAGTTCCTGTGTAGCCAAGTTTACATTCCGTGTATTACTGATATCTTATGATGTTTCTTTTTCTGTGTGACTTACTTCAGTTAGAATCATCATACCTGAATCCACTCATTGTGCTGCTAAGGGCCTGATGACACAGATTTCATTGCTGAGTGATATTGCTTTGTAAGTAAATACCACAACTTCTTTATCCATTTTTCACTTTCTGCGATGTTGAACTTGTACTGTAAACGAGGTTCTTGTAAACAGAGGCGCCCCAAACTTTGGGGTGGCTGTGTCTTTTTGATTTTAATTTCCCTAAGCTATAGGACCATAAGTGGCAGTGCCCTAGGCTCTGTTGCTTTGTTTTTTAGATGTTTCAGGAAACACCATACACTTCTCCCGAGTGTCTGTTGGCAATTTTCATCCCGCCCATCAGCATAACAAGGCTCCCAGTTCTCCATGGCCTGTCCTGCCTTTGTGGATTTTACACTTTTTTCAGATGTCCCTTTTGACCAGGGGGAAGTGAGACTTCATTGTAGTGCAGATTTCCTTTGCAAGCTTGCTTGGTTGGCCAAAAAGGGCGTATGCGTTTTTTCCTGAATATATTCAGGAAAAAACGCATACGCCCTTTTTGGCCAAGTGCATCATTGTGGACGTTCTGCCTCTTTTCCTATGCTTTCAATGCAATTCCAGTCTACCTCCTGAAATCGGTTTCCTGCAATTCTGCCCCGCTTTCAAGTCCTCTTGGCAGCCTTACTTCAGTCTATTTTTGGACGATAGCTGTCATTTATAACTCTGCAGGTTTGTGAATTACAGTGCCCCAGAGCTCCTTTCTTCAACTCGCTTTCTTGTGACCTGGCCGCAACACCGCAGGATGGCTTCAGGCCCTAATCTGATTCCGGCACGGCACGCTGATCCTTTGGTTATTTCCTCTTCCTGGTGGGAAATGAGAGTTAAATTTGCCCGTCCAGACACCTCCAGCTAGTCTCTCATTGGTTCTCGCTATTCCTGTTCATCTTCCGCAGAAATTGCAAACTGGGCCAAACAGGAGGTTAAAGGCGGTGACTCTCCAAGTGGGGAGAGTGTTAGTAAAGCGTCTGGAATGTTGCACCCGAGTACCAGGGGAGGAAAACTGAGACATATTTGAACACGTCTCCCGTTCACATGGTTGATCATACTTGGGTTCCACATGCATGTTTTAGCTGAAGGAAGAATACCTTAAACCTGGAGAGTTAAGACCCGTGTAATGGGTACCATGCAATATGACTTCAAAGGGTCTTCATTTGCTCACCGAACCTCTCCAATCCTATCACTGCTGCGTTTATGCCCCTGTACACATGCTTGATTCTCTTTCGGAGACATAGCAATCCATAGGTTTTAAGATACTTACTAGTCAGGTACATTCTTAGGCGTTTAATATGCGGTGTTGAGTCCATTTCGTTGAGCAAGGAGTAGCTCTTGTCTATTCCATATTTGACTTAAGGAACTTTATCTGTGCTCATTTCAATCTCTGGTTTTATGCAGCACCCCAACTCACCTTTACCCTTAAGCAAGCATAAGTTGGTTTTCTAAATTTGAGACCCTGTTCTGTTTTGGAATGCAGTTCCTGTGTAGCCAAGTTTACATTCCGTGTATTACTGATATCTTATGATGTTTCTTTTTCTGTGTGATTACTTCAGTTAGAATCATCGTACCTGAATCTACTCATTATGCTGCTAAGGGCCTGATGACATAGATTTCATTGCTGAGTGATACTGCATTGTACGTAAGTACCACAAGTTCTTTATCCATTTTTCACTTTCTGCGATGTTGAACTTGTACTGTAAACGAGGTTCTTGTAAACAGAGCCGTTCCAAACTTTGGGGTGGCTGTGTCTTTTTTATTTTAATTTCCCTAAGCTATAGGACCATAAGTGGAAGTGCCCTAGGTTCTGTTGTTTTGTTTTTTAGATGTTTCAGGAAACACCATACACTTCTCCGGAGTGTCTGTTGGCAATTTACATCCCGCCCATCAGCATAACAAGGCTCCCATTTCTCCATGGCCTGTCCTGCCTTTCTGGATTTTACACTTTTTTCAGATGGCCCTTTTGACCGGGGGGAAGTGAGACTTCATTGTAGTGCAGATTTCCTTTGCAAGCTTGCTTGGTTGGCCAAAAAGGGCGTATGCGTTTTTTCCTGAATATATTCAGGAAAAAACGCATACGCCTTTTTTGGCCAAGTGCATCATTGTGGACTTTCTGCCTCTTTTCCTATGCTTTCAATGCAATTCCTGTCTACCTCCTGAAATCGGTTTCCTGCAATTCTGCCCCGCTTTCAAGTCCTCTTGGCAGCCTTACTTCAGTCTATTTTTGGACGATAGCTGTCATTTATAACTCTGCAGGTTTGTGAATTACAGTGCCCCTGAGCTCCTTTCTTCAACTCGCTTTCTTGTGACCTGGCCGCAACACCGCAGGATGGCTTCAGGCCCTAATCTGGTTCCGGCCCGGCATGCTGAGCCTTTGGTTAATTCCTCTTCCTGGTGGGAAATGAGAGTTAAATTTGCCCGTCCAGACACCTCCAGCTAGCCTCTCATTGGTTCTCGCTATTCCTGTTCATCTTCCGCAGAAATTGCAAACTGGGCCAAACAGGAGGTTAAAGGGACTGACTCTCCAAGTCGGGAGAGTGTTAGTAAAGCGTCTGGAATGTTGCACCCGAGTACCAGGGTACGAAAACTGAGACATATTTGAACACGTCTCCCGATCCCATGGTTGATCATACTCTAGGTACCACATGCATGTTTTAGCTGAAGGAAGAATACCTTAAACCTGGGTAGTTGAAACCCGTGGAATGGGTACCATGCAATATGACTTCAAAGGGTCTTCATTTGCTCACCGAACCTCTCCAATCCTATCACTGCTGCGTTTATGCCCCTGTACACATGCTTGATTCTCTTTCGGAGGCATCGCAATCCATAGGTTTTAAGATACTTACTAGTCAGGTACATTCTTAGGCGTTTAATATGCGGTGTTGAGTCCATTTCGTTGAGCAAGGAGTAGCTCTTGTCTATTCCATATTTGACTTAAGGAACTTTATCTGTGCTCATTTCAATCTCTGGTTTTATGCAGCACCCCAACTCACCTTTACCCTTAAGCAAGCATAAGTTGGTTTTCTAAATTTGAGTCCCTGTTCTGTTCTGTAATTCAGTTCCTGTGTAGCCAAGTTTACATTCCGTGTATTACTGATATCTTATGATGTTTCTTTTTCTGTGTGACTTACTTCAGTTAGAATCATCATACCTGAATCCACTCATTGTGCTGCTAAGGGCCTGATGGCACAGATTTCATTGCTGAGTGATATTGCTTTGTAAGTAAATACCACAACTTCTTTATCCATTTTTCACTTTCTGCGATGTTGAACTTGTACTGTAAACGAGGTTCTTGTAAACAGAGGCGTCCCAAACTTTGGGGTGGCTGTGTCTTTTTGATTTTAATTTCCCTAAGCTATAGGACCATAAGTGGCAGTGCCCTAGGCTCTGTTGCTTTGTTTTTTAGATGTTTCAGGAAACACCATACACTTCTCCCGAGTGTCTGTTGGCAATTTTCATCCCGCCCATCAGCATAACAAGGCTCCCAGTTCTCCATGGCCTGTCCTGCCTTTGTGGATTTTACACTTTTTTCAGATGGCCCTTTTGACCAGGGGGAAGTGAGACTTCATTGTAGTGCAGATTTCCTTTGCAAGCTTGCTTGGTTGGCCAAAAAGGGCGTATGCGTTTTTTCCTGAATATATTCAGGAAAAAACGCATACGCCCTTTTTGGCCAAGTGCATCATTGTGGACGTTCTGCCTCTTTTCCTATGCTTTCAATGCAATTCCAGTCTACCTCCTGAAATCGGTTTCCTGCAATTCTGCCCCGCTTTCAAGTCCTCTTGGCAGCCTTACTTCAGTCTATTTTTGGACGATAGCTGTCATTTATAACTCTGCAGGTTTGTGAATTACAGTGCCCCAGAGCTCCTTTCTTCAACTCGCTTTCTTGTGACCTGGCCGCAACACCGCAGGATGGCTTCAGGCCCTAATCTGATTCCGGCACGGCACGCTGATCCTTTGGTTATTTCCTCTTCCTGGTGGGAAATGAGAGTTAAATTTGCCTGTCCAGACAACTCCAGCTAGTCTCTCATTGGTTCTCGCTATTCCTGTTCATCTTCCGCAGAAATTGCAAACTGGGCCAAACAGGAGGTTAAAGGCGGTGACTCTCCAAGTGGGGAGAGTGTTAGTAAAGCGTCTGGAATGTTGCACCCGAGTACCAGGGGAGGAAAACTGAGACATATTTCAACACGTCTCCCGATCACATGGTTGATCATACTCTAGGTTCCACATGCATGTTTTAGCTGAAGGAAGAATACCTTAAACCTGGGTAGTTGAAACCCGTGGAATGGGTACCATGCAATATGACTTCAAAGGGTCTTCATTTGCTCACCGAACCTCTCCAATCCTATCACTGCTGCGTTTATGCCCCTGTACACACGCTTGATTCTCTTTTGGAGACATAGCAATCCATAGGTTTTAAGATACTTACTAGTCAGGTACATTCTTAGGGGTTTAATATGGGGTTTTGAGTCCATTTCGTTGAGCAAGGAGTAGCTCTTGTCTATTCCATATTTGGCTTAAGGAACTTTATCTGTGCTCATTTCAATCTCTGGTTTTATGCAGCACCCCAACTCACCTTTCCCCTTAAGCAAGCATAAGTTGGTTTTCTAAATTTGAGACCCTGTTCTGTTTTGGAATGCAGTTCCTGTGTAGCCAAGTTTACATTCCGTGTATTAGTGATATCTTATGATGTTTCTTTTTCTGTGTGACTTATTTCAGTTAGAATCATCGTACCTGAATCTACTCATTATGCTGCTAAGGGCCTGATGACATAGATTTCATTGCTGAGTGATACTGCATTGTACGTAAGTACCACAAGATCTTTATACATTTTTCACTTTCTGCGATGTTGAACTTGTACTGTAAACGAGGTTCTTGTAAACAGAGCCGTTTCAAACTTTGGGGTGGCTGTGTCTTTTTGATTTTAATTTCCCTAAGCTATAGGACCATAAGTGGAAGTGCCCTAGGTTCTGTTGTTTTGTTTTTTAGATGTTTCAGGAAACACCATACACTTCTCCTGAGTGTCTGTTGGCAATTTACATCCCGCCCATCAGCATAACAAGGCTCCCAGTTCTCCATGGCCTGTCCTGCCTTTCTGGATTTTACACTTTTTTCAGATGGCCCTTTTGACCGGGGGGAAGTGAGACTTCATTGTAGTGCAGATTTCCTTTGCAAGCTTGCTTGGTTGGCCAAAAAGGGCGTATGCGTTTTTTCCTGAATATATTCAGGAAAAAACGCATACGCCCTTTTTGGCCAAGTGCATCATTGTGGACGTTCTGCCTCTTTTCCTATGCTTTCAATGCAATTCCAGTCTACCTCCTGAAATCGGTTTCCTGCAATTCTGCCCCGCTTTCAAGTCCTCTTGGCAGCCTTACTTCAGTCTATTTTTGGACGATAGCTGTCATTTATAACTCTGCAGGTTTGTGAATTACAGTGCCCATGAGCTCCTTTCTTCAACTCGCTTTCTTGTGACCTGGCCGCAACACCGCAGGATGGCTTCAGGCCCTAATCTGGTTCCGGCCCGGCATGCTGAGCCTTTGGTTAATTCCTCTTCCTGGTGGGAAATGAGAGTTAAATTTGCCCGTTCAGACACCTCCAGCTAGCCTCTCATTGGTTCTCGCTATTCCTGTTCATCTTCCGCAGAAATTGCAAACTGGGCCAAACAGGAGGTTAAAGGGACTGACTCTCCAAGTGGGGAGAGTGTTAGTAAAGCGTCTGGAATGTTGCACCCGAGTACCAGGGGAGGAAAACTGAGACATATTTGAACACGTCTCCCGATCACATGGTTGATCATACTCTAGGTTCCACATGCATGTTTTAGCTGAAGGAAGAATACCTTAAACCTGGGTAGTTGAAACCCGTGGAATGGGTACCATGCAATATGACTTCAAAGGGTCTTCATTTGCTCACCGAACCTCTCCAATCCTATCACTGCTGCGTTTATGCCCCTGTACACATGCTTGATTCTCTTTCGGAGACATAGCAATCCATAGGTTTTAAGATACTTACTAGTCAGGTACATTCTTAGGCGTTTAATATGCGGTGTTGAGTCCATTTCGTTGAGCAAGGAGTAGCTCTTGTCTATTCCATATTTGGCTTAAGGAACTTTATCTGTGCTCATTTCAATCTCTGGTTTTATGCAGCACCCCAACTCACCTTTCCCCTTAAGCAAGCATAAGTTGGTTTTCTAAATTTGAGACCCTGTTCTGTTCTGTAATTCAGTTCCTGTGTAGCCAAGTTTACATTCCGTGTATTACTGATATCTTATGATGTTTCTTTTTCTGTGTGACTTACTTCAGTTAGAATCATCATACCTGAATCCACTCATTGTGCTGCTAAGGGCCTGATGACACAGATTTCATTGCTGAGTGATATTGCTTTGTAAGTAAATACCACAACTTCTTTATCCATTTTTCACTTTTGCGATGTTGAACTTGTACTGTAAACAAGGTTCTTGTAAACAGAGCCATTCCAAACTTTGGGGTGGCTGTGTCTTTTTGATTTTAATTTCCCTAAGCTATAGGACCATAAGTGGAAGTGCCCTAGGTTCTGTTGCTTTGTTTTTTAGATGTTTCAGGAAACACCATACACTTCTCCCGAGTGGTTGTTGGCAATTTACATCCCGCCCATCACCATAACAAGGCTCCCAGTTCTCCATGGCCTGTCCTGCCTTTCTTGATTTTACACTTTTTTCAGATGGCCCTTTTGACCGGGGGGAAGTGAGACTTCATTGTAGTGCAGATTTCCTTTGCAAGCTTGCTTGGTTGGCCAAAAAGGGCGTATGCGTTTTTTCCTGAATATATTCAGGAAAAAACGCATACGCCCTTTTTGGCCAAGTGCATCATTGTGGACGTTCTGCCTCTTTTCCTATGCTTTCAATGCAATTCCAGTCTACCTCCTGAAATCGGTTTCCTGCAATTCTGCCCCGCTTTCAAGTCCTCTTGGCAGCCTTACTTCAGTCTATTTTTGGACAATAGCTGTCATTTATAACTCTGCAGGTTTGTGAATTACAGCGCCCCTGAGCTCCTTTCTTCAACTCGCTTTCTTGTGACCTGGCCGCAACACCGCAGGATGGCTTCAGGCCCTAATCTGGTTCCGGCCCGGCATGCTGAGCCTTTGGTTAATTCCTCTTCCTGGTGGGAAATGAGAGTTAAATTTGCCCGTCCAGACACCTCCAGCTAGCCTCTCATTGGTTCTCGCTATTCCTGTTCATCTTCCGCAGAAATTGCAAACTGGGCCAAACAGGAGGTTAAAGGGACTGACTCTCCAAGTGGGGAGAGTGTTAGTAAAGCGTCTGGAATGTTGCACCCGAGTACCAGGGGAGGAAAACTGAGACATATTTGAACACGTCTCCCGTTCACATGGTTGATCATACTCTGGGTTCCACATGCATGTTTTAGCTGAAGGAAGAATACCTTAAACCTGGAGAGTTGAGACCCGTGGAATGGGTACCATGCAATATGACTTCAAAGGGTCTTCATTTGCTCACCGAACCTCTCCAATCCTATCACTGCTGCGTTTATTCCCCTGTACACACGCTTGATTCTCTTTCGGAGACATAGCAATCCATAGGTTTTAAGATACTTACTAGTCAGGTACATTCTTAGGCGTTTAATATGGGGTTTTGAGTCCATTCCGTTGAGCAAGGAGTAGCTCTTGTCTATTCCATATTTGGCTTAAGGAACTTTATCTGTGCTCATTTCAATCTCTGGTTTTATGCAGCACCCCAACTCACCTTTCCCCTTAAGCAAGCATAAGTTGGTTTTCTAAATTTGAGACCCTGTTCTGTTTTGGAATGCAGTTCCTGTGTAGCCAAGTTTACATTCAGTGTATTACTGATATCTTATGATGTTTCTTTTTCTGTGTGACTTATTTCAGTTAGAATCATCATACCTGAATCCACTCATTTTGCTGCTAAGGGCCTGATGACACAGATTTCATTGCTGAGTGATATTGCTTTGTAAGTAAATACCACAACTTGTTTATCCATTTTTCACTTTCTGCGATGTTGAACTTGTACTGTAAACGAGGTTCTTGTAAACAGAGCCATTCCAAACTTTGGGGTGGCTGTGACTTTTTTATTTTAATTTCCCTAAGCTATAGGACCATAAGTGGAAGTGCCCTAGGTTCTGTTGCTTTGTTTTTTAGATGTTTCAGGAAACACCATACACTTCTCCTGAGTGGTTGTTGGCAATTTACATCCCGCCGATCACCATAACAAGGCTCCCAGTTCTCCATGGCCTGTCCTGCCTTTCTGGATTTTACACTTTTTTCAGATGGCCTTTTTGACCGGGGGGAAGTGAGACTTCATTGTAGTGTAGATTTCCTTTGCAAGCTTGCTTGGTTGGCCAAAAAGGGCGTATGCGTTTTTTCCTGAATATATTCAGGAAAAAACGCATACGCCCTTTTTGGCCAAGTGCATCATTGTGGACGTTCTGCCTCTTTTCCTATGCTTTCAATGCAATTCCAGTCTACCTCCTGAAATCGGTTTCCTGCAATTCTGCCCCGCTTTCAAGTCCTCTTGGCAGCCTTACTTCAGTCTATTTTTGGACGATAGCTGTCATTTATAACTCTGCAGGTTTGTGAATTACAGTGCCCCTGAGCTCCTTTCTTCAACTCGCTTTCTTTTGAGCTGGCCGCAACACCGCAGGATGGCTTCAGGCCCTAATCTGGTTCCGCCACGGCACGCTGGGCCTTTGGTTAGTTCCTCTTCCTGGTGGGAAATGAGAGTTAAGTTTGCCCGTCCAGACACCTCCAGTTATACTCTCATTGGTTCTCGCTATTCCTGTTCATCTTCCGCAGAAATTGCAAACTGGGCCAAACAGGAGGCTAAAGGGACTGACTCTCCAAGTCGGGAGAGTGTTAGTAAAGCATCTGGAATGTTGCACCCGAGTACCAGGGGAGGAAAACTGAGACATATTTGAACACGTCTCCCGATCACATGGTTGATCATACTCTAGGTTCCACATGCATGTTTTAGCTGAAGGAAGAATACCTTAAACCTGGGTAGTTGAAACCCGTGGAATGGGTACCATGCAATATGACTTCAAAGGGTCTTCATTTGCTCACCGAACCTCTCCAATCCTATCACTGCTGCGTTTATGCCCCTGTACACACGCTTGATTCTCTTTTGGAGACATAGCAATCCATAGGTTTTAAGATACTTACTAGTCAGGTACATTCTTAGGCGTTTAATATGGGGTGTTGAGTCCATTTCGTTGAGCAAGGAGTAGCTCTTGTCTATTCCATATTTGGCTTAAGGAACTTTATCTGTGCTCATTTCAATCTCTGGTTTTATGCAGCAGCTCAACTCACCTTTCCCCTTAAGCAAGCATAAGTTGGTCTTCTAAATTTGAGACCCTGTTCTGTTTTGGAATGCAGTTCCTGTGTAGCCAAGTTTACATTCCGTGTATTAGTGATATCTTATGATGTTTCTTTTTCTGTGTGACTTATTTCAGTTAGAATCATCGTACCTGAATCCACTCATTATGCTGCTACGGGCCTGATGACATAGATTTCACTGCTGAGTGATACTGCATTGTACGTAAGTACCACAAGTTCTTTATCCATTTTTCACTTTCTGTGATATTGAACTTGTACGGTAAACGAGGTTCTTGTAAACGGAGGCGTCCCAAACTTTGGGGTGGCTGTGTCTTTTTGATTTTAATTTCCCTAAGGTATAGGACCATAAGTGGAAGTGTCCTAGGCTCTGGTGCTTTGTTTTTTAGATGTTTCAGGAAACACCATACACTTCTCCCGAGTGGTTGTTGGCAATTTACATCCCGCCCATCAGCATAACAAGGCTCCCAGTTCTCCATGGCCTGTCTTGCCTTTCTGGATTTTACACTTTTTTCAGATGGCCCTTTTGACCGGGGGGAAGTGAGACTTCACTGTAGTGCAGATTTCCTTTGCAAGCTTGCTTGGTTGGCCAAAAAGGGCGTATGCGTTTTTTCCTGAATATATTCAGGTAAAAACGCATACGCCCTTTTTGGCCAAGTGCATCATTGTGGACGTTCTGCCTCTTTTCCTATGCTTTCAATGCAATTACAGTCTACCTCCTGAAATCGGTTTCCTGCAATTCTGCCCCACTTTCAAGTCCTCTTGGCAGCCTTACTTCAGTCTATTTTTGGACGATAGCTGTCATTTATAACTCTGCAGGTTTGTGAATTACAGTGTCCCTGAGCTCCTTTCTTCAACTCGCTTTCTTGTGACCTGGCCGCAACACCGCAGGATGGCTTCAGGCCCTAATCTGGTTCTGGCACGGCACGCTGAGCCTTTGGTTATTTCCTCTTCCTGGTGGGAAATGAGAGTTAAATTTGCCCGTCCAGACACCTCCAGCTAGTCTCTCATTGGTTCTCGCTATTCCTGTTCATCTTGCGCAGAAATTGCAAACTGGGCCAAACAGGAGGTTAAAGGCGCTGACTCTCCAAGTGGGGAGAGTGTTAGTAAAGCGTCTGGAATGTTGCACCCGAGTACCAGGGGAGGAAAACTGAGACATATTTGAACACGTCTCCCGTTCACATGGTTGATCATACTTGGGTTCCACATGCATGTTTTAGCTGAAGGAAGAATACCTTAAACCTGGAGAGTTAAGACCCCTGTAATGGGTCCCATGCAATATGACTTCAAAGGGTCTTCATTTGCTCACCGAACCTCTCCAATCCTATCACTGCTGCGTTTATGCCCCTGTACACATGCTTGATTCTCTTTCGGAGACATAGCAATCCATAGGTTTTGAGATACTTACTAGTCAGGTACATTCTTAGGCGTTTAATATGGGGTGTTGAGTCCATTTCGTTGAGCAAGGAGTAGCTCTTGTCTATTCCATATTTGACTTAAGGAACTTTATCTGTGCTCATTTCAATCTCTGGTTTTATGCAGCACCCCAACTCACCTTTACCCTTAAGCAAGCATAAGTTGGTTTTCTAAATTTGAGACCCTGTTCTGTTCTGTAATTCAGTTCCTGTGTAGCCAAGTTTACATTCCGTGTATTACTGATATCTTATGATGTTTCTTTTTCTGTGTGACTTACTTCAGTTAGAATCATCATACCTGAATCCACTCATTGTGCTGCTAAGGGCCTGATGACACAGATTTCATTGCTGAGTGATATTGCTTTGTAAGTAAATACCACAACTTCTTTATCCATTTTTCACTTTCTGCGATGTTGAACTTGTACTGTAAACGAGGTTCTTGTAAACAGAGCCGTTCCAAACTTTGGGGTGGCTGTGTCTTTTTTATTTTAATTTCCCTAAGCTATAGGACCATAAGTGGAAGTGCCCTAGGTTCTGTTGGTTTGTTTTTTAGATGTTTCAGGAAACACCATACACTTCTCCCGAGTGGTTGTTGGCAATTTACATCCCGCCCATCAGCATAACAAGGCTCCCAGTTCTCCATGGCCTGTCCTGCCTTTCTGGATTTTACACTTTTTTCAGATGGCCCTTTTGACCGGGGGGAAGTGAGACTTCATTGTAGTGCAGATTTCCTTTGCAAGCTTGCTTGGTTGGCCAAAAAGGGCGTATGCGTTTTTTCCTGAATATATTCAGGAAAAAACACATACGCCCTTTTTGGCCAAGTGCATCATTGTGGACGTTCTGCCTCTTTTCCTATGCTTTCAATGCAATTCCAGTCTACCTCCTGAAATCGGTTTCCTGCAATTCTGCCCCGCTTTCAAGTCCTCTTGGCAGCCTTACTTCAGTCTATTTTTGGACGATAGCTGTCATTTATAACTCTGCAGGTTTGTGAATTACAGTGCCCCTGAGCTCCTTTCTTCAACTCGCTTTCTTTTGAGCTGGCCGCAACACCGCAGGATGGCTTCAGGCCCTAATCTGGTTCCGGTACGGCACGCTGAGCCTTTGGTTATTTCCTCTTCCTGGTGGGAAATGAGAGTTAAATTTGCCCGTCCAGACACCTCCAGATAGCCTCTCATTGGTTCTCACTATTCCTGTTCATCTTCCACAGAAATTGCAAACTGGGCCAAACAGGAGTTTAAAGGCGCTGACTCTCCAAGTGGGGAGAGTGTTAGTAAAGCGTCTGGAATGTTGCACCCGAGTACCAGGGGAGGAAAACTGAGACATATTTGAACACGTCTCCCGTTCACATGGTTGATCATACTTGGGTTCCACATGCATGTTTTAGCTGAAGGAAGAATACCTTAAACCTGGAGAGTTGAGACCCGTGTAATGGGTACCATGCAATATGACTTCAAAGGGTCTTCATTTGCTCACCGAACCTCTCCAATCCTATCACTGCTGCGTTTATGCCTCTGCATACATGCTTGATTCTCTTTTGGAGACATAGCAATCCATAGGTTTTACGATACTTACTAGTCAGGTACATTCTTAAGCGTTTAATATGCGGTCTTGAGTCCATTTCGTTGAGCAAGGAGTAGCTCTTGTCTATTCCATATTTGACTTAAGGAACTTTATCTGTGCTCATTTCAATCTCTGGTTTTATGCAGCACCCCAACTCACCTTTACCCTTAAGCAAGCATAAGTTGGTTTTCTAAATTTGAGACCCTGTTCTGTTCTGTAATTCAGTTCCTGTGTAGCCAAGTTTACATTCCGTGTATTACTGATATCTTATGATGTTTCTTTTTCTGTGTG
This sequence comes from Stenella coeruleoalba, assembly GCF_951394435.1. NCBI lineage: Eukaryota > Metazoa > Chordata > Mammalia > Artiodactyla > Delphinidae > Stenella > Stenella coeruleoalba. The sequence goes on along the minus strand of NC_137149.1, from coordinate 93,450,268 downwards.
ACTTACTTCAGTTAGAATCATCATACCTGAATCCACTCATTGTGCTGCTAAGGGCCTGATGACACAGATTTCATTGCTGAGTGATATTGCTTTGTAAGTAAATACCACAACTTCTTTATCCATTTTTCACTTTCTGCGATGTTGAACTTGTACTGTAAACGAGGTTCTTGTAAACAGAGGCGTCCCAAACTTTGGGGTGGCTGTGTCTTTTTGATTTTAATTTCCCTAAGCTATAGGACCATAAGTGGCAGTGCCCTAGGCTCTGTTGCTTTGTTTTTTAGATGTTTCAGGAAACACCATACACTTCTCCCGAGTGTCTGTTGGCAATTTACATCCCGCCCATCAGCATAACAAGGCTCCCAGTTCTCCACGGCCTGTCCTGCCTTTCTGGATTTTACACTTTTTTCCGATGGCCCTTTTGACCGGGGGGAAGTGAGACTTCATTGTAGTGCAGATTTCCTTTGCAAGCTTGCTTGGTTGGCCAAAAAGGGCGTATGCGTTTTTTCCTGAATATATTCAGGAAAAAACGCATACGCCCTTTTTGGCCAAGTGCATCATTGTGGACGTTCTGCCTCTTTTCCTATGCTTTCAATGCAATTCCAGTCTACCTCCTGAAATCGGTTTCCTGCAATTCTGCCCCGCTTTCAAGTCCTCTTGGCAGCCTTACTTCAGTCTATTTTTGGACGATAGCTGTCATTTATAACTCTGCAGGTTTGTGAATTACAGTGCCCCAGAGCTCCTTTCTTCAACTCGCTTTCTTGTGACCTGGCCGCAACACCGCAGGATGGCTTCAGGCCCTAATCTGATTCCGGCACGGCACGCTGATCCTTTGGTTATTTCCTCTTCCTGGTGGGAAATGAGAGTTAAATTTGCCCGTCCAGACACCTCCAGCTAGTCTCTCATTGGTTCTCGCTATTCCTGTTCATCTTCCGCAGAAATTGCAAACTGGGCCAAACAGGAGGTTAAAGGCGGTGACTCTCCAAGTGGGGAGAGTGTTAGTAAAGCGTCTGGAATGTTGCACCCGAGTACCAGGGGAGGAAAACTGAGACATATTTGAACACGTCTCCCGTTCACATGGTTGATCATACTTGGGTTCCACATGCATGTTTTAGCTGAAGGAAGAATACCTTAAACCTGGAGAGTTAAGACCCGTGTAATGGGTACCATGCAATATGACTTCAAAGGGTCTTCATTTGCTCACCGAACCTCTCCAATCCTATCACTGCTGCGTTTATGCCCCTGTACACATGCTTGATTCTCTTTCGGAGACATAGCAATCCATAGGTTTTAAGATACTTACTAGTCAGGTACATTCTTAGGCGTTTAATATGCGGTGTTGAGTCCATTTCGTTGAGCAAGGAGTAGCTCTTGTCTATTCCATATTTGACTTAAGGAACTTTATCTGTGCTCATTTCAATCTCTGGTTTTATGCAGCACCCCAACTCACCTTTACCCTTAAGCAAGCATAAGTTGGTTTTCTAAATTTGAGACCCTGTTCTGTTTTGGAATTCAGTTCCTGTGTAGCCAAGTTTACATTCCGTGTATTACTGATATCTTATGATGTTTCTTTTTCTGTGTGACTTACTTCAGTTAGAATCATCATACCTGAATCCACTCATTGTGCTGCTAAGGGCCTGATGACACAGATTTCATTGCTGAGTGATATTGCTTTGTAAGTAAATACCACAACTTCTTTATCCATTTTTCACTTTCTGCGATGTTGAACTTGTACTGTAAACGAGGTTCTTGTAAACAGAGGCGCCCCAAACTTTGGGGTGGCTGTGTCTTTTTGATTTTAATTTCCCTAAGCTATAGGACCATAAGTGGCAGTGCCCTAGGCTCTGTTGCTTTGTTTTTTAGATGTTTCAGGAAACACCATACACTTCTCCCGAGTGGTTGTTGGCAATTTACATCCCGCCCATCAGCATAACAAGGCTCCCAGTTCTCCATGGCCTGTCCTGCCTTTCTGGATTTTACACTTTTTTCAGATGGCCCTTTTGACCGGGGGGAAGTGAGACTTCATTGTAGTGCAGATTTCCTTTGCAAGCTTGCTTGGTTGGCCAAAAAGGGCGTATGCGTTTTTTCCTGAATATATTCAGGAAAAAACGCATACGCCCTTTTTGGCCAAGTGCATCATTGTGGACGTTCTGCCTCTTTTCCTATGCTTTCAATGCAATTCCTGCCTACCTCCTGAAATCGGTTTCCTGCAATTCTGCCCCGCTTTCAAGTCCTCTTGGCAGCCTTACTTCAGTCTATTTTTGGACGATAGCTGTCATTTATAACTCTGCAGGTTTGTGAATTACAGTGCCCCAGAGCTCCTTTCTTCAACTCGCTTTCTTGTGACCTGGCCGCAACACCGCAGGATGGCTTCAGGCCCTAATCTGATTCCGGCACGACACGCTGATCCTTTGGTTATTTCCTCTTCCTGGTGGGAAATGAGAGTTAAATTTGCCCGTCCAGACACCTCCAGCTAGTCTCTCATTGGTTCTCGCTATTCCTGTTCATCTTCCGCAGAAATTGCAAACTGGGCCAAACAGGAGGTTAAAGGCGGTGACTCTCCAAGTGGGGAGAGTGTTAGTAAAGCGTCTGGAATGTTGCACCCGAGTACCAGGGGAGGAAAACTGAGACATATTTGAACACGTCTCCCGTTCACATGGTTGATCATACTTGGATTCCACATGCATGTTTTAGCTGAAGGAAGAATACCTTAAACCTGGAGAGTTAAGACCCGTGTAATGGGTACCATGCAATATGACTTCAAAGGGTCTTCATTTGCTCACCGAACCTCTCCAATCCTATCACTGCTGCGTTTATGCCCCTGTACACATGCTTGATTCTCTTTCGGAGACATAGCAATCCATAGGTTTTAAGATACTTACTAGTCAGGTACATTCTTAGGCGTTTAATATGCGGTGTTGAGTCCATTTCGTTGAGCAAGGAGTAGCTCTTGTCTATTCCATATTTGACTTAAGGAACTTTATCTGTGCTCATTTCAATCTCTGGTTTTATGCAGCACCCCAACTCACCTTTACCCTTAAGCAAGCATAAGTTGGTTTTCTAAATTTGAGACCCTGTTCTGTTCTGTAATTCAGTTCCTGTGTAGCCAAGTTTACATTCCGTGTATTACTGATATCTTATGATGTTTCTTTTTCTGTGTGACTTACTTCAGTTAGAATCATCATACCTGAATCCACTCATTGTGCTGCTAAGGGCCTGATGACACAGATTTCATTGCTGAGTGATATTGCTTTGTAAGTAAATACCACAACTTCTTTATCCATTTTTCACTTTCTGCGATGTTGAACTTGTACTGTAAACGAGGTTCTTGTAAACAGAGGCGCCCCAAACTTTGGGGTGGCTGTGTCTTTTTGATTTTAATTTCCCTAAGCTATAGGACCATAAGTGGCAGTGCCCTAGGCTCTGTTGCTTTGTTTTTTAGATGTTTCAGGAAACACCATACACTTCTCCCGAGTGGTTGTTGGCAATTTACATCCCGCCCATCAGCATAACAAGGCTCCCAGTTCTCCATGGCCTGTCCTGCCTTTCTGGATTTTACACTTTTTTCAGATGGCCCTTTTGACCGGGGGGAAGTGAGACTTCATTGTAGTGCAGATTTCCTTTGCAAGCTTGCTTGGTTGGCCAAAAAGGGCGTATGCGTTTTTTCCTGAATATATTCAGGAAAAAACGCATACGCCCTTTTTGGCCAAGTGCATCATTGTGGACGTTCTGCCTCTTTTCCTATGCTTTCAATGCAATTCCAGTCTACCTCCTGAAATCGGTTTCCTGCAATTCTGCCCCGCTTTCAAGTCCTCTTGGCAGCCTTACTTCAGTCTATTTTTGGACGATAGCTGTCATTTATAACTCTGCAGGTTTGTGAATTACAGTGCCCCTGAGCTCCTTTCTTCAACTCGTTTTCTTGTGACCTGGCCGCAACACCGCAGGATGGCTTCAGGCCCTAATCTGGTTCCGGCCCGGCATGCTGAGCCTTTGGTTAATTCCTCTTCCTGGTGGGAAATGAGAGTTAAATTTGCCCGTCCAGACACCTCCAGCTAGCCTCTCATTGGTTCTCGCTATTCCTGTTCATCTTCCGCAGAAATTGCAAACTGGGCCAAACAGGAGGTTAAAGGGACTGACTCTCCAAGTGGGGAGAGTGTTAGTAAAGCGCCTGGAATGTTGCACCCGAGTACCAGGGTACGAAAACTGAGACATATTTGAACACGTCTCCCGATCACATGGTTGATCATACTCTAGGTACCACATGCATGTTTTAGCTGAAGGAAGAATACCTTAAACCTGGGTAGGTGAAACCCGTGGAATGGGTACCATGCAATATGACTTCAAAGGGTCTTCATTTGCTCACCGAACCTCTCCAATCCTATCACTGCTGCGTTTATGCCCCTGTACACATGCTTGATTCTCTTTCGGAGGCATAGCAATCCATAGGTTTTAAGATACGTACTAGTCAGGTACATTCTTAGGCGTTTAATATGCGGTGTTGAGTCCATTTCGTTGAGCAAGGAGTAGCTCTTGTCTATTCCATATTTGACTTAAGGAACTTTATCTGTGCTCATTTCAATCTCTGGTTTTATGCAGCACCCCAACTCACCTTTACCATTAAGCAAGCATAAGTTGGTTTTCTAAATTTGAGTCCCTGTTCTGTTCTGTAATTCAGTTCCTGTGTAGCCAAGTTTACATTCCATGTATTACTGATATCTTATGATGTTTCTTTTTCTGTGTGACTTACTTCAGTTAGAATCATCATACCTGAATCCACTCATTGTGTTGCTAAGGGCCTGATGACACAGATTTCATTGCTGAGTGATATTGCTTTGTAAGTAAATACCACAACTTCTTTATCCATTTTTCACTTTCTGCGATGTTGAACTTGTACTGTAAACGAGGTTGTTGTAAACAGAGGCGTCCCAAACTTTGGGGTGGCTGTTTTTTTTTGATTTTAATTTCCCTAAGCTATAGGACCATAAGTGGCAGTGCCCTAGGCTCTGTTGCTTTGTTTTTTAGATGTTTCAGGAAACACCATACACTTCTCCCGAGTGTCTGTTGGCAATTTACATCCCGCCCATCAGCATAACAAGGCTCCCAGTTCTCCATGGCCTGTCCTACCTTTCTGGATTTTACACTTTTTTCAGATGGCCCTTTTGACCAGGGGGAAGTGAGACTTCATTGTAGTGCAGATTTCCTTCGCTAGTTTGCTTGGTTGGCCAAAAAGGGCGTATGCGTTTTTTCCTGAATATATTCAGGAAAAAACGCATACGCCCTTTTTGGCCAAGTGCATCATTGTGGACGTTCTGCCTCTTTTCCTATGCTTTCAATGCAATTCCAGTCTACCTCCTGAAATCGGTTTCCTGCAATTCTGCCCCGCTTTCAAGTCCTCTTGGCAGCCTTACTTCAGTCTATTTTTGGACGATAGCTGTCATTTATAACTCTGCAGGTTTGTGAATTACAGTGCCCCTGAGCTGCTTTCTTCAACTCGCTTTCTTTTGAGCTGGCCGCAACACCGCAGGATGGCTTCAGGCCCTAATCTGGTTCCGGCCCGGCATGCTGAGCCTTTGGTTAATTCCTCTTCCTGGTGGGAAATGAGAGTTAAATTTGCCCGTCCAGACACCTCCAGCTAGCCTCTCATTGGTTCTCGCTATTCCTGTTCATCTTCCGCAGAAATTGCAAACTGGGCCAAACAGGATGTTAAAGGGACTGACTCTCCAAGTGGGGAGAGTGTTAGTAAAGCGTCTGGAAATTTGCACCCGAGTACCAGGGGAGGAAAACTGAGACATATCTGAACACGTCTCCCGATCACATGGTTGATCATACTCTAGGTTCCACATGCATGTTTTAGCTGAAGGAAGAATACCTTAAACCTGGGTAGTTGAAACCCGTGGAATGGGTACCATGCAATATGACTTCAAAGGGTCTTCATCTGCTCACCGAACCTCTCCAATCCTATCACTGCTGCGTTTATGCCCCTGTACACATGCTTGATTCTCTTTCGGAGACATAGCAATCCATAGGTTTTAAGATACTTACTAGTCAGGTACATTCTTAGGCGTTTAATATGGGGTGTTGAGTCCATTTCGTTGAGCAAGGAGTAGCTCTTGTCTATTCCATATTTGGCTTAAGGAACTTTATCTGTGCTCATTTCAATCTCTGGTTTTATGCAGCACCCCAACTCACCTTTACCCTTAAGCAAGAATACGTTGGTTTTCTAAATTTGAGACCCTGTTCTGTTCTGTAATTCAGTTCCTGTGTAGCCAAGTTTCCATTCCGTGTATTACTGATATCTTATGATGTTTCTTTTTCTGTGTGACTTATTTCAGTTAGAATCATCATACCTGAATCCACTCATTGTGCTGCTAAGGGCCTGATGACACAGATTTCATTGCTGAGTGATATTGCTTTGTAAGTAAATACCACAACTTCTTTATCCATTTTTCACTTTCTGCGATGTTGAACTTGTACTGTAAACGAGGTTCTTGTAAACAGAGCCGTTCCAAACTTTGGGGTGGCTGTGTCTTTTTGATTTTAATTTCCCTAAGCTATAGGACCATAAGTGGAAGTGCCCTAGGTTCTGTTGCTTTGTTTTTTAGATGTTTCAGGAAACACCATACACTTCTCCCGAGTGGTTGTTGGCAATTTACATCCCGCCCTTCAGCATAACAAGGCTCCCAGTTCTCCATGGCCTGTCCTGCCTTTCTAGATTTTACACTTTTTTCAGATGGCCCTTTTGACCAGGGGGAAGTGAGACTTCATTGTAGTGCAGATTTCCTTTGCAAGCTTGCTTGGTTGGCCAAAAAGGGCGTATGCGTTTTTTCCTGAATATATTCAGGAAAAAACGCATACGCCCTTTTTGGCCAAGTGCATCATTGTGGACGTTCTGCCTCTTTTCCTATGCTTTCAATGCAATTCCAGTCTACCTCCTGAAATCGGTTTCCTGCAATTCTGCCCCGCTTTCAAGTCCTCTTGGCAGCCTTACTTCAGTCTATTTTTGGACGATAGCTGTCATTTATAACTCTGCAGGTTTGTGAATTACAGTGCCCCTGAGCTCCTTTATTCAACTTGCTTTCTTGTGACCTGGCCGCAACACCGCAGGCTGGCTTCAGGCCCTAATCTGGTTCCGGCACGGCATGCTGAGCCTTTGGTTATTTCCTCTTCATGGTGGGAAATGAGAGTTAAATTTGCCCGTCCAGACACCTCCAGTTAGCCTCTCATTGGTTCTCGCTATTCCTGTTCATCTTCCGCAGAAATTGCAAACTGGGCCAAACAGGAGGTTAAAGGCGCTGACTCTCCAAGTGGGGAGAGTGTTAGTAAAGCGTCTGGAATGTTGCACCCGAGTACCAGGGGAGGAAAACTGAGACATATTTCAACACGTCTCCCGTTCACATGGTTGATCATACTTGGGTTCCACATGCATGTTTTAGCTGAAGGAAGAATACCTTAAACCTGGGTAGTTGAAACCCGTGGAATGGGTACCATGCAATATGATTTCAAAGGGTCTTCATTTGCTCACCGAACCTCTCCAATCCTATCACTGCTGCGTTTATGCCCCTGTACACATGTTTCATTCTCTTTCAGAGACATAGCAATCCATAGGTTTTAAGATACTTACTAGTCAGGTACATTCTTAGGTGTTTAATATGCGGTGTTGAGTCCATTTCGTTGAGCAAGGAGTAGCTCTTGTCTATTCCATATTTGGCTTAAGGAACTTTATCTGTGCTCATTTCAATCTCTGGTTTTATGCAGCACCCCAACTCACCTTTACCCTTAAGCAAGCATAAGTTGGTTTTCTAAATTTGAGACCCTGTTCTGTTCTGTAATTCAGTTCCTGTGTAGCCAAGTTTACATTCCGTGTATTACTGATATCTTATGATGTTTCTTTTTCTGTGTGACTTACTTCAGTTAGAATCATCATACCTGAATCCACTCATTGTGCTGCTAAGGGCCTGATGACACAGATTTCATTGCTGAGTGATATTGCTTTGTAAGTAAATACCACAACTTCTTTATCCATTTTTCACTTTCTGCGATGTTGAACTTGTACTGTAAACGAGGTTCTTGTAAACAGAGCCGTTCCAAACTTTGGGGTGGCTGTGTCTTTTTGATTTTAATTTCCCTAAGCTATAGGACCATAAGTGGAAGTGCCCTAGGTTCTGTTGCTTTGTTTTTTAGATGTTTCAGGAAACACCATACACTTCTCCCGAGTGGTTGTTGGCAATTTACATCCCGCCCATCAGCATAACAAGGCTCCCAGTTCTCCATGGCCTGTCCTGCCTTTCTGGATTTTACACTTTTTTCAGATGGCCCTTTTGACCGGGGGGAAGTGAGACTTCATTGTAGTGCAGATTTCCTTTGCAAGCTTGCTTGGTTGGCCAAAAAGGGCGTATGCGTTTTTTCCTGAATATATTCAGGAAAAAACTCATACGCCCTTTTCGGCCAAGTGCATCATTGTGGACGTTCTGCCCATTTTCCTATGCTTTCAATGCAATTCCAGTCTACCTCCTGAAATCGGTTTCCTGCAATTCTGCCCCGCTTTCAAGTCCTCTTGGCAACCTTACTTCAGTCTATTTTTGGACGATAGCTGTCATTTATAACTCTGCAGGTTTGTGAATTACAGTGCCCCTGAGCTCCTTTCTTCAACTCGGTTTCTTTTGAGCTGGCCGCAACACCGCAGGATGGCTTCAGGCCCTAATCTGGTTCCGGTACGGCACGCTGAGCCTTTGTTTATTTCCTCTTCCTGGTGGGAAATGAGAGTTAAATTTGCCCGTCCAGACACCTCCAGCTAGCCTCTCATTGGTTCTCGCTATTCCTGTTCATCTTCCGCAGAAATTGCAAACTGGGCCAAACAGGAGGTTAAAGGCGCTGACTCTCCAAGTGGGGAGAGTGTTAGTAAAGCGTCTGGAATGTTGCACCCGAGTACCAGGGGAGGAAAACTGAGACATATTTGAACACGTCTCCCGTTCACATGGTTGATCATACTTGGGTTCCACATGCATATTTTAGCTGAAGGAAGAATACCTTAAACCTGGAGAGTTGAGACCCGTGTAATGGGTACCATGCAATATGATTTCAAAGGGTCTTCATTTGCTCACCGAACCTCTCCAATCCTATCACTGCTGCGTTTATGCCCCTGTACACATGCTTGATTCTCTTTCGGAGACATAGCAATCCATAGGTTTTAAGATACTTACTAGTCAGGTACATTCTTAGGCGTTTAATATGCGGTGTTGAGTCCATTTCATTGAGCAAGGAGTAGCTCTTGTCTATTCCATATTTGACTTAAGGAACTTTATCTGTGCTCATTTCAATCTCTGGTTTTATGCAGCACCCCAACTCACCTTTACCCTTAAGCAAGCATAAGTTGGTTTTCTAAATTTGAGACCCTGTTCTGTTTTGGAATGCAGTTCCTGTGTAGCCAAGTTTACATTCCGTGTATTAGTGATATCTTATGATGTTTCTTTTTCTGTGTGACTTATTTCAGTTAGAATCATCGTACCTGAATCCACTCATTATGCTGCTACGGGCCTGATGACATAGATTGCATTGCTGAGTGATACTGCATTGTACGTAAGTACCACAAGTTCTTCATCCATTTTTCACTTTCTGTGATATTGAACTTGTACGGTAAACGAGGTTCTTGTAAACGGAGGCGTCCCAAACTTTGGGGTGGCTGTGTCTTTTTGATTTTAATTTCCCTAAGCTATAGGACCATAAGTGGAAGTGCCCTAGGCTCTGTTGCTTTGTTTTTTAGATGTTTCAGGAAACACCATACACTTCTCCCGAGTGGTTGTTGGCAATTTACATCCCGCCCATCAGCATAACAAGGCTCCCAGTTCTCCATGGCCTGTCCTGCCTTTCTGGATTTTACACTTTTTTCAGATGGCCCTTTTGACCGGGGGGAAGTGAGACTTCATTGTAGTGCAGATTTCCTTTGCAAGCTTGCTTGGTTGGCCAAAAAGGGCGTATGCGTTTTTTCCTGAATATATTCAGGAAAAAACGCATACGCCCTTTTTGGCCAAGTGCATCATTGTGGACGTTCTGCCTCTTTTCCTATGCTTTCAATGCAATTCCAGTCTACCTCCTGAAATCGGTTTCCTGCAATTCTGCCCCGCTTTCAAGTCCTCTTGGCAGCCTTACTTCAGTCTATTTTTGGACGATAGCTGTCATTTATAACTCTGCAGGTTTGTGAATTACAGTGCCCCTGAGCTCCTTTCTTCAACTCGCTTTCTTGTGACCTGGCCGCAACACCGCAGGATGGCTTCAGGCCCTAATCTGGTTCCGGCCCGGCATGCTGAGCCTTTGGTTAATTCCTCTTCCTGGTGGGAAATGAGAGTTAAATTTGCCCGTCCAGACACCTCCAGCTAGCCTCTCATTGGTTCTCGCTATTCCTGTTCATCTTCCGCAGAAATTGCAAACTGGGCCAAACAGGAGGTTAATGGGACTGACTCTCCAAGTGGGGAGAGTGTTAGTAAAGCGTCTGGAATGTTGCACCCGAGTACCAGGGTACGAAAACTGAGACATATTTGAACACGTCTCCCGATCACATGGTTGATCATACTCTAGGTTCCACATGCATGATTTAGCTGAAGGAAGAATACCTTAAACCTGGGTAGTTGAAACCCGTGGAATGGGTACCATGCAATATGATTTCAAAGGGTCTTCATTTGCTCACCGAACCTCTCCAATCCTATCACTGCTGCGTTTATGCCCCTGTACACATGTTTGATTCTCTTTCAGAGACATAGCAATCCATAGGTTTTAAGATACTTACTAGTCAGGTACATTCTTAGGTGTTTAATATGCGGTGTTGAGTCCATTTCGTTGAGCAAGGAGTAGCTCTTGTCTATTCCATATTTGACTTAAGGAACTTTATCTGTGCTCATTTCAATCTCTGGTTTTATGCAGCACCCCAACTCACCTTTACCCTTAAGCAAGCATAAGTTGGTTTTCTAAATTTGAGACCCTGTTCTGTTCTGTAATTCAGTTCCTGTGTAGCCAAGTTTACATTCCGTGTATTAGTGATATCTTATGATGTTTCTTTTTCTGTGTGACTTACTTCAGTTAGAATCATCATACCTGAATCCACTCATTGTGCTGCTAAGGGCCTGATGACACAGATTTCATTGCTGAGTGATATTGCTTTGTAAGTAAATACCACAACTTCTTTATCCATTTTTCACTTTCTGCGATGTTGAACTTGTACTGTAAACGAGGTTCTTGTAAACAGAGCCGTTCCAAACTTTGGGGTGGCTGTGTCTTTTTGATTTTAATTTCCCTAAGCTATAGGACCATAAGTGGAAGTGCCCTAGGTTCTGTTGCTTTGTTTTTTAGATGTTTCAGGAAACACCATACACTTCTCCCGAGTGGTTGTTGGCAATTTACATCCCACCCATCAGCATAACAAGGCTCCCAGTTCTCCATGGCCTGTCCTGCCTTTCTGGATTTTACACTTTTTTCAGATGGCCCTTTTGACCGGGGGGAAGTGAGACTTCATTGTAGTGCAGATTTCCTTTGCAAGCTTGCTTGGTTGGCCAAAAAGGGCGTATGCGTTTTTTCCTGAATATATTCAGGAAAAAACTCATACGCCCTTTTTGGCCAAGTGCATCATTGTGGACGTTCTGCCTCTTTTCCTATGCTTTCAATGCAATTCCAGTCTACCTCCTGAAATCGGTTTCCTGCAATTCTGCCCCGCTTTCAAGTCCTCTTGGCAACCTTACTTCAGTCTATTTTTGGACGATAGCTGTCATTTATAACTCTGCAGGTTTTTGAATTACAGTGCCCCTGAGCTCCTTTCTTCAACTCGGTTTCTTTTGAGCTGGCCGCAACACCGCAGGATGGCTTCAGGCCCTAATCTGTTTCCGGTACGGCACGCTGAGCCTTTGGTTATTTCCTCTTCCTGGTGGGAAATGAGAGTTAAATTTGCCCGTCCAGACACCTCCAGCTAGCCTCTCATTGGTTCTCGCTATTCCTGTTCATCTTCCGCAGAAATTGCAAACTGGGCCAAACAGGAGGTTAAAGGCGCTGACTCTCCAAGTGGGGAGAGTGTTAGTAAAGCGTCTGGAATGTTGCACCCGAGTACCAGGGGAGGAAAACTGAGACATATTTGAACACGTCTCCCGTTCACATGGTTGATCATACTTGGGTTCCACATGCATGTTTTAGCTGAAGGAAGAATACCTTAAACCTGGAGAGTTGAGACCCGTGTAATGGGTACCATGCAATATGATTTCAAAGGGTCTTCATTTGCTCACCGAACCTCTCCAATCCTATCACTGCTGCGTTTATGCCCCTGTACACATGCTTGATTCTCTTTCGGAGACATAGCAATCCATAGGTTTTAAGATACTTACTAGTCAGGTACATTCTTAGGCGTTTAATATGCGGTGTTGAGTCCATTTCGTTGAGCAAGGAGTAGCTCTTGTCTATTCCATATTTGACTTAAGGAACTTTATCTGTGCTCATTTCAATCTCTGGTTTTATGCAGCACCCCAACTCACCTTTACCCTTAAGCAAGCATAAGTTGGTTTTCTAAATTTGAGACCCTGTTCTGTTCTGTAATTCAGTTCCTGTGTAGCCAAGTTTACATTCCGTGTATTACTGATATCTTATGATGTTTCTTTTTCTGTGTGACTTACTTCAGTTAGAATCATCATACCTGAATCCACTCATTGTGCTGCTAAGGGCCTGATGACACAGATTTCATTGCTGAGTGATATTGCTTTGTAAGTAAATACCACAACTTCTTTATCCATTTTTCACTTTCTGCGATGTTGAACTTGTACTGTAAACGAGGTTCTTGTAAACAGAGGCGCCCCAAACTTTGGGGTGGCTGTGTCTTTTTGATTTTAATTTCCCTAAGCTATAGGACCATAAGTGGCAGTGCCCTAGGCTCTGTTGCTTTGTTTTTTAGATGTTTCAGGAAACACCATACACTTCTCCCGAGTGGTTGTTGGCAATTTACATCCCGCCCATCAGCATAACAAGGCTCCCAGTTCTCCATGGCCTGTCCTGCCTTTCTGGATTTTACACTTTTTTCAGATGGCCCTTTTGACCGGGGGGAAGTGAGACTTCATTGTAGTGCAGATTTCCTTTGCAAGCTTGCTTGGTTGGCCAAAAAGGGCGTATGCGTTTTTTCCTGAATATATTCAGGAAAAAACGCATACGCCCTTTTTGGCCAAGTGCATCATTGTGGACGTTCTGCCTCTTTTCCTATGCTTTCAATGCAATTCCAGTCTACCTCCTGAAATCGGTTTCCTGCAATTCTGCCCCGCTTTCAAGTCCTCTTGGCAGCCTTACTTCAGTCTATTTTTGGACGATAGCTGTCATTTATAACTCTGCAGGTTTGTGAATTACAGTGCCCCTGAGCTCCTTTCTTCAACTCGCTTTCTCTTGAGCTGGCCGCAACACCGCAGGATGGCTTCAGGCCCTAATCTGGTTCCGGCCCGGCATGCTGAGCCTTTGGTTAATTCCTCTTCCTGGTGGGAAATGAGAGTTAAATTTGCCCGTCCAGACACCTCCAGCTAGCCTCTCATTGGTTCTCGCTATTCCTGTTCATCTTCCGCAGAAATTGCAAACTGGGCCAAACAGGAGGTTAAAGGGACTGACTCTCCAAGTGGGGAGAGTGTTAGTAAAGCGCCTGGAATGTTGCACCCGAGTACCAGGGTACGAAAACTGAGACATATTTGAACACGTCTCCCGATCACATGGTTGATCATACTCTAGGTACCACATGCATGTTTTAGCTGAAGGAAGAATACCTTAAACCTGGGTAGGTGAAACCCGTGGAATGGGTACCATGCAATATGACTTCAAAGGGTCTTCATTTGCTCACCGAACCTCTCCAATCCTATCACTGCTGCGTTTATGCCCCTGTACACATGCTTGATTCTCTTTCGGAGGCATAGCAATCCATAGGTTTTAAGATACGTACTAGTCAGGTACATTCTTAGGCGTTTAATATGCGGTGTTGAGTCCATTTCGTTGAGCAAGGAGTAGCTCTTGTCTATTCCATATTTGACTTAAGGAACTTTATCTGTGCTCATTTCAATCTCTGGTTTTATGCAGCACCCCAACTCACCTTTACCATTAAGCAAGCATAAGTTGGTTTTCTAAATTTGAGTCCCTGTTCTGTTCTGTAATTCAGTTCCTGTGTAGCCAAGTTTACATTCCATGTATTACTGATATCTTATGATGTTTCTTTTTCTGTGTGACTTACTTCAGTTAGAATCATCATACCTGAATCCACTCATTGTGTTGCTAAGGGCCTGATGACACAGATTTCATTGCTGAGTGATATTGCTTTGTAAGTAAATACCACAACTTCTTTATCCATTTTTCACTTTCTGCGATGTTGAACTTGTACTGTAAACGAGGTTGTTGTAAACAGAGGCGTCCCAAACTTTGGGGTGGCTGTTTTTTTTTGATTTTAATTTCCCTAAGCTATAGGACCATAAGTGGCAGTGCCCTAGGCTCTGTTGCTTTGTTTTTTAGATGTTTCAGGAAACACCATACACTTCTCCCGAGTGTCTGTTGGCAATTTACATCCCGCCCATCAGCATAACAAGGCTCCCAGTTCTCCATGGCCTGTCCTACCTTTCTGGATTTTACACTTTTTTCAGATGGCCCTTTTGACCAGGGGGAAGTGAGACTTCATTGTAGTGCAGATTTCCTTCGCTAGTTTGCTTGGTTGGCCAAAAAGGGCGTATGCGTTTTTTCCTGAATATATTCAGGAAAAAACGCATACGCCCTTTTTGGCCAAGTGCATCATTGTGGACGTTCTGCCTCTTTTCCTATGCTTTCAATGCAATTCCAGTCTACCTCCTGAAATCGGTTTCCTGCAATTCTGCCCCGCTTTCAAGTCCTCTTGGCAGCCTTACTTCAGTCTATTTTTGGACGATAGCTGTCATTTATAACTCTGCAGGTTTGTGAATTACAGTGCCCCTGAGCTGCTTTCTTCAACTCGCTTTCTTTTGAGCTGGCCGCAACACCGCAGGATGGCTTCAGGCCCTAATCTGGTTCCGGCCCGGCATGCTGAGCCTTTGGTTAATTCCTCTTCCTGGTGGGAAATGAGAGTTAAATTTGCCCGTCCAGACACCTCCAGCTAGCCTCTCATTGGTTCTCGCTATTCCTGTTCATCTTCCGCAGAAATTGCAAACTGGGCCAAACAGGATGTTAAAGGGACTGACTCTCCAAGTGGGGAGAGTGTTAGTAAAGCGTCTGGAAATTTGCACCCGAGTACCAGGGGAGGAAAACTGAGACATATCTGAACACGTCTCCCGATCACATGGTTGATCATACTCTAGGTTCCACATGCATGTTTTAGCTGAAGGAAGAATACCTTAAACCTGGGTAGTTGAAACCCGTGGAATGGGTACCATGCAATATGACTTCAAAGGGTCTTCATCTGCTCACCGAACCTCTCCAATCCTATCACTGCTGCGTTTATGCCCCTGTACACATGCTTGATTCTCTTTCGGAGACATAGCAATCCATAGGTTTTAAGATACTTACTAGTCAGGTACATTCTTAGGCGTTTAATATGGGGTGTTGAGTCCATTTCGTTGAGCAAGGAGTAGCTCTTGTCTATTCCATATTTGGCTTAAGGAACTTTATCTGTGCTCATTTCAATCTCTGGTTTTATGCAGCACCCCAACTCACCTTTACCCTTAAGCAAGAATACGTTGGTTTTCTAAATTTGAGACCCTGTTCTGTTCTGTAATTCAGTTCCTGTGTAGCCAAGTTTACATTCCGTGTATTACTGATATCTTATGATGTTTCTTTTTCTGTGTGACTTACTTCAGTTAGAATCATCATACCTGAATCCACTCATTGTGCTGCTAAGGGCCTGATGACACAGATTTCATTGCTGAGTGATATTGCTTTGTAAGTAAATACCACAACTTCTTTATCCATTTTTCACTTTCTGCGATGTTGAACTTGTACTGTAAACGAGGTTCTTGTAAACAGAGGCGCCCCAAACTTTGGGGTGGCTGTGTCTTTTTGATTTTAATTTCCCTAAGCTATAGGACCATAAGTGGAAGTGCCCTAGGTTCTGTTGCTTTGTTTTTTAGATGTTTCAGGAAACACCATACACTTCTCCCGAGTGGTTGTTGGCAATTTACATCCCGCCCTTCAGCATAACAAGGCTCCCAGTTCTCCATGGCCTGTCCTGCCTTTCTAGATTTTACACTTTTTTCAGATGGCCCTTTTGACCAGGGGGAAGTGAGACTTCATTGTAGTGCAGATTTCCTTTGCAAGCTTGCTTGGTTGGCCAAAAAGGGCGTATGCGTTTTTTCCTGAATATATTCAGGAAAAAACGCATACGCCCTTTTTGGCCAAGTGCATCATTGTGGACGTTCTGCCTCTTTTCCTATGCTTTCAATGCAATTCCAGTCTACCTCCTGAAATCGGTTTCCTGCAATTCTGCCCCGCTTTCAAGTCCTCTTGGCAGCCTTACTTCAGTCTATTTTTGGACGATAGCTGTCATTTATAACTCTGCAGGTTTGTGAATTACAGTGCCCCTGAGCTCCTTTATTCAACTTGCTTTCTTGTGACCTGGCCGCAACACCGCAGGCTGGCTTCAGGCCCTAATCTGGTTCCGGCACGGCATGCTGAGCCTTTGGTTATTTCCTCTTCATGGTGGGAAATGAGAGTTAAATTTGCCCGTCCAGACACCTCCAGTTAGCCTCTCATTGGTTCTCGCTATTCCTGTTCATCTTCCGCAGAAATTGCAAACTGGGCCAAACAGGAGGTTAAAGGCGCTGACTCTCCAAGTGGGGAGAGTGTTAGTAAAGCGTCTGGAATGTTGCACCCGAGTACCAGGGGAGGAAAACTGAGACATATTTCAACACGTCTCCCGTTCACATGGTTGATCATACTTGGGTTCCACATGCATGTTTTAGCTGAAGGAAGAATACCTTAAACCTGGGTAGTTGAAACCCGTGGAATGGGTACCATGCAATATGATTTCAAAGGGTCTTCATTTGCTCACCGAACCTCTCCAATCCTATCACTGCTGCGTTTATGCCCCTGTACACATGTTTCATTCTCTTTCAGAGACATAGCAATCCATAGGTTTTAAGATACTTACTAGTCAGGTACATTCTTAGGTGTTTAATATGCGGTGTTGAGTCCATTTCGTTGAGCAAGGAGTAGCTCTTGTCTATTCCATATTTGGCTTAAGGAACTTTATCTGTGCTCATTTCAATCTCTGGTTTTATGCAGCACCCCAACTCACCTTTACCCTTAAGCAAGCATAAGTTGGTTTTCTAAATTTGAGACCCTGTTCTGTTCTGTAATTCAGTTCCTGTGTAGCCAAGTTTACATTCCGTGTATTACTGATATCTTATGATGTTTCTTTTTCTGTGTGACTTACTTCAGTTAGAATCATCATACCTGAATCCACTCATTGTGCTGCTAAGGGCCTGATGACACAGATTTCATTGCTGAGTGATATTGCTTTGTAAGTAAATACCACAACTTCTTTATCCATTTTTCACTTTCTGCGATGTTGAACTTGTACTGTAAACGAGGTTCTTGTAAACAGAGCCGTTCCAAACTTTGGGGTGGCTGTGTCTTTTTGATTTTAATTTCCCTAAGCTATAGGACCATAAGTGGAAGTGCCCTAGGTTCTGTTGCTTTGTTTTTTAGATGTTTCAGGAAACACCATACACTTCTCCCGAGTGGTTGTTGGCAATTTACATCCCGCCCATCAGCATAACAAGGCTCCCAGTTCTCCATGGCCTGTCCTGCCTTTCTGGATTTTACACTTTTTTCAGATGGCCCTTTTGACCGGGGGGAAGTGAGACTTCATTGTAGTGCAGATTTCCTTTGCAAGCTTGCTTGGTTGGCCAAAAAGGGCGTATGCGTTTTTTCCTGAATATATTCAGGAAAAAACTCATACGCCCTTTTCGGCCAAGTGCATCATTGTGGACGTTCTGCCCATTTTCCTATGCTTTCAATGCAATTCCAGTCTACCTCCTGAAATCGGTTTCCTGCAATTCTGCCCCGCTTTCAAGTCCTCTTGGCAACCTTACTTCAGTCTATTTTTGGACGATAGCTGTCATTTATAACTCTGCAGGTTTGTGAATTACAGTGCCCCTGAGCTCCTTTCTTCAACTCGGTTTCTTTTGAGCTGGCCGCAACACCGCAGGATGGCTTCAGGCCCTAATCTGGTTCCGGTACGGCACGCTGAGCCTTTGTTTATTTCCTCTTCCTGGTGGGAAATGAGAGTTAAATTTGCCCGTCCAGACACCTCCAGCTAGCCTCTCATTGGTTCTCGCTATTCCTGTTCATCTTCCGCAGAAATTGCAAACTGGGCCAAACAGGAGGTTAAAGGCGCTGACTCTCCAAGTGGGGAGAGTGTTAGTAAAGCGTCTGGAATGTTGCACCCGAGTACCAGGGGAGGAAAACTGAGACATATTTGAACACATCTCCCGTTCACATGGTTGATCATACTTGGGTTCCACATGCATATTTTAGCTGAAGGAAGAATACCTTAAACCTGGAGAGTTGAGACCCGTGTAATGGGTACCATGCAATATGATTTCAAAGGGTCTTCATTTGCTCACCGAACCTCTCCAATCCTATCACTGCTGCGTTTATGCCCCTGTACACATGCTTGATTCTCTTTCGGAGACATAGCAATCCATAGGTTTTAAGATACTTACTAGTCAGGTACATTCTTAGGCGTTTAATATGCGGTGTTGAGTCCATTTCATTGAGCAAGGAGTAGCTCTTGTCTATTCCATATTTGACTTAAGGAACTTTATCTGTGCTCATTTCAATCTCTGGTTTTATGCAGCACCCCAACTCACCTTTACCCTTAAGCAAGCATAAGTTGGTTTTCTAAATTTGAGACCCTGTTCTGTTTTGGAATGCAGTTCCTGTGTAGCCAAGTTTACATTCCGTGTATTAGTGATATCTTATGATGTTTCTTTTTCTGTGTGACTTATTTCAGTTAGAATCATCGTACCTGAATCCACTCATTATGCTGCTACGGGCCTGATGACATAGATTGCATTGCTGAGTGATACTGCATTGTACGTAAGTACCACAAGTTCTTTATCCATTTTTCACTTTCTGTGATATTGAACTTGTACGGTAAACGAGGTTCTTGTAAACGGAGGCGTCCCAAACTTTGGGGTGGCTGTGTCTTTTTGATTTTAATTTCCCTAAGCTATAGGACCATAAGTGGAAGTGCCCTAGGCTCTGTTGCTTTGTTTTTTAGATGTTTCAGGAAACACCATACACTTCTCCCGAGTGTCTGTTGGCAATTTACATCCCGCCCATCAGCATAACAAGGCTCCCAGTTCTCCATGGCCTGTCCTGCCTTTCTGGATTTTACACTTTTTTCAGATGGCCCTTTTGACCGGGGGGAAGTGAGACTTCATTGTAGTGCAGATTTCCTTTGCAAGCTTGCTTGGTTGGCCAAAAAGGGCGTATGCGTTTTTTCCTGAATATATTCAGGAAAAAACGCATACGCCCTTTTTGGCCAAGTGCATCATTGTGGACGTTCTGCCTCTTTTCCTATGCTTTCAATGCAATTCCAGTCTACCTCCTGAAATCGGTTTCCTGCAATTCTGCCCCGCTTTCAAGTCCTCTTGGCAGCCTTACTTCAGTCTATTTTTGGACGATAGCTGTCATTTATAACTCTGCAGGTTTGTGAATTACAGTGCCCCTGAGCTCCTTTCTTCAACTCGCTTTCTTGTGACCTGGCCGCAACACCGCAGGATGGCTTCAGGCCCTAATCTGGTTCCGGCCCGGCATGCTGAGCCTTTGGTTAATTCCTCTTCCTGGTGGGAAATGAGAGTTAAATTTGCCCGTCCAGACACCTCCAGCTAGCCTCTCATTGGTTCTCGCTATTCCTGTTCATCTTCCGCAGAAATTGCAAACTGGGCCAAACAGGAGGTTAATGGGACTGACTCTCCAAGTGGGGAGAGTGTTAGTAAAGCGTCTGGAATGTTGCACCCGAGTACCAGGGTACGAAAACTGAGACATATTTGAACACGTCTCCCGATCACATGGTTGATCATACTCTAGGTTCCACATGCATGATTTAGCTGAAGGAAGAATACCTTAAACCTGGGTAGTTGAAACCCGTGGAATGGGTACCATGCAATATGACTTCAAAGGGTCTTCATCTGCTCACCGAACCTCTCCAATCCTATCACTGCTGCGTTTATGCCCCTGTACACATGCTTGATTCTCTTTCGGAGACATAGCAATCCATAGGTTTTAAGATACTTACTAGTCAGGTACATTCTTAGGCGTTTAATATGGGGTGTTGAGTCCATTTCGTTGAGCAAGGAGTAGCTCTTGTCTATTCCATATTTGGCTTAAGGAACTTTATCTGTGCTCATTTCAATCTCTGGTTTTATGCAGCACCCCAACTCACCTTTACCCTTAAGCAAGAATACGTTGGTTTTCTAAATTTGAGACCCTGTTCTGTTCTGTAATTCAGTTCCTGTGTAGCCAAGTTTCCATTCCGTGTATTACTGATATCTTATGATGTTTCTTTTTCTGTGTGACTTATTTCAGTTAGAATCATCATACCTGAATCCACTCATTGTGCTGCTAAGGGCCTGATGACACAGATTTCATTGCTGAGTGATATTGCTTTGTAAGTAAATACCACAACTTCTTTATCCATTTTTCACTTTCTGCGATGTTGAACTTGTACTGTAAACGAGGTTCTTGTAAACAGAGCCGTTCCAAACTTTGGGGTGGCTGTGTCTTTTTGATTTTAATTTCCCTAAGCTATAGGACCATAAGTGGAAGTGCCCTAGGTTCTGTTGCTTTGTTTTTTAGATGTTTCAGGAAACACCATACACTTCTCCCGAGTGGTTGTTGGCAATTTACATCCCGCCCTTCAGCATAACAAGGCTCCCAGTTCTCCATGGCCTGTCCTGCCTTTCTAGATTTTACACTTTTTTCAGATGGCCCTTTTGACCAGGGGGAAGTGAGACTTCATTGTAGTGCAGATTTCCTTTGCAAGCTTGCTTGGTTGGCCAAAAAGGGCGTATGCGTTTTTTCCTGAATATATTCAGGAAAAAACGCATACGCCCTTTTTGGCCAAGTGCATCATTGTGGACGTTCTGCCTCTTTTCCTATGCTTTCAATGCAATTCCAGTCTACCTCCTGAAATCGGTTTCCTGCAATTCTGCCCCGCTTTCAAGTCCTCTTGGCAGCCTTACTTCAGTCTATTTTTGGACGATAGCTGTCATTTATAACTCTGCAGGTTTGTGAATTACAGTGCCCCTGAGCTCCTTTATTCAACTTGCTTTCTTGTGACCTGGCCGCAACACCGCAGGCTGGCTTCAGGCCCTAATCTGGTTCCGGCACGGCATGCTGAGCCTTTGGTTATTTCCTCTTCATGGTGGGAAATGAGAGTTAAATTTGCCCGTCCAGACACCTCCAGTTAGCCTCTCATTGGTTCTCGCTATTCCTGTTCATCTTCCGCAGAAATTGCAAACTGGGCCAAACAGGAGGTTAAAGGCGCTGACTCTCCAAGTGGGGAGAGTGTTAGTAAAGCGTCTGGAATGTTGCACCCGAGTACCAGGGGAGGAAAACTGAGACATATTTCAACACGTCTCCCGTTCACATGGTTGATCATACTTGGGTTCCACATGCATGTTTTAGCTGAAGGAAGAATACCTTAAACCTGGGTAGTTGAAACCCGTGGAATGGGTACCATGCAATATGATTTCAAAGGGTCTTCATTTGCTCACCGAACCTCTCCAATCCTATCACTGCTGCGTTTATGCCCCTGTACACATGTTTCATTCTCTTTCAGAGACATAGCAATCCATAGGTTTTAAGATACTTACTAGTCAGGTACATTCTTAGGTGTTTAATATGCGGTGTTGAGTCCATTTCGTTGAGCAAGGAGTAGCTCTTGTCTATTCCATATTTGGCTTAAGGAACTTTATCTGTGCTCATTTCAATCTCTGGTTTTATGCAGCACCCCAACTCACCTTTACCCTTAAGCAAGCATAAGTTGGTTTTCTAAATTTGAGACCCTGTTCTGTTCTGTAATTCAGTTCCTGTGTAGCCAAGTTTACATTCCGTGTATTACTGATATCTTATGATGTTTCTTTTTCTGTGTGACTTACTTCAGTTAGAATCATCATACCTGAATCCACTCATTGTGCTGCTAAGGGCCTGATGACACAGATTTCATTGCTGAGTGATATTGCTTTGTAAGTAAATACCACAACTTCTTTATCCATTTTTCACTTTCTGCGATGTTGAACTTGTACTGTAAACGAGGTTCTTGTAAACAGAGCCGTTCCAAACTTTGGGGTGGCTGTGTCTTTTTGATTTTAATTTCCCTAAGCTATAGGACCATAAGTGGAAGTGCCCTAGGTTCTGTTGCTTTGTTTTTTAGATGTTTCAGGAAACACCATACACTTCTCCCGAGTGGTTGTTGGCAATTTACATCCCGCCCATCAGCATAACAAGGCTCCCAGTTCTCCATGGCCTGTCCTGCCTTTCTGGATTTTACACTTTTTTCAGATGGCCCTTTTGACCGGGGGGAAGTGAGACTTCATTGTAGTGCAGATTTCCTTTGCAAGCTTGCTTGGTTGGCCAAAAAGGGCGTATGCGTTTTTTCCTGAATATATTCAGGAAAAAACTCATACGCCCTTTTCGGCCAAGTGCATCATTGTGGACGTTCTGCCCATTTTCCTATGCTTTCAATGCAATTCCAGTCTACCTCCTGAAATCGGTTTCCTGCAATTCTGCCCCGCTTTCAAGTCCTCTTGGCAACCTTACTTCAGTCTATTTTTGGACGATAGCTGTCATTTATAACTCTGCAGGTTTGTGAATTACAGTGCCCCTGAGCTCCTTTCTTCAACTCGGTTTCTTTTGAGCTGGCCGCAACACCGCAGGATGGCTTCAGGCCCTAATCTGGTTCCGGTACGGCACGCTGAGCCTTTGTTTATTTCCTCTTCCTGGTGGGAAATGAGAGTTAAATTTGCCCGTCCAGACACCTCCAGCTAGCCTCTCATTGGTTCTCGCTATTCCTGTTCATCTTCCGCAGAAATTGCAAACTGGGCCAAACAGGAGGTTAAAGGCGCTGACTCTCCAAGTGGGGAGAGTGTTAGTAAAGCGTCTGGAATGTTGCACCCGAGTACCAGGGGAGGAAAACTGAGACATATTTGAACACATCTCCCGTTCACATGGTTGATCATACTTGGGTTCCACATGCATATTTTAGCTGAAGGAAGAATACCTTAAACCTGGAGAGTTGAGACCCGTGTAATGGGTACCATGCAATATGATTTCAAAGGGTCTTCATTTGCTCACCGAACCTCTCCAATCCTATCACTGCTGCGTTTATGCCCCTGTACACATGCTTGATTCTCTTTCGGAGACATAGCAATCCATAGGTTTTAAGATACTTACTAGTCAGGTACATTCTTAGGCGTTTAATATGCGGTGTTGAGTCCATTTCATTGAGCAAGGAGTAGCTCTTGTCTATTCCATATTTGACTTAAGGAACTTTATCTGTGCTCATTTCAATCTCTGGTTTTATGCAGCACCCCAACTCACCTTTACCCTTAAGCAAGCATAAGTTGGTTTTCTAAATTTGAGACCCTGTTCTGTTTTGGAATGCAGTTCCTGTGTAGCCAAGTTTACATTCCGTGTATTAGTGATATCTTATGATGTTTCTTTTTCTGTGTGACTTATTTCAGTTAGAATCATCGTACCTGAATCCACTCATTATGCTGCTACGGGCCTGATGACATAGATTGCATTGCTGAGTGATACTGCATTGTACGTAAGTACCACAAGTTCTTTATCCATTTTTCACTTTCTGTGATATTGAACTTGTACGGTAAACGAGGTTCTTGTAAACGGAGGCGTCCCAAACTTTGGGGTGGCTGTGTCTTTTTGATTTTAATTTCCCTAAGCTATAGGACCATAAGTGGAAGTGCCCTAGGCTCTGTTGCTTTGTTTTTTAGATGTTTCAGGAAACACCATACACTTCTCCCGAGTGTCTGTTGGCAATTTACATCCCGCCCATCAGCATAACAAGGCTCCCAGTTCTCCATGGCCTGTCCTGCCTTTCTGGATTTTACACTTTTTTCAGATGGCCCTTTTGACCGGGGGGAAGTGAGACTTCATTGTAGTGCAGATTTCCTTTGCAAGCTTGCTTGGTTGGCCAAAAAGGGCGTATGCGTTTTTTCCTGAATATATTCAGGAAAAAACGCATACGCCCTTTTTGGCCAAGTGCATCATTGTGGACGTTCTGCCTCTTTTCCTATGCTTTCAATGCAATTCCAGTCTACCTCCTGAAATCGGTTTCCTGCAATTCTGCCCCGCTTTCAAGTCCTCTTGGCAGCCTTACTTCAGTCTATTTTTGGACGATAGCTGTCATTTATAACTCTGCAGGTTTGTGAATTACAGTGCCCCTGAGCTCCTTTCTTCAACTCGCTTTCTTGTGACCTGGCCGCAACACCGCAGGATGGCTTCAGGCCCTAATCTGGTTCCGGCCCGGCATGCTGAGCCTTTGGTTAATTCCTCTTCCTGGTGGGAAATGAGAGTTAAATTTGCCCGTCCAGACACCTCCAGCTAGCCTCTCATTGGTTCTCGCTATTCCTGTTCATCTTCCGCAGAAATTGCAAACTGGGCCAAACAGGAGGTTAATGGGACTGACTCTCCAAGTGGGGAGAGTGTTAGTAAAGCGTCTGGAATGTTGCACCCGAGTACCAGGGTACGAAAACTGAGACATATTTGAACACGTCTCCCGATCACATGGTTGATCATACTCTAGGTTCCACATGCATGATTTAGCTGAAGGAAGAATACCTTAAACCTGGGTAGTTGAAACCCGTGGAATGGGTACCATGCAATATGATTTCAAAGGGTCTTCATTTGCTCACCGAACCTCTCCAATCCTATCACTGCTGCGTTTATGCCCCTGTACACATGTTTGATTCTCTTTCAGAGACATAGCAATCCATAGGTTTTAAGATACTTACTAGTCAGGTACATTCTTAGGTGTTTAATATGCGGTGTTGAGTCCATTTCGTTGAGCAAGGAGTAGCTCTTGTCTATTCCATATTTGACTTAAGGAACTTTATCTGTGCTCATTTCAATCTCTGGTTTTATGCAGCACCCCAACTCACCTTTACCCTTAAGCAAGCATAAGTTGGTTTTCTAAATTTGAGACCCTGTTCTGTTCTGTAATTCAGTTCCTGTGTAGCCAAGTTTACATTCCGTGTATTAGTGATATCTTATGATGTTTCTTTTTCTGTGTGACTTACTTCAGTTAGAATCATCATACCTGAATCCACTCATTGTGCTGCTAAGGGCCTGATGACACAGATTTCATTGCTGAGTGATATTGCTTTGTAAGTAAATACCACAACTTCTTTATCCATTTTTCACTTTCTGCGATGTTGAACTTGTACTGTAAACGAGGTTCTTGTAAACAGAGCCGTTCCAAACTTTGGGGTGGCTGTGTCTTTTTGATTTTAATTTCCCTAAGCTATAGGACCATAAGTGGAAGTGCCCTAGGTTCTGTTGCTTTGTTTTTTAGATGTTTCAGGAAACACCATACACTTCTCCCGAGTGGTTGTTGGCAATTTACATCCCACCCATCAGCATAACAAGGCTCCCAGTTCTCCATGGCCTGTCCTGCCTTTCTGGATTTTACACTTTTTTCAGATGGCCCTTTTGACCGGGGGGAAGTGAGACTTCATTGTAGTGCAGATTTCCTTTGCAAGCTTGCTTGGTTGGCCAAAAAGGGCGTATGCGTTTTTTCCTGAATATATTCAGGAAAAAACTCATACGCCCTTTTTGGCCAAGTGCATCATTGTGGACGTTCTGCCTCTTTTCCTATGCTTTCAATGCAATTCCAGTCTACCTCCTGAAATCGGTTTCCTGCAATTCTGCCCCGCTTTCAAGTCCTCTTGGCAACCTTACTTCAGTCTATTTTTGGACGATAGCTGTCATTTATAACTCTGCAGGTTTTTGAATTACAGTGCCCCTGAGCTCCTTTCTTCAACTCGGTTTCTTTTGAGCTGGCCGCAACACCGCAGGATGGCTTCAGGCCCTAATCTGTTTCCGGTACGGCACGCTGAGCCTTTGGTTATTTCCTCTTCCTGGTGGGAAATGAGAGTTAAATTTGCCCGTCCAGACACCTCCAGCTAGCCTCTCATTGGTTCTCGCTATTCCTGTTCATCTTCCGCAGAAATTGCAAACTGGGCCAAACAGGAGGTTAAAGGCGCTGACTCTCCAAGTGGGGAGAGTGTTAGTAAAGCGTCTGGAATGTTGCACCCGAGTACCAGGGGAGGAAAACTGAGACATATTTGAACACGTCTCCCGTTCACATGGTTGATCATACTTGGGTTCCACATGCATGTTTTAGCTGAAGGAAGAATACCTTAAACCTGGAGAGTTGAGACCCGTGTAATGGGTACCATGCAATATGATTTCAAAGGGTCTTCATTTGCTCACCGAACCTCTCCAATCCTATCACTGCTGCGTTTATGCCCCTGTACACATGCTTGATTCTCTTTCGGAGACATAGCAATCCATAGGTTTTAAGATACTTACTAGTCAGGTACATTCTTAGGCGTTTAATATGCGGTGTTGAGTCCATTTCGTTGAGCAAGGAGTAGCTCTTGTCTATTCCATATTTGACTTAAGGAACTTTATCTGTGCTCATTTCAATCTCTGGTTTTATGCAGCACCCCAACTCACGTTTACCCTTAAGCAAGCATAAGTTGGTTCTCTAAATTTGAGACCCTGTTCTGTTCTGTAATTCAGTTCCTATGTAGCCAAGTTTACATTCCGTGTATTACTGATATCTTATGATGTTTCTTTTTCTGTGTGACTTATTTCAGTTAGAATCATCATACCTGAATCCACTCATTGTGATGCTAAGGGCCTGATGACATAGATTTCATTGCTGAGTGATATTGCTTTGTAAGTAAATACCACAACTTCTTTATCCATTTTTCACTTTCTGCGATGTTGAACTTGTACTGTAAACGAGGTTCTTGTAAACAGAGGCGTCCCAAACTTTGGGGTGGCTGTGTCTTTTTGATTTTAATTTCCCTAAGCTATAGGACCATAAGTGGAAGTGCCCTAGGCTCTGTTGCTTTGTTTTTTAGATGTTTCAGGAAACACCATACACTTCTCCCGAGTGTCTGTTGGCAATTTACATCCCGCCCATCAGCATAACAAGGCTCCCAGTTCTCCATGGCCTGTCCTGCCTTTCTGGATTTTACACTTTTTTCAGATGGCCCTTTTGACCGGGGGGAAGTGAGACTTCATTGTAGTGCAGATTTCCTTTGCAAGCTTGCTTGGTTGGCCAAAAAGGGCGTATGCGTTTTTTCCTGAATATATTCAGGAAAAAACGCATACGCCCTTTTTGGCCAAGTGCATCATTGTGGACGTTCTGCCTCTTTTCCTATGCTTTCAATGCAATTCCAGTCTACCTCCTGTAATCGGTTTCCTGCAATTCTGCCCCGCTTTCAAGTCCTCTTGGCAGCCTTACTTCAGTCTATTTTTGGACGATAGCTGTCATTTATAACTCTGCAGGTTTGTGAATTACAGTGCCCCTGAGCTCCTTTCTTCAACTCGCTTTCTTGTGAGCTGGCTGCAACACCGCAGGATGGCTTCAGGCCCTAATCTGGTTCCGGCCCGGCATGCGGAGCCTTTGGTTAATTCCTCTTCCTGGTGGGAAATGAGAGTTAAATTTGCCCGTCCAGACACCTCCAGCTAGCCTCTCATTGGTTCTCGCTATTCCTGTTCATCTTCCGCAGAAATTGCAAACTGGGCCAAACAGGAGGTTAAAGGGACTGACTCTCCAAGTGGGGAGAGTGTTAGTAAAGCATCTGGAATGTTGCACCCGAGTACCAGGGGAGGAAAACTGAGACATATTTGAACACGTCTCCCGATCACATGGTTGATCATACTCTAGGTTCCACATGCATGTTTTAGCTGAAGGAAGAATACCTTAAACCTGGGTAGTTGAAACCCGTGGAATGGGTACCATGCAATATGACTTCAAAGGGTCTTCATTTGCTCACCGAACCTCTCCAATCCTATCACTGCAGCGTTTATGCCCCTGTACACATGCTTGATTCTCTTTCGGAGACATAACAATCCATAGGTTGTAAGATACTTACTAGTCAGGTACATTCTTAGGCGTTTAATATGGGGTGTTGAGTCCATTTCGTTGAGCAAGGAGTAGCTCTTGTCTATTCCATATTTGGCTTAAGGAACTTTATCTGTGCTCATTTCAATCTCTGGTTTTATGCAGCACCCCAACTCACCTTTACCCTTAAGCAAGAATAAGTTGGTTTTCTAAATTTGAGACCCTGTTCTGTTTTGGAATGCAGTTCCTGTGTAGCCAAGTTTACATTCCGTGTATTACTGATATCTTATGATGTTTCTTTTTCTGTGTGACTTACTTCAGTTAGAATCATCATACCTGAATCCACTCATTGTGATGCTAAGGGCCTGATGACATAGATTTCATTGCTGAGTGATATTGCTTTGTAAGTAAATACCACAACTTCTTTATCCATTTTTCACTTTCTGCGATATTGAACTTGTACTGTAAATGAGGTTCTTGTAAACAGAGGCGTCCCAAACTTTGGGGTGGCTGTGTCTTTTTGATTTTAATTTCCCTAAGCTATAGGACCATAAGTGGAAGTGCCCTAGGCTCTGTTGCTTTGTTTTTTAGATGTTTCAGGAAACACCATACACTTCTCCCGAGTGTCTGTTGGCAATTTACATCCCGCCCATCAGCATAACAAGGCTCCCAGTTCTCCATGGCCTGTCCTGCCTTTCTGGATTTTACACTTTTTTCAGATGGCCCTTTTGACCGGGGGGAAGTGAGACTTCATTGTAGTGCAGATTTCCTTTGCAAGCTTGCTTGGTTGGCCAAAAAGGGCGTATGCGTTTTTTCCTGAATATATTCAGGAAAAAACGCATACGCCCTTTTTGGCCAAGTGCATCATTGTGGACGTTCTGCCTCTTTTCCTATGCTTTCAATGCAATTCCAGTCTACCTCCTGAAATCGGTTTCCTGCAATTCTGCCCCGCTTTCAAGTCCTCTTGGCAGCCTTACTTCAGTCTATTTTTGGACGATAGCTGTCATTTATAACTCTGCAGGTTTGTGAATTACAGTGCCCCTGAGCTCCTTTCTTCAACTCGCTTTCTTGTGAGCTGGCTGCAACACCGCAGGATGGCTTCAGGCCCTAATCTGGTTCCGGCCCGGCATGCGGAGCCTTTGGTTAATTCCTCTTCCTGGTGGGAAATGAGAGTTAAATTTGCCCGTCCAGACACCTCCAGCTAGCCTCTCATTGGTTCTCGCTATTCTTGTTCATCTTCCGCAGAAATTGCAAACTGGGCCAAACAGGTGGTTAAAGGGACTGACTCTCCAAGTGGGGAGAGTGTTAGTAAAGCACCTGGAATGTTGCACCCGAGTACCAGGGGAGGAAAACTGAGACATATTTGAACACGTCTCCCGATCACATGGTTGATCATACTCTAGGTTCCACATGCATGTTTTAGCTGAAGGAAGAATACCTTAAACCTGGGTAGTTGAAACCCGTGGAATGGGTACCATGCAATATGACTTCAAAGGGTCTTCATTTGCTCACCGAACCTCTCCAATCCTATCACTGCAGCGTTTATGCCCCTGTACACATGCTTGATTCTCTTTCGGAGACATAGCAATCCATAGGTTTTAAGATACTTACTAGTCAGGTACATTCTTAGGCGTTTAATATGCGGTGTTGAGTCCATTTCGTTGAGCAAGGAGTAGCTCTTGTCTATTCCATATTTGACTTAAGGAACTTTATCTGTGCTCATTTCAATCTCTGGTTTTATGCAGCACCCCAACTCACCTTTACCCTTAAGCAAGCATAAGTTGGTTTTCTAAATTTGAGACCCTGTTCTGTTCTGTAATTCAGTTCCTATGTAGCCAAGTTTGCATTCCGTGTATTACTGATATCTTATGATGTTTCTTTTTCTGTGTGACTTACTTCAGTTAGAATCATCATACCTGAATCCACTCATTGTGCTGCTAAGGGCCTGATGACACAGATTTCATTGCTGAGTGATATTGCTTTGTAAGTAAATACCACAACTTCTTTATCCATTTTTCACTTTCTGCGATGTTGAACTTGTACTGTAAACGAGGTTCTTGTAAACAGAGCCGTTCCAAACTTTGGGGTGGCTGTGTCTTTTTGATTTTAATTTCCCTAAGCTATAGGACCATAAGTGGAAGTGCCCTAGGTTCTGTTGCTTTGTTTTTTAGATGTTTCAGGAAACACCATACACTTCTCCCGAGTGGTTGTTGGCAATTTACATCCCGCCCATCAGCATAACAAGGCTCCCAGTTCTCCATGGCCTGTCCTGCCTTTCTGGATTTTACACTTTTTTCAGATGGCCCTTTTGACCGGGGGGAAGTGAGACTTCATTGTAGTGCAGATTTCCTTTGCAAGCTTGCTTGGTTGGCCAAAAAGGGCGTATGCGTTTTTTCCTGAATATATTCAGGAAAAAACGCATACGCCCTTTTTGGCCAAGTGCATCATTGTGGACGTTCTGCCTCTTTTCCTATGCTTTCAATGCAATTCCAGTCTACCTCCTGAAATCGGTTTCCTGCAATTCTGCCCCGCTTTCAAGTCCTCTTGGCAGCCTTACTTCAGTCTATTTTTGGACGATAGCTGTCATTTATAACTCTGCAGGTTTGTGAATTACAGTGCCTCTGAGCTGCTTTCTTCAACTCGCTTTCTTTTGAGCTGGCCGCAACACCGCAGGATGGCTTCAGGCCCTAATCTGGTTCCGGCCCGGCATGCTGAGCCTTTGGTTAATTCCTCTTCCTGGTGGGAAATGAGAGTTAAATTTGCCCGTCCAGACACCTCCAGCTAGCCTCTCATTGGTTCTCGCTATTCCTGTTCATCTTCCGCAGAAATTGCAAACTGGGCCAAACAGGAGGTTAAAGGGGCTGACTCTCCAAGTGGGGAGAGTGTTAGTAAAGCGTCTGGAATGTTGCACCCGAGTACCAGGGGAGGAAAACTGAGACATATTTGAACATGTCTCCCGATCACATGGTTGATCATACTCTAGGTTCCACATGCATGTTTTAGCTGAAGGAAGAATACCTTAAACCTGGAGAGTTGAGACCCGTGTAATGGGTACCATGCAATATGACTTCAAAGGTTCTTCATTTGCTCACCGAACCTCTCCAATCCTATCACTGCTGCATATATGCCCCTGTACACATGCTTGATTCTCTTTCAGAGACATAGCAATCCATAGGTTTTAAGATACTTACTAGTCAGGTACATTCTTAGGCGTTTAATATGCGGTGTTGAGTCCATTTCGTTGAGCAAGGAGTAGCTCTTGTCTATTCCATATTTGACTTAATGAACTTTATCTGTGCTCATTTCAATCTCTGGTTTTATGCAGCACCCCAACTCACCTTTACCCTTAAGCAAGCATAAGTTGGTTTTCTAAATTTGAGACCCTGTTCTGTTCTGTAATTCAGTTCCTGTGTAGCCAAGTTTACATTCCGTGTATTACTGATATCTTATGATGTTTCTTTTTCTGTGTGACTTATTTCAGTTAGAATCATCATACCTGAATCCACTCATTGTGATGCTAAGGGCCTGATGACATAGATTTCATTGCTGAGTGATATTGCTTTGTAAGTAAATACCACAACGTCTTTATCCATTTTTCACTTTCTGCGATGTTGAACTTGTACTGTAAACGAGTTTCTTGTAAACAGAGGCGTCCCAAACTTTGGGGTGGCTGTGTCTTTTTGATTTTAATTTCCCTAAGCTATAGGACCATAAGTGGAAGTGCCCTAGGCTCTGTTGCTTTGTTTTTTAGATGTTTTAGGAAACACCATACACTTCTCCCAAGTGTCTGTTGCCAATTTACATCCCGCCCATCAGCATAACAAGGCTCCCAGTTCTCCATGGCCTGTCCTGCCTTTCTGGATTTTACACTTTTTTCAGATGGCCCTTTTGACCGGGGGGAAGTGAGACTTCATTGTAGTGCAGATTTCCTTTGTAAGCTTGCTTGGTTGGCCAAAAAGGGCGTATGCGTTTTTTCCTGAATATATTCAGGAAAAAACGCATACGCCCTTTTTGGCCAAGTGCATCATTGTGGACGTTCTGCCTCTTTTCCTATGCTTTCAATGCAATTCCAGTCTACCTCCTGAAATCGGTTTCCTGCAATTCTGCCCCGCTTTCAAGTCCTCTTGGCAGCCTTACTTCAGTCTATTTTTGGACGATAGCTGTCATTTATAACTCTGCAGGTTTGTGAATTACAGTGCCCCTGAGCTCCTTTCTTCAACTCGCTTTCTTGTGACCTGGCCGCAACACCGCAGGATGGCTTCAGGCCCTAATCTGGTTCCGGCCCGGCATGCTGAGCCTTTGGTTAATTCCTCTTCCTGGTGGGAAATGAGAGTTAAATTTGCCCGTCCAGTCACCTCCAGCTAGCCTCTCATTGGTTCTCGCTATTCCTGTTCATCTTCCGCAGAAATTGCAAACTGGGCCAAACAGGAGGTTAAAGGGACTGACTCTCCAAGTGGGGAGAGTGTTAGTAAAGCGTCTGGAATGTTGCACCCGAGTACCAGGGGAGGAAAACTGAGACATATTTGAACACGTCTCCCGATCACATGGTTGATCATACTCTAGGTTCCACATGCATGTTTTAGCTGAAGGAAGAATACCTTAAACCTGGGTAGTTGAAACCCGTGGAATGGGTACCATGCAATATGACTTCAAAGGGTCTTCATCTGCTCACCGAACCTCTCCAATCCTATCACTGCTGCGTTTATGCCCCTGTCCACATGCTTGATTCTCTTTCGGAGACATAGCAATCCATAGGTTTTAAGATACTTACTAGTCAGGTACATTCTTAGGCGTTTAATATGGGGTGTTGAGTCCATTTCGTTGAGCAAGGAGTAGCTCTTGTCTATTCCATATTTGGCTTAAGGAACTTTATCTGTGCTAATTTCAATCTCTGGTTTTATGCAGCACCCCAACTCACCTTTACCCTTAAGCAAGAATACGTTGGTTTTCTAAATTTGAGACCCTGTTCTGTTCTGTAATTCAGTTCCTGTGTAGCCAAGTTTACATTCCGTGTATTACTGATATCTTATGATGTTTCTTTTTCTGTGTGACTTATTTCAGTTAGAATCATCATACCTGAATCCACTCATTGTGCTGCTAAGGGCCTGATGACACAGATTTCATTGCTGAGTGATATTGCTTTGTAAGTAAATACCACAACGTCTTTATCCATTTTTCACTTTCTGCGATGTTGAACTTGTACTGTAAACGAGGTTCTTGTAAACAGAGCCGTTCCAAACTTTGGGGTTTCTGTGTCTTTTTGATTTTAATTTCCCTAAGCTATAGGACCATAAGTGGAAGTGCCCTAGGTTCTGTTGCTTTGTTTTTTAGATGTTTCAGGAAACACCATACGCTTCTCCCGAGTGGTTGTTGGCAATTTACATCCCGCCCATCAGCATAACAAGGCTCCCAGTTCTCCATGGCCTGTCCTGCCTTTCTGGATTTTACACTTTTTTCAGATGGCCCTTTTGACCGGGGGGAAGTGAGACTTCATTGTAGTGCAGATTTCCTTTGCAAGCTTGCTTGGTTGGCCAAAAAGGGCGTATGCGTTTTTTCCTGAATATATTCAGGAAAAAACGCATACGCCCTTTTTGGCCAAGTGCATCATTGTGGACGTTCTGCCTCTTTTCCTATGCTTTCAATGCAATTCCAGTCTACCTCCTGAAATCGGTTTCCTGCAATTCTGCCCCGCTTTCAAGTCCTCTTGGCAGCCTTACTTCAGTCAATTTTTGGACGATAGCTGTCATTTATAACTCTGCAGGTTTGTGAATTACAGTGCCCCTGAGCTCCTTTCTTCAACTCGCTTTCTTGTGACCTGGCCGCAACACCGCAGGCTGGCTTCAGGCCCTAATCTTGTTACGGCACGGCACGCTGAGCCTTTGGTTAATTCCTCTTCCTGGTGGGAAATGAGAGTTAAATTTGCCCGTCCAGACACCTCCAGCTTGTCTCTCATTGGTTCTCGCTATTCCTGTTCATCTTCCGCAGAAATTGCAAACTGGGCCAAACAGGAGGTTAAAGGCGCTGACTCTCCAAGTGGGGAGAGTGTTAGTAAAGCGTCTGGAATGTTGCACCCGAGTACCAGGGTAGGAAAACTGAGACATATTTGAACACGTCTCCCGTTCACACGGTTGATCATACTCTGGGTTCCACATGCATGTTTTAGCTGTAGGAAGAATACCTTAAACCTGGAGAGTTGAGACCCGTGTAATGGGTACCATGCAATATGTCTTCAAAGGGTCTTCATTTGCTCACCGAACCTCTCCAATCCTATCACTGCTGCGTTTATGCCCCTGTACACATGCTTGATTCTCTTTCGGAGACATAGCAATCCATAGGTTTTAAGATACTTACTAGTCAGGTACATTCTTAGGCGTTTAATATGCGGTGTTGAGTCTATTTCGTTGAGCAAGGAGTAGCTCTAGTCTATTCCATATTTGGCTTAAGGAACTTTATCTGTGCTCATTTCAATCTCTGGTTTTATGCAGCACCCCAACTCACCTTTCCCCTTAAGCAAGCATAAGTTGGTTTTCTAAATTTGAGACCCTGTTCTGTTCTGTAATTCAGTTCCTGTGTAGCCAATTTCCATTCCATGTATTACTGATATCTTATGATGTTTCTTTTTCTGTGTGACTTATTTCAGTTAGAATCATCGTACCTGAATCCACTCATTGTGCTGCTAAGGGCCTGATGACATAGATTTCATTGCTGAGTGATATTGCTTTGTAAGTGAATACCACAACTTCTTTATCCATTTTTCACTTTCTGCGATGTTGAACTTGTACTGTAAACGAAGTTCTTGTAAACAGAGCCGTTCCAAACTTTGGGGTGGCTGTGTCTTTTTGATTTTAATTTCCCTAAGCTATAGGACCATAAGTGGAAGTGCCCTAGGTTCTGTTGCTTTGTTTTTTAGATGTTTCAGGAAACACCATACACTTCTCCCGAGTGGTTGTTGGCAATTTACATCCCGCCCATCAGCATAACAAGGCTCCCAGTTCTCCATGGCCTGTCCTGCCTTTCTGGATTTTACACTTTTTTCAGATGGCCCTTTTGACCGGGGGGAAGTGAGACTTCATTGTAGTGCAGATTTCCTTTGCAAGCTTGCTTGGTTGGCCAAAAAGGGCGTATGCGTTTTTTCCTGAATATATTCAGGAAAAAACGCATATGCCCTTTTTGGCCAAGTGCATCATTGTGGACGTTCTGCCTCTTTTCCTATGCTTTCAATGCAATTCCAGTCTACCTCCTGAAATCGGTTTCCTGCAATTCTGCCCCGCTTTCAAGTCCTCTTGGCAGCCTTACTTCAGTCTATTTTTGGACGATAGCTGTCATTTATAACTCTGCAGGTTTGTGAATTACAGTGTCCCTGAGCTCCTTTCTTCAACTCGCTTTCTTTTGAGCTGGCCGCAACACCGCAGGATGGCTTCAGGCCCTAATCTGGTTCCGGCACGGCACGCTGAGCCTTTGGTTATTTCCACTTCCTGTTGGGAAATGAGAGTTAAATTTGCCCGTCCAGACACCTCCAGCTAGCCTCTCATTGGTTCTCGCTATTCCTGTTCATCTTCCGCAGAAATTGCAAACTGTGCCAAACAGGAGGTTAAAGGCGCTGACTCTCCAAGTGGGGAGAGTGTTAGTAAAGCGTCTGGAATGTTGCACCCGAGTACCAGGGGAGGAAAACTGAGACATATTTGAACACGTCTCCCGATCACATGGTTGATCATACTCTGGGTTCCACATGCATGTTTTAGCTGAAGGAAGAATACCTAAAACCTGGGTAGTTGAAACCCGTGGAATGGGTACCATGCAATATGACTTCAAAGGGTCTTCATTTGCTCACCGAACCTCTCCAATCCTATCACTGCTGCGTTTATGCCCCTGTACACATGCTTGATTCTCTTTCGGAGACATAGCAATCCATAGGTTTTAAGATACTTACTAGTCAGGTACATTCTTAGGCGTTTAATATGCGGTGTTGAGTCCATTTCGTTGAGCAAGGAGTAGCTCTTGTCTATTCCATATTTGGCTTAAGGAACTATATCTGTGCTCATTTCAATCTCTGGTTTTATGCAGCAACCCAACTCACCTTTACCCTTAAGCAAGCATAAGATGGTTTTCTAAATTTGAGAACCTGTTCTGTTTTGGAATTCAGTTCCTGTGTAGCCAAGTTTACATTCCGTGTATTAGTGATATCTTATGATGTTTCTTTTTCTGTGTGAGTTATTTCTGTTAGAATCATCGTACCTGAATCTACTCATTATGCTGCTACGGGCCTGATGACATAGATTTCATTGCTGAGTGATACTGCATTGTACGTAAGTACCACAAGTTCTTTATCCATTTTTCACTTTCTGCGATGTTGAACTTGTACTGTAAACGAGGTTCTTGTAAACAGAGGCGTCCCAAACTTTGGGGTGGCTGTGTCTTTTTGATTTTAATTTCCCTAAGCTATAGGACCATAAGTGGCAGTGCCCTAGGCTCTGTTGCTTTGTTTTTTAGATGTTTCAGGAAACACCATACACTTCTCCCGAGTGTCTGTTGGCAATTTACATCCCGCCAATCAGCATAACAAGGCTCCCAGTTCTCCATGGCCTGTCTTGCCTTTCTGGATTTTACACTTTTTTCAGATGGCCCTTTTGACCGGGGGGAAGTGAGACTTCATTGTAGTGCAGATTTCCTTTGCAAGCTTGCTTGGTTGGCCAAAAAGGGCGTATGCGTTTTTTCCTGAATATATTCAGGAAAAAACGCATACGCCCTTTTTGGCCAAGTGCATCATTGTGGACGTTCTGCCTCTTTTCCTATGCTTTCAATGCAATTCCAGTCTACCTCCTGTAATCGGTTTCCTGCAATTCTGCCCCGCTTTCAAGTCCTCTTGGCAGCCTTACTTCAGTCTATTTTTGGACGATAGCTGTCATTTATAACTCTGCAGGTTTGTGAATTACAGTGCCCCTGAGCTCCTTTCTTCAACTCGCTTTCTTTTGAGCTGGCCGCAACACCGCAGGATGGCTTCAGGCCCTAATCTGGTTCCGGCACGGCACGCTGAGCCTTTGGTTAATTCCTCTTCCTGGTGGGAAATGAGAGTTAAATTTGCCCGTCCAGACACCTCCAGCTAGCCTCTCATTGGTTCTCGCTATTCCTGTTCATCTTCCGCAGAAATTGCAAACTGGGCCAAACAGGAGGTTAAAGGCGCTGACTCTCCAAGTCGGGAGAGTGTTAGTAAAGCGTCTGGAATGTTGCACCCGAGTACCAGGGGAGGAAAACTGAGACATATTTGAACACGTCTCCCGATCACATGGTTGATCATACTCTAGGTTCCACATGCATGTTTTAGCTGAAGGAAGAATACCTTAAACCTGGCTAGTTGAAACCCGTGGAATGGGTACCATGCAATATGACTTCAAAGGGTCTTCATTTGCTCACCGAACCTCTCCAATCCTATCACTGCTGCGTTTATGCCCCTGTACACATGCTTGATTCTCTTTCGGAGACATAGCAATCCATAGGTTTTAAGATACTTACTAGTCAGGTACATTCTTAGGCGTTTAATATGCGGTGTTGAGTCCATTTCGTTGAGCAAGGAGTAGCTCTTGTCTATTCCATATTTGGCTTAAGGAACTATATCTGTGCTCATTTCAATCTCTGGTTTTATGCAGCACCCCAACTCACCTTTACCCTTAAGCAAGCATAAGATGGTTTTCTAAATTTGAGAACCTGTTCTGTTCTGGAATTCAGTTCCTGTGTAGCCAAGTTTACATTCCGTGTATTAGTGATATCTTATGATGTTTCTTTTTCTGTGTGAGTTACTTCAGTTAGAATCATCGTACCTGAATCCACTCATTGTGCTGCTACGGGCCTGATGACACAGATTTCATTGCTGAGTGATATTGCTTTGTAAGTAAATACCACAACGTCTTTATCCATTTTTCACTTTCTGCGATGTTGAACTTGTACTGTAAACGAGGTTCTTGTAAACAGAGCCGTTCCAAACTTTGGGGTTTCTGTGTCTTTTTGATTTTAATTTCCCTAAGCTATAGGACCATAAGTGGAAGTGCCCTAGGTTCTGTTGCTTTGTTTTTTAGATGTTTCAGGAAACACCATACGCTTCTCCCGAGTGGTTGTTGGCAATTTACATCCCGCCCATCAGCATAACAAGGCTCCCAGTTCTCCATGGCCTGTCCTGCCTTTCTGGATTTTACACTTTTTTCAGATGGCCCTTTTGACCGGGGGGAAGTGAGACTTCATTGTAGTGCAGATTTCCTTTGCAAGCTTGCTTGGTTGGCCAAAAAGGGCGTATGCGTTTTTTCCTGAATATATTCAGGAAAAAACGCATACGCCCTTTTTGGCCAAGTGCATCATTGTGGACGTTCTGCCTCTTTTCCTATGCTTTCAATGCAATTCCAGTCTACCTCCTGAAATCGGTTTCCTGCAATTCTGCCCCGCTTTCAAGTCCTCTTGGCAGCCTTACTTCAGTCAATTTTTGGACGATAGCTGTCATTTATAACTCTGCAGGTTTGTGAATTACAGTGCCCCTGAGCTCCTTTCTTCAACTCGCTTTCTTGTGACCTGGCCGCAACACCGCAGGCTGGCTTCAGGCCCTAATCTTGTTACGGCACGGCACGCTGAGCCTTTGGTTAATTCCTCTTCCTGGTGGGAAATGAGAGTTAAATTTGCCCGTCCAGACACCTCCAGCTTGTCTCTCATTGGTTCTCGCTATTCCTGTTCATCTTCCGCAGAAATTGCAAACTGGGCCAAACAGGAGGTTAAAGGCGCTGACTCTCCAAGTGGGGAGAGTGTTAGTAAAGCGTCTGGAATGTTGCACCCGAGTACCAGGGTAGGAAAACTGAGACATATTTGAACACGTCTCCCGTTCACACGGTTGATCATACTCTGGGTTCCACATGCATGTTTTAGCTGTAGGAAGAATACCTTAAACCTGGAGAGTTGAGACCCGTGTAATGGGTACCATGCAATATGTCTTCAAAGGGTCTTCATTTGCTCACCGAACCTCTCCAATCCTATCACTGCTGCGTTTATGCCCCTGTACACATGCTTGATTCTCTTTCGGAGACATAGCAATCCATAGGTTTTAAGATACTTACTAGTCAGGTACATTCTTAGGCGTTTAATATGCGGTGTTGAGTCTATTTCGTTGAGCAAGGAGTAGCTCTAGTCTATTCCATATTTGGCTTAAGGAACTTTATCTGTGCTCATTTCAATCTCTGGTTTTATGCAGCACCCCAACTCACCTTTCCCCTTAAGCAAGCATAAGTTGGTTTTCTAAATTTGAGACCCTGTTCTGTTCTGTAATTCAGTTCCTGTGTAGCCAATTTCCATTCCGTGTATTACTGATATCTTATGATGTTTCTTTTTCTGTGTGACTTATTTCAGTTAGAATCATCGTACCTGAATCCACTCA
Organism: Stenella coeruleoalba; assembly: GCF_951394435.1. Classification (NCBI taxonomy): domain Eukaryota; kingdom Metazoa; phylum Chordata; class Mammalia; order Artiodactyla; family Delphinidae; genus Stenella; species Stenella coeruleoalba. The sequence goes on along the minus strand of NC_137149.1, from coordinate 93,410,741 downwards.
TTGTGCTGCTAAGGGCCTGATGACATAGATTTCATTGCTGAGTGATATTGCTTTGTAAGTGAATACCACAACTTCTTTATCCATTTTTCACTTTCTGCGATGTTGAACTTGTACTGTAAACGAAGTTCTTGTAAACAGAGCCGTTCCAAACTTTGGGGTGGCTGTGTCTTTTTGATTTTAATTTCCCTAAGCTATAGGACCATAAGTGGAAGTGCCCTAGGTTCTGTTGCTTTGTTTTTTAGATGTTTCAGGAAACACCATACACTTCTCCCGAGTGGTTGTTGGCAATTTACATCCCGCCCATCAGCATAACAAGGCTCCCAGTTCTCCATGGCCTGTCCTGCCTTTCTGGATTTTACACTTTTTTCAGATGGCCCTTTTGACCGGGGGGAAGTGAGACTTCATTGTAGTGCAGATTTCCTTTGCAAGCTTGCTTGGTTGGCCAAAAAGGGCGTATGCGTTTTTTCCTGAATATATTCAGGAAAAAACGCATATGCCCTTTTTGGCCAAGTGCATCATTGTGGACGTTCTGCCTCTTTTCCTATGCTTTCAATGCAATTCCAGTCTACCTCCTGAAATCGGTTTCCTGCAATTCTGCCCCGCTTTCAAGTCCTCTTGGCAGCCTTACTTCAGTCTATTTTTGGACGATAGCTGTCATTTATAACTCTGCAGGTTTGTGAATTACAGTGTCCCTGAGCTCCTTTCTTCAACTCGCTTTCTTTTGAGCTGGCCGCAACACCGCAGGATGGCTTCAGGCCCTAATCTGGTTCCGGCACGGCACGCTGAGCCTTTGGTTATTTCCACTTCCTGTTGGGAAATGAGAGTTAAATTTGCCCGTCCAGACACCTCCAGCTAGCCTCTCATTGGTTCTCGCTATTCCTGTTCATCTTCCGCAGAAATTGCAAACTGTGCCAAACAGGAGGTTAAAGGCGCTGACTCTCCAAGTGGGGAGAGTGTTAGTAAAGCGTCTGGAATGTTGCACCCGAGTACCAGGGGAGGAAAACTGAGACATATTTGAACACGTCTCCCGATCACATGGTTGATCATACTCTGGGTTCCACATGCATGTTTTAGCTGAAGGAAGAATACCTAAAACCTGGGTAGTTGAAACCCGTGGAATGGGTACCATGCAATATGACTTCAAAGGGTCTTCATTTGCTCACCGAACCTCTCCAATCCTATCACTGCTGCGTTTATGCCCCTGTACACATGCTTGATTCTCTTTCGGAGACATAGCAATCCATAGGTTTTAAGATACTTACTAGTCAGGTACATTCTTAGGCGTTTAATATGCGGTGTTGAGTCCATTTCGTTGAGCAAGGAGTAGCTCTTGTCTATTCCATATTTGGCTTAAGGAACTATATCTGTGCTCATTTCAATCTCTGGTTTTATGCAGCAACCCAACTCACCTTTACCCTTAAGCAAGCATAAGATGGTTTTCTAAATTTGAGAACCTGTTCTGTTTTGGAATTCAGTTCCTGTGTAGCCAAGTTTACATTCCGTGTATTAGTGATATCTTATGATGTTTCTTTTTCTGTGTGAGTTATTTCTGTTAGAATCATCGTACCTGAATCTACTCATTATGCTGCTACGGGCCTGATGACATAGATTTCATTGCTGAGTGATACTGCATTGTACGTAAGTACCACAAGTTCTTTATCCATTTTTCACTTTCTGCGATGTTGAACTTGTACTGTAAACGAGGTTCTTGTAAACAGAGGCGTCCCAAACTTTGGGGTGGCTGTGTCTTTTTGATTTTAATTTCCCTAAGCTATAGGACCATAAGTGGCAGTGCCCTAGGCTCTGTTGCTTTGTTTTTTAGATGTTTCAGGAAACACCATACACTTCTCCCGAGTGTCTGTTGGCAATTTACATCCCGCCAATCAGCATAACAAGGCTCCCAGTTCTCCATGGCCTGTCTTGCCTTTCTGGATTTTACACTTTTTTCAGATGGCCCTTTTGACCGGGGGGAAGTGAGACTTCATTGTAGTGCAGATTTCCTTTGCAAGCTTGCTTGGTTGGCCAAAAAGGGCGTATGCGTTTTTTCCTGAATATATTCAGGAAAAAACGCATACGCCCTTTTTGGCCAAGTGCATCATTGTGGACGTTCTGCCTCTTTTCCTATGCTTTCAATGCAATTCCAGTCTACCTCCTGTAATCGGTTTCCTGCAATTCTGCCCCGCTTTCAAGTCCTCTTGGCAGCCTTACTTCAGTCTATTTTTGGACGATAGCTGTCATTTATAACTCTGCAGGTTTGTGAATTACAGTGCCCCTGAGCTCCTTTCTTCAACTCGCTTTCTTTTGAGCTGGCCGCAACACCGCAGGATGGCTTCAGGCCCTAATCTGGTTCCGGCACGGCACGCTGAGCCTTTGGTTAATTCCTCTTCCTGGTGGGAAATGAGAGTTAAATTTGCCCGTCCAGACACCTCCAGCTAGCCTCTCATTGGTTCTCGCTATTCCTGTTCATCTTCCGCAGAAATTGCAAACTGGGCCAAACAGGAGGTTAAAGGCGCTGACTCTCCAAGTCGGGAGAGTGTTAGTAAAGCGTCTGGAATGTTGCACCCGAGTACCAGGGGAGGAAAACTGAGACATATTTGAACACGTCTCCCGATCACATGGTTGATCATACTCTAGGTTCCACATGCATGTTTTAGCTGAAGGAAGAATACCTTAAACCTGGCTAGTTGAAACCCGTGGAATGGGTACCATGCAATATGACTTCAAAGGGTCTTCATTTGCTCACCGAACCTCTCCAATCCTATCACTGCTGCGTTTATGCCCCTGTACACATGCTTGATTCTCTTTCGGAGACATAGCAATCCATAGGTTTTAAGATACTTACTAGTCAGGTACATTCTTAGGCGTTTAATATGCGGTGTTGAGTCCATTTCGTTGAGCAAGGAGTAGCTCTTGTCTATTCCATATTTGGCTTAAGGAACTATATCTGTGCTCATTTCAATCTCTGGTTTTATGCAGCACCCCAACTCACCTTTACCCTTAAGCAAGCATAAGATGGTTTTCTAAATTTGAGAACCTGTTCTGTTCTGGAATTCAGTTCCTGTGTAGCCAAGTTTACATTCCGTGTATTAGTGATATCTTATGATGTTTCTTTTTCTGTGTGAGTTACTTCAGTTAGAATCATCGTACCTGAATCCACTCATTGTGCTGCTACGGGCCTGATGACACAGATTTCATTGCTGAGTGATATTGCTTTGTAAGTAAGTACCACAACTTCTTTATCCATTTTTCACTTTCTGCGATGTTGAACTTGTACTGTAAACGAGGTTCTTGTAAACAGAGCCGTTCCAAACTTTGGGGTGGCTGTGTCTTTTTGATTTTAATTTCCCTAAGCTATAGGACCATAAGTGGAAGTGCCCTAGGTTCTGTTGCTTTGTTTTTTAGATGTTTCAGGAAACACCATACACTTCTCCCGAGTGTCTGTTGGCAATTTACATCCCGCCCATCAGCATAACAAGGCTCCCAGTTCTCCATGGCCTGTCCTGCCTTTCTGGATTTTACACTTTTTTCAGATGGCCCTTTTGACCGGGGGGAAGTGAGACTTCATTGTAGTGCAGATTTCCTTTGCAAGCTTGCTTGGTTGGCCAAAAAGTGCGTATGCGTTTTTTCCTGAATATATTCAAGAAAAAACGCATACGCCCTTTTTGGCCAAGTGCATCATTGTGGACGTTCTGCCTCTTTTCCTATGTTTTCAATGCAATTCCAGTCTACCTCCTGAAATCGGTTTCCTGCAATTCTGCCCCGCTTTCAAGTCCTCTTGGCAGCCTTACTTCAGTCTATTTTTGGACGATAGCTGTCATTTATAACTCTGCAGGTTTGTGATTTACAGTGCCCCTGAGCTCCTTTCTTCAACTCGCTTTCTTTTGAGCTGGCCGCAACACCGCAGGATGGCTTCAGGCCCTAATCTGGTTCCGGCCCGGCACGCTGAGCCTTTGGTTAATTCCTCTTCCTGGTGGGAAATGAGAGTTAAATTTGCCCGTCCAGACACCTCCAGCTAGTCTCTCATTGGTTCTCACTATTCCTGTTCATCTTCCGCAGAAATGGCAAACTGGGCCAAACAGGAGGTTAAAAGCGCTGACTCTCCAAGTCGGGAGAGTGTTAGTAAAGCATCTGGAATGTTGCACCCGAGTACCAGGTACGAAAACTGAGACATATTTGAACACGTCTCCCGATCACATGGTTGATCATACTCTAGGTTCCACATGCATGTTTTAGCTGAAGGAAGAATACCTTAAACCTGGAGAGTTAAGACCCGTGTAATGGGTACCATGCAATATGACTTCAAAGGGTCTTCATTTGCTCACCGAACCTCTCCAGTCCTATCACTGCTGCGTTTATGCCCCTGTACACATGCTTGATTCTCTTTCGGAGACATAGCAATCCATAGGTTTTAAGATACTTATTAGTCAGATACATTCTTAGGCGTTTAATATGCGGTATTGAGTCCATTTCGTTGAACAAGGAGTAACTCTTGTCTATTCCATATTTGACTTAAGGAACTTTATCTGTGCTCATTTCAATCTCTGGTTTTATGCAGCACCACAACTCACCTTTCCCCTTAAGCAAGCATAAGTTGGTTTTCTAAATTTGAGACCCTGTTCTGTTCTGTAATTCAGTTCCTGTGTAGCCAAGTTTACATTCCGTGTATTACTGATATCTTATGATGTTTCTTTTTCTGTGTGACTTATTTCAGTTAGAATCATCATACCTGAATCCACTCATTGTGCTGCTAAGGGCCTGATGACACAGATTTCATTGCTGAGTGATATTGCTTTGTAAGTAAATACCACAAATTCTTTATCCATTTTTCACTTTCTGCGATGTTGAACTTGTACTGTAAACGAGGTTCTTGTAAACAGAGCCGTTCCAAACTTTGGGGTGGCTGTGTCTTTTTGATTTTAATTTTGCTAAGCTATAGGACCATAAGGGGAAGTGCCCTAGGTTCTGTTGCTTTGTTTTTTAGATGTTTCAGGAAACACCATACACTTCTCCCAAGTGTCTGTTGGCAATTTACATCCCGCCAATCAGCATAACAAGGCTCCCAGTTCTCCATGGCCTGTCCTGCCTTTCTGGATTTTACACTTTTTTCAGATGGCCCTTTTGACCGGGGGGAAGTGAGACTTCATTGTAGTGCAGATTTCCTTTGCAAGCTTGCTTGGTTGGCCAAAAAGGGCGTATGCGTTTTTTCCTGAATATATTCAGGAAAAAACGCATACGCCCTTTTTGGCCAAGTGCATCATTGTGGACGTTCTGCCTCTTTTCCTATGCTTTCAATGCAATTCCAGTCTACCTCCTGAAATCGGTTTCCTGCAATTCTGCCCCGCTTTCAAGTCCTCTTGGCAGCCTTACTTCAGTCTATTTTTGGACGATAGCTGTCATTTATAACTCTGCAGGTTTGTGAATTACAGTGCCCCTGAGCTCCTTTCTTCAACTCGCTTTCTTTTGAGCTGGCCGCAACACCGCAGGATGGCTTCAGGCCCTAATCTGGTTCCGGCACGGCACGCTGATCCTTTGGTTATTTCCTCTTCCTGGTGGAAAATGAGAGTTAAATTTGCCCGTCCAGACACCTCCAGCTAGCCTCTCATTGGTTCTCGCTATTCCTGTTCATCTTCCGCAGAAATTGCAAACTGGGCCAAACAGGAGGTTAAAGGGACTGACTCTCCAAGTCGGGAGAGTGTTAGTAAAGCGTCTGGAATGTTGCACCCGAGTACCAGGGGAGGAAAACTGAGACATATTTGAACACGTCTCCCGATCACATGGTTGATCATACTCTAGGTTCCACATGCATGTTTTAGCTGAAGGAAGAATACCTTAAACCTGGAGAGTTGAGACCCGTGTAATGGGTACCATGCAATATGACTTCAAAGGGTCTTCATTTGCTCACCGAACCTCTCCAATCTTATCACTGCTGCGTTTATGCCCCTGTACACATGCTTGATTCTCTTTCGGAGACATAGCAATCCATAGGTTTTAAGATACTTCCTAGTCAGGTACATTCTTAGGCGTTTAATATGCGGTGTTGAGTCCATTTCATTGAGCAAGGAGTAGCTCTTGTCTATTCCATATTTGGCTTAAGGAACTTTATCTGTGCTCATTTCAATCTCTGGTTTTATGCAGCACCCCAACTCACCTTTAGCCTTAAGCAAGAATAAGTTGGTTTTCTAAATTTGAGACCCTGTTCTGTTCTGTAATTCAGTTCCTGTGTAGCCAAGTTTACATTCCGTGTATTACTGATATCTTATGATGTTTCTTTTTCTGTGTGACTTATTTCAGTTAGAATCATCATACCTGAATCCACTCATTGTGCTGCTAAGGGCCTGATGACACAGATTTCATTGCTGAGTGATATTGCTTTGTAAGTAAATACCACAACTTCTTTATCCATTTTTCACTTTCTGCGATGTTGAACTTGTACTGTAAACGAGGTTCTTGTAAACAGAGCCGTTCCAAACTTTGGGGTGGCTGTGTCTTTTTGATTTTAATTTCCCTAAGCTATAGGACCATAAGTGGAAGTGCCCTAGGCTCTGTTGCTTTCTTTTTTAGATGTTTCAGGAAACACCATACACTTCTCCCGAGTGTCTGTTGGCAATTTACATCCCGCCCATCAGCATAACAAGGCTCCCAGTTCTCCATGGCCTGTCCTGCCTTTCTGGATTTTACACTTTTTTCAGATGGCCCTTTTGACCGGGGGGAAGTGAGACTTCATTGTAGTGCAGATTTCCTTTGCAAGCTTGCTTGGTTGGCCAAAAAGAGCGTATGCGTTTTTTCCTGAATATATTCAAGAAAAAACGCATACGCCCTTTTTGGCCAAGTGCATCATTGTGGACGTTCTGCCTCTTTTCCTATGCTTTCAATGCAATTCCAGTCTACCTCCTGAAATCGGTTTCCTGCAATTCTGCCCCGCTTTCAAGTCCTCTTGGCAGCCTTACTTCAGTCTATTTTTGGACGATAGCTGTCATTTATAACTCTGCAGGTTTGTGAATTACAGTGCCCCTGAGCTCCTTTCTTCAACTCGCTTTCTTGTGAGCTGGCCGCAACACCGCAGGATGGCTTCAGGCCCTAATCTGGTTCCGGCACGGCACGCTGAGCCTTTGGTTATTTCCTCTTCCTGGTGGGAAATGAGAGTTAAATTTGCCCATCCAGACACCTCCAGCTAGTCTCTCATTGGTTCTCGCTATTCCTGTTCATCTTCCGCAGAAATTGCAAACTGGGCCAAACAGGAGGTTAAAGGGGCTGACTCTACAAGTCGGGAGAGTGTTAGTAAAGCGTCTGGAATGTTGCACCCGAGTACCAGGGTACGAAAACTGAGACATATTTGAACACGTCTCCCGATCACATGGTTGATCATACTCTAGGTTCCACATGCATGTTTTAGCTGAAGGAAGAATACCTTAAACCTGGGTAGTTGAAACCCGTGGAATGGGTACCATGCAATATGACTTCAAAGGGTCTTCATTTGCTCACCGAACCTCTCCAATCCTATCACTGCTGCGTTTATGCCCCTGTACACATGCTTGATTCTCTTTCGGAGACATAGCAATCCATAGGTTTTAAGATACTTACTAGTCAGGTACATTCTTAGGCGTTTAATATTGGGTTTTGAGTCCATTTCGTTGAGCAAGGAGTAGCTCTTGTCTATTCCATATTTGGCTTAAGGAACTTTATCTGTGCTCATTTCAATCTCTGGTTTTATGCAGCACCCCAACTCACCTTTACCCTTAAGCAAGCATAAGTTGGTTTTCTAAATTTGAGACCCTGTTCTGTTCTGTAATTCAGTTCCTGTGTAGCCAAGTTTACATTCCGTGTATTAGTGATATCTTATGATGTTTCTTTTTCTGTGAGACTTATTTCAGTTAGAATCATCATACCTGAATCCACTCATTGTGTTGCTAAGGGCCTGATGACATAGATTTCATTGCTGAGTGATATTGCTTTGTAAGTAAATACCACAACTTCTTTATCCATTTTTCACTTTCTGCGATGTTGAACTTGTACTGTAAACGAGGTTCTTGTAAACAGAGGCGTCCCAAACTTTGGGGTGGCTGTGTCTTTTTGATTTTGATTTCCCTAAGCTATAGGACCATAAGTGGCAGTGCCCTAGGCTCTGTTGCTTTGTATTTTAGATGTTTCAGGAAACACCATACACTTCTCCCGAGTGTCTGTTGGCAATTTACATCCCACCCATCAGCATAAAAAGGCTCCCAGTTCTCAATGGCCTGTTGCCTTTCTGGATTTTACACTTTTTTCAGATGGCCCTTTTGACCGGGGGGAAGTGAGACTTCATTGTAGTGCAGATTTCCTTTGCAAGCTTGCTTGGTTGGCCAAAAAGGGCGTATGCGTTTTTTCCTGAATATATTCAGGAAAAAACGCATACGCCCTTTTTGGCCAAGTGCATCATTGTGGACGTTCTGCCTCTTTTCCTATGCTTTCAATGCAATTCCAGTCTACCTCCTGAAATCGGTTTCCTGCAATTCTGCCCCGCTTTCAAGTCCTCTTGGCAGCCTTACTTCAGTCTATTTTTGGACGATAGCTGTCATTTATAACTCTGCAGGTTTGTGAATTACAGTGCCCCTGAGCTCCTTTATTCAACTCGCTTTCTTTTGAGCTGGCCGCAACACCGCAGGATGGCTTCAGGCCCTAATCTTTTTCTGGCACGGCACGCTGAGCCTTTGGTTATTTCCTCCTCCTGGTGGGAAATGAGAGTTAAATTTGCCCGTCCAGACACCTCCAGCTAGCCTCTCATTGGTTCTCGCTATTCCTGTTCATCTTCCGCAGAAATTGCAAACTGTGCCAAACAGGAGGTTAAAGGCGCTGACTCTCCAACTGGGGAGAGTGTTAGTAAAGCGTCTGGAATGTTGCACCCGAGTACCAGGGGAGGAAAACTGAGACATATTTGAACACGTCTCCCGATCACATGGTTGATCATACTCTGGGTTCCACATGCATGTTTTAGCTGAAGGAAGAATACCTAAAACCTGGAGAGTTAAGACCCGTGTAATGGGTACCATGCAATATGACTTCAAAGGGTCTTCATTTGCTCACCGAACCTCTCCAATCCTATCACTGCTGCATTTATGCCCCTGTACACATGCTTGATTCTCTTTCGGAGACATAGCAATCCATAGGTTTTAAGATACTTACTAGTCAGGTACATTCTTAGGCGTTTAATATGCGGTGTTGAGTCCATTTCGTTGAGCAAGGAGTAGCTCTTGTCTATTCCATATTTGACTTAAGGAACTTTATCTGTGCTCATTTCAATCTCTGGTTTTATGCAGCACCCCAACTCACCTTTACCCTTAAGCAAGCATAAGTTGGTTTTCTAAATTTGAGACCCTGTTCTGTTCTGTAATTCAGTTCCTGTGTAGCCAAGTTTACATTCCGTGTATTACTGATATCTTATGATGTTTCTTTTTCTGTGTGACTTATTTCAGTTAGAATCATCATACCTGAATCCACTCATTGTGCTGCTAAGGGCCTGATGACACAGATTTCATTGCTGAGTGATATTGCTTTGTAAGTAAATACCACAACTTCTTTATCCATTTTTCACTTTCTGCGATGTTGAACTTGTACTGTAAACGAGGTTCTTGTAAAGAGAGCCGTTCCAAACTTTGGGGTGGCTGTGTCTTTTTGATTTTAATTTCCCTAAGCTATAGGACCATAAGTGGAAGTGCCCTAGGTTCTCTTGCTTTGTTTTTTAGATGTTTCAGGAAACACCATACACTTCTCCCGAGTGTCTGTTGGCAATTTACATCCCGCCCATCAGCATAACAAGGCTCCCAGTTCTCCATGGCCTGTCCTGCCTTTCTGGATTTTACACTTTTTTCAGATGGCCCTTTTGACCGGGGGGAAGTGAGACTTCATTGTAGTGCAGATTTCCTTTGCAAGCTTGCTTGGTTGGCCAAAAAGGGCGTATGCGTTTTTTCCTGAATATATTCAGGAAAAAACGCATACGCCCTTTTTGGCCAAGTGCATCATTGTGGACGTTCTGCCTCTTTTCCTATGCTTTCAATGCAATTCCAGTCTACCTCCTGAAATCGGTTTCCTGCAATTCTGCCCCGCTTTCAAGTCCTCTTGGCAGCCTTACTTCAGTCTATTTTTGGACGATAGCTGTCATTTATAACTCTGCAGGTTTGTGAATTACAGTGCCCCTGAGCTCCTTTCTTCAACTCGCTTTCTTTTGAGCTGGCCGCAACACCGCAGGATGGCTTCAGGCCCTAATCTGGTTCCGGCCCGGCACGCTGAGCGTTTGGTTAATTCCTCTTCCTGGTGGGAAATGAGAGTTAAATTTGCCCGTCCAGACACCTCCAGCTAGCCTCTCATTGGTTCTCGCTATTCCTGTTCATCTTCCGCAGAAATTGCAAACTGGGCCAAACAGGAGGTTAAAGGCGCTGACTCTCCAAGTGGGGAGAGTGTTAGTAAAGCGTCTGGAATGTTGCACCCGAGTACCAGGGGAGGAAAACTGAGACATATTTGAACACGTCTCCCGATCACATCGTTGATCATACTCTGGGTTCCACATGCATGTTTTAGCTGAAGGAAGAATACCTTAAACCTGGGTAGTTGAAACCCGTGGAATGGGTACCATGCAATATGACTTCAAAGGGTCTTCATTTGCTCACCGAACCTCTCCAATCCTATCACTGCTGCGTTTATGCCCCTGTACACATGCTTGATTCTCTTTCGGAGACATAGCAATCCATAGGTTTTAAGATACTTACTAGTCAGGTACATTCTTAGGCGTTTAATATGCGGTGTTGAGTCCATTTCGTTGAGCAAGGAGTAGCTCTTGTCTATTCCATATTTGGCTTAAGGAACTTTATCTGTGCTCATTTCAATCTCTGGTTTTATGCAGCACCCCAACTCACCTTTCCCCTTAAGCAAGCATAAGTTGGTTTTCTAAATTTGAGAACCTGTTCTGTTTTGGAATTCAGTTCCTGTGTAGCCAAGTTTACATTCCGTGTATTAGTGATATCTTATGATGTTTCTTTTTCTGTGTAACTTATTTCAGTTAGAATCATCGTACCTGAATCCACTCATTATGCTGCTACGGGCCTGATGACATAGATTTCATTGCTGAGTGATACTGCATTGTACGTAAGTACCACAAGTTCTTTATCCATTTTTCACTTTCTGTGATGTTGAACTTGTACTGTAAACGAGGTTCTTGTAAACAGAGCCGTTCCAAACATTGGGGTGGCTGTGTCTTTTTGATTTTAATTTCTCTAAGCTATAGGACCATAAGTGGCAGTGCCCTAGGCTCTGTTGCTTTGTTTTTTAGTTGTTTCAGGAAACACCATACACTTCTCCCGAGTGGTTGTTGGCAATGTACATCCCGCCCATCAGCATAACAAGGCTCCCAGTTCTCCATGGCCTGTCCTGCCTTTCTGGATTTTACACTTTTTTTAGATGGCCCTTTTGACCGGGGGGAAGTGAGACTTCATTGTAGTGCAGATTTCCTTTGCAAGCTTGCTTGGTTGGCCAAAAAGGGCGTATGCGTTTTTTCCTGAATATATTCAGGAAAAAACGCATACGCCCTTTTTGGCCAAGTGCATCATTGTGGACGTTCTGCCTCTTTTCCTATGCTTTCAATGCAATTCCAGTCTACCTCCTGAAATCGGTTTCCTGCAATTCTGCCCCGCTTTCAAGTCCTCTTGGCAGCCTTACTTCAGTCTATTTTTGGACGATAGCTGTTATTTATAACTCTGCAGGTTTGTGAATTACAGTGCCCCTGAGCTCCTTTCTTCAACTCGCTTTCTTGTGACCTGGCCGCAACACCGCAGGATGGCTTCAGGCCCTAATCTGGTTCCGGCACGGCACGCTGAGCCTTTGGTTATTTCCGCCTCCTGGTGGGAAATGAGAGTTAAATTTGCCCGTCCAGACACCTCCAGCTAGCCTCTCATTGGTTCTCGCTATTCCTGTTCATCTTCCGCAGAAATTGCAAACTGGGCCAAACAGGAGGTTAAAGGTGCTGACTCTCCAAGTGGGGAGAGTGTTAGTAAAGCGTCTGGAATGTTGCACCCGAGTACCAGGGGAGGAAAACTGAGACATATTTGAACACGTCTCCCGATCACATGGTTGATCATACTTGGGTTCCACATGCATGTTTTAGCTGAAGGAAGAATACCTTAAACCTGGAGAGTTAAGACCCGTGTAATGGGTACCATGCAATATGACTTCAAAGGGTCTTCATTTGCTCACCGAACCTCTCCAATCTTATCACTGCTGCGTTCATGCCCCTGTACACATGCTTGATTCTCTTTCGGAGACATAGCAATCCATAGGTTTTAAGATACTTACTAGTCAGGTACATTCTTAGGCGCTTAATATGCGGTGTTGAGTCCATTTCGTTGAGCAAGGAGTAGCTCTTGTCTATTCCATATTTGGCTTAAGGAACTTTATCTGTGCTCATTTCAATCTCTGGTTTTATGCAGCACCCCAACTCACCTTTACCCTTAAGCAAGAATAAGTTGGTTTTCTAAATTTGAGACCCTGTTCTGTTCTGTAATTCAGTTCCTGTGTAGCCAAGTTTCCATTCCGTGTATTACTGATATCTTATGATGTTTCTTTTTCTGTGTGACTTATTTCAGTTAGAATCATCATACCTGAATCCACTCATTGTGCTGCTAAGGGCCTGATGACACAGATTTCATTGCTGAGTGATATTGCTTTGTAAGTAAATACCACAACTTCTTTATCCATTTTTCACTTTCTGCGATGTTGAACTTGTACTGTAAACAAGGTTCTTGTAAACAGAGCCGTTCCAAACTTTGGGGTGGCTGTGTCTTTTTGATTTTAATTTCCCTAAGCTATAGGACCATAAGTGGCAGTGCCCTAGGTTCTGTTGCTTTGTTTTTTAGATGTTTCAGGAAACACCATACACTTCTCCCGAGTGGTTGTTGGCAATTTACATCCCGCCCATCAGCATAACAAGGCTCCCAGTTCTCCATGGCCTGTCCTGCCTTTCTGGATTTTACACTTTTTTCAGATGGCCCTTTTGACCGGGGGGAAGTGAGACTTCATTGTAGTGCAGATTTCCTTTGCAAGCTTGCTTGGTTGGCCAAAAAGGGCGTATGCGTTTTTTCCTGAATATATTCAGGAAAAAACGCATACGCCCTTTTTGGCCAAGTGCATCATTGTGGACGTTCTGCCTCTTTTCCTATGCTTTCAATGCAATTCCAGTCTACCTCCTGAAATCGGTTTCCTGCAATTCTGCCCCGCTTTCAAGTCCTCTTGGCAGCCTTACTTCAGTCTATTTTTGGACGATAGCTGTCATTTATAACTCTGCAGGTTTGTGAATTACAGTGCCCCTGAGCTCCTTTCTTCAACTCGCTTTCTTGTGACCTGGCCGCAACACCGCAGGATGGCTTCAGGCCCTAATCTGGTTCTGGCACGGCACGCTGAGCCTTTGGTTATTTCCTCTTCCTGGTGGGAAATGAGAGTTAAATTTGCCCGTCCAGACACCTCCAGCTAGCCTCTCATTGGTTCTCGCTATTCCTGTTCATCTTCCGCAGAAATTGCAAACTGTGCCAAACAGGAGGTTAAAGGCGCTGACTCTCCAAGTGGGGAGAGTGTTAGTAAAGCGTCTGGAATGTTGCACCCGAGTACCAGGGGAGGAAAACTGAGACATATTTGAACACGTCTCCCGATCACATGGTTGATCATACTCTGGGTTCCACATGCATGTTTTAGCTGAAGGAAGAATACCTAAAACCTGGGTAGTTGAAATCCGTGGAATGGGTACCATGCAATATGATTTCAAAGGGTCTTCATTTGCTCACCGAACCTCTCCAATCCTATCACTGCTGCGTTTATGCCCCTGTACACATGCTTGATTCTCTTTCGGAGACATAGCAATCCATAGGTTTTAAGATACTTACTAGTCAGGTACATTCTTAGGCGTTTAATATGGGGTTTTGAGTCCATTTCGTTGAGCAAGGAGTAGCTCTTGTCTATTCCATATTTGGCTTAAGGAACTTTATCTGTGCTCATTTCAATCTCTGGTATTATGCAGCACCCCAACTCACCTTTCCCCTTAAGCAAGCATAAGTTGGTTTTCTAAATTTGAGACCCTGTTCTGTTTTGGAATGCAGTTCCTGTGTAGCCAAGTTTACATTCCGTGTATTAGTGATATCTTATGATGTTTCTTTTTCTGTGTGACTTATTTCAGTTAGAATCATCGTACCTGAATCCACTCATTGTGATGCTAAGGGCCTGATGACATAGATTTCATTGCTGAGTGATATTGCTTTGTAAGTAAATACCACAACTTCTTTATCCATTTTTCACTTTCTGCGATGTTGAACTTGTACTGTAAACGAGGTTCTTGTAAACAGAGGCGTCCCAAACTTTGGGGTGGCTGTGTCTTTTTGATTTTAATTTCCCTAAGCTATAGGACCATAAGTGGCAGTGCCCTAGGCTCTGTTGCTTTGTTTTTTAGTTGTTTCAGGAAACACCATACACTTCTCCCGAGTGGTTGTTGGCAATTTACATCCCGCCCATCAGCATAACAAGGCTCCCAGTTCTCAATGGCCTGTTGCCTTTCTGGATTTTACACTTTTCTCAGATGGCCCTTTTGACCGGGGGGAAGTGAGACTTCATTGTAGTGCAGATTTCCTTTGCAAGCTTGCTTGGTTGGCCAAAAAGTGCGTATGCGTTTTTTCCTGAATATATTCAGGAAAAAACTCATACGCCCTTTTTGGCCAAGTGCATCATTGTGGACGTTCTGCCTCTTTTCCTATGCTTTCAATGCAATTCCAGTCTACCTCCTGAAATCGGTTTCCTGCAATTCTGCCCCGCTTTCAAGTCCTCTTGGCAGCCTTACTTCAGTCTATTTTTGGACGATAGCTGTCATTTATAACTCTGCAGGTTTGTGAATTACAGTGCCCCTGAGCTCCTTTCTTCAACTCGCTTTCTTGTGACCTGGCCGCAACACCGCAGGATGGCTTCAGGCCCTAATCTGGTTCCGGCCCGGCATGCTGAGCCTTTGGTTAATTCCTCTTCCTGGTGGGAAATGAGAGTTAAATTTGCCCGTCCAGACACCTCCAGCTAGCCTCTCATTGGTTCTCGCTATTCCTGTTCATCTTCCGCAGAAATTGCAAACTGGGCCAAACAGGAGGTTAAAGGCGCTGACTCTCCAAGTGGGGAGAGTGTTAGTAAAGCGTCTGGAATGTTGCACCCGAGTACCAGGGGAGGAAAACTGAGACATATTTGAACACGTCTCCCGATCACATGGTTGATCATACTCTGGGTTCCACATGCATGTTTTAGCTGAAGGAAGAATACCTAAAACCTGGGTAGTTGAAATCCGTGGAATGGGTACCATGCAATATGACTTCAAAGGGTCTTCATTTGCTCACCGAACCTCTCCAATCCTATCACTGCTGCGTTTATGCCCCTGTACACATGCTTGATTCTCTTTCGGAGACATAGCAATCCATAGGTTTTAAGATACTTACTAGTCAGGTACATTCTTAGGCGTTTAATATGGGGTTTTGAGTCCATTTCGTTGAGCAAGGAGTAGCTCTTGTCTATTCCATATTTGGCTTAAGGAACTTTATCTGTGCTCATTTCAATCTCTGGTATTATGCAGCACCCCAACTCACCTTTCCCCTTAAGCAAGCATAAGTTGGTTTTCTAAATTTGAGACCCTGTTCTGTTTTGGAATGCAGTTCCTGTGTCGCCAAGTTTACATTCCGTGTATTAGTGATATCTTATGATGTTTCTTTTTCTGTGTGACTTATTTCAGTTAGAATCATCGTACCTGAATCCACTCATTGTGATGCTAAGGGCCTGATGACATAGATTTCATTGCTGAGTGATATTGCTTTGTAAGTAAATACCACAACTTCTTTATCCATTTTTCACTTTCTGCGATGTTGAACTTGTACTGTAAACGAGGTTCTTGTAAACAGAGGCGTCCCAAACTTTGGGGTGGCTGTGTCTTTTTGATTTTAATTTCCCTAAGCTATAGGACCATAAGTGGCAGTGCCCTAGGCTCTGTTGCTTTGTTTTTTAGTTGTTTCAGGAAACACCATACACTTCTCCCGAGTGGTTGTTGGCAGTTTACATCCCGCCCATCAGCATAACAAGGCTCCCAGTTCTCAATGGCCTGTTGCCTTTCCGGATTTTACACTTTTCTCAGATGGCCCTTTTGACCGGGGGGAAGTGAGACTTCATTGTAGTGCAGATTTCCTTTGCAAGCTTGCTTGGTTGGCCAAAAAGTGCGTATGCGTTTTTTCCTGAATATATTCAGGAAAAAACTCATACGCCCTTTTTGGCCAAGTGCATCATTGTGGACGTTCTGCCTCTTTTCCTATGCTTTCAATGCAATTCCAGTCTACCTCCTGAAATTGGTTTCCTGCAATTCTGCCCCGCTTTCAAGTCCTCTTGGCAGCCTTACTTCAGTCTATTTTTGGACGATAGCTGTCATTTATAACTCTGCAGGTTTGTGAATTACAGTGCCCCTGAGCTCCTTTCTTCAACTCGCTTTCTTGTGACCTGGCCGCAACACCGCAGGATGGCTTCAGGCCCTAATCTGGTTCCGGCCCGGCATGCTGAGCCTTTGGTTATTTCCTCTTCCTGGTGGGAAATGAGAGTTAAATTTGCCCGTCCAGACACCTCCAGCTAGCCTCTCATTGGTTCTCGCTATTCCTGTTCATCTTCCGCAGAAATTGCAAACTGGGCCAAACAGGAGGTTAAAGGGACTGACTCTCCAAGTGGGGAGAGTGTTAGTAAAGCGTCTGGAATGTTGCACCCGAGTACCAGGGGAGGAAAACTGAGACATATTTCAACACGTCTCCCGTTCACATGGTTGATCATACTTGGGTTCCACATGCATGATTTAGCTGAAGGAAGAATACCTTAAACCTGGAGAGTTGAGACCCGTGTAATGGGTACCATGCAATATGACTTCAAAGGGTCTTCATTTGCTCACCGAACCTCTCCAATCCTATCACTGCTGCGTTTATGCCCCTGTACACATGCTTGATTCTCTTTCGGAGATATAGCAATCCATAGGTTTTAAGATACTTACTAGTCAGGTACATTCTTAGGCGTTTAATATGGGGTGTTGAGTCCATTTCGTTGAGCAAGGAGTAGCTCTTGTCTATTCCATATTTGGCTTAAGGAACTTTATCTGTGCTCATTTCAATCTCTGGTTTTATGCAGCACCCCAACTCACCTTTACCCTTAAGCAAGAATAAGTTGGTTTTCTAAATTTGAGACCCTGTTCTGTTCTGTAATTCAGTTCCTGTGTAGCCAAGTTTACATTCCGTGTATTACTGATATCTTATGATGTTTCTTTTTCTGTGTGACTTATTTCAGTTAGAATCATCATACCTGAATCCACTCATTGTGCTGCTAAGGGCCTGATGACACAGACTTCATTGCTGAGTGATATTGCTTTGTAAGTAAATACCACAACTTCTTTATCCATTTTTCACTTTCTGCGATGTTGAACTTGTACTGTAAACGAGGTTCTTGTAAACAGAGCCGTTCCAAACTTTGGGGTGGCTGTGTCTTTTTGATTTTAATTTCCCTAAGCTATAGGACCATAAGTGGAAGTGCCCTAGGTTCTGTTGCTTTGTTTTTTAGATGTTTCAGGAAACACCATACACTTCTCCCGAGTGTCTGTTGGCAATTTACATCCCGCCCATCAGCATAACAAGGCTCCCAGTTCTCCATGGCCTGTCCTGCCTTTCTGGATTTTACACTTTTTTCAGATGGCCCTTTTGACCGGGGGGAAGTGAGACTTCATTGTAGTGCAGATTTCCTTTGCAAGCTTGCTTGGTTGGCCAAAATGGGCGTATGCGTTTTTTCCTGAATATATTCAGGAAAAAACGCATACGCCCTTTTTGGCCAAGTGCATCATTGTGGACGTTCTGCCTCTTTTCCTATGCTTTCAATGCAATTCCAGTCTACCTCCTGAAATCGGTTTCCTGCAATTCTGCCCCGCTTTCAAGTCCTCTTGGCAGCCTTACTTCAGTCTATTTTTGGACGATAGCTGTCATTTATAACTCTGCAGGTTTGTGAATTACAGTGCCCCTGAGCTCCTTTCTTCAACTCGCTTTCTTGTGACCTGGCCGCAACACCGCAGGATGGCTTCAGGCCCTAATCTGGTACCGGTACGGCACGCTGAGCCTTTGGTTATTTCCTCTTCCTGGTGGGAAATGAGAGTTAAATTTGCCCGTCCAGACACCTCCAGCTAGCCTCTAATTGGTTCTCGCTATTCCTGTTCATCTTCCGCAGAAATTGCAAACTGGGCCAAACAGGAGGTTAAAGGCGCTGACTCTCCAAGTGGGGAGAGTGTTAGTAAAGCGTCTGGAATGTTGCACCCGAGTACCAGGGGAGGAAAACTGAGATATATTTGAACACGTCTCCCGATCACATGGTTGATCATACTCTGGGTTCCACATGCATGTTTTAGCTGAAGGAAGAATACCTAAAACCTGGGTAGTTGAAACCCGTGGAATGGGTACCATGCAATATGACTTCAAAGGGTCTTCATTTGCTCACCGAACCTCTCCAATCCTATCACTGCTGCGTTTATGCCCCTGTACACATGCTTGATTCTCTTTCGGAGACATAGCAATCCATAGGTTTTAAGATACTTACTAGTCAAGTACATTCTTAGGCGTTTAATATGCGGTGTTGAGTCCATTTCGTTGAGCAAGGAGTAGCTCTTCTCTATTCCATATATGGCTTAAGGAACTTTATCTGTGCTCATTTCAATCTCTGGTTTTATGCAGCATCCAAACTCACCTTTCCCCTTAAGCAAGCATAAGTTGGTTTTCTAAATTTGAGAACCTGTTCTGTTTTGGAATTCAGTTCCTGTGTAGCCAAGTTTACATTCCGTGTATTAGTGATATCTTATGATGTTTCTTTTTCTGTGTAACTTATTTCAGTTAGAATCATCATACCTGAATCCACTCATTATGCTGCTACGGGCCTGATGACATAGATTTCATTGCTGAGTGATACTGCATTGTACGTAAGTACCACAAGTTCTTTATCCATTTTTCACTTTCTGCGATGTTGAACTTGTACTGTAAACGAGGTTCTTGTAAACAGAGCCGTTCCAAACTTTGGGGTGGCTGTGTCTCTTTGATTTTAATTTCCCTAAGCTATAGGACCATAAGTGGAAGTGCCCTAGGCTCTGTTGCATTGTTTTTTAGATGTTTCAGGAAACACCATACACTTCTCCAGAGTGTCTGTTGGCAATTTACATCCCGCCCATCAGCATAACAAGGCTCCCAGTTCTCAATGGCCTGTTGCCTTTCTGGATTTTACACTTTTTTCAGATGGCCCTTTTGACCGGGGGGAAGTGAGACTTCATTGTAGTGCAGATTTCCTTTGCAAGCTTGCTTGGTTGGCCAAAATGGGCGTATGCGTTTTTTCCTGAATATATTCAGGAAAAAACGCATACGCCCTTTTTGGCCAAGTGCATCATTGTGGACGTTCTGCCTCTTTTCCTATGCTTTCAATGCAATTCCAGTCTACCTCCTGAAATCGGTTTCCTGCAATTCTGCCCCGCTTTCAAGTCCTCTTGGCAGCCTTACTTCAGTCTATTTTTGGACGATAGCTGTCATTTATAACTCTGCAGGTTTGTGAATTACAGTGCCCCTGAGCTCCTTTCTTCAACTCGCTTTCTTTTGAGCTGGCCACAACACCACAGGATGGCTTCAGGCCCTAATCTTGTTCCGGTACGGCACACTGAGCCTTTGGTTAATTCCTCTTCCTGGTGGGAAATGAGAGTTAAATTTGCCCGTTCAGACACCTCCAGCTAGTCTCTCATTGGTTCTCGCTATTCCTGTTCATCTTGCGCAGAAATTGCAAACTGGGCCAAACAGGAGGTTAAAGGGACTGACTCTTCAAGTCGGGAGAGTGTTAGTAAAGCGTCTGGAATGTTGCACCCGAGTACCAGGGGAGGAAAACTGAGACATATTTGAACACGTCTCCCGTTCACATGGTTGATCATACTCTGGGTTCCAAATGCATGTTTTAGCTGAAGGAAGAATACCTTAAACCTGGAGAGTTGAGACCCGTGGAATGGGTACCATGCAATATGACTTCAAAGGGTCTTCATTTGCTCACCGAACCTCTCCAATCCTATCACTGCTGCGTTTATGCCCCTGTACACACGCTTGATTCTCTTTTGGAGACATAGCAATCCATAGGTTTTAAGATACTTACTAGTCAGGTACATTCTTAGGCGTTTAATATGGGGTGTTGAGTCCATTTCGTTGAGCAAGGAGTAGCTCTTGTCTATTCCATATTTGGCTTAAGGAACTTTATCTGTGCTCATTTCAATCTCTGGTTTTATGCAGCACCCCAACTCACCTTTACCCTTAAGCAAGCATAAGTTGGTTTTCTAAATTTGAGACCCTGTTCTGTTTTGGAATGCAGTTCCTGTGTAGCCAAGTTTACATTCCGTGTATTAGTGATATCTTATGATGTTTCTTTTTCTGTGTGACTTATTTCAGTTAGAATCATCGTACCTGAATCCACTCATTATGCTGCTACGGGCCTGATGACATAGATTTCATTGCTGAGTGACACTGCATTGTACGTAAGTACCACAATTTCTTTATCCATTTTTCACTTTCTGTGATATTGAACTTGTACGGTAAACGAGGTTCTTGTAAACGGAGGCGTCCCAAACTTTGGGGTGGCTGTGTCTTTTTGATTTTAGTTTCCCTAAGCTATAGGACCATAAGTGGAAGTGCCCTAGGTTCTGTTGCTTTGTTTTTTAGATGTTTCAGGAAACACCATACACTTCTCCCGAGTGGTTGTTGGCAATTTACATCCCGCCCATCAGCATAACAAGGCTCCCAGTTCTCCATGGCCTGTCCTGCCTTTCTGGATTTTACACTTTTTTCAGATGGCCCTTTTGACCGGGGGGAAGTGAGACTTCATTGTAGTGCAGATTTCCTTTGCAAGCTTGCTTGGTTGGCCAAAAAGGGCGTATGCGTTTTTTCCTGAATATATTCAGGAAAAAACGCATACGCCCTTTTTGGCCAAGTGCATCATTGTGGACGTTCTGCCTCTTTTCCTATGCTTTCAATGCAATTCCAGTCTACCTCCTGAAATCGGTTTCCTGCAATTCTGCCCCGCTTTCAAGTCCTCTTGGCAGCCTTACTTCAGTCTATTTTTGGACGATAGCTGTCATTTATAACTCTGCAGGTTTGTGAATTACAGTGCCCCTGAGCTCCTTTCTTCAACTCGCTTTCTTGTGACCTGGCCGCAACACCGCAGGATGGCTTCAGGCCCTAATCTGGTTCTGGCCCGGCATGCTGAGCCTTTGGTTAATTCCTCTTCCTGGTGGGAAATGAGAGTTCAATTTGCCCGTCCAGACACCTCCAGCTAGCCTCTCATTGGTTCTCGCTATTCCTGTTCATCTTCCGCAGAAATTGCAAACTGGGCCAAACAGGAGGTTAAAGGGACTGACTCTCCAAGTGGGGAGAGTGTTAGTAAAGCGTCTGGAATGTTGCACCCGAGTACCAGGGGAGGAAAACTGAGACATATTTGAACACGTCTCCCGATCACATGGTTGATCATACTCTAGGTTCCACATGCATGTTTTAGCTGAAGGAAGAATACCTTAAACCTGGGTAGTTGAAACCCGTGGAATGGGTACCATGCAATATGACTTCAAAGGGTCTTCATTTGCTCACCGAACCTCTTCAATCCTATCACTGCTGCGTTTATGCCCCTGTACACATGCTTGATTCTCTTTCGGAGACATAGCAATCCATAGGTTTTAAGATACTTACTAGTCAGGTACATTCTTAGGCGTTTAATATGGGGTGTTGAGTCCATTTCGTTGAGCAAGGAGTAGCTCTTGTCTATTCCATATTTGGCTTAAGGAACTTTATCTGTGCTCATTTCAATTTCTGGTTTTATGCAGCACCCCAACTCACCTTTACCCTTAAGCAAGAATAAGTTGGTTTTCTAAATTTGAGACCGTGTTCTGTTCTGTAATTCAGTTCCTGTGTAGCCAAGTTTACATTCCGTGTATTACTGATATCTTATGATGTTTCTTTTTCTGTGTGACTTATTTCAGTTAGAATCATCATACCTGAATCCACTCATTGTGCTGCTAAGGGCCTGATGACACAGATTTCATTGCTGAGTGATATTGCTTTGTAAGTAAATACCACAACTTCTTTATCCATTTTTCACTTTCTGCGATGTTGAACTTGTACTGTAAACGAGGTTCTTGTAAACAGAGGCGTCCCAAACTTTGGGGTGGCTGTGTCTTTTTGATTTTAATTTCCCTAAGCTATAGGACCATAAGTGGCAGTGCCCTAGGCTCTGTTGCTTTGTTTTTTAGATGTTTCAGGAAACACCATACACTTCTCCCGAGTGGTTGTTGGCAATTTACATCCCGCCCATCAGCATAACAAGGCTCCCAGTTCTCCATGGCCTGTCCTGCCTTTCTGGATTTTACACTTTTTTCAGATGGCCCTTTTGACCGGGGGGAAGTGAGACTTCATTGTAGTGCAGATTTCCTTTGCAAGCTTGCTTGGTTGGCCAAAATGGGCGTATGCGTTTTTTCCTGAATATATTCAGGAAAAAACGCATACGCCCTTTTTGGCCAAGTGCATCATTGTGGACGTTCTGCCTCTTTTCCTATGCTTTCAATGCAATTCCAGTCTACCTCCTGAATTCGGTTTCCTGCAATTCTGCCCCGCTTTCAAGTCCTCTTGGAAGCCTTACTTCAGTCTATTTTTGGACGATAGCTGTCATTTATAACTCTGCAGGTTTGTGAATTACAGTGTGCCTGAGCTCCTTTCTTCAACTCGCTTTCTTTTGAGCTGGCCGCAACACCGCAGGATGGCTTCAGGCCCTAATCTGGTTCCGGCATGGCACGCTGAGCGTTTGGTTAATTCCTCTTCCTGGTGGGAAATGAGAGTTAAATTTGCCCATCCAGACACCTCCAGCTAGCCTCTCATTGGTTCTCGCTATTCCTGTTCATCTTCTGCAGAAATTGCAAACTGGGCCACACAGGAGGTTAAAGGGACTGACTCTCCAAGTCGGGAGAGTGTTAGTAAAGCGTCTGGAATGTTGCACCCGAGTACCAGGGTACGAAAACTGAGACATATTTGAACACGTCTCCCGATCACATGGTTGATCATACTCTAGGTTCCACATGCATGTTTTAGCTGAAGGAAGTATACCTTAAACCTGGGTAGTTGAAACCCGTGGAATGGGTACCATGCAATATGACTTCAAAGGGTCTTCATTTGCTCACCGAACCTCTCCAATCCTATCACTGCTGCGTTTATTCCCCTGTACACATGCTTGATTCTCTTTCGGAGACATAGCAATCCATAGGTTTTAAGATACTTACTAGTCAGGTACATTCTTAGGCATTTAATATGCGGTGTTGAGTCCATTTCGTTGAGCAAGGAGTAGCTCTTGTCTATTCCATATTTGACTTAAGGAACTTTATCTGTGCTCATTTCAATCTCTGGTTTTATGCAGCACCCCAACTCACCTTTACCCTTAAGCAAGCATAAGTTGGTTTTCTAAATTTGAGACCCTGTTCTGTTCTGTAATTCAGTTCCTGTGTAGCCAAGTTTACATTCCGTGTATTACTGATATCTTATGATGTTTCTTTTTCTGTGTGACTTACTTCAGTTAGAATCATCATACCTGAATCCACTCATTGTGCTGCTAAGGGCCTGATGACACAGATTTCATTGTTGAGTGATATTGCTTTGTAAGTAAATACCACAACTTCTTTATCCATTTTTCACTTTCTGCGATGTTGAACTTGTACTGTAAACGAGGTTCTTGTAAACAGAGGCGTCCCAAACTTTGGGTGGCTGTGTCTTTTTGATTTTAATTTCCCTAAGCTATAGGACCATAAGTGGAAGTGCCCTAGGTTCTGTTGCTTTGTTTTTTAGATGTTTCAGGAAACACCATACACTTCTCCCGAGTGGTTGTTGGCAATTCACATCCCGCCCATCAGCATAACAAGGCTCCCAGTTCTCCATGGCCTGTCCTGCCTTTCTGGATTTTACACTTTTTTCAGATGGCCCTTTTGACCGGGGGGAAGTGAGACTTCATTGTAGTGCAGATTTCCTTTGCAAGCTTGCTTGGTTGGCCAAAAAGGGCGTATGCGTTTTTTCCTGAATATATTCAGGAAAAAACGCATACGCCCTTTTTGGCCAAGTGCATCATTGTGGACGTTCTGCCTCTTTTCCTATGCTTTCAATGCAATTCCAGTCTACCTCCTGAAATCGGTTTCCTGCAATTCTGCCCCGCTTTCAAGTCCTCTTGGCAGCCTTACTTCAGTCTATTTTTGGACGATAGCTGTCATTTATAACTCTGCAGGTTTGTGAATTACAGTGCCCCTGAGCTCCTTTCTTCAACTCGCTTTCTTATGAACTGGCCACAACACCGCAGGATGGCTTCAGGCCCTAATCTGGTTCCGGCCCGGCATGCTGAGCCTTTGGTTAATTCCTCTTCCTGGTGGGAAATGGGAGTTAAATTTGCCCGTCCAGACACCTCCAGCTAGCCTCTCATTGGTTCTCCCTATTCCTGTTCATCTTCCGCAGAAATTGCAAACTGGGCCAAACAGGAGGTTAAAGGGACTGACTCTCCAAGTGGGGAGAGTGATAGTAAAGCGTCTGGAATGTTGCACCCGAGTACCAGGGGAGGAAAACTGAGACATATTTGAACACGTCTCCCGTTCACATGGTTGATCATACTCTGGGTTCCACATGCATGTTTTAGCTGAAGGAAGAATACCTTAAACCTGGAGATTTGAGACCCGTGGAATGGGTACCATGCAATATGACTTCAAAGGGTCTTCATTTGCTCACCGAACCTCTCCAATCCTATCACTGCTGCGTTTATTCCCCTGTACACACGCTTGATTCTCTTTTGGAGACATAGCAATCCATAGGTTTTAAGATACTTACTAGTCAGATACATTCTTAGGCGTTTAATATGGGGTTTTGAGTCCATTTCGTTGAGCAAGGAGTAGCTCTTGTCTATTCCATATTTGGCTTAAGGAACTTTATCTGTGCTCATTTCAATCTCTGGTTTTATGCAGCACCCCAACTCACCTTTCCCCTTAAGCAAGCATAAGTTGGTTTTCTAAATTTGAGACCCTGTTCTGTTTTGGAATGCAGTTCCTGTGTAGCCAAGTTTACATTCCGTGTATTAGTGATATCTTATGATGTTTCTTTTTCTGTGTGACTTATTTCAGTTAGAATCATCGTACCTGAATCCACTCATTATGCTGCTATGGGCCTGATGACATAGATTTCATTGCTGAGTGATACTGCATTGTACGTAAGTACCACAAGTTCTTTATCCATTTTTCACTTTCTGCGATGTTGAACTTGTACTGTAAACGAGGTTCTTGTAAACAGAGGCGTCCCAAACTTTGGGGTGGCTGTGTCTTTTTGATTTTAATTTCCCTAAGCTATAGGACCATAAGTGGCAGTGCCCTAGGCTCTGTTGCTTTGTTTTTTAGATGTTTCAGGAAACACCATACACTTCTCCCGAGTGTCTGTTGGCAATTTACATCCCGCCCATCAGCATAACAAGGCTCCCAGTTCTCCATGGCCTGTCCTGCCTTTCTGGATTTTACACTTTTTTCAGATGGCCCTTTTGACCGGGGGGAAGTGAGACTTCATTGTAGTGCAGATTTCCTTTGCAAGCTTGCTTGGTTGGCCAAAAAGGGCGTATGCGTTTTTTCCTGAATATATTCAGGAAAAAACGCATACGCCCTTTTTGGCCAAGTGCATCATTGTGGACGTTCTGCCTCTTTTCCTATGCTTTCAATGCAATTCCAGTCTACCTCCTGAAATCGGTTTCCTGCAATTCTGCCCCGCTTTCAAGTCCTCTTGGCAGCCTTACTTCAGTCCATTTTTGGACGATAGCTGTCATTTATAACTCTGCAGGTTTGTGAATTACAGTGCCCCTGAGCTCCTTTCTTCAACTCGCTTTCTTGTGACCTGGCCGCAACACCGCAGGATGGCTTCAGGCCCTAATCTGGTTCCGGCACGGCACGCTGAGCCTTTGGTTATTTCCTCTTCCTGGTGGGAAATGAGAGTTAAATTTGCCCGTCCAGACACCTCCAGCTAGCCTCTCATTGGTTCTCGCTATTCCTGTTCATCTTCCGCAGAAATTGCAAACTGGGCCAAACAGGAGGTTAAAGGGACTGACGCTCCAAGTGGGGAGAGTGTTAGTAAAGCGTCTGGAATGTTGCACCCGAGTACCAGGGGAGGAAAACTGAGACATATTTGAACACGTCTCCCGATCACATGGTTGATCATACTCTAGGTTCCACATGCATGTTTTAGCTGAAGGAAGAATACCTTAAACCTGGGTAGTTGAAACCCGTGGAATGGGTACCATGCAATATGACTTCAAAGGGTCTTCATTTGCTCACCGAACCTCTCCAATCCTATCACTGCTGCGTTTATGCCCCTGTACACATGCTTGATTCTCTTTCGGAGACATAGCAATCCATAGGTTTTAAGATACTTACTAGTCAGGTACATTCTTAGGCGTTTAATATGGGGTGTTGAGTCCATTTCGTTGAGCAAGGAGTAGCTCTTGTCTATTCCATATTTGACTTAAGGAACTTTATCTGTGCTCATTTCAATCTCTGGTTTTATGCAGCACCCCAACTCACCTTTCCCCTTAAGCAAGCATAAGTTGGTTTTCTAAATTTGAGACCCTGTTCTGTTCTGTAATTCAGTTCCTGTGTAGCCAAGTTTACATTCCGTGTATTACTGATATCTTATGATGTTTCTTTTTCTGTGTGACTTATTTCAGTTAGAATCATCATACCTGAATCCACTCATTGTGCTGCTAAGGGCCTGATGACACAGATTTCATTGCTGAGTGATATTGCTTTGTAAGTAAATACCACAACTTCTTTATGCATTTTTCACTTTCTGCGATGTTGAACTTGTACTGTAAACGAGGTTCTTGTAAACAGAGGCGTCCCAAACTTTGGGGTGGCTGTGTCTTTTTGATTTTAATTTCCCTAAGCTATAGGACCATAATTGGAAGTGCCCTAGGCTCTGTTGCTTTGTTTTTTAGATGTTTCAGGAAACACCATACACTTCTCCCGAGTGGTTGTTGGCAATTTATATCCCGCCCATCAGCATAACAAGGCTCCCAGTTCTCCATGGCCTGTCCTGCCTTTCTGGATTTTACACTTTTTTCAGATGGCCCTTTTGACCGGGGGGAAGTGAGACTTCATTGTAGTGCAGATTTCCTTTGCAAGCTTGCTTGGTTGGCCAAAAAGGGCGTATGCGTTTTTTCCTGAATATATTCAGGAAAAAACGCATACGCCCTTTTTGGCCAAGTGCATCATTGTGGACGTTCTGCCTCTTTTCCTATGCTTTCAATGCAATTCCAGTCTACCTCCTGAAATCGGTTTCCTGCAATTCTGCCCCGCTTTCAAGTCCTCTTGGCAGCCTTACTTCAGTCTATTTTTGGACGATAGCTGTCATTTATAACTCTGCAGGTTTGTGAATTACAGTGCCCCTGAGCTCCTTTCTTCAACTTGCTTTCTTGTGACCTGGCCGCAACACCGCAGGATGGCTTCAGGCCCTAATCTGGTTCCGGCACGGCACGCTGAGCCTTTGGTTATTTCCTCTTCCTGGTGGGAAATGAGAGTTAAATTTGCCCGTCCAGACACCTCCAGCTAGTCTCTCATTGGTTCTCGCTATTCCTGTTCATCTTCCGCAGAAATTGCAAACTGGGCCAAACAGGAGGTTAAAGGCGCTGACTCTCCAAGTGGGGAGAGTGTTAGTAAAGCGTCTGGAATGTTGCACCCGAGTACCAGGGGAGAAAAACTGAGACATATTTGAACACGTCTCCCATTCACATGGTTGATCATACTTGCGTTCCACATGCATGTTTTAGCTGAAGAAAGAATACCTTAAACCTGGAGAGTTAAGACCCGTGTAATGGGTACCATGCAATATGACTTCAAAGGGTCTTCATTTGCTCACCGAACCTCTCCAATCCTATCACTGCTGCGTTTATGCCCCTGTACACATGCTTGATTCTCTTTCGGAGACATAGCAATCCATAGGTTTTAAGATACTTACTAGTCAGGTACATTCTTAGGCGTTTAATATGGGGTGTTGAGTCCATTTCGTTGAGCAAGGAGTAGCTCTTGTCTATTCCATATTTGGCTTAAGGAACTTTATCTGTGCTCATTTCAATCTCTGGTTTTATGCAGCACCCCAACTCACCTTTACCCTTAAGCAAGAATAAGTTGGTTTTCTAAATTTGAGACCCTGTTCTGTTCTGTAATTCAGTTCCTGTGTAGCCAAGTTTACATTCCGTGTATTACTGATATCTCATGATGTTTCTTTTTCTGTGTGACTTATTTCAGTTAGAATCATCATACCTGAATGCACGCATTGTGCTGCTAAGGGCCTGATGACACAGATTTCATTGCTGAGTGATATTGCTTTGTAAGTAAATACCACAACTTCATTATCCATTTTTCACTTTCTGCGATGTTGAACTTGTACTGTAAACGAGGTTCTTGTAAACAGAGCCGTTCCAAACTTTGGGGTGGCTGTGTCTTTTTGATTTTAATTTCCCTAAGCTATAGGACCATAAGTGGAAGTGCCCTAGGCTCCGTTGCTTTGTTTTTTAGATGTTTCAGGAAACACCATACACTTCTCCCGAGTGGTTGTTGGCAATTTACATCCCGCCCATCAGCATAACAAGGCTCCCAGTTCTCCATGGCCTGTCCTGCCTTTCTGGATTTTACACTTTTTTCAGATGGCCCTTTTGACTGGGGGGAAGTGAGACTTCATTGTAGTGCAGATTTCCTTTGCAAGCTTGCTTGGTTGGCCAAAAAGGGCGTATGCGTTTTTTCCTGAATATATTCAGGAAAAAACGCATACGCCCTTTTTGGCCAAGTGCATCATTGTGGATGTTCTGCCTCTTTTCCTATGCTTTCAGTGCAATTCCAGTCTACCTCCTGAAATCGGTTTCCTGCAATTCTGCCCCGCTTTCAAGTCCTCTTGGCAGCCTTACTTCAGTCTATTTTTGGACGATAGCTGTCATTTATAACTCTGCAGGTTTGTGAATTACAGTGCCCCTGAGCTCCTTTCTTCAACTTGCTTTCTTGTGACCTGGCCGCAACACCGCAGGATGGCTTCAGGCCCTAATCTGGTTCCGGCATGCACGCTGAGCCTTTGGTTATTTCCTCTTCCTGGTGGGAAATGAGAGTTAAATTTGCCCGTCCAGACACCTCCAGCTAGTCTCTCATTGGTTCTCGCTATTCCTGTTCATCTTCCGCAGAAATTGCAACCTGGGCCAAACAGGAGGTTAAAGGCGCTGACTCTCCAAGTGGGGAGAGTGTTAGTAAAGCGTCTGGAATGTTGCACCCGAGTACCAGGGGAGGAAAACTGAGACATATTTGAAACGTCTCCCGTTCACATGGTTGATCATACTTGGGTTCCACATGCATGTTTTAGCTGAAGGAAGAATACCTTAAACCTGGGTAGTTGAAACCCGTGGAATGGGTACCATGCAATATGACTTCAAAGGGTCTTCATTTGCTCACCGAACCTCTCCAATCCTATCACTGCTGCGTTTATGCCCCTGTACGCATGCTTGATTCTCTTTCGGAGACATAGCAATCCATAGGTTTTAAGATACTTACTAGTCAGGTACATTCTTAGGCGTTTAATATGCAGTGTTGAGTCCATTTCGTTGAGCAAGGAGTAGCTCTTGTCTATTCCATATTTGGCTTAAGGAACTTTATCTGTGCTCATTTCAATCTCTGGTTTTATGCAGCACCCCAACTCACCTTTCCCCTTAAGCAAGCATAAGTTGGTTTTCTAAATTTGAGACCCTGTTCTGTTTTGGAATGCAGTTCCTGTGTAGCCAAGTTTACATTCCGTGTATTAGTGATATCTTATGATGTTTCTTTTTCTGTGTGACTTATTTCAGTTAGAATCATCGTACCTGAATCCACTCATTATGCTGCTATGGGCCTGATGACATAGATTTCATTGCTGAGTGATAGTGCATTGTACGTAAGTACCACAAGTTCTTTATCTATTTTTCAATTTCTGCGATGTTGAACTTGTACTGTAAACGAGGTTCTTGTAAACAGAGGCGTCCCAAACTTTGGGGTGGCTGTGTCTTTTTGATTTTAATTTCCCTAAGCTATAGGACCATAAGTGGCAGTGCCCTAGGCTCCGTTGCTTTGTTTTTTAGATGTTTCAGGAAACACCATACACTTCTCCCGAGTGTCTGTTGGCAATTTACATCCCGCCCATCAGCATAACAAGGCTCCCAGTTCTCCATGGCCTGTCCTGCCTTTCTGGATTTTACACTTTTTTCAGATGGCCCTTTTGACCGGGGGGAAGTGAGACTTCATTGTAGTGCAGATTTCCTTTGCAAGCTTGCTTGGTTGGCCAAAAAGGGCGTATGCGTTTTTTCCTGAATATATTCAGGAAAAAATGCATACGCCCTTTTTGGCCAAGTGCATCATTGTGGACGTTCTGCCTCTTTTCCTATGCTTTCAATGCAATTCCAGTCTACCTCCTGAAATCGGTTTCCTGCAATTCTGCCCCGCTTTCAAGTCCTCTTGGCAGCCTTACTTCAGTCTATTTTTGGACGATAGCTGTCATTTATAACTCTGCAGGTTTGTGAATTACAGTGCCCCTGAGCTCCTTTCTTCAACTCGCTTTCTTGTGACCTGGCCGCAACACCGCAGGATGGCTTCAGGCCCTAATCTGGTTCCGGCACGGCACGCTGAGCCTTTAGTTAATTCCTCTTCCTGGTGGGAAATGAGAGTTAAATTTGCCCGTCCAGACACCTCCAGCTAGCCTCTCATTGGTTCTCGCTATTCCTGTTCATCTTCCGCAGAAATTGCAAACTGGGCCAAACAGGAGGTTAAAGGGACTGACTCTCCAAGTGGGGAGAGTGTTAGTAAAGCGTCTGGAATGTTGCACCCGAGTACCAGGGGAGGAAAACTGAGACATATTTGAACACGTCTCCCGATCACATGGTTGATCATACTCTAGGTTCCACATGCATGTTTTAGCTGAAGGAAGAATACCTTAAACCTGGGTAGTTGAAACCCGTGGAATGGGTACCATGCAATATGACTTCAAAGGGTCTTCATTTGCTCACCGAACCTCTCCAATCCTATCACTGCTGCGTTTATGCCCCTGTACACATGCTTGATTCTCTTTCGGAGACATAGCAATCCATAGGTTTTAAGATACTTACTAGTCAGGTACATTCTTAGGCGTTTAATATGGGGTGTTGAGTCCATTTCGTTGAGCAAGGAGTAGCTCTTGTCTATTCCATATTTGGCTTAAGG
The DNA here is from genome assembly GCF_951394435.1 of Stenella coeruleoalba. NCBI lineage: Eukaryota > Metazoa > Chordata > Mammalia > Artiodactyla > Delphinidae > Stenella > Stenella coeruleoalba. Next base: position 93,379,381 of record NC_137149.1, on the reverse strand, counting down.
AAATTTATCTGTGCTCATTTCAATCTCTGCTTTTATGCAGCACCACAACTCACCTTTCCCCTTAAGCAAGCATAAGTTGGTTTTCTAAATTTGAGACCCTGTTCTGTTCTGTAATTCAGTTCCTGTGTAGCCAAGTTTACATTCCGTGTATTACTGATATCTTATGATGTTTCTTTTTCTGTGTGACTTATTTCAGTTAGAATCATCATACCTGAATCCACTCATTGTGCTGCTAAGGGCCTGATGACACAGATTTCATTGCTGAGTGATATTGCTTTGTAAGTAAATACCACAACTTCTTTATGCATTTTTCACTTTCTGCGATGTTGAACTTGTACTGTAAAGGAGGTTCTTGTAAACAGAGGCGTCCAAAACTTTGGGGTGGCTGTGTCTTTTTGATTTTAATTTCCCTAAGCTATAGGACCATAACTGGAAGTGCCCTAGGCTCTGTTGCTTTGTTTTTTAGATGTTTCAGGAAACACCATACACTTCTCCCGAGTGGTTGTTGGCAATTTACATCCCGCCCATCAGCATAACAAGGCTCCCAGTTCTCCATGGCCTGTCCTGCCTTTCTGGATTTTACACTTTTTTCAGATGGCCCTTTTGACCGGGGGGAAGTGAGACTTCATTGTAGTGCAGATTTCCTTTGCAAGCTTGCTTGGTTGGCCAAAAAGGGCGTATGCGTTTTTTCCTGAATATATTCAGGAAAAAACGCATACGCCCTTTTTGGCCAAGTGCATCATTGTGGACGTTCTGCCTCTTTTCCTATGCTTTCAATGCAATTCCAGTCTACCTCCTGAAATCGGTTTCCTGCAATTCTGCCCCGCTTTCAAGTCCTCTTGGCAGCCTTACTTCAGTCTATTTTTGGACGATAGCTGTCATTTATAACTCTGCAGGTTTGTGAATTACAGTGCCCCTGAGCTCCTTTCTTCAACTCGCTTTCTTGTGACCTGGCCGCAACACCGCAGGATGGCTTCAGGCCCTAATCTGGTTCTGGCCCGGCATGCTGAGCCTTTGGTTAATTCCTCTTCCTGGTGGGAAATGAGAGTTCAATTTGCCCGTCCAGACACCTCCAGCTAGCCTCTCATTGGTTCTCGCTATTCCTGTTCATCTTCCGCAGAAATTGCAAACTGGGCCAAACAGGAGGTTAAAGGGACTGACTCTCCAAGTGGGGAGAGTGTTAGTAAAGCGTCTGGAATGTTGCACCCGAGTACCAGGGGAGGAAAACTGAGACATATTTGAACACGTCTCCCAATCACATGGTTGATCATACTCTAGGTTCCACATGCATGTTTTAGCTGAAGGAAGAATACCTTAAACCTGGGTAGTTGAAACCCGTGGAATGGGTACCATGCAATATGACTTCAAAGGGTCTTCATTTGCTCACCGAACCTCTTCAATCCTATCACTGCTGCGTTTATGCCCCTGTACACATGCTTGATTCTCTTTCGGAGACATAGCAATCCATAGGTTTTAAGATACTTACTAGTCAGGTACATTCTTAGGCGTTTAATATGGGGTGTTGAGTCCATTTCGTTGAGCAAGGAGTAGCTCTTGTCTATTCCATATTTGGCTTAAGGAACTTTATCTGTGCTCATTTCAATTTCTGGTTTTATGCAGCACCCCAACTCACCTTTACCCTTAAGCAAGAATAAGTTGGTTTTCTAAATTTGAGACCGTGTTCTGTTCTGTAATTCAGTTCCTGTGTAGCCAAGTTTACATTCCGTGTATTACTGATATCTTATGATGTTTCTTTTTCTGTGTGACTTATTTCAGTTAGAATCATCATACCTGAATCCACTCATTGTGCTGCTAAGGGCCTGATGACACAGATTTCATTGCTGAGTGATATTGCTTTGTAAGTAAATACCACAACTTCTTTATCCATTTTTCACTTTCTGCGATGTTGAACTTGTACTGTAAACGAGGTTCTTGTAAACAGAGGCGTCCCAAACTTTGGGGTGGCTGTGTCTTTTTGATTTTAATTTCCCTAAGCTATAGGACCATAAGTGGCAGTGCCCTAGGCTCTGTTGCTTTGTTTTTTAGATGTTTCAGGAAACACCATACACTTCTCCCGAGTGTCTGTTGTCAATTTACATCCCGCCCATCAGCATAACAAGGCTCCCAGTTCTCCATGGCCTGTCCTGCCTTTCTGGATTTTACACTTTTTTCAGATGGCCCTTTTGACCGGGGGGAAGTGAGACTTCATTGTAGTGCAGATTTCCTTTGCAAGCTTGCTTGGTTGGCCAAAAAGGGCGTATGCGTTTTTTCCTGAATATATTCAGGAAAAAACGCATACGCCCTTTTTGGCCAAGTGCATCATTGTGGACGTTCTGCCTCTTTTCCTATGCTTTCAATGCAATTCCAGTCTACCTCCTGAAATCGGTTTCCTGCAATTCTGCCCCGCTTTCAAGTCCTCTTGGCAGCCTTACTTCAGTCTATTTTTGGACGATAGCTGTCATTTATAACTCTGCAGGTTTGTGAATTACAGTGCCCCTGAGCTCCTTTCTTCAACTCGCTTTCTTGTGACCTGGCCGCAACACCGCAGGATGGCTTCAGGCCCTAATCTGGTTCTGGCCCGGCATGCTGAGCCTTTGGTTAATTCCTCTTCCTGGTGGGAAATGAGAGTTCAATTTGCCCGTCCAGACACCTCCAGCTAGCCTCTCATTGGTTCTCGCTATTCCTGTTCATCTTCCGCAGAAATTGCAAACTGGGCCAAACAGGAGGTTAAAGGGACTGACTCTCCAAGTGGGGAGAGTGTTAGTAAAGCGTCTGGAATGTTGCACCCGAGTACCAGGGGAGGAAAACTGAGACATATTTGAACACGTCTCCCGATCACATGGTTGATCATACTCTAGGTTCCACATGCATGTTTTAGCTGAAGGAAGAATACCTTAAACCTGGGTAGTTGAAACCCGTGGAATGGGTACCATGCAATATGACTTCAAAGGGTCTTCATTTGCTCACCGAACCTCTTCAATCCTATCACTGCTGCGTTTATGCCCCTGTACACATGCTTGATTCTCTTTCGGAGACATAGCAATCCATAGGTTTTAAGATACTTACTAGTCAGGTACATTCTTAGGCGTTTAATATGGGGTGTTGAGTCCATTTCGTTGAGCAAGGAGTAGCTCTTGTCTATTCCATATTTGGCTTAAGGAACTTTATCTGTGCTCATTTCAATCTCTGGTTTTATGCAGCACCCCAACTCACCTTTACCCTTAAGCAAGAATAAGTTGGTTTTCTAAATTTGAGACCCTGTTCTGTTCTGTAATTCAGTTCCTGTGTAGCCAAGTTTACATTCCGTGTATTACTGATATCTTATGATGTTTCTTTTTCTGTGTGACTTATTTCAGTTAGAATCATCATACCTGAATCCACTCATTGTGCTGCTAAGGGCCTGATGACACAGATTTCATTGCTGAGTGATATTGCTTTGTAAGTAAATACCACAACTTCTTTATCCATTTTTCACTTTCTGCGATGTTGAACTTGTACTGTAAACGAGGTTCTTGTAAACAGAGGCGTCCCAAACTTTGGGGTGGCTGTGTCTTTTTTATTTTAATTTCCCTAAGCTATAGGACCATAAGTGGCAGTGCCCTAGGCTCTGTTGCTTTGTTTTTTAGATGTTTCAGGAAACACCATACACTTCTCCCGAGTGTCTGTTGGCAATTTACATCCCGCCCATCAGCATAACAAGGCTCCCAGTTCTCCATGGCCTGTCCTGCCTTTCTGGATTTTACACTTTTTTCAGATGGCCCTTTTGACCGGGGGGAAGTGAGACTTCATTGTAGTGCAGATTTCCTTTGCAAGCTTGCTTGGTTGGCCAAAAAGGGCGTATGCGTTTTTTCCTGAATATATTCAGGAAAAAACGCATACGCCCTTTTTGGCCAAGTGCATCATTGTGGACGTTCTGCCTCTTTTCCTATGCTTTCAATGCAATTCCAGTCTACCTCCTGAAATCGGTTTCCTGCAATTCTGCCCCGCTTTCAAGTCCTCTTGGCAGCCTTACTTCAGTCTATTTTTGGACGATAGCTGTCATTTATAACTCTGCAGGTTTGTGAATTACAGTGCCCCTGAGCTCCTTTCTTCAACTCGCTTTCTTGTGACCTGGCCGCAACACCGCAGGATGGCTTCAGGCCCTAATCTGGTTCCGGCACGGCACGCTGAGCCTTTGGTTATTTCCTCTTCCTGGTGGGAAATGGGAGTTAAATTTGCCCGTCCAGACACCTCCAGCTAGCCTCTCATTGGTTCTCGCTATTCCTGTTCATCTTCCGCAGAAATTGCAAACTGGGCCAAACAGGAGGTTAAAGGGACTGACGCTCCAAGTGGGGAGAGTGTTAGTAAAGCGTCTGGAATGTTGCACCCGAGTACCAGGGGAGGAAAACTGAGACATATTTGAACACGTCTCCCGATCACATGGTTGATCATACTCTAGGTTCCACATGCATGTTTTAGCTGAAGGAAGAATACCTTAAACCTGGGTAGTTGAAACCCGTGGAATGGGTACCATGCAATATGACTTCAAAGGGTCTTCATTTGCTCACCGAACCTCTCCAATCCTATCACTGCTGCGTTTATGCCCCTGTACACATGCTTGATTCTCTTTCGGAGACATAGCAATCCATAGGTTTTAAGATACTTACTAGTCAGGTACATTCTTAGGCGTTTAATATGGGGTGTTGAGTCCATTTCGTTGAGCAAGGAGTAGCTCTTGTCTATTCCATATTTGGCTTAAGGAACTTTATCTGTGCTCATTTCAATCTCTGGTTTTATGCAGCACCCCAACTCACCTTTACCCTTAAGCAAGAATAAGTTGGTTTTCTAAATTTGAGACCCTGTTCTGTTCTGTAATTCAGTTCCTGTGTAGCCAAGTTTACATTCCGTGTATTACTGATATCTTATGATGTTTCTTTTTCTGTGTGACTTATTTCAGTTAGAATCATCATACCTGAATGCACGCATTGTGCTGCTAAGGGCCTGATGACACAGATTTCATTGCTGAGTGATATTGCTTTGTAAGTAAATACCACAACTTCTTTATCCATTTTTCACGTTCTGCGATGTTGAACTTGTACTGTAAACGAGGTTCTTGTAAACAGAGCCGTTCCAAACTTTGGGGTGGCTGTGTCTTTTTGATTTTAATTTCCCTAAGCTATAGGACCATAAGTGGAAGTGCCCTAGGCTCCGTTGCTTTGTTTTTTAGATGTTTCAGGAAACACCATACACTTCTCCCGAGTGGTTTTTGGCAATTTACATCCCGCCCATCAGCATAACAAGGCTCCCAGTTCTCCATGGCCTGTCCTGCCTTTCTGGATTTTACACTTTTTTCAGATGGCCCTTTTGACTGGGGGGAAGTGAGACTTCATTGTAGTGCAGATTTCCTGTGCAAGCTTGCTTGGTTGGCCAAAAAGGGCGTATGCGTTTTTTCCTGAATATATTCAGGAAAAAACGCATACGCCCTTTTTGGCCAAGTGCATCATTGTGGACGTTCTGCCTCTTTTCCTATGCTTTCAGTGCAATTCCAGTCTACCTCCTGAAATCGGTTTCCTGCAATTCTGCCCCGCTTTCAAGTCCTCTTGGCAGCCTTACTTCAGTCTATTTTTGGACGATAGCTGTCATTTATAACTCTGCAGGTTTGTGAATTACAGTGCCCCTGAGCTCCTTTCTTCAACTTGCTTTCTTGTGACCTGGCCGCAACACCGCAGGATGGCTTCAGGCCCTAATCTGGTTCCGGCACGGCACGCTGAGCCTTTGGTTATTTCCTCTTCCTGGTGGGAAATGAGAGTTAAATTTGCCCGTCCAGACACCTCCAGCTAGTCTCTCATTGGTTCTCGCTATTCCTGTTCATCTTCCGCAGAAATTGCAAACTGGGCCAAACAGGAGGTTAAAGGCGCTGACTCTCCAAGTGGGGAGAGTGTTAGTAAAGCGTCTGGAATGTTGCACCCGAGTACCAGGGGAGGAAAACTGAGACATATTTGAAACGTCTCCCGTTCACATGGTTGATCATACTTGGGTTCCACATGCATGTTTTAGCTGAAGGAAGAATACCTTAAACCTGGAGAGTTAAGACCCGTGTAATGGGTACCATGCAATATGACTTCAAAGGGTCTTCATTTGCTCACCGAACCTCTCCAATCCTATCACTGCTGCGTTTATGCCCCTGTACACATGCTTGATTCTCTTTCGGAGACATAGCAATCCATAGGTTTTAAGATACTTACTAGTCAGGTACATTCTTAGGCGTTTAATATGCGGTGTTGAGTCCATTTCGTTGAGCAAGGAGTAGCTCTTGTCTATTCCATATTTGACTTAAGGAACTTTATCTGTGCTCATTTCAATCTCTGGTTTTATGCAGCACCCCAACTCACCTTTACCCTTAAGCAAGAATAAGTTGGTTTTCTAAATTTGAGACCCTGTTCTGTTCTGTAATTCAATTCCTGTGTAGCCAAGTTTACATTCCGTGTATTACTGATATCTTATGATGTTTCTTTTTCTGTGTGACTTACTTCAGTTAGAATCATCATACCTGAATCCACTCATTGTGCTGCTAAGGGCCTGATGACACAGATTTCATTGCTGAGTGATATTGCTTTGTAAGTAAATACCACAACTTCTTTATCCATTTTTCACTTTCTGCGATGTTGAACTTGTACTGTAAACGAGGTTCTTGTAAACAGAGCCGTTCCAAACTTTGGGGTGGCTGTGTCTCTTTGATTTTAATTTCCCTAAGCTATAGGACCATAAGTGGCAGTGCCCTAGGCTCTGTTGCTTTGTTTTTTAGATGTTTCAGGAAACACCATACACTTCTCCCGAGTGGTTGTTGGCAATTTACATCCCGCCCATCAGCATAACAAGGCTCCCAGTTCTCCATGGCCTGTCCTGCCTTTCTGGATTTTACACTTTTTTCAGATGGCCCTTTTGACTGGGGGGAAGTGAGACTTCATTGTAGTGCAGATTTCCTTTGCAAGCTTGCTTGGTTGGCCAAAAAGGGCGTATGCGTTTTTTCCTGAATATATTCAGGAAAAAACGCATACGCCCTTTTTGGCCAAGTGCATCATTGTGGACGTTCTGCCTCTTTTCCTATGCTTTCAGTGCAATTCCAGTCTACCTCCTGAAATCGGTTTCCTGCAATTCTGCCCCGCTTTCAAGTCCTCTTGGCAGCCTTACTTCAGTCTATTTTTGGACGATAGCTGTCATTTATAACTCTGCAGGTTTGTGAATTACAGTGCCCCTGAGCTCCTTTCTTCAACTTGCTTTCTTGTGACCTGGCCGCAACACCGCAGGATGGCTTCAGGCCCTAATCTGGTTCCGGCACGGCACGCTGAGCCTTTGGTTATTTCCTCTTCCTGGTGGGAAATAAGAGTTAAATTTGCCCGTCCAGACACCTCCAGCTAGTCTCTCATTGGTTCTCGCTATTCCTGTTCATCTTCCGCAGAAATTGCAAACTGGGCCAAACAGGAGGTTAAAGGCGCTGACTCTCCAAGTGGGGAGAGTGTTAGTAAAGCGTCTGGAATGTTGCACCCGAGTACCAGGGGAGGAAAACTGAGACATATTTGAACACGTCTCCCGTTCACATGGTTGATCATACTTGGGTTCCACATGCATGTTTTAGCTGAAGGAAGAATACCTTAAACCTGGAGAGTTAAGACCCGTGTAATGGGTACCATGCAATATGACTTCAAAGGGTCTTCATTTGCTCACCGAACCTCTCCAATCCTATCACTGCTGCGTTTATGCCCCTGTACACATGCTTGATACTCTTTTGGAGACATAGCAATCCATAGGTTTTACGATACTTACTAGTCAGGTACATTCTTAGGCGTTTAATATGCGGTGTTGAGTCCATTTCGTTGAGCAAGGAGTAGCTCTTGTCTATTCCATATTTGACTTAAGGAACTTTATCTGTGCTCATTTCAATCTCTGGTTTTATGCAGCACCCCAACTCACCTTTACCCTTAAGCAAGCATAAGTTGGTTTTCTAAATTTGAGACACTGTTCTGTTCTGTAATTCAGTTCCTGTGTAGCCATGTTTACATTCCGTGTATTACTGATATCTTATGATGTTTCTTTTTCTGTGTGACTTATTTCAGTTAGAATCATCATACCTGAATCCACTCATTGTGATGCTAAGGGCCTGATGACATAGATTTCATTGCTGAGTGATATTGCTTTGTAAGTAAATACCACAACTTCTTTATCCATTTTTCACTTTCTGCGATGTTGAACTTGTACTGTAAATGAGGTTCTTGTAAACAGAGGCGTCCCAAACTTTGGGGTGGCTGTGTCTTTTTGATTTTAATTTCCCTAAGCTATAGGACCATAAGTGGCAGTGCCCTAGGCTCTGTTGCTTTGTTTTTTAGATGTTTCAGGAAACACCATACACTTCTCCCGAGTGGTTGTTGGCAATTTACATCCCGCCCATCACCATAACAAGGCTCCCAGTTCTCCATGGCCTGTCCTGCCTTTCTGGATTTTACACTTTTTTCAGATGTCCCTTTTGACCGGGGGGAAGTGAGACTTCATTGTAGTGCAGATTTCCTTTGCAAGCTTGCTTGGTTGGCCAAAAAGGGCGTATGCATTTTTTCCTGAATATATTCAGGAAAAAACGCATACGCCCTTTTTGGCCAAGTGCATCATTGTGGACGTTCTGCCTCTTTTCCTATGCTTTCAATGCAATTCCAGTCTACCTCCTGAAATCGGTTTCCTGCAATTCTGCCCCGCTTTCAAGTCCTCTTGGCAGCCTTACTTCAGTCTATTTTTGGACGATAGCTGTCATTTATAACTCTGCAGGTTTGTGAATTACAGTGCCCCTGAGCTCCTTTCTTCAACTCGCTTTCTTTTGAGCTGGCCGCAACACCGCAGGATGGCTTCAGGCCCTAATCTGGTTCCGGTACGGCACGCTGAGCCTTTGGTTATTTCCTCTTCCTGGTGGGAAATGAGAGTTAAATTTGCCCGTCCAGACACCTCCAGCTAGCCTCTCATTGGTTCTCGCTATTCCTGTTCATCTTCCGCAGAAATTGCAAACTGGGCCAAACAGGAGGTTAAAGGCGCTGACTCTCCAAGTCGGGAGAGTGTTAGTAAAGCGTCTGGAATATTGCACCCGAGTACCAGGGGAGGAAAACTGAGACATATTTGAACACGTCTCCCGTTCACATGGTTGATCATACTTGGGTTCCACATGCATGTTTTAGCTGAAGGAAGAATACCTTAAACCTGGAGAGTTGAGACCCGTGTAATGGGTACCATGCAATATGACTTCAAAGGGTCTTCATTTGCTCACCGAACCTCTCCAATCCTATCACTGCTGCGTTTATGCCCCTGTACACATGCTTGATTCTCTTTTGGAGACATAGCAATCCATAGGTTTTACGATACTTACTAGTCAGGTAAATTCTTAGGCGTTTAATATGCGGTGTTGAGTCCATTTCGTTGAGCAAGGAGTAGCTCTTGTCTATTCCATATTTGACTTAAAGAACTTTATCTGTGCTCATTTCAATCTCTGGTTTTATGCAGCACCCCAACTCACCTTTACCCTTAAGCAAGCATAAGTTGGTTTTCTAAATTTGAGACCCTGTTCTGTTCTGTAATTCAGTTCCTGTGTAGCCAAGTTTACATTACGTGTATTACTGATATCTTACGATGTTTCTTTTTCTGTGTGACTTACTTCAGTTAGAATCATCATACCTGAATCCACTCATTGTGCTGCTAAGGGCCTGATGACACAGATTTCATTGCTGAGTGATATTGCTTTGTAAGTAAATACCACAAGTTCTTTATCCATTTTTCACTTTCTGCGATGTTGAACTTGTACTGTAAACGAGGTTCTTGTAAGCAGAGGCGTCCCAAACTTTGGGGTGGCTGTGTCTTTTTGATTTTAATTTCCCTAAGCTATAGGACCATAAGTGGCAGTGCCCTAGGCTCTGTTGCTTTGTTTTTTAGATGTTTCAGGAAACACCATACACTTCTCCCGAGTGTCTGTTGGCAATTTACATCCCGCCCATCAGCATAACAAGGCTCCCAGTTCTCCATGGCCTGTCCTGCCTTTCTGGATTTTACACTTTTTTCAGATGGCCCTTTTGACCGGGGGGAAGTGAGACTTCATTGTAGTGCAGATTTCCTTTGCAAGCTTGCTTGGTTGGCCAAAAAGAGCGTATGCGTTTTTTCCTGAATATATTCAGGAAAAAACGCATACGCCCTTTTTGGCCAAGTGCATCATTGTGGACGTTCTGCCTCTTTTCCTATGCTTTCAATGCAATTCCAGTCTACCTCCTGAAATCGGTTTCCTGCAATTCTGCCCCGATTTCAAGTCCTCTTGGAAGCCTTACTTCAGTCTATTTTTGGACGATAGCTGTCATTTATAACTCTGCAGGTTTGTGAATTACAGTGCCCCTGAGCTCCTTTCTTCAACTCGCTTTCTTGTGACCTGGCCGCAACACCGCAGGATGGCTTCAGGCCCTAATCTGGTTCCGGTACGGCACGCTGAGCCTTTGGTTATTTCCTCTTCCTGGTGGGAAATGAGAGTTAAATTTGCCCGTCCAGACACCTCCAGCTAGTCTCTCATTGGTTCTCGCTATTCCTGTTCATCTTCCGCAGAAATTGCAAACTGGGCCAAACAGGAGGTTAAAGGCGCTGACTCTCCAAGTCGGGAGAGTGTTAGTAAAGCGTCTGGAATGTTGCACCCGAGTATCAGGGGAGGAAAACTGAGACATATTTGAACACGTCTCCCGTTCACATGGTTGATCATACTTGGGTTCCACATGCATGTTTTAGCTGAAGGAAGAATACCTTAAACCTGGAGAGTTAAGACCCGTGTAATGGGTACCATGCAATATGACTTCAAAGGGTCTTCATTTGCTCACCGAACCTCTCCAATCCTATCACTGCTGCGTTTATGCCCCTGTACACATGCTTGATTCTCTTTCGGAGACATAGCAATCCATAGGTTTTAAGATACTTACTAGTCAGGTAAATTCTTAGGCGTTTAATATGCGGTGTTGAGTCCATTTCGTTGAGCAAGGAGTAGCTCTTGTCTATTCCATATTTGACTTAAGGAACTTTATCTGTGCTCATTTCAATCTCTGGTTTTATGCAGCACCCCAACTCACCTTTACCCTTAAGCAAGCATAAGTTGGTTTTCTAAATTTGAGACCCTGTTCTGTTCTGTAATTCAGTTCCTGTGTAGCCAAGTTTACATTCCGTGTATTACTGATATCTTATGATGTTTCTTTTTCTGTGTGACTTACTTCAGTTAGAATCATCATACCTGAATCCACTCATTGTGCTGCTAAGGGCCTGATGACACAGATTTCATTGCTGAGTGATATTGCTTTGTAAGTAAATACCACAACTTCTTTATCCATTTTTCACTTTCTGTGATGTTGAACTTGTACTGTAAACGAGGTTCTTGTAAACAGAGCCGTTCCAAACTTTGGGGTGGCTGTGTCTTTTTGATTTTAATTTCCCTAAGCTATAGGACCATAAGTGGAAGTGCCCTAGGTTCTGTTGCTTTGTTTTTTAGATGTTTCAGGAAACACCATACACTTCTCCAGAGTGGTTGTTGGCAATTTACATCCCGCCCATCAGCATAACAAGGCTCCCAGTTCTCCATGGCCTGTCCTGCCTTTCTGGATTTTACACTTTTTTCAGATGGCCCTTTTGACCGGGGGGAAGTGAGACTTCATTGTAGTGCAGATTTCCTTTGCAAGCTTGCTTGGTTGGCCAAAAAGGGCGTATGCGTTTTTTCCTGAATATATTCAGGAAAAAACGCATACGCCCTTTTTGGCCAAGTGCATCATTGTGGACGTTCTGCCTCTTTTCCTATGCTTTCAATGCAATTCCAGTCTACCTCCTGAAATCGGTTTCCTGCAATTCTGCCCCGCTTTCAAGTCCTCTTGGCAGCCTTACTTCAGTCTATTTTTGGACGATAGCTGTCATTTATAACTCTGCAGGTTTGTGAATTACAGTGCCCCTGAGCTCCTTTCTTCAACTCGCTTTCTTTTGAGCTGGCCGCAACACCGCAGGATGGCTTCAGGCCCTAATCTGGTTCCGGTACGGCACGCTGAGCCTTTGGTTATTTCCTCTTCCTGGTGGGAAATGAGAGTTAAATTTGCCCGTCCAGACACCTCCAGCTAGCCTCTCATTGGTTCTCGGTATTCCTGTTCATCTTCCGAAGAAATTGCCAACTGGGCCAAACAAGAGGTTAAAGGGACTGACTCTCCAAGTGGGGAGAGTGTTAGTAAAGCGTCTGGAAAATTGCACCCGAGTACCAGGGGAGGAAAACTGAGACATATTTGAACATGTCTCCCGTTCACATGGTTGATCATACTTGGGTTCCACATGCATGTTTTAGCTGAAGGAAGAATACCTTAAACCTGGAGAGTTGAGACCCGTGTAATGGGTACCATGCAATATGACTTCAAAGGGTCTTCATTTGCTCACCGAACCTCTCCAATCCTATCACTGCTGCGTTTATGCCCCTGTACACATGCTTGATTCTCTTTTGGAGACATAGCAATCCATAGGTTTTAAGATACTTACTAGTCAGGTACATTCTTAGGCGTTTAATATGCGGTGTTGAGTCCATTTCGTTGAGCAAGGAGTAGCTCTTGTCTATTCCATATTTGACTTAAGGAACTTTATCTGTGCTCATTTCAATCTCTGGTTTTATGCAGCACCCCAACTCACCTTTCCCCTTAAGCAAGCATAAGTTGGTTTTCTAAATTTGAGACCCTGTTCTGTTTTGGAATGCAGTTCCTGTGTAGCCAAGTTTACATTCCGTGTATTAGTGATATCTTATGATGTTTCTTTTTCTGTGTGACTTATTTCAGTTAGAATCATCGTACCTGAATCCACTCATTATGCTGCTACGGGCCTGATGACATAGATTTCATTGCTGAGTGATACTGCATTGTACGTAAGTACCACAAGTTCTTTATCCATTTTTCACTTTCTGTGATATTGAACTTGTACGGTAAATGAGGTTCTTGTAAACAGAGGTGTCCCAAACTTTGGGGTGGCTGTGTCTTTTTGATTTTAATTTCCCTAAGCTATAGGACCATAAGTGGCAGTGCCCTAGGCTCTGTTGCTTTGTTTTTTAGATGTTTCAGGAAACACCATACACTTCTCCCGAGTGTCTGTTGGCAATTTACATCCCGCCCATCAGCATAACAAGGCTCCCAGTTCTCCATGGCCTGTCCTGCCTTTCTGGATTTTACACTTTTTTCAGATGGCCCTTTTGACCGGGGGGAAGTGAGACTTCATTGTAGTGCAGATTTCCTTTGCAAGCTTGCTTGGTTGGCCAAAAAGGGCGTATGCGTTTTTTCCTGAATATATTCAGGAAAAAACGCATACGCCCTTTTTGGCCAAGTGCATCATTGTGGACGTTCTGCCTCTTTTCCTATGCTTTCAATGCAATTCCAGTCTACCTCCTGAAATCGGTTTCCTGCAATTCTGCCCCGCTTTCAAGTCCTCTTGGCAGCCTTACTTCAGTCTATTTTTGGACGATAGCTGTCATTTATAACTCTGCAGGTTTGTGAATTACAGTGCCCCTGAGCTCCTTTCTTCAACTCGCTTTCTTGTGACCTGGCCGCAACACCGCAGGATGGCTTCAGGCCCTAATCTGGTTCTGGCACGGCACGCTGAGCCTTTGGTTATTTCCTCTTCCTGGTGGGAAATGAGAGTTAAATTTGCCCGTCCAGACACCTCCAGCTAGTCTCTCATTGGTTCTCGCTATTCCTGTTCATCTTCCGCAGAAATTGCAAACTGGGCCAAACAGGAGGTTAAAGGCGCTGACTCTCCAAGTGGGGAGAGTGTTAGTAAAGCGTCTGGAATGTTGCACCCGAGTATCAGGGGAGGAAAACTGAGACATATTTGAACACGTCTCCCGTTCACATGGTTGATCATACTTGGGTTCCACATGCATGTTTTAGCTGAAGGAAGAATACCTTAAACCTGGAGAGTTAAGACCCGTGTAATGGGTACCATGCAATATGACTTCAAAGGGTCTTCATTTGCTCACCGAACCTCTCCAATCCTATCACTGCTGCGTTTATGCCCCTGTACACATGCTTGATTCTCTTTCGGAGACATAGCAATCCATAGGTTTTAAGATACTTACTAGTCAGGTAAATTCTTAGGCGTTTAATATGCGGTGTTGAGTCCATTTCGTTGAGCAAGGAGTAGCTCTTGTCTATTCCATATTTGACTTAAGGAACTTTATCTGTGCTCATTTCAATCTCTGGTTTTATGCAGCACCCCAACTCACCTTTACCCTTAAGCAAGCATAAGTTGGTTTTCTAAATTTGAGACCCTGTTCTGTTCTGTAATTCAGTTCCTGTGTAGCCAAGTTTACATTCCGTGTATTACTGATATCTTATGATGTTTCTTTTTCTGTGTGACTTACTTCAGTTAGAATCATCATACCTGAATCCACTCATTGTGCTGCTAAGGGCCTGATGACACAGATTTCATTGCTGAGTTATATTGCTTTGTAAGTAAATACCACAACTTCTTTATCCATTTTTCACTTTCTGCGATGTTGAACTTGTACTGTAAACGAGGTTCTTGTAAACAGAGCCGTTCCAGACTTTGGGGTGGCTGTGTCTTTTTGATTTTAATTTCCCTAAGCTATAGGACCATAAGTGGAAGTGCCCTAGGTTCTGTTGCTTTGTTTTTTAGATGTTTCAGGAAACACCATACACTTCTCCCGAGTGGTTGTTGGCAATTTACATCCCGCCCATCAGCATAACAAGGCTCCCAGTTCTCCATGGCCTGTCCTGCCTTTCTGGATTTTACACTTTTTTCAGATGGCCCTTTTGACCGGGGGGAAGTGAGACTTCATTGTAGTGCAGATTTCCTTTGCAAGCTTGCTTGGTTGGCCAAAAAGGGCGTATGCGTTTTTTCCTGAATATATTCAGGAAAAAACGCATACGCCCTTTTTGGCCAAGTGCATCATTGTGGACGTTCTGCCTCTTTTCCTATGCTTTCAATGCAATTCCAGTCTACCTCCTGAAATCGGTTTCCTGCAATTCTGCCCCGCTTTCAAGTCCTCTTGGCAGCCTTACTTCAGTCTATTTTTGGACGATAGCTGTCATTTATAACTCTGCAGGTTTGTGAATTACAGTGCCCCTGAGCTCCTTTCTTCAACTCGCTTTCTCTTGAGCTGGCCGCAACACCGCAGGATGGCTTCAGGCCCTAATCTGGTTCCGGTACGGCACGCTGAGCCTTTGGTTATTTCCTCTTCCTGGTGGGAAATGAGAGTTAAATTTGCCCGTCCAGACACCTCCAGCTAGTCTCTCATTGGTTCTCGCTATTCCTGTTCATCTTCCGCAGAAATTGCAAACTGGGCCAAACAGGAGGTTAAAGGCGCTGACTCTCCAAGTCGGGAGAGTGTTAGTAAAGCGTCTGGAATGTTGCACCCGAGTATCAGGGGAGGAAAACTGAGACATATTTGAACACGTCTCCCGTTCACATGGTTGATCATACTTGGGTTCCACATGCATGTTTTAGCTGAAGGAAGAATACCTTAAACCTGGAGAGTTAAGACCCGTGTAATGGGTACCATGCAATATGACTTCAAAGGGTCTTCATTTGCTCACCGAACCTCTCCAATCCTATCACTGCTGCGTTTATGCCCCTGTACACATGCTTGATTCTCTTTCGGAGACATAGCAATCCATAGGTTTTAAGATACTTACTAGTCAGGTAAATTCTTAGGCGTTTAATATGCGGTGTTGAGTCCATTTCGTTGAGCAAGGAGTAGCTCTTGTCTATTCCATATTTGACTTAAGGAACTTTATCTGTGCTCATTTCAATCTCTGGTTTTATGCAGCACCCCAACTCACCTTTACCCTTAAGCAAGCATAAGTTGGTTTTCTAAATTTGAGACCCTGTTCTGTTCTGTAATTCAGTTCCTGTGTAGCCAAGTTTACATTCCGTGTATTACTGATATCTTATGATGTTTCTTTTTCTGTGTGACTTACTTCAGTTAGAATCATCATACCTGAATCCACTCATTGTGCTGCTAAGGGCCTGATGACACAGATTTCATTGCTGAGTGATATTGCTTTGTAAGTAAATACCACAACTTCTTTATCCATTTTTCACTTTCTGCGATGTTGAACTTGTACTGTAAACGAGGTTCTTGTAAACAGAGCCGTTCCAAACTTTGGGGTGGCTGTGTCTTTTTGATTTTAATTTCCCTAAGCTATAGGACCATAAGTGGAAGTGCCCTAGGTTCTGTTGCTTTGTTTTTTAGATGTTTCAGGAAACACCATACACTTCTCCAGAGTGGTTGTTGGCAATTTACATCCCGCCCATCAGCATAACAAGGCTCCCAGTTCTCCATGGCCTGTCCTGCCTTTCTGGATTTTACACTTTTTTCAGATGGCCCTTTTGACCGGGGGGAAGTGAGACTTCATTGTAGTGCAGATTTCCTTTGCAAGCTTGCTTGGTTGGCCAAAAAGGGCGTATGCGTTTTTTCCTGAATATATTCAGGAAAAAACGCATACGCCCTTTTTGGCCAAGTGCATCATTGTGGACGTTCTGCCTCTTTTCCTATGCTTTCAATGCAATTCCAGTCTACCTCCTGAAATCGGTTTCCTGCAATTCTGCCCCGCTTTCAAGTCCTCTTGGCAGCCTTACTTCAGTCTATTTTTGGACGATAGCTGTCATTTATAACTCTGCAGGTTTGTGAATTACAGTGCCCCTGAGCTCCTTTCTTCAACTCGCTTTCTTTTGAGCTGGCCGCAACACCGCAGGATGGCTTCAGGCCCTAATCTGGTTCTGGCCCGGCACGCTGAGCCTTTGGTTATTTCCTCTTCCTGGTGGGAAATGAGAGTTAAATTTGCCCGTCCAGACACCTCCAGCTAGCCTCTCATTGGTTCTCGGTATTCCTGTTCATCTTCCGCAGAAATTGCCAACTGGGCCAAACAAGAGGTTAAAGGGACTGACTCTCCAAGTGGGGAGAGTGTTAGTAAAGCGTCTGGAAAATTGCACCCGAGTACCAGGGGAGGAAAACTGAGACATATTTGAACATGTCTCCCGTTCACATGGTTGATCATACTTGGGTTCCACATGCATGTTTTAGCTGAAGGAAGAATACCTTAAACCTGGAGAGTTGAGACCCGTGTAATGGGTACCATGCAATATGACTTCAAAGGGTCTTCATTTGCTCACCGAACCTCTCCAATCCTATCACTGCTGCGTTTATGCCCCTGTACACATGCTTGATTCTCTTTTGGAGACATAGCAATCCATAGGTTTTAAGATACTTACTAGTCAGGTACATTCTTAGGCGTTTAATATGCGGTGTTGAGTCCATTTCGTTGAGCAAGGAGTAGCTCTTGTCTATTCCATATTTGACTTAAGGAACTTTATCTGTGCTCATTTCAATCTCTGGTTTTATGCAGCACCCCAACTCACCTTTCCCCTTAAGCAAGCATAAGTTGGTTTTCTAAATTTGAGACCCTGTTCTGTTTTGGAATGCAGTTCCTGTGTAGCCAAGTTTACATTCCGTGTATTAGTGATATCTTATGATGTTTCTTTTTCTGTGTGACTTATTTCAGTTAGAATCATCGTACCTGAATCCACTCATTATGCTGCTACGGGCCTGATGACATAGATTTCATTGCTGAGTGATACTGCATTGTACGTAAGTACCACAAGTTCTTTATCCATTTTTCACTTTCTGTGATATTGAACTTGTACGGTAAATGAGGTTCTTGTAAACAGAGGCGTCCCAAACTTTGGGGTGGCTGTGTCTTTTTGATTTTAATTTCCCTAAGCTATAGGACCATAAGTGGCAGTGCCCTAGGCTCTGTTGCTTTGTTTTTTAGATGTTTCAGGAAACACCATACACTTCTCCCGAGTGTCTGTTGGCAATTTACATCCCGCCCATCAGCATAACAAGGCTCCCAGTTCTCCATGGCCTGTCCTGCCTTTCTGGATTTTACACTTTTTTCAGATGGCCCTTTTGACCGGGGGGAAGTGAGACTTCATTGTAGTGCAGATTTCCTTTGCAAGCTTGCTTGGTTGGCCAAAAAGGGCGTATGCGTTTTTTCCTGAATATATTCAGGAAAAAACGCATACGCCCTTTTTGGCCAAGTGCATCATTGTGGACGTTCTGCCTCTTTTCCTATGCTTTCAATGCAATTCCAGTCTACCTCCTGAAATCGGTTTCCTGCAATTCTGCCCCGCTTTCAAGTCCTCTTGGCAGCCTTACTTCAGTCTATTTTTGGACGATAGCTGTCATTTATAACTCTGCAGGTTTGTGAATTACAGTGCCCCTGAGCTCCTTTCTTCAACTCGCTTTCTTGTGACCTGGCCGCAACACCGCAGGATGGCTTCAGGCCCTAATCTGGTTCCGGTACGGCACGCTGAGCCTTTGGTTATTTCCTCTTCCTGGTGGGAAATGAGAGTTAAATTTGCCCGTCCAGACACCTCCAGCTAGTCTCTCATTGGTTCTCGCTATTCCTGTTCATCTTCCGCAGAAATTGCAAACTGGGCCAAACAGGAGGTTAAAGGCGCTGACTCTCCAAGTCGGGAGAGTGTTAGTAAAGCGTCTGGAATGTTGCACCCGAGTATCAGGGGAGGAAAACTGAGACATATTTGAACACGTCTCCCGTTCACATGGTTGATCATACTTGGGTTCCACATGCATGTTTTAGCTGAAGGAAGAATACCTTAAACCTGGAGAGTTAAGACCCGTGTAATGGGTACCATGCAATATGACTTCAAAGGGTCTTCATTTGCTCACCGAACCTCTCCAATCCTATCACTGCTGCGTTTATGCCCCTGTACACATGCTTGATTCTCTTTCGGAGACATAGCAATCCATAGGTTTTAAGATACTTACTAGTCAGGTAAATTCTTAGGCGTTTAATATGCGGTGTTGAGTCCATTTCGTTGAGCAAGGAGTAGCTCTTGTCTATTCCATATTTGACTTAAGGAACTTTATCTGTGCTCATTTCAATCTCTGGTTTTATGCAGCACCCCAACTCACCTTTACCCTTAAGCAAGCATAAGTTGGTTTTCTAAATTTGAGACCCTGTTCTGTTCTGTAATTCAGTTCCTGTGTAGCCAAGTTTACATTCCGTGTATTACTGATATCTTATGATGTTTCTTTTTCTGTGTGACTTACTTCAGTTAGAATCATCATACCTGAATCCACTCATTGTGCTGCTAAGGGCCTGATGACACAGATTTCATTGCTGAGTGATATTGCTTTGTAAGTAAATACCACAACTTCTTTATCCATTTTTCACTTTCTGCGATGTTGAACTTGTACTGTAAACGAGGTTCTTGTAAACAGAGCCGTTCCAGACTTTGGGGTGGCTGTGTCTTTTTGATTTTAATTTCCCTAAGCTATAGGACCATAAGTGGAAGTGCCCTAGGTTCTGTTGCTTTGTTTTTTAGATGTTTCAGGAAACACCATACACTTCTCCCGAGTGGTTGTTGGCAATTTACATCCCGCCCATCAGCATAACAAGGCTCCCAGTTCTCCATGGCCTGTCCTGCCTTTCTGGATTTTACACTTTTTTCAGATGGCCCTTTTGACCGGGGGGAAGTGAGACTTCATTGTAGTGCAGATTTCCTTTGCAAGCTTGCTTGGTTGGCCAAAAAGGGCGTATGCGTTTTTTCCTGAATATATTCAGGAAAAAACGCATACGCCCTTTTTGGCCAAGTGCATCATTGTGGACGTTCTGCCTCTTTTCCTATGCTTTCAATGCAATTCCAGTCTACCTCCTGAAATCGGTTTCCTGCAATTCTGCCCCGCTTTCAAGTCCTCTTGGCAGCCTTACTTCAGTCTATTTTTGGACGATAGCTGTCATTTATAACTCTGCAGGTTTGTGAATTACAGTGCCCCTGAGCTCCTTTCTTCAACTCGCTTTCTCTTGAGCTGGCCGCAACACCGCAGGATGGCTTCAGGCCCTAATCTGGTTCCGGTACGGCACGCTGAGCCTTTGGTTATTTCCTCTTCCTGGTGGGAAATGAGAGTTAAATTTGCCCGTCCAGACACCTCCAGCTAGTCTCTCATTGGTTCTCGCTATTCCTGTTCATCTTCCGCAGAAATTGCAAACTGGGCCAAACAGGAGGTTAAAGGCGCTGACTCTCCAAGTCGGGAGAGTGTTAGTAAAGCGTCTGGAATGTTGCACCCGAGTATCAGGGGAGGAAAACTGAGACATATTTGAACACGTCTCCCGTTCACATGGTTGATCATACTTGGGTTCCACATGCATGTTTTAGCTGAAGGAAGAATACCTTAAACCTGGAGAGTTAAGACCCGTGTAATGGGTACCATGCAATATGACTTCAAAGGGTCTTCATTTGCTCACCGAACCTCTCCAATCCTATCACTGCTGCGTTTATGCCCCTGTACACATGCTTGATTCTCTTTCGGAGACATAGCAATCCATAGGTTTTAAGATACTTACTAGTCAGGTAAATTCTTAGGCGTTTAATATGCGGTGTTGAGTCCATTTCGTTGAGCAAGGAGTAGCTCTTGTCTATTCCATATTTGACTTAAGGAACTTTATCTGTGCTCATTTCAATCTCTGGTTTTATGCAGCACCCCAACTCACCTTTACCCTTAAGCAAGCATAAGTTGGTTTTCTAAATTTGAGACCCTGTTCTGTTCTGTAATTCAGTTCCTGTGTAGCCAAGTTTACATTCCGTGTATTACTGATATCTTATGATGTTTCTTTTTCTGTGTGACTTACTTCAGTTAGAATCATCATACCTGAATCCACTCATTGTGCTGCTAAGGGCCTGATGACACAGATTTCATTGCTGAGTGATATTGCTTTGTAAGTAAATACCACAACTTCTTTATCCATTTTTCACTTTCTGCGATGTTGAACTTGTACTGTAAACGAGGTTCTTGTAAACAGAGCCGTTCCAAACTTTGGGGTGGCTGTGTCTTTTTGATTTTAATTTCCCTAAGCTATAGGACCATAAGTGGAAGTGCCCTAGGTTCTGTTGCTTTGTTTTTTAGATGTTTCAGGAAACACCATACACTTCTCCAGAGTGGTTGTTGGCAATTTACATCCCGCCCATCAGCATAACAAGGCTCCCAGTTCTCCATGGCCTGTCCTGCCTTTCTGGATTTTACACTTTTTTCAGATGGCCCTTTTGACCGGGGGGAAGTGAGACTTCATTGTAGTGCAGATTTCCTTTGCAAGCTTGCTTGGTTGGCCAAAAAGGGCGTATGCGTTTTTTCCTGAATATATTCAGGAAAAAACGCATACGCCCTTTTTGGCCAAGTGCATCATTGTGGACGTTCTGCCTCTTTTCCTATGCTTTCAATGCAATTCCAGTCTACCTCCTGAAATCGGTTTCCTGCAATTCTGCCCCGCTTTCAAGTCCTCTTGGCAGCCTTACTTCAGTCTATTTTTGGACGATAGCTGTCATTTATAACTCTGCAGGTTTGTGAATTACAGTGCCCCTGAGCTCCTTTCTTCAACTCGCTTTCTTTTGAGCTGGCCGCAACACCGCAGGATGGCTTCAGGCCCTAATCTGGTTCCGGTACGGCACGCTGAGCCTTTGGTTATTTCCTCTTCCTGGTGGGAAATGAGAGTTAAATTTGCCCGTCCAGACACCTCCAGCTAGCCTCTCATTGGTTCTCGGTATTCCTGTTCATCTTCCGCAGAAATTGCCAACTGGGCCAAACAAGAGGTTAAAGGGACTGACTCTCCAAGTGGGGAGAGTGTTAGTAAAGCGTCTGGAATGTTGCACCCGAGTATCAGGGGAGGAAAACTGAGACATATTTGAACACGTCTCCCGTTCACATGGTTGATCATACTTGGGTTCCACATGCATGTTTTAGCTGAAGGAAGAATACCTTAAACCTGGAGAGTTGAGACCCGTGTAATGGGTACCATGCAATATGACTTCAAAGGGTCTTCATTTGCTCACCGAACCTCTCCAATCCTATCACTGCTGCGTTTATGCCCCTGTACACATGCTTGATTCTCTTTCGGAGACATAGCAATCCATAGGTTTTAAGATACTTACTAGTCAGGTACATTCTTAGGCGTTTAATATGCGGTGTTGAGTCCATTTCGTTGAGCAAGGAGTAGCTCTTGTCTATTCCATATTTGACTTAAGGAACTTTATCTGTGCTCATTTCAATCTCTGGTTTTATGCAGCACCCCAACTCACCTTTACCCTTAAGCAAGCATAAGTTGGTTTTCTAAATTTGAGACCCTGTTCTGTTCTGTAATTCAGTTCCTGTGTAGCCAAGTTTACATTCCGTGTATTACTGATATCTTATGATGTTTCTTTTTCTGTGTGACTTACTTCAGTTAGAATCATCATACCTGAATCCACTCATTGTGCTGCTAAGGGCCTGATGACACAGATTTCATTGCTGAGTGATATTGCTTTGTAAGTAAATACCACAACTTCTTTATCCATTTTTCACTTTCTGCGATGTTGAACTTGTACTGTAAACGAGGTTCTTGTAAACAGAGCCGTTCCAGACTTTGGGGTGGCTGTGTCTTTTTGATTTTAATTTCCCTAAGCTATAGGACCATAAGTGGAAGTGCCCTAGGTTCTGTTGCTTTGTTTTTTAGATGTTTCAGGAAACACCATACACTTCTCCCGAGTGGTTGTTGGCAATTTACATCCCGCCCATCAGCATAACAAGGCTCCCAGTTCTCCATGGCCTGTCCTGCCTTTCTGGATTTTACACTTTTTTCAGATGGCCCTTTTGACCGGGGGGAAGTGAGACTTCATTGTAGTGCAGATTTCCTTTGCAAGCTTGCTTGGTTGGCCAAAAAGGGCGTATGCGTTTTTTCCTGAATATATTCAGGAAAAAACGCATACGCCCTTTTTGGCCAAGTGCATCATTGTGGACGTTCTGCCTCTTTTCCTATGCTTTCAATGCAATTCCAGTCTACCTCCTGAAATCGGTTTCCTGCAATTCTGCCCCGCTTTCAAGTCCTCTTGGCAGCCTTACTTCAGTCTATTTTTGGACGATAGCTGTCATTTATAACTCTGCAGGTTTGTGAATTACAGTGCCCCTGAGCTCCTTTCTTCAACTCGCTTTCTCTTGAGCTGGCCGCAACACCGCAGGATGGCTTCAGGCCCTAATCTGGTTCCGGTACGGCACGCTGAGCCTTTGGTTATTTCCTCTTCCTGGTGGGAAATGAGAGTTAAATTTGCCCGTCCAGACACCTCCAGCTAGTCTCTCATTGGTTCTCGGTATTCCTGTTCATCTTCCGCAGAAATTGCCAACTGGGCCAAACAGGAGGTTAAAGGGACTGACTCTCCAAGTGGGGAGAGTGTTAGTAAAGCGTCTGGAATATTGCACCCGAGTACCAGGGGAGGAAAACTGAGACATATTTGAACACGTCTCCCGTTCACATGGTTGATCATACTTGGGTTCCACATGCATGTTTTAGCTGAAGGAAGAATACCTTAAACCTGGAGAGTTGAGACCCGTGTAATGGGTACCATGCAATATGACTTCAAAGGGTCTTCATTTGCTCACCGAACCTCTCCAATCCTATCACTGCTGCGTTTATGCCCCTGTACACATGCTTGATTCTCTTTTGGAGACATAGCAATCCATAGGTTTTAAGATACTTACTAGTCAGGTACATTCTTAGGCGTTTAATATGCGGTGTTGAGTCCATTTCGTTGAGCAAGGAGTAGCTCTTGTCTATTCCATATTTGACTTAAGGAACTTTATCTGTGCTCATTTCAATCTCTGGTTTTATGCAGCACCCCAACTCACCTTTCCCCTTAAGCAAGCATAAGTTGGTTTTCTAAATTTGAGACCCTGTTCTGTTTTGGAATGCAGTTCCTGTGTAGCCAAGTTTACATTCCGTGTATTAGTGATATCTTATGATGTTTCTTTTTCTGTGTGACTTATTTCAGTTAGAATCATCGTACCTGAATCCACTCATTATGCTGCTACGGTCCTGATGACATAGATTTCATTGCTGAGTGATACTGCATTGTACGTAAGTACCACAAGTTCTTTATCCATTTTTCACTTTCTGTGATATTGAACTTGTACGGTAAATGAGGTTCTTGTAAACAGAGGCGTCCCAAACTTTGGGGTGGCTGTGTCTTTTTGATTTTAATTTCCCTAAGCTATAGGACCATAAGTGGAAGTGCCCTAGGATCTGTTGCTTTGTTTTTTAGATGTTTCAGGAAACACCATACACTTCTCCCGAGTGTCTGTTGGCAATTTACATCCCGCCCATCAGCATAACAAGGCTCCCAGTTCTCCATGGCCTGTCCTGCCTTTCTGGATTTTACACTTTTTTCAGATGGCCCTTTTGACCGGGGGGAAGTGAGACTTCATTGTAGTGCAGATTTCCTTTGCAAGCTTGCTTGGTTGGCCAAAAAGGGCGTATGCGTTTTTTCCTGAATATATTCAGGAAAAAACGCATACGCCCTTTTTGGCCAAGTGCATCATTGTGGACGTTCTGCCTCTTTTCCTATGCTTTCAATGCAATTCCAGTCTACCTCCTGAAATCGGTTTCCTGCAATTCTGCCCCGCTTTCAAGTCCTCTTGGCAGCCTTACTTCAGTCTATTTTTGGACGATAGCTGTCATTTATAACTCTGCAGGTTTGTGAATTACAGTGCCCCTGAGCTCCTTTCTTCAACTCGCTTTCTTGTGACCTGGCCGCAACACCGCAGGATGGCTTCAGGCCCTAATCTGGTTCCGGCATGGCACGCTGAGCCTTTGGTTATTTCCTCTTCCTGGTGGGAAATGAGAGTTAAATTTGCCCGTCCAGACACCTCCAGCTAGCCTCTCATTGGTTCTCGCTATTCCTGTTCATCTTCCGCAGAAATTGCAAACTGGGCCAAACAGGAGGTTAAAGGCGCTGACTCTCCAAGTGGGGAGAGTGTTAGTAAAGCGTCTGGAATGTTGCACCCGAGTACCAGGGGAGGAAAACTGAGACATATTTGAACACGTCTCCCGTTCACATGGTTGATCATACTCTGGGTTCCACATGCATGTTTTAGCTGAAGGAAGAATACCTTAAACCTGGAGAGTTGAGACCCGTGGAATGGGTGCCATGCAATATGACTTCAAAGGGTCTTCATTTGCTCACCGAACCTCTCCAATCCTATCACTGCTGCGTTTATGCCCCTGTACACACGCTTGATTCTCTTTTGGAGACATAGCAATCCATAGGTTTTAAGATACTTACTATTCAGGTACATTCTTAGGCGTTTAATATGGGGTGTTGAGTCCATTTCGTTGAGCAAGGAGTAGCTCTTGTCTATTCCATATTTGGCTTAAGGAACTTTATCTGTGCTCATTTCAATCTCTGGTTTTATGCAGCACCCCAACTCACCTTTACCCTTAAGCAAGCATAAGTTGGTTTTCTAAATTTGAGACCCTGTTCTGTTCTGTAATTCAGTTCCTGTGTAGCCAAGTTTACATTCCGTGTATTACTGATATCTTATGATGTTTCTTTTTCTGTGTGACTTATTTCAGTTAGAATCATCATACCTGAATCCACTCATTGTGATGCTAAGGGCCTGATGACATAGATTTCATTGCTGAGTGATATTGCTTTGTAAGTAAATACCACAACTTCTTTATCCATTTTTCACTTTCTGCGATGTTGAACTTGTACTGTAAACGAGGTTCTTGTAAACAGAGGCGTCCCAAACTTTGGGGTGGCTGTGTCTTTTTGATTTTAATTTCCCTAAGCTATAGGACCATAAGTGGCAGTGCCCTAGGCTCTGTTGCTTTGTTTTTTAGATGTTTCAGGAAACACCATACACTTCTCCCTAGTGTCTGTTGGCAATTTACATCCCGCCCATCAGCATAACAAGGCTCCCAGTTCTCCATGGCCTGTCCTGCCTTTCTGGATTTTACACTTTTTTCAGATGGCCCTTTTGACCGGGGGGAAGTGAGACTTCATTGTAGTGCAGATTTCCTTTGCAAGCTTGCTTGGTTGGCCAAAAAGGGCGTATGCGTTTTTTCCTGAATATATTCAGGAAAAAACGCATACGCCCTTTTTGGCCAAGTGCATCATTGTGGACGTTCTGCCTCTTTTCCTATGCTTTCAATGCAATTCCAGTCTACCTCCTGAAATCGGTTTCCTGCAATTCTGCCCCGATTTCAAGTCCTCTTGGCAGCCTTACTTCAGTCTATTTTTGGACGATAGCTGTCATTTATAACTCTGCAGGTTTGTGAATTACAGTGCCCCTGAGCTCCTTTCTTCAACTCGCTTTCTTTTGAGCTGGCCGCAACACCGCAGGATGGCTTCAGGCCCTAATCTGGTTCCGGTACGGCACGCTGAGCCTTTGGTTATTTCCTCTTCCTGGTGGGAAATGAGAGTTAAAATTGCCCGTCCAGACACCTCCAGCTAGCCTCTCATTGGTTCTCGCTATTCCTGTTCATCTTCCACAGAAATTGCAAACTGGGCCAAACAGGAGGTTAAAGGCGCTGACTCTCCAAGTCGGGAAAGTGTTAGTAAAGCGTCTGGAATATTGCACCCGAGTACCAGGGGAGGAAAACTGAGACATATTTGAACACGTCTCCCGTTCACATGGTTGATCATACTCTGGGTTCCACATGCATGTTTTAGCTGAAGGAAGAATACCTTAAACCTGGAGAGTTGAGACCCGTGGAATGGGTGCCATGCAATATGACTTCAAAGGGTCTTCATTTGCTCACCGAACCTCTCCAATCCTATCACTGCTGCGTTTATGCCCCTGTACACACGCTTGATTCTCTTTTGGAGACATAGCAATCCATAGGTTTTAAGATACTTACTATTCAGGTACATTCTTAGGCGTTTAATATGGGGTGTTGTGTCCATTTCGTTGAGCAAGGAGTAGCTCTTGTGTATTCCATATTTGGCTTAAGGAACTTTATCTGTGCTCATTTCAATCTCTGGTTTTATGCAGCACCCCAACTCACCTTTACCCTTAAGCAAGCATAAGTTGGTTTTCTAAATTTGAGACCCTGTTCTGTTCTGTAATTCAGTTACTGTGTAGCCAAGTTTACATTCCGTGTATTACTGATATCTTATGATGTTTCTTTTTCTGTGTGACTTATTTCAGTTAGAATCATCATACCTGAATCCACTCATTGTGATGCTAAGGGCCTGATGACATAGATTTCATTGCTGAGTGATATTGCTTTGTAAGTAAATACCACAACTTCTTTATCCATTTTTCACTTTCTGCGATGTTGAACTTGTACTGTAAACGAGGTTCTTGTAAACAGAGGCGTCCCAAACTTTGGGGTGGCTGTGTCTTTTTGATTTTAATTTCCCTAAGCTATAGGACCATAAGTGGCAGTGCCCTAGGCTCTGTTGCTTTGTTTTTTAGATGTTTCAGGAAACACCATACACTTCTCCCTAGTGTCTGTTGGCAATTTACATCCCGCCCATCAGCATAACAAGGCTCCCAGTTCTCCATGGCCTGTCCTGCCTTTCTGGATTTTACACTTTTTTCAGATGGCCCTTTTGACCGGGGGGAAGTGAGACTTCATTGTAGTGCAGATTTCCTTTGCAAGCTTGCTTGGTTGGCCAAAAAGGGCGTATGCGTTTTTTCCTGAATATATTCAGGAAAAAACGCATACGCCCTTTTTGGCCAAGGGCATCATTGTGGACGTTCTGCCTCTTTTCCTATGCTTTCAATGCAATTCCAGTCTACCTCCTGAAATCGGTTTCCTGCAATTCTGCCCCGCTTTCAAGTCCTCTTGGCAGCCTTACTTCAGTCTATTTTTGGACGATAGCTGTCATTTATAACTCTGCAGGTTTGTGAATTACAGTGCCCCTGAGCTCCTTTCTTCAACTCGCTTTCTTTTGAGCTGGCCGCAACACCGCAGGATGGCTTCAGGCCCTAATCTGATTCCGGTACGGCACGCTGAGCCTTTGGTTATTTCCTCTTCCTGGTGGGAAATGAGAGTTAAATTTGCCCGTCCAGACACCTCCAGCTAGCCTCTCATTGGTTCTCGCTATTCCTGTTCATCTTCCGCAGAAATTGCAAACTGGGCCAAACAGGAGGTTAAAGGCGCTGACTCTCCAAGTGGGGAGAGTGTTAGTAAAGCGTCTGGAATGTTGCACCTGAGTACCAGGGGAGGAAAACTGAGACATATTTGAACACGTCTCCCGTTCACATGGTTGATCATACTTGGGTTCCACATGCATGTTTTAGCTGAAGGAAGAATACCTTAAACCTGGAGAGTTAAGACCCGTGTAATGGGTACCATGCAATATGACTTCAAAGGGTCTTCATTTGCTCACCGAACCTCTCCAATCCTATCACTGCTGCGTTTATGCCCCTGTACACATGCTTGATACTCTTTTGGAGACATAGCAATCCATAGGTTTTACGATACTTACTAGTCAGGTACATTCTTAGGCGTTTAATATGCGGTGTTGAGTCCATTTCGTTGAGCAAGGAGTAGCTCTTGTCTATTCCATATTTGACTTAAGGAACTTTATCTGTGCTCATTTCAATCTCTGGTTTTATGCAGCACCCCAACTCACCTTTACCCTTAAGCAAGCATAAGTTGGTTTTCTAAATTTGAGACACTGTTCTGTTCTGTAATTCAGTTCCTGTGTAGCCATGTTTACATTCCGTGTATTACTGATATCTTATGATGTTTCTTTTTCTGTGTGACTTATTTCAGTTAGAATCATCATACCTGAATCCACTCATTGTGATGCTAAGGGCCTGATGACATAGATTTCATTGCTGAGTGATATTGCTTTGTAAGTAAATACCACAAGTTCTTTATCCATTTTTCACTTTCTGCGATGTTGAACTTGTACTGTAAACGAGGTTCTTGTAAACAGAGGCGTCCCAAATTTTGGGGTGGCTGTGTCTTTTTGATTTTAATTTCCCTAAGCTATAGGACCATAAGTGGCAGTGCCCTAGGCTCTGTTGCTTTGTTTTTTAGATGTTTCAGGAAACACCATACACTTCTCCCGAGTGTCTGTTGGCAATTTACATCCCGCCCATCAGCATAACAAGGCTCCCAGTTCTCCATGGCCTGTCCTGCCTTTCTGGATTTTACACTTTTTTCAGATGGCCCTTTTGACCGGGGGGAAGTGAGACTTCATTGTAGTGCAGATTTCCTTTGCAAGCTTGCTTGGTTGGCCAAAAAGGGCGTATGCGTTTTTTCCTGAATATATTCAGGAAAAAACGCATACGCCCTTTTTGGCCAAGTGCATCATTGTGGACGTTCTGCCTCTTTTCCTATGCTTTCAATGCAATTCCAGTCTACCTCCTGAAATCGGTTTCCTGCAATTCTGCCCCGCTTTCAAGTCCTCTTGGAAGCCTTACTTCAGTCTATTTTTGGACGATAGCTGTCATTTATATCTCTGCAGGTTTGTGAATTACAGTGCCCCTGAGCTCCTTTCTTCAACTCGCTTTCTTGTGACCTGGCCGCAACACCGCAGGATGGCTTCAGGCCCTAATCTGCTCCCGGCACGGCACGCTGAGCCTTTGGTTAATTCCTCTTCCTGGTGGGAAATGAGAGTTAAATTTGCCCGTCCAGACACCTCCAGCTAGCCTCTCATTGGTTCTCGCTATTCCTGTTCATCTTCCGCAGAAATTGCAAACTGGGCCAAACAGGAGGTTAAAGGACTGACTCTCCAAGTGGGGAGAGTGTTAGTAAAGCGTCTGGAATGTTGCACCCGAGTACCAGGGGAGGAAAACTGAGACATATTTGAACACGTCTCCCGATCACATGGTTGATCATACTCTAGGTTCCACATGCATGTTTTAGCTGAAGGAAGAATACCTTAAACCTGGGTAGTTGAAACCCGTGGAATGGGTACCATGCAATATGACTTCAAAGGGTCTTCATTTGCTCACCGAACCTCTCCAATCCTATCACTGCTGCGTTTATGCCCCTGTACACATGCTTGATTCTCTTTCGGAGACATAGCAATCTATAGGTTTTACGATACTTACTAGTCAGGTACATTCTTAGGCGTTTAATATGCGGTGTTGAGTCCATTTCATTGAGCAAGGAGTAGCTCTTGTCTATTCCATATATGGCTTAAGGAACTTTATCTGTGCTCATTTCAATCTCTGGTTTTATGCAGCACCCCAACTCACCTTTACCCTTAAGCAAGCATAAGTTGGTTTTCTAAATTTGAGACCCTGTTCTGTTCTGTAATTCAGTTCCTGTGTAGCCAAGTTTACATTCCGTGTATTACTGATATCTTATGATGTTTCTTTTTCTGTGTGACTTACTTCAGTTAGAATCATCATACCTGAATCCACTCATTGTGCTGCTAAGGGCCTGATGACACAGATTTCATTGCTGAGTGATATTGCTTTGTAAGTACATACCACAACTTCTTTATCCATTTTTCACTTTCTGCGATGTTGAACTTGTACTGTAAACGAGGTTCTTGTAAACAGAGCCGTTCCAAACTTTGGGGTGGCTGTGTCTTTTTGATTTTAATTTCCCTAAGCTATAGGACCATAAGTGGAAGTGCCCTAGGTTCTGTTGCTTTGTTTTTTAGATGTTTCAAGAAACACCATACACTTCTCCCGAGTGGTTGTTGGCAATTTACATCCCGCCCATCAGCATAACAAGGCTCCCAGTTCTCCATGGCCTGTCCTGCCTTTCTGGATTTTACACTTTTTTCAGATGGCCCTTTTGACCGGGGGGAAGTGAGACTTCATTGTAGTGCAGATTTCCTTTGCAAGCTTGCTTGGTTGGCCAAAAAGGGCGTATGCGTTTTTTCCTGAATATATTCAGGAAAAAACGCATACGCCCTTTTTGGCCAAGTGCATCATTGTGGACGTTCTGCCTCTTTTCCTATGCTTTCAATGCAATTCCAGTCTACCTCCTGAAATCGGTTTCCTGCAATTCTGCCCCGCTTTCAAGTCCTCTTGGCAGCCTTACTTCAGTCTATTTTTGGACGATAGCTGTCATTTATAACTCTGCAGGTTTGTGAATTACAGTGCCCCTGAGCTCCTTTCTTCAACTCGCTTTCTTTTGAGCTGGCCGCAACACCGCAGGATGGCTTCAGGCCCTAATCTGATTCCGGTACGGCACGCTGAGCCTTTGGTTATTTCCTCTTCCTGGTGGGAAATGAGAGTTAAATTTGCCCGTCCAGACACCTCCAGCTAGCCTCTCATTGGTTCTCGCTATTCCTGTTCATCTTCCGCAGAAATTGCAAACTGGGCCAAACAGGAGGTTAAAGGCGCTGACTCTCCAAGTGGGGAGAGTGTTAGTAAAGCGTCTGGAATATTGCACCCGAGTACCAGGGGAGGAAAACTGAGACATATTGAACACGTCTCCCGTTCACATGGTTGATCATACTTGGGTTCCACATGCATGTTTTAGCTGAAGGAAGAATACCTTAAACCTGGAGAGTTGAGACCCGTGTAATGGGTACCATGCAATATGACTTCAAATGGTCTTCATTTGCTCACCGAACCTCTCCAATCCTATCACTGCTGCGTTTATGCCCCTGGACACATGCTTGATTCTCTTTTGGAGACTTAGCAATCCATAGGTTTTAAGATACTTACTAGTTAGGTACATTCTTAGGCGTTTAATATGCGGTGTTGAGTCCATTTCGTTGAGCAAGGAGTAGCTCTTGTCTATTCCATATTTGACTTAAGGAACTTTATCTGTGCTCATTTCAATCTCTGGTTTTATGCAGCACCCCAACTCACCTTTACCCTTAAGCAAGCATAAGTTGGTTTTCTAAATTTGAGACCCTGTTCTGTTCTGTAATTCAGTTCCTGTGTAGCCAAGTTTACATTCCGTGTATTACTGATATCTTATGATGTTTCTTTTTCTGTGTGACTTATTTCAGTTAGAATCATCATACCTGAATCCACTCATTGTGATGCTAAGGGCCTGATGACATAGATTTGATTGCTGAGTGATATTGCTTTGTAAGTAAATACCACAACTTCTTTATCCATTTTTCACTTTCTGCGATGTTGAACTTGTACTGTAAACGAGGTTCTTGTAAACAGAGGCGTCCCAAACTTTGGGGTGGCTGTGTCTTTTTGATTTTAATTTCCCTAAGCTATAGGACCATAAGTGGCAGTGCCCTAGGCTCTGTTGCTTTGTTTTTTAGATGTTTCAGGAAACACCATACACTTCTCCTGAGTGTCTGTTGGCAATTTACATCCCGCCCATCAGCATAACAAGGCTCCCAGTTCTCCATGGCCTGTCCTGCCTTTCTGGATTTTACACTTTTTTCAGATGGCCCTTTTGACCGGGGGGAAGTGAGACTTCATTGTAGTGCAGATTTCCTTTGCAAGCTTGCTTGGTTGGCCAAAAAGGGCGTATGCGTTTTTTCCTGAATATATTCAGGAAAAAACGCATACGCCCTTTTTGGCCAAGTGCATCATTGTGGACGTTCTGCCTCTTTTCCTATGCTTTCAATGCAATTCCAGTCTACCTCCTGAAATCGGTTTCCTGCAATTCTGCCCCGCTTTCAAGTCCTCTTGGCAGCCTTACTTCAGTCTATTTTTGGACGATAGCTGTCATTTATAACTCTGCAGGTTTGTGAATTACAGTGCCCCTGAGCTCCTTTCTTCAACTCGCTTTCTTGTGACCTGGCCGCAACACCGCAGGATGGCTTCAGGCCCTAATCTGGTTCCGGCACGGCACGCTGAGCCTTTGGTTAATTCCTCTTCGTGGTGGGAAATGAGAGTTAAATTTGCCCGTCCAGACACCTCCAGCTAGCCTCTCATTGGTTCTCGCTATTCCTGTTCATCTTCCGCAGAAATTGCAAACTGGGCCAAACAGGAGGTTAAAGGGACTGACTCTCCAAGTGGGGAGAGTGTTAGTAAAGCGTCTGGAATGTTGCACCCGAGTACCAGGGGAGGAAAACTGAGACATATTTGAACACGTCTCCCGATCACATGGTTGATCATACTCTAGGTTCCACATGCATGTTTTAGCTGAAGGAAGAATACCTTAAACCTGGGTAGTTGAAACCCGTGGAATGGGTACCATGCAATATGACTTCAAAGGGTCTTCATTTGCTCACCGAACCTCTCCAATCCTATCACTGCTGCGTTTATGCCCCTGTACACATGCTTGATTCTCTTTCGGAGACATAGCAATCCATAGGTTTTAAGATACTTACTAGTCAGGTACATTCTTAGGCGTTTAATATGCGGTGTTGAGTCCATTTCGTTGAGCAAGGAGTAGCTCTTGTCTATTCCATATTTGGCTTAAGGAACTTTATCTGTGCTCATTTCAATCTCTGGTTTTATGCAGCACCCCAACTCACCTTTACCCTTAAGCAAGAATAAGTTGGTTTTCTAAATTTGAGACCCTGTTCTGTTCTGTAATTCAGTTCCTGTGTAGCCAAGTTTACATTCCGTGTATTACTGATATCTTATGATGTTTCTTTTTCTGTGTGACTTACTTCAGTTAGAATCATCATACCTGAATCCACTCATTGTGCTGCTAAGGGCCTGATGACACAGATTTCATTGCTGAGTGATATTGCTTTGTAAGTAAATACCACAACTTCTTTATGCATTTTTCACTTTCTGCGATGTTGAACTTGTACTGTAAACGAGGTTCTTGTAAACAGAGCCGTCCCAAACTTTGGGGTGGCTGTGTCTTTTTGATTTTAATTTCACTAAGCTATAGGACCATAAGTGGAAGTGCCCTAGGCTCTGTTGCTTTGTTTTTTAGATGTTTCAGGAAACACCATACACTTCTCCCCAGTGGTTGTTAGCAATTTACATCCCTCCCATCAGCATAAAAAGGCTCCCAGTTCTCTATGGCCTGTCCTGCCTTTCTGGATTTTACACTTTTTTCAGATGGCCCTTTTGACCGGGGGGAAGTGAGACTTCATTGTAGTGCAGATTTCCTTTGCAAGCTTGCTTGGTTGGCCAAAAAGGGCGTATGCGTTTTTTCCTGAATATATTCAGGAAAAAACGCATACGCCCTTTTTGGCCAAGTGCATCATTGTGGACGTTCTGCCTCTTTTCCTATGCTTTCAATGCAATTCCAGTCTACCTCCTGAAATCGGTTTCCTGCAATTCTGCCCCGCTTTCAAGTCCTCTTGGCAGCCTTACTTCAGTCTATTTTTGGACGATAGCTGTCATTTATAACTCTGCAGGTTTGTGAATTACAGTGCCCCTGAGCTCCTTTCTTCAACTTGCTTTCTTGTGACCTGGCCGCAACACCGCAGGATGGCTTCAGGCCCTAATCTGGTTCCGGCACGGCACGCTGAGCCTTTGGTTATTTCCTCTTCCTGGTGGGAAATGAGAGTTAAATTTGCCCGTCCAGACACCTCCAGCTAGTCTCTCATTGGTTCTCGCTATTCCTGTTCATCTTCCGCAGAAATTGCAAACTGGGCCAAACAGGAGGTTAAAGGCGCTGACTCTCCAAGTGGGGAGAGTGTTAGTAAAGCGTCTGGAATGTTGCACCCGAGTACCAGGGGAGGAAAACTGAGACATATTTGAACACGTCTCCCGTTCACATGGTTGATCATACTCTGGGTTCCACATGCATGTTTTAGCTGAATGAAGAATACCTTAAACCTGGAGAGTTGAGACCCGTGGAATGGGTGCCATGCAATATGACTTCAAAGGGTCTTCATTTGCTCACCGAACCTCTCCAATCCTATCACTGCTGCGTTTATGCCCCTGTACACACGCTTGATTCTCTTTCGGAGACATAGCAATCCATAGGTTTTAAGATACTTACTAGTCAGGTACATTCTTAGGCGTTTAATATGGGGTGTTGAGTCCATTTCGTTGAGCAAGGAGTAGCTCTTGTCTATTCCATATTTGGCTTAAGGAACTTTATCTGTGCTCATTTCAATCTCTGGTTTTATGCAGCACCCCAACTCACCTTTCCCCTTAAGCAAGCATAAGTTGGTTTTCTAAATTTGAGACCCTGTTCTGTTCTGTAATTCAGTTCCTGTGTAGCCAAGTTTACATTCCGTGTATTACTGATATCTTATGATGTTTCTTTTTCTGTGTGACTTATTTCAGTTAGAATCATCATACCTGAATCCACTCATTGTGATGCTAAGGGCCTGATGACATAGATTTCATTGCTGAGTGATATTGCTTTGTAAGTAAATACCACAACTTCTTTATCCATTTTTCACTTTCTGCGATGTTGAACTTGTACTGTAAACGAGGTTCTTGTAAACAGAGCCGTTCCAAACTTTGGGGTGGCTGTGTCTTTTTGATTTTAATTTCCCTAAGCTATAGGACCATAAGTGGCAGTGCCCTAGGCTCTGTTGCTTTGTTTTTTAGATGTTTTAGGAAACACCATACACTTCTCCCGAGTGTCTGTTGGCAATTTACATCCCGCCCATCAGCATAACAAGGCTCCCAGTTCTCCATGGCCTGTCCTGCCTTTCTGGATTTTACACTTTTTTCAGATGGCCCTTTTGACCGGGGGGAAGTGAGACTTCATTGTAGTGCAGATTTCCTTTGCAAGCTTGCTTGGTTGGCCAAAAAGGGCGTATGCGTTTTTTCCTGAATATATTCAGGAAAAAACGCATACGCCCTTTTTGGCCAAGTGCATCATTGTGGACGTTCTGCCTCTTTTCCTATGCTTTCAATGCAATTCCAGTCTACCTCCTGAAATCGGTTTCCTGCAATTCTGCCCCGATTTCAAGTCCTCTTGGCAGCCTTACTTCAGTCTATTTTTGGACTATAGCTGTCATTTATAACTCTGCAGGTTTGTGAATTACAGTGCCCCTGAGCTCCTTTCTTCAACTCGCTTTCTTGTGACCTGGCCGCAACACCGCAGGATGGCTTCAGGCCCTAATCTGGTTCCGGTACGGCACGCTGAGCCTTTGGTTATTTCCTCTTCCTGGTGGGAAATGAGAGTTAAATTTGCCCGTCCAGACACCTCCAGCTGGTCTCTCATTGGTTCTCGCTATTCCTGTTCATCTTCCGCAGAAATTGCAAACTGGGCCAAACAGGAGGTTAAAGGCGCTGACTCTCCAAGTGGGGAGAGTGTTAGTAAAGCGTCTGGAATGTTGTACCCGAGTACCAGGGGAGGAAAACTGAGACATATTTGAACACGTCTCCCGTTCACATGGTTGATCATACTTGGGTTCCACATGCATGTTTTAGCTGAAGGAAGAATACCTTAAACCTGGAGAGTTAAGACCCGTGTAATGGGTACCATGCAATATGACTTCAAAGGGTCTTCATTTGCTCACCGAACCTCTCCAATCCTATCACTGCTGCGTTTATGCCCCTGTACACATGCTTGATTCTCTTTCGGAGACATAGCAATCCATAGGTTTTAAGATACTTACTAGTCAGGTACATTCTTAGGCGTTTAATATGCGGTGTTGAGTCCATTTCGTTGAGCAAGGAGTAGCTCTTGTCTATTCCATATTTGACTTAAGGAACTTTATCTGTGCTCATTTCAATCTGTGGTTTTATGCAGCACCCCAACTCACCTTTACCCTTAAGCAAGCATAAGTTGGTTTTCTAAATTTGAGACCCTGTTCTGTTCTGTAATTCAGTTCCTGTGTAGCCAAGTTTACATTCCGTGTATTACTGATATCTTATGATGTTTCTTTTTCTGTGTGACTTATTTCAGTTAGAATCATCATACCTGAATCCACTCATTGTGCTGCTAAGGGCCTGATGACACAGATTTCATTGCTGAGTGATATTGCTTTGTAAGTAAATACCACAACTTCTTTATCCATTTTTCACTTTCTGCGATGTTGAACTTGTACTGTAAACGAGGTTCTTGTAAACAGAGCTGTTCCAAACTTTGGGGTGGCTGTGTCTTTTTGATTTTAATTTCCCTAAGCTATAGGACCATAAGTGGAAGTGCCCTAGGTTCTGTTGCTTTGTTTTTTAGATGTTTCAGGAAACACCATACACTTCTCCCGAGTGGTTGTTGGCAATTTACATCCCGCCCATCAGCATAACAAGGCTCCCAGTTCTCCATGGCCTGTCCTGCCTTTCTGGATTTTACACTTTTTTCAGATGGCCCTTTTGACCGGGGGGAAGTGAGACTTCATTGTAGTGCAGATTTCCTTTGCAAGCTTGCTTGGTTGGCCAAAAAGGGCGTATGCGTTTTTTCCTGAATATATTCAGGAAAAAACGCATACGCCCTTTTTGGCCAAGTGCATCATTGTGGACGTTCTGCCTCTTTTCCTATGCTTTCAATGCAATTCCAGTCTACCTCCTGAAATCGGTTTCCTGCAATTCTGCCCCGCTTTCAAGTCCTCTTGGCAGCCTTACTTCAGTCTATTTTTGGACGATAGCTGTCATTTATAACTCTGCAGGTTTGTGAATTACAGTGCCCATGAGCTCCTTTCTTCAATTCGCTTTCTTTTGAGCTGGCCGCAACACCGCAGGATGGCTTCAGGCCCTAATCTGGTTCCGGTACGGCACGCTGAGCCTTTGGTTATTTCCTCTTCCTGGTGGGAAATGAGAGTTAAATTTGCCCGTCCAGACACCTCCAGCTAGCCTCTCATTGGTTCTCGCTATTCCTGTTCATCTTCCGCAGAAATTGCAAACTGGGCCAAACAGGAGGTTAAAGGCGCTGACTCTCCAAGTCGGGAGAGTGTTAGTAAAGCGTCTGGAATATTGCACCCGAGTACCAGGGGAGGAAAACTGAGACATATTTGAACACGTCTCCCTTTCACATGGTTGATCATACTTGGGTTCCACATGCATGTTTTAGCTGAAGGAAGAATACCTTAAACCTGGAGAGTTGAGACCCGTGTAATGGGTACCATGCAATATGACTTCAAAGGGTCTTCATTTGCTCACCGAACCTCTCCAATCCTATCACTGCTGCGTTTATGCCCCTGTACACATGCTTGATTCTCTTTCGGAGACATAGCAATCCATAGGTTTTAAGATACTTACTAGTCAGTTACATTCTTAGGCGTTTAATATGCGGTGTTGAGTCCATTTCGTTGAGCAAGGAGTAGCTCTTGTCTATTCCATATTTGACTTAAGGAACTTTATCTGTGCTCATTTCAATCTCTGGTTTTATGCAGCACCCCAACTCACCTTTACCCTTAAGCAAGCAT
The DNA here is from genome assembly GCF_951394435.1 of Stenella coeruleoalba. NCBI lineage: Eukaryota > Metazoa > Chordata > Mammalia > Artiodactyla > Delphinidae > Stenella > Stenella coeruleoalba. The sequence continues at coordinate 93,341,407 of NC_137149.1, read as the reverse complement.
AAGTTGGTTTTCTAAATTTGAGACCCTGTTCTGTTCTGTAATTCAGTTCCTGTGTAGCCAAGTTTACATTCCGTGTATTACTGATATCTTATGATGTTTCTTTTTCTGTGTGACTTATTTCAGTTAGAATCATCATACCTGAATCCACTCATTGTGCTGCTAAGGGCCTGATGACACAGATTTCATTGCTGAGTGATATTGCTTTGTAAGTAAATACCACAACTTCTTTATCCATTTTTCACTTTCTGCGATGTTGAACTTGTACTGTAAACGAGGTTCTTGTAAACAGAGCCGTTCCAAACTTTGGGGTGGCTGTGTCTTTTTGATTTTAATTTCCCTAAGCTATAGGACCATAAGTGGAAGTGCCCTAGGTTCTGTTGCTTTGTTTTTTAGATGTTTCAGGAAACACCATACACTTCTCCCGAGTGGTTGTTGGCAATTTACATCCCGCCCATCAGCATAACAAGGCTCCCAGTTCTCCATGGCCTGTCCTGCCTTTCTGGATTTTACACTTTTTTCAGATGGCCCTTTTGACCGGGGGGAAGTGAGACTTCATTGTAGTGCAGATTTCCTTTGCAAGCTTGCTTGGTTGGCCAAAAAGGGCGTATGCGTTTTTTCCTGAATATATTCAGGAAAAAACGCATACGCCCTTTTTGGCCAAGTGCATCATTGTGGACGTTCTGCCTCTTTTCCTATGCTTTCAATGCAATTCCAGTCTACCTCCTGAAATCGGTTTCCTGAAATTCTGCCCCGCTTTCAAGTCCTCTTGGCAGCCTTACTTCAGTCTATTTTTGGACGATAGCTGTCATTTATAACTCTGCAGGTTTGTGAATTACAGTGCCCGTGAGCTCCTTTCTTCAATTCGCTTTCTTTTGAGCTGGCCGCAACACCGCAGGATGGATTCAGACCCTAATCTGGTTCCGGTACGGCACGCTGAGCCTTTGGTTATTTCCTCTTCCTGGTGGGAAATGAGAGTTAAATTTGCCCGTCCAGACACCTCCAGCTAGCCTCTCATTGGTTCTCGCTATTCCTGTTCATCTTCCGCAGAAATTGCAAACTGGGCCAAACAGGAGGTTAAAGGCGCTGACTCTCCAAGTCGGGAGAGTGTTAGTAAAGCGTCTGGAATATTGCACCCGAGTACCAGGGGAGGAAAACTGAGACATATTTGAACACGTCTCCCGTTCCCATGGTTGATCATACTTGGGTTCCACATGCATGTTTTAGCTGAAGGAAGAATACCTTAAACCTGGAGAGTTGAGACCCGTGTAATGGGTACCATGCAATATGACTTCAAAGGGTCTTCATTTGCTCACCGAACCTCTCCAATCCTATCACTGCTGCGTTTATGCCCCTGTACACATGCTTGATTCTCTTTCGGAGACATAGCAATCCATAGGTTTTAAGATACTTACTAGTCAGGTACATTCTTAGGCGTTTAATATGCGGTGTTGAGTCCATTTCGTTGAGCAAGGAGTAGCTCTTGTCTATTCCATATTTGACTTAAGGAACTTTATCTGTGCTCATTTCAATCTCTGGTTTTATGCAGCACCCCAACTCACCTTTACCCTTAAGCAAGCATAAGTTGGTTTTCTAAATTTGAGACCCTGTTCTGTTCTGTAATTCAGTTCCTGTGTAGCCAAGTTTCCATTCCGTGTATTACTGATATCTTATGATGTTTCTTTTTCTGTGTGACTTATTTCAGTTAGAATCATCATACCTGAATCCACTCATTGTGCTGCTAAGGGCCTGATGACACAGATTTCATTGCTGAGTGATATTGCTTTGTAAGTAAATACCACAACTTCTTTATCCATTTTTCACTTTCTGCGATGTTGAACTTGTACTGTAAACGAGGTTCTTGTAAACAGAGCCGTTCCAAACTTTGGGGTGGCTGTGTCTTTTTGATTTTAATTTCCCTAAGCTATAGGACCATAAGTGGAAGTGCCCTAGGTTCTGTTGCTTTGTTTTTTAGATGTTTCAGGAAACACCATACACTTCTCCCGAGTGGTTGTTGGCAATTTACATCCCGCCCATCAGCATAACAAGGCTCCCAGTTCTCCATGGCCTGTCCTGCCTTTCTGGATTTTACACTTTTTTCAGATGGCCCTTTTGACCGGGGGGAAGTGAGACTTCATTGTAGTGCAGATTTCCTTTGCAAGCTTGCTTGGTTGGCCAAAAAGGGCGTATGCGTTTTTTCCTGAATATATTCAGGAAAAAACGCATACGCCCTTTTTGGCCAAGTGCATCATTGTGGACGTTCTGCCTCTTTTCCTATGCTTTCAATGCAATTCCAGTCTACCTCCTGAAATCGGTTTCCTGTAATTCTGCCCCGCTTTCAAGTCCTCTTGGCAGCCTTACTTCAGTCTAGTTTTGGACGATAGCTGTCATTTATAACTCTGCAGGTTTGTGAATTACAGTGCCCCTGAGCTCCTTTCTTCAACTCGCTTTCTTTTGAGCTGGCCGCAACACCGCAGGATGGCTTCAGGCCCTAATCTGGTTCCGGTACGGCACGCTGAGCCTTTGGTTATTTCCTCTTCCTGGTGGGAAATGAGAGTTAAATTTGCCCGTCCAGACACCTCCAGCTAGTCTCTCATTGGTTCTCGCTATTCCTGTTCATCTTCCGCAGAAATTGCAAACTGGGCCAAACAGGAGGTTAAAGGCGCTGACTCTCCAAGTGGGGAGAGTGTTAGTAAAGCATCTGGAATGTTGCACCCGAGTACCAGGGGAGGAAACCTGAGACATATTTGAACATGTCTCCCGTTCACATGGTTGATCATACTTGGGTTCCACATGCATGTTTTAGCTGAAGGAAGAATACCTAAAACCTGGGTAGTTGAAACCCGTGTAATGGGTACCATGCAATATGACTTCAAAGGGTCTTCATTTGCTCACCGAACCTCTCCAATCCTATCACTGCTGCGTTTATGCCCCTGTACACATGCTTGATTCTCTTTCGGAGACATAGCAATCCATAGGTTTTAAGATACTTACTAGTCAGGTACATTCTTAGGCGTTTAATATGCGGTGTTGAGTCCATTTCGATGAGCAAGGAGTAGCTCTTGTCTATTCCTAATTTGGCTTAAGGAACTTTATCTGTGCTCATTTCAATCTCTGGTTTTATGCAGCACCCCAACTCACCTTTACCCTTAAGCAAGCATAAGTTGGTTTTCTAAATTTGAGACCCTGTTCTGTTCTGTAATTCAGTTCCTGTGTAGCCAAGTTTACATTCCGTGTATTACTGATATCTTATGATGTTTCTTTTTCTGTGTGACTTACTTCAGTTAGAATCATCATACTTGAATCCACTCATTGTGCTGCTAAGGGCCTGATGACACAGATTTCATTGCTGAGTGATATTGCTTTGTAAGTAAATACCACAAGTTCTTTATCCATTTTTCACTTTCTGCGATGTTGAACTTGTACTGTAAACGAGGTTCTTGTAAACAGAGCCGTTCCAAACTTTGGGGTGGCTGTGTCTTTTTGATTTTAATTTCCCTAAGCTATAGGACCATAAGTGGCAGTGCCCTAGGCTCTGTTGCTTTGTTTTTTAGATGTTTCAGGAAACACCATACACTTCTCCCGAGTGTCTGTTAGCAATTTACATCCCACCCATCAGCATAACAAGGCTCCCAGTTCTCCATGGCCTGTCCTGCCTTTCTGGATTTTACACTTTTTTCAGATGGCCCTTTTGACCGAGGGGAAGTGAGAGTTCATTTTAGTGCAGATTTCCTTTGCAAGCTTGCTTGGTTGGCCAAAAAGGGCGTATGCGTTTTTTCCTGAATATATTCAGGAAAAAACGCATACGCCCTTTTTGGCCAAGTGCATCATTGTGGACGTTCTGCCTCTTTTCCTATGCTTTCAATGCAATTCCAGTCTACCTCCTGAAATCGGTTTCCTGCAATTCTGCCCCGCTTTCAAGTCCTCTTGGCAGCCTTACTTCAGTCTATTTTTGGACGATAGCTGTCATTTATAACTCTGCAGGTTTGTGAATTACAGTGCCCCTGAGCTCCTTTCTTCAACTCGCTTTCTTGTGACCTGGCCGCAACACCGCAGGATGGCTTCAGGCCCTAATCTGGTTCCGGTACGGCACGCTGAGCCTTTGGTTATTTCCTCTTCCTGGTGGGAAATGAGAGTTAAATTTGCCCGTCCAGACACCTCCAGCTAGTCTCTCATTGGTTCTCGCTATTCCTGTTCATCTTCCGCAGAAATTGCAAACTGGGCCAAACAGGAGGTTAAAGGCGCTGACTCTCCAAGTGGGGAGAGTGTTAGTAAAGCGTCTGGAATGTTGCACCCGAGTACCAGGGGAGGAAAACTGAGACATATTTGAACACGTCTCCCGTTCACATGGTTGATCATACTTGGGTTCCACATGCATGTTTTAGCTGAAGGAAGAATACCTTAAACCTGGAGAGTTAAGACCCGTGTAATGGGTACCATGCAATATGACTTCAAAGGGTCTTCATTTGCTCACCGAACCTCTCCAATCCTATCACTGCTGCGTTTATGCCCCTGTACACATGCTTGATTCTCTTTCGGAGACATAGCAATCCATAGGTTTTAAGATACTTACTAGTCAGGTACATTCTTAGGCGTTTAATATGCGGTGTTGAGTCCATTTCGTTGAGCAAGGAGTAGCTCTTGTCTATTCCATATTTGACTTAAGGAACTTTATCTGTGCTCATTTCAATCTCTGGTTTTATGCAGCACCCCAACTCACCTTTACCCTTAAGCAAGCATAAGTTGGTTTTCTAAATTTGAGACCCTGTTCTGTTCTGTAATTCAGTTCCTGTGTAGCCAAGTTTACATTCCGTGTATTACTGATATCTTATGATGTTTCTTTTTCTGTGTGACTTATTTCAGTTAGAATCATCATACCTGAATCCACTCATTGTGCTGCTAAGGGCCTGATGACACAGATTTCATTGCTGAGTGATATTGCTTTGTAAGTAAATACCACAACTTCTTTATCCATTTTTCACTTTCTGCGATGTTGAACTTGTACTGTAAACGAGGTTCTTGTAAACAGAGCCGTTCCAAACTTTGGGGTGGCTGTGTCTTTTTGATTTTAATTTCCCTAAGCTATAGGACCATAAGTGGAAGTGCCCTAGGTTCTGTTGCTTTGTTTTTTAGATGTTTCAGGAAACACCATACACTTCTCCCGAGTGGTTGTTGGCAATTTACATCCCGCCCATCAGCATAACAAGGCTCCCAGTTCTCCATGGCCTGTCCTGCCTTTCTGGATTTTACACTTTTTTCAGATGGCCCTTTTGACCGGGGGGAAGTGAGACTTCATTGTAGTGCAGATTTCCTTTGCAAGCTTGCTTGGTTGGCCAAAAAGGGCGTATGCGTTTTTTCCTGAATATATTAAGGAAAAAACGCATACGCCCTTTTTGGCCAAGTGCATCATTGTGGACGTTCTGCCTCTTTTCCTATGCTTTCAATGCAATTCCAGTCTACCTCCTGAAATCGGTTTCCTGCAATTCTGTCCCGCTTTCAAGTCCTCTTGGCAGCCTTACTTCAGTCTATTTTTGGACGATAGCTGTCATTTATAACTCTGCAGGTTTGTGAATTACAGTGCCCCTGAGCTCCTTTCTTCAACTCGCTTTCTTTTGAGCTGGCCGCAACACCGCAGGATGGCTTCAGGCCCTAATCTGGTTCCGGTACGGCACGCTGAGCCTTTGGTTATTTCCTCTTCCTGGTGGGAAATGAGAGTTAAATTTGCCCGTCCAGACACCTCCAGCTAGCCTCTCATTGGTTCTCGCTATTCCTGTTCATCTTCCGCAGAAATTGCAAACTGGGCCAAACAGGAGGTTAAAGGCGCTGACTCTCCAAGTCGGGAGAGTGTTAGTAAAGCGTCTGGAATATTGCACCCGAGTACCAGGGGAGGAAAACTGAGACATATTTGAACACGTCTCCCATTCACATGGTTGATCATACTTGGGTTCCACATGCATGTTTTAGCTGAAGGAAGAATACCTTAAACCTGGAGAGTTGAGACCCGTGTAATGGGTACCATGCAATATGACTTCAAAGGGTCTTCGTTTGCTCACCGAACCTCTCCAATCCTATCACTGCTGCGTTTATGCCCCTGTACACATGCTTGATTCTCTTTTGGAGACATAGCAATCCATAGGTTTTACGATACTTACTAGTCAGGTACATTCTTAGGCGTTTAATATGCGGTGTTGAGTCCATTTCGTTGAGCAAGGAGTAGCTCTTGTCTATTCCATATTTGACTTAAGGAACTTTATCTGTGCTCATTTCAATCTCTGGTTTTATGCAGCACCCCAACTCACCTTTACCCTTAAGCAAGCATAAGTTGGTTTTCTAAATTTGAGACCCTGTTCTGTTCTGTAATTCAGTTCCTGTGTAGCCAAGTTTACATTCCGTGTATTACTGATATCTTATGATGTTTCTTTTTCTGTGTGACTTACTTCAGTTAGAATCATCATACTTGAATCCACTCATTGTGCTGCTAAGGGCCTGATGACACAGATTTCATTGCTGAGTGATATTGCTTTGTAAGTAAATACCACAAGTTCTTTATCCATTTTTCACTTTCTGCGATGTTGAACTTGTACTGTAAACGAGGTTCTTGTAAACAGAGCCGTTCCAAACTTTGGGGTGGCTGTGTCTTTTTGATTTTAATTTCCCTAAGCTATAGGACCATAAGTGGCAGTGCCCTAGGCTCTGTTGCTTTGTTTTTTAGATGTTTCAGGAAACACCATACACTTCTCCCGAGTGTCTGTTAGCAATTTACATCCCACCCATCAGCATAACAAGGCTCCCAGTTCTCCATGGCCTGTCCTGCCTTTCTGGATTTTACACTTTTTTCAGATGGCCCTTTTGACCGAGGGGAAGTGAGAGTTCATTTTAGTGCAGATTTCCTTTGCAAGCTTGCTTGGTTGGCCAAAAAGGGCGTATGCGTTTTTTCCTGAATATATTCAGGAAAAAACGCATACGCCCTTTTTGGCCAAGTGCATCATTGTGGACGTTCTGCCTCTTTTCCTATGCTTTCAATGCAATTCCAGTCTACCTCCTGAAATCGGTTTCCTGCAATTCTGCCCCGCTTTCAAGTCCTCTTGGCAGCCTTACTTCAGTCTATTTTTGGACGATAGCTGTCATTTATAACTCTGCAGGTTTGTGAATTACAGTGCCCCTGAGCTCCTTTCTTCAACTCGCTTTCTTGTGACCTGGCCGCAACACCGCAGGATGGCTTCAGGCCCTAATCTGGTTCCGGTACGGCACGCTGAGCCTTTGGTTATTTCCTCTTCCTGGTGGGAAATGAGAGTTAAATTTGCCCGTCCAGACACCTCCAGCTAGTCTCTCATTGGTTCTCGCTATTCCTGTTCATCTTCCGCAGAAATTGCAAACTGGGCCAAACAGGAGGTTAAAGGCGCTGACTCTCCAAGTGGGGAGAGTGTTAGTAAAGCGTCTGGAATGTTGCACCCGAGTACCAGGGGAGGAAAACTGAGACATATTTGAACACGTCTCCCGTTCACATGGTTGATCATACTTGGGTTCCACATGCATGTTTTAGCTGAAGGAAGAATACCTTAAACCTGGAGAGTTAAGACCCGTGTAATGGGTACCATGCAATATGACTTCAAAGGGTCTTCATTTGCTCACCGAACCTCTCCAATCCTATCACTGCTGCGTTTATGCCCCTGTACACATGCTTGATTCTCTTTCGGAGACATAGCAATCCATAGGTTTTAAGATACTTACTAGTCAGGTACATTCTTAGGCGTTTAATATGCGGTGTTGAGTCCATTTCGTTGAGCAAGGAGTAGCTCTTGTCTATTCCATATTTGACTTAAGGAACTTTATCTGTGCTCATTTCAATCTCTGGTTTTATGCAGCACCCCAACTCACCTTTACCCTTAAGCAAGCATAAGTTGGTTTTCTAAATTTGAGACCCTGTTCTGTTCTGTAATTCAGTTCCTGTGTAGCCAAGTTTACATTCCGTGTATTACTGATATCTTATGATGTTTCTTTTTCTGTGTGACTTATTTCAGTTAGAATCATCATACCTGAATCCACTCATTGTGCTGCTAAGGGCCTGATGACACAGATTTCATTGCTGAGTGATATTGCTTTGTAAGTAAATACCACAACTTCTTTATCCATTTTTCACTTTCTGCGATGTTGAACTTGTACTGTAAACGAGGTTCTTGTAAACAGAGCCGTTCCAAACTTTGGGGTGGCTGTGTCTTTTTGATTTTAATTTCCCTAAGCTATAGGACCATAAGTGGAAGTGCCCTAGGTTCTGTTGCTTTGTTTTTTAGATGTTTCAGGAAACACCATACACTTCTCCCGAGTGGTTGTTGGCAATTTACATCCCGCCCATCAGCATAACAAGGCTCCCAGTTCTCCATGGCCTGTCCTGCCTTTCTGGATTTTACACTTTTTTCAGATGGCCCTTTTGACCGGGGGGAAGTGAGACTTCATTGTAGTGCAGATTTCCTTTGCAAGCTTGCTTGGTTGGCCAAAAAGGGCGTATGCGTTTTTTCCTGAATATATTAAGGAAAAAACGCATACGCCCTTTTTGGCCAAGTGCATCATTGTGGACGTTCTGCCTCTTTTCCTATGCTTTCAATGCAATTCCAGTCTACCTCCTGAAATCGGTTTCCTGCAATTCTGTCCCGCTTTCAAGTCCTCTTGGCAGCCTTACTTCAGTCTATTTTTGGACGATAGCTGTCATTTATAACTCTGCAGGTTTGTGAATTACAGTGCCCCTGAGCTCCTTTCTTCAACTCGCTTTCTTTTGAGCTGGCCGCAACACCGCAGGATGGCTTCAGGCCCTAATCTGGTTCCGGTACGGCACGCTGAGCCTTTGGTTATTTCCTCTTCCTGGTGGGAAATGAGAGTTAAATTTGCCCGTCCAGACACCTCCAGCTAGCCTCTCATTGGTTCTCGCTATTCCTGTTCATCTTCCGCAGAAATTGCAAACTGGGCCAAACAGGAGGTTAAAGGCGCTGACTCTCCAAGTCGGGAGAGTGTTAGTAAAGCGTCTGGAATATTGCACCCGAGTACCAGGGGAGGAAAACTGAGACATATTTGAACACGTCTCCCATTCACATGGTTGATCATACTTGGGTTCCACATGCATGTTTTAGCTGAAGGAAGAATACCTTAAACCTGGAGAGTTGAGACCCGTGTAATGGGTACCATGCAATATGACTTCAAAGGGTCTTCGTTTGCTCACCGAACCTCTCCAATCCTATCACTGCTGCGTTTATGCCCCTGTACACATGCTTGATTCTCTTTTGGAGACATAGCAATCCATAGGTTTTACGATACTTACTAGTCAGGTACATTCTTAGGCGTTTAATATGCGGTGTTGAGTCCATTTCGTTGAGCAAGGAGTAGCTCTTGTCTATTCCATATTTGACTTAAGGAACTTTATCTGTGCTCATTTCAATCTCTGGTTTTATGCAGCACCCCAACTCACCTTTACCCTTAAGCAAGCATAAGTTGGTTTTCTAAATTTGAGACCCTGTTCTGTTCTGTAATTCAGTTCCTGTGTAGCCAAGTTTACATTCCGTGTATTACTGATATCTTATGATGTTTCTTTTTCTGTGTGACTTATTTCAGTTAGAATCATCATACCTGAATCCACTCATTGTGATGCTAAGGGCCTGATGACATAGATTTCATTGCTGAGTGATATTGCTTTGTAAGTAAATACCACAACTTCTTTATCCATTTTTCACTTTCTGCGATGTTGAACTTGTACTGTAAACGAGGTTCTTGTAAACAGAGGCGTCCCAAACTTTGGGGTGGCTGTGTCTTTTTGATTTTAATTTCCCTAAGCTATAGGACCATAAGTGGCAGTGCCCTAGGCTCTGTTGCTTTGTTTTTTAGATGTTTCAGGAAACACCATACACTTCTCCCGAGTGTCTGTTGGCAATTTACATCCCGCCCATCAGCATAACAAGGCTCCCAGTTCTCCATGGCCTGTCCTGCCTTTCTGGATTTTACACTTTTTTCAGATGGCCCTTTTGACCGGGGGGAAGTGAGACTTCATTGTAGTGCAGATTTCCTTTGCAAGCTTGCTTGGTTGGCCAAAAAGGGCGTATGCGTTTTTTCCTGAATATATTCAGGAAAAAATGCATACGCCCTTTTTGGCCAAGTGCATCATTGTGGACGTTCTGCCTCTTTTCCTATGCTTTCAATGCAATTCCAGTCTACCTCCTGAAATCGGTTTCCTGCAATTCTGCCCCGCTTTCAAGTCCTCTTGGCAGCCTTACTTCAGTCTATTTTTGGACGATAGCTGTCATTTATAACTCTGCAGGTTTGTGAATTACAGTGCCCCTGAGCTCCTTTCTTCAACTTGCTTTCTTGTGACCTGGCCGCAACACCGAAGGATGGCTTCAGGCCCTAATCTGGTTCCGGCACGTCACGCTGAGCCTTTGGTTATTTCCTCTTCCTGGTGGGAAATGAGAGTTAAATTTGCCCGTCCAGACACCTCCAGCTAGTCTCTCATTGGTTCTCGCTATTCCTGTTCATCTTCCGCAGAAATTGCAAACTGGGCCAAACAGGAGGTTAAAGGCGCTGACTCTCCAAGTGGGGAGAGTGTTAGTAAAGCGTCTGGAATGTTGCACCCGAGTACCAGGGGAGAAAAACTGAGACATATTTGAACACATCTCCCATTCACATGGTTGATAATACTTGCGTTCCACATGCATGTTTTAGCTGAAGGAAGAATACCTTAAACCTGGAGAGTTAAGACCCGTGTAATGGGTACCATGCAATATGACTTCAAAGGGTCTTCATTTGCTCACCGAACCTCTCCAATCCTATCACTGCTGCGTTTATGGCCCTGTACACATGCTTGATTCTCTTTCGGAGACATAGCAATCCATAGGTTTTAAGATACTTACTAGTCAGGTACATTCTTAGGCGTTTAATATGGGGTGTTGAGTCCATTTCGTTGAGCAAGGAGTAGCTCTTGTCTATTCCATATTTGGCTTAAGGAACTTTATCTGTGCTCATTTCAATCTCTGGTTTTATGCAGCACCCCAACTCACCTTTACCCTTAAGCAAGAATAAGTTGGTTTTCTAAATTTGAGACCCTGTTCTGTTCTGTAATTCAGTTCCTGTGTAGCCAAGTTTACATTCCGGGTATTACTGATATCTTATGATGTTTCTTTTTCTGTGTGACTTATTTCAGTTAGAATCATCATACCTGAATCCACGCATTGTGTTGCTAAGGGCCTGATGACACAGATTTCATTGCTGAGTGATATTGCTTTGTAAGTAAATACCACAAATTCTTTATCCATTTTTCACATTGTGCGATGTTGAACTTGTACTGTAAACGAGGTTCTTGTAAACAGAGCCGTTCCAAACTTTGGGGTGGCTGTGTCTTTTTCATTTTAACTTCCCTAAGCTATAGGACCATAAGTGGAAGTGCCCTAGGTTCTGTTGCTTTGTTTTTTAGATGTTTCAGGAAACACCATACACTTCTCCGGAGTGGTTGTTGGCAATTTACATCCCGCCCATCAGCATAACAAGGCTCCCAGTTCTCCATGGCCTGTCCTGCCTTTCTGGATTTTACACTTTTTTCAGATGGCCCTTTTGACCGGGGGGAAGTGAGACTTCATTGTAGTGCAGATTTCCTTTGCAAGCTTGCTTGGTTGGCCAAAAAGGGCGTATGCGTTTTTTCCTGAATATATTCAGGAAAAAACGCATACGCCCTTTTTGGCCAAGTGCATCATTGTGGACGTTCTGCCTCTTTTCCTATGCTTTCAATGCAATTCCAGTCTACCTCCTGAAATCGGTTTCCTGCAATTCTGCCCCGCTTTCAAGTCCTCTTGGCAGCCTTACTTCAGTCTATTTTTGGACGATAGCTGTCATTTATAACTCTGCAGGTTTGTGAATTACAGTGCCCCTGAGCTCGTTTCTTCAACTCGCTTTCTTGTGACCTGGCCGCAACACCGCAGGATGGCTTCAGGCCCTAATCTGGTTCCGGCACGGCACGCTGAGCCTTTGGTTATGTCCTCTTCCTGGTGGGAAATGAGAGTTAAATTTGCCCGTCCAGACACCTCCAGCTAGTCTCTCATTGGTTCTCGCTATTCCTGTTCATCTTCCGCAGAAATTGCAAACTGGGCCAAACAGGAGGTTAAAGGCGCTGACTCTCCAAGTGGGGAGAGTGTTAGTAAAGCGTCTGGAATGTTGCACCCGAGTACCAGGGGAGAAAAACTGAGACATATTTGAACACATCTCCCATTCACATGGTTGATCATACTTGCGTTCCACATGCATGTTTTAGCTGAAGGAAGAATACCTTAAACCTGGAGAGTTAAGACCCGTGTAATGGGTACCATGCAATATGACTTCAAAGGGTCTTCATTTGCTCACCGAACCTCTCCAATCCTATCACTGCTGCGTTTATGCCCCTGTACACATGCTTGATTCTCTTTCGGAGACATAGCAATCCATAGGTTTTAAGATACTTTCTAGTCAGGTACATTCTTAGGCGTTTAATATGCGGTGTTGAGTCCATTTCGTTGAGCAAGGAGTAGCTCTTGTCTATTCCATATTTGACTTAAGGAACTTTATCTGTGCTCATTTCAATCTCTGGTTTTATGCAGCACCCCAACTCACCTTTACCCTTAAGCAAGCATAAGTTGGTTTTCTAAATTTGAGACCCTGTTCTGTTCCGTTATTCAGTTCCTGTGTAGCCAAGTTTACATTCTGTGTATTACTGATATCTTATGATGTTTCTTTTTCTGTGTGACTTACTTCAGTTAGAATCATCATACCTGAATCCACTCATTGTGCTGCTAAGGGCCTGATGACATAGATTTCATTGCTGAGTGATATTGCTTTGTAAGTAAATACCACAACTTCTTTATCCATTTTTCACTTTCTGCGATGTTGAACTTGTACTGTAAACGAGGTTCTTGTAAACAGAGCCGTTCCAAACTTTGGGGTGGCTGTGTCTTTTTGATTTTAATTTCCCTAAGCTATAGGACCATAAGTGGAAGTGCCCTAGGTTCTGTTGCTTTGTTTTTTAGATGTTTCAGGAAACACCATACACTTCTCCCGAGTGGTTGTTGGCAATTTACATCCCGCCCATCAGCATAACAAGGCTCCCAGTTCTCCATGGCCTGTCCTGCCTTTCTGGATTTTACACTTTTTTCAGATGGCCCTTTTGACCGGGGGGAAGTGAGACTTCATTGTAGTGCAGATTTCCTTTGCAAGCTTGCTTGGTTGGCCAAAAAGGGCGTATGCGTTTTTTCCTGAATATATTCAGGAAAAAATGCATACTCCCTTTTTGGCCAAGTGCATCATTGTGGACGTTCTACCTCTTTTCCTATGCTTTCAATGCAATTCCAGTCTACCTCCTGAAATCGGTTTCCTGCAATTCTGCCCCGCTTTCACGTCATCTTGGCAGCCTTACTTCAGTCTATTTTTGGACGATAGCTGTCATTTATAACTCTGCAGGTTTGTGAATTACAGTGCCCCTGAGCTCCTTTCTTCAACTCGCTTTCTTGTGACCTGGCCGCAACACCGCAGGATGGCTTCAGGCCCTAATCTGGTTCCGGTACGGCACGCTGAGCCTTTGGTTATTTCCTCTTCCTGGTGGGAAATGAGAGTTAAATTTGCCCGTCCAGACACCTCCAGCTAGCCTCTCATTGGTTCTCGCTATTCCTGTTCATCTTCCGCAGAAATTGCAAACTGGGCCACACAGGAGGTTAAAGGCGCTGACTCTCCAAGTGGGGAGAGTGTTAGTAAAGCGTCTGGAATGTTGCACCCGAGTACCAGGGGAGGAAAACTGAGACATATTTGAACACGTCTCCCGTTCACATGGTTGATCATACTTGGGTTCCACATGCATGTTTTAGCTGAAGGAAGAATACCTTAAACCTGGAGAGTTGAGACCCGTGTAATGGGTACCATGCAATATGAATTCAAAGGGTCTTCATTTGCTCACCGAACCTCTCCAATCCTATCACTGCTGCATTTATGCCCCTGTACACATGCTTGATTCTCTTTCGGAGACATAGCAATCCATAGGTTTTAAGATACTTACTAGTCAGGTACATTCTTAGGCGTTTAATATGCGGTGTTGAGTCCATTTCGTTGAGCAAGGAGTAGCTCTTGTCTATTCCATATTTGACTTAAGGAACTTTATCTGTGCTCATTTCAATCTCTGGTTTTATGCAGCACCCCAACTCACCTTTCCCCTTAAGCAAGCATAAGTTGGTTTTCTAAATTTGAGACACTGTTCTGTTCTGTAATTCAGTTCCTGTGTAGCCAAGTTTACATTCCGTGTATTACTGATATCTTATGATGTTTCTTTTTCTGTGTGACTTACTTCAGTTAGAATCATCATACCTGAATCCACTCATTGTGCTGCTAAGGGCCTGATGACACAGATTTCATTGCTGAGTGATATTGCTTTGTAAGTAAATACCACAACTTCTTTATCCATTTTTCACTTTCTGCAATGTTGAACTTGTACTGTAAACGAGGTTCTTGTAAACAGAGGCGTCCCAAACTTTGGGGTGGCTGTGTCTTTTTGATTTTAATTTCCCTAAGCTATAGGACCATAAGTGGAAGTGCCCTAGGTTCTGTTGCTTTGTTTTTTAGATGTTTCAGGAAACACCATACACTTCTCCCGAGTGGTTGTTGGCAATTTACATCCCGCCCATCAGCATAACAAGGCTCCCAGTTCTCCATGGCCTGTCCTGTCTTTCTGGATTTTACACTTTTTTCAGATGGCCCTTTTGACCGGGGGGAAGTGAGACTTCATTGTAGTGCAGATTTCCTTTGCAAGCTTGCTTGGTTGGCCAAAAAGGGCGTATGCGTTTTTTCCTGAATATATTCAGGAAAAAACGCATACGCCCTTTTTGGCCAAGTGCATCATTGTGGACGTTCTGCCTCTTTTCCTATGCTTTCAATGCAATTCCAGTCTACCTCCTGAAATCGGTTTCCTGCAATTCTGCCCCGCTTTCAAGTCCTCTTGGCAGCCTTACTTCAGTCTATTTTTGGACGATAGCTGTCATTTATAACTCTGCAGGTTTGTGAATTACAGTGCCCCTGAGCTCCTTTCTTCAACTCGCTTCCTTGTGAGCTGGCCGCAACACCGCAGGATGGATTCAGGCCCTAATCTGGTTCCGGCACGGCACGCTGAGCCTTTGGTTAATTCCTCTTCGTGGTGGGAAATGAGAGTTAAATTTGCCCGTCCAGACACCTCCAGCTAGCCTCTCATTGGTTCTCGCTATTCCTGTTCATCTTCCGCAGAAATTGCAAACTGGGCCAAACAGGAGGTTAAAGGGACTGACTCTCCAAGTCGGGAGAGTGTTAGTAAAGCATCTGGAATGTTGCACCCGGGTACCAGGGGAGGAAAACTGAGACATATTTGAACACGTCTCCCGTTCACATGCTTGATCATACTCTGGGTTCCACATGCATGTTTTAGCTGAAGGAAGAATACCTTAAACCTGGAGAGTTGAGACCCGTGGAATGGGTACCATGCAATATGTCTTCAAAGGGTCTTCATTTGCTCACCGAACCTCTCCAATCCTATCACTGCTGCGTTTATGCCCCTGTACACACGCTTGATTCTCTTTTGGAGACATAGCAATCCATAGCTTTTAAGATACTTACTAGTCAGGTACATTCTTAGGCGTTTAATATGGGGTGTTGAGTCCATTTCGTTGAGCAAGGAGTAGCTCTTGTCTATTCCATATTTGGCTTAAGGAACTTTATCTGTGCTCATTTCAATCTCTGGTTTTATGCAGCACCCCAACTCACCTTTCCCCTTAAGCAAGCATAAGTTGGTTTTCTAAATTTGAGACCCTGTTCTGTTTTGGAATTCAGTTCCTGTGTAGCCAAGTTTACATTCCGTGTATTAGTGATATCTTATGATGTTTCTTTTTCTGTGTGACTTATTTCAGTTAGAATCATCGTACCTGAATCCACTCATTATGCTGCTACGGGCCTGATGACATAGATTTCATTGCTGAGTGATACTGCATTGTACGTAAGTACCACAAGTTCTTTATCCATTTTTCACTTTCTGTGATATTGAACTTGTACGGTAAATGAGGTTCTTGTAAACGGAGGCGTCCCAAACTTTGGGGTGGCTGTGTCTTTTTGATTTTAATTTCCCTAAGCTATAGGACCATAAGTGGAAGTGCCCTAGGCTCTGTTGCTTTGTTTTTTAGATGTTTCAGGAAACACCATACACTTCTCCCGAGTGTCTGTTGGCAATTTACCTCCCGCCCATCAGCATAAGAAGGCTCCCAGTTCTCCATGGCCTGTCGTGCCTTTATGGATTTTACACTTTTTTCAGATGGCCCTTTTGACCAGGTGGAATTGAGACTTCATTGTAGTGCAGATTTCCTTTGCAAGCTTGCTTGGTTGGCCAAAAAGTGCGTATGCGTTTTTTCCTGAATATATTCAGGAAAAAACACATACGCCCTTTTTGGCCAAGTGCATCATTGTCGAGTTTCTGACTCTCTTCATATGCTTTCAATGCAATTCCAGTCTACCTCCTGAAATCGGTTTCCTGCATTCTGCCTTGCTTTCAATGCCTCTTCATAGCCTTACCTCAATATATTTTTTAAAAATAGTTGGCCTTTATAACTCTGCAGGTTTTTGAATTGCAGTGGCCCTTAGCTCCATTTTTTAGCTCTTATTTTTGTGGTCTTGCCCCATAACCACAGGATTCCTTGAAGCCCTATTTTTCTTCTGGGGCACCTTGCTGTGCCTTTGGTTAATTCTTCTTACTGATGTGATATTAGAGTGACATGTGCCCATTGAAACCGCTACAGCTAGTTTCTCACTGGTTCCCCCTATTCCCATTCATCCTCTGCACTAACTGCAGACTGTGCGATACCAGAACTTAAAGGCATTGACTCCATGTGGGGATGTTGTTAGTAAAGCGGCTGGAATGTCGATCCGGAGCCCCAGGAGAGGAAAAATGAGGTGCGTTTTAGAAACCTTTCCCGATCATATGGTATACCAGTCGCTGGGTTTCCCAAGCATGGTTTAGCTGTAGGAAGATTCCCTTCAACCTGGAGTGTTGGGACCCTTGGACTGAGTAGCATGAAGTATTGCATTAAACTTTCGGCAGTTGCTCACCAAAGCTCACCAATCCTGTCAGCCCCAAGTGTCCAGCCTTATGTCTTATCCAGCTGTGGGTTTATATGTGGTCAATCCAGGTTGCATCACAGCCCCTGAGCGAATTTTGTAAGAATTTTTCTCTCTTTCATTGTTTCAGCGTTTTGTTTTTAAAATTTATTTCTATAATGGGGTTTAGCTCCTTTTCACTGCTGTGTTTGTGCCGCTCTGCACACACTTGATTCCCTTATGGAGATATATCAATACATGGGTTTTAAGATTCTTATTCCTCAGATATATTTCTCTGCGGTGTATAGGGTGTGTTGAGGCCTGTTCATTGAGCAAGGTGTAGATCTTGTCTAATACCTATTTGGTTTATTGAACGGTATCTGTGCTAATTTCAAACTCTGGTTTTATGCATCACCCCACCTCTCCTTTCCCCTTAAGCTGACATAAGTGTGTTTTCTAAATGTGAGACACTGTTCTGTTCTGTAATTCATTTCTTGTGCAGCCATATTTACCCTCCCTCTATAAGTGATATCTTATGATATGTTTCTTTTTCTGTTTGACTTATTTCAAGTAGTATTATCGGTCCTAAATCCACTCTTTATCCTTCTACTAGCCTTATTACATTGATTTCATGGTGAAGAGATATTCCATTGTACATAAGTACCACATCTTCTTTATCCATTGTTCTCTTTCCTGGGATATTTAAGGTGTACTGAAGTTGAGGTTCTTGTAAACAGAGTAGCCCTAAACTGTGGTGTGCTTGTGTCTTGTTGATTTTTAGACTTCCCTAGATATACTCCCATGATTGGAAGGGTCCTATGCTCTGTAGCTCTGTTTTTTAGATGATTTAGGAACCACCATACACTTCTCCAGAGTGGCTCTCGGCAGTTCACACACTGCCCATCAGCGTATAAAGGCTCCCTGTTCTCCATGGCCTGTCCTGCATTTCTGGTTTTTACAATTTTTTAGGATGGCCCTTTTGACCGGTGGGAAGTGAGACTTCTTTGTTGTGCACATTTGCATTGCTTGCTTGCTTCGTTGCCCATAAAGTGCGTATGCGTTTTTTCCTGGATATAATCAGGAAAAAACGCATACGCCCTTTTGGGCCAACTGCATCATTGTCGAAATTCTGCCGCTTTTCATGTGCGTTAAAGACGAGTCCAATCTATCTCTTGAAATCTGTTTCTTGCAATTCTGTGTTGCATTCAGATCCTCTTCTTTGCCTTACCTCAACATATTTTTGGACGTTAGTTTTCATTTATAACTCTGCAGGTTTGTGAATTGCAGTGACCCTGAGCTCCATTTTTTAAGTTGCTCTTTTGTGAGCTGGCCTCAAACCCGCAGGATTGCTTCAGGCCCTATTTTGGCTCCGGCGAGGCAGGCTGAGCCTTTCTTTAATTCTTACTCTTAATGGGAAATTAGAGTGATATGTGCCCGTCCAAACCCCTACAACTCTTCTCTCATTGGTTCCCCCTCTTCCCGTTCATCCTCCTCACAATTTGCAAAATGTGTGAAACAGAAGTTTAAATGTGCTGATTCTCCAAGTGGGGAGATTCTAAGTAGCGTGGCTGGAATGGTGAACAGGAGCACCAGGAGAGGATAAATGAGGTGCATTTTAGACACATCTCCCGATCACATGGTGTACAGTCCTCTGGGTTTTCCATGCATGTTTTAGCTGTAGGAAGATCCCTTGAACCTGCAGATTTGGGACCCATTGAATGGGTACCAGGTAGTATTACTTTAAAGGGTGTGCATTTCCTCACCCAACCTCACATTTCTCTTAGCGCAAACAGTTTCCAGCCTTATGTCTCATCCTGCTGTGGGTCTAGATGTGTTCAATCCATGTTGCATCACCGTCCCTGAGGAAAAGTTGTAAGAGGTTTTCTCTGTCTCTCTGTCGTTTATTTTTTTCAATTTATTACTATATTGGTTACAGCTGATTTTCAAAGCTCTGTTTCTTGCTGCTGTACATCCACTTGATTCACGTACAGAGAGACATCAATAAATTCTTTTTCAGATTCTTACCAGTCGTATATATTCTTTTCCGGTGACTTGAGTGTGCTGAGTGCAGTTCTTTTAGCTACCGTGTAGGCCTTGTTGATTATCAGTTTGGTATTTGGAATGGTATCTTTGCTAATTTCAACCTCCTGGATGATGCCTCACCCCTCCCCACCTTTCCCGTTTAGCAGCCTTATGCGTGTTTTCTACATATTTGACTATGTTTTTGTTTTGTAATTTATTTCATGTGTAGCCATTTTGGATTCCACCTTTAAGTGATATCTTATGATATGTGTCTTTTTCTTTTTGAATTCTGTCACTTAGAATGATCATACGTAACTCCTCCGGAGTTGTTACAACTGGCCATATTTCATTGATTTCCAGGCTGAATAATATTCCACTCTACCTAAGTACCACATCTCTATCCATTTTTTCCCTCCAGAGACATTTAAGTTATATCCTAGTCGAGGATCTTTTAAACAGAGAGGGGGTAAACATTGGGGTGCCTGTGTCCTCTCGATTTTTGTTTTTCCCAAGATATACGCCCATGAGTGCAAGTGCCCTATGCTCTGTAGCTCATTTTGTAGATGCTTTAGTAAACACAATACACTTCTCCAGAATGGCCGTTGGCAATATACATTTCCACTATAAGTCTCACAGGGCTCCCTCTTCTCGTTGCCCTGTCCTGCATTTCTGTTGTTTACGCTTTATGAGGATGGCTCTTCTGACTGATGCGAAGTGATATCTTTTGTGGTATTGACTTCCAGTGCCCACCTGTTTGGTTGGCTAAAAAAGTGTATGCCCTTTTCTTGAATATATACAGAAAAGAACGCATACACCCTTTTTGGCCAACTGCAATGTTGGCAATGTTCAGCTCCTTTTCTTGTGCTTAATGGCGAGTCCTTTCTACCTCCTCAAATCCCTTTCCTGCCATTCTCCCTTGCTTACAAGTCCTTTTCTCTGACTTTCCTCAAGACATTTTTCAGTGATGGATATTTTCAACTCTGCAGTTTTGTGAATTTTACTGCCCCTGAGTTCCATTGTTCAACTCGTGTTTATGGGAACTGGCCACAAAGCAGCGGGATTTCCTCAAGCCCTATACTGTTTCCATGGGCAACCCTAGCCTTTGGTCAATTCGTCTTCCTGATTGGAAATTAGAGTGACATGTGCCTGTCTGAACACCTAGGACTTGTCTCTCATTGTTCCTCATCCTTCCGCTTCATCCTCTGGACAAATTCCAAACTGTACGCAACAGGATGTTGACAGTGCTGACATCTCCAAGTGGGGAGACTGTTAGTAAAGACGCTGGAGGGGTGAACCCGAGCACCAGGAGATGAGGAGATGAGATGCCTTTTCCAAACTCTTCCCGATCAGACGGTATACCATCCTCTGGGTGTGACAGACATGTTTTAGCAGTAGGAAGAGTCC
Organism: Stenella coeruleoalba; assembly: GCF_951394435.1. NCBI lineage: Eukaryota > Metazoa > Chordata > Mammalia > Artiodactyla > Delphinidae > Stenella > Stenella coeruleoalba. Next base: position 93,320,890 of record NC_137149.1, on the reverse strand, counting down.
CATTCATGTAAGGACAACACCAGGGCTTTTTCAAAATCAGTGTCTCCCCGAAACCCAAACTGGGGAATTTTTTAAGCTACGGCTACACATATGTTCATTAAGGGCCTTGGGAAGTAGGCAGAGTCCAAACTTTAGATGATTGAAGTTTTCAGGGTCAGAAGCACTCACCACCAGCTTCCCTTAGGCTACACTTTAACTGTCATTGATAGATGATGTCAATAAAAATATCTATTCTTTTTCAGATTATTTCCCCTTATAGGTTATTGCAAAATGTTGAGTGTAGTTCCCTGTGCTATACAGTAGTTCCTTGTTGATGATCTATTTTATACATAGCAGTGTGTATGTGTTCATTCCAAACTGTTAATTTATCCCTCCTCCCACCTTTCCCCTTTGGTAATAATAAATTATAAGATTTTATACTTCTCAGAAATGGGGGAGCTGAAAGAGAGGTATCATTTTCAATGGAAAAGCATTTAAAACAAGATTGAAGGTTTAACCAAGATTATTAGATGTACATCCTTGGAAAGAAATCACTTCGTTTCTCTAATATTGACCCGACAAATAAGACAAACCTTTTCACTGAACTTGCTTATAAAAAGTGATGGAAATATCAAATGGAAGTGTTAAAAACATCTTATTTTACCCGAGCCTTATACACTGTTCTATGTTAACTACAGTTTGGCTCACACATCTGTTCATTGAGGTTACAATAGTCTCAATTTCTGTTACTGATCCTCCAGAGTGGACCCCAACAAGTGTCCCCCTGCCCAGTGTCATTGGGGCCAACAGATCGAGACTGAGTTTGGTTCACAAGCAAAGGAAACTTTATATTTTGATCAGAGAATGGAGAGGTGAGAGCATGCACTACCCCGTGGGCTGTGGGCTGGGCTGCTGTGTAGAGATCCTGTCAGAGTCAGTGGGAGGGAGGGAGGCGGCGGAGCTCTCGAGGGCTGGGTTGGCTGTAGCTCAGGCTCTATATCGTGGAGTCTGCACTGGGCCCCAGGAGCTGAGGTGTCGACCCAGCCATTCTGCACTAGGAAATCTGGTCTGAAGTGCCGGGTGTGGAACCTCTGCATGCGGGACCCTAGGAGCACGTGAAATTAGACAAAGCACAAAGGATAAAAAAGGTTAGACTTGACTTTATTGCCCAGATTCTACTTTTATCTCCCAGGGATTTTTAATGGGCTTTGCTGGGGACAAACCCCTCCTCTGCCTTTTGTCCCGTTCCTCATTCTTGGAGTGCTGAGGGTGCAGACCCTTCTTCTGTAACTGCTGAGTGCTGAGTTGGGAGCCCTCATACCCTGGGGCGAGGGTCAGAGCTTCTCCCCAGCAGCCTCCCGGTGACGTTGATTGTCCCCAGGACCCCTGCCTCCCTGCTCGTCCACCTGAGCACCAGCATTGGAAGTGTTATAGATTCTAATGACCTTTAAGGGTCCAGGAAAGAGATGTGCAGAGACGCTGTGGGGGCCGGTTTCACCCCGCCCCACATTTGTTCGGCCACCTTAGGCTGACCGTCTCTGCCAGCCTAGATGCTCTGACCAGTAGTCTGCGCTTTCTTCAGTTAGGCCCCTGAATTAACGTACAAACAGCACCAGGTGTCAGAGCCCTGCCCGCTCAACTCCCAGACAGTCCAGGGTCAGTGGTGATCAAGGACCATGATGGCTACTGAGTCAACAGCCTTTTGAAGTAAACAGGAGTCCAGCCGGTCTTATTGGCCACCATCATCACGGTGTCTGTAGGCTTTTCTATGGTGACAGTGTGGTATACTGTTCCCCCGCCAAGATTATTAGCTCCCCTCTGGGTGCAGTAAGTCCTGCAAGCAGTAGTCTACTCTTTTGGGACACACTCTTGTTGTTTTATGAGAGAAACTCCAGGTCAAGTGATGTTCACACGAGTCGTCATGGTGCCCTGTTGCCCCCGGTTATCTCTCTGGATGTTGGAGTTGGAGGGCCTCCTCACTCGAGGTCGGTGTGCCCACGGAGCGAACCCTGCAACTTCAGGGCATGGTTGGTGGTTAGGATCACCACGTGGGGTCCTTTTCCCTTAGGAGGGAGGTGGCCTTTTGGGCTGCTGATTTCCAGGTTTTTAGATACCGCCAGTATCTTGGCCAGATGTGGCAGTGGGCCAAGCCCCTTAGTGACCGTAGTTTATCCTACCTGGATGGCATTCTTGCATTGTTCCATTTCAAGTGGTCCCAGTTTTTGCACTAATTCTCCAATGGCGATTCACCTTTCACCGGGAATGTAAAGGTCAAAGGGTTTAGCTAAATTAGGGACTTCCAGGGCAAGGGTCTGAATTGACTGCTCTTTCCATTCTTGAAAGGCCATTTCTGGATTCTATTCAAAAGGATCATCATCTTTTCCTTTCAGTGTTTCATATAGAGGCCCAGCTAGTAGACTGTAGTTAGGGATCCAGAAGCAGCAAACCCTGGCCTCCCCAGGAACCCCTAAGCTGTCTTCTAGTTTTAGAAAGGGGTAAGGCTGAAAATGGTTTCTTCCCTTTCCTGGGATGGGCTTCTCTGACCTTCTGTGAGAATGAAACCCAGGCAGGTCACCGCAGTCTGTGATATTTGAGCTTTTTCTTGGACAACTTCTATCCTTTATTGGCTTGGTAGTTCAGAGGCCTCCTTAGTAGGGCTGGTGATCAGAATGTCGTCTGCATATTGAAGGAGGGTTTCCTTTTCCAGAGGTAGAACTTTTAGGTCTTTAGCTAAGCTTTCCCCAAAGATGGTGTGGGAATTTTTGCACCCTTGGGGCCAGACGGCCCGGAAGTATTGTTTTAGTTGTATGTTGAGTCCTGCCACTCACAAGCCAAAATTTCTTGTGACTCTGGGACTAATGGAATACAAAAGAAGGCATCACTGAAGACTAATACAGAATACCATGTCCTGGTGGTTGGTAGAATGACCAGCAGGGTGTAGGAATTAGGAGCAACTGGAGGTATATCCTCGGTGGCTTCACTGACTGTCCTGACATCCTTTACCAGGTCCCCAGCAGCCCATGGGGCTCTCGTGGTCAGACCAATCCCAGAATATGGAGCTCACCTGGGCAGGTACCCCACCCCCACCCCAGCCCACGGGGCTCTCATGGTCAGGCCCCTCCCAGGATACAGAGCTACCCTTGCAGGTACCGTGGCAGGGCTGGGCACACAGGAACCGTGCACATAGCCCTCATTGCAGAGCACCCCCAGCTCACCTGTCGCTCAGAGCTGACACAGAGCACCTCAGAGCAGGACTTGAACTAACAAACAGCAGCTGCGACAGGTCTGTGACCCTGGGCATCACTCCGTGAGGCCTCCCTCCACCTGGTCTTCCAGAGACTTCCACTGCACCCGGGGCACCAGGCCTCTGTCTCCAACCACCACCCACCCCTCCTCTCCCTGACTCCTGGGTTCCTCTCATTAGGAGAGGGTTTTCTTGAAGTTGTCTCCCACTCATGGGCCAGACAAAATGATTAGAAAACAAGCCAAAGCTGCAGCCCCTTGTCTATCCTGACTCTCAGGAGCCCACACCTGTTCCTTGGACCTGGCCGGTTCAGCAAGTTCCATTTTCTGCAACTGTGAGCCCCTGAGGGGTGATGATTGGCTGACCTGGGCAGCCTTACCATGCCAGCCAGCCCTCCCCAGGTGTGCCTGGGTTGAGATCAATATAAATACCACTCCAGGCAGCAAGAGCCCCTGCAGCCGTGCCTGACGCCATTTTCTCTGCCCTGTCAGCAGTCTCGGGGCTGGGCTGGTGGGAGGGAGTGAGAGGCCACGGCTTTGTGGGTGGCCCAGTGTGAGTGGGGCTCTGCTGGACTTTCTGCAGCAGTTGCCAGGCTGCCACCTGCTAAAGAAGAGGATGTGTCACCCATACCTGCTGCTGGAATTTCTCCCTGGGCAGAGGTGAGGAAGGAAAAAAGCAGTGGGGGCAGGGACAGGACGGGTATCTCAGGCAGGGAAGTGGAAATCTTCCAGAAGAGCACCCAGGGCCAGGACCATCCTGGCTGGCCTGCAGGCACCAAGTCGGCCGGCATGCTGTCACTCGTGTGGCTCTATGGTCCTTCCTCTAGGCTTTCAAGTCCTTGTATATATTCAGGTGTTTTACCTGGGACGGGTGGGAATAGTTCAGCAGCAACTGGCCTGGGGCTCAGCTCACGTTTACTCACAGATGCCTCGGCACGGTGCCCCAGCTTTGCAATGAGGACGCTTGTTGCGTGGGGGCTGCTGGCTGAATGGGAGACGATTCCCCACCACTGACCAACTTCAGAATTGTTTACAACTGGAGCAAGTGCCCTGATACGGTTTTCCTCTGTGTAACTGGTGGGTTCTGTGTTTTTTTTCTCTTTTTCGTTTTTGGTTCAAGGTAGATTTTATTCCTCTTTTTTGTATTTACAGATATAAGCATGGAAATAATTTATTCATATAAATACATGTATGTGCAGGGAATAATTGTTTTTTCTGTTTTATTTTTTAAATTTTATTTCTTTTTAATTTTGAATTTTATTTTATATTTTTATACAGCAGGTTCTTATTGGTTATCTATTTTATACATATAAATGTATACATGCCAATCCCAGTCTCTCAACTCCTCCCACCACCACCCCCCCAACAGCTTTCCCCCCTTGTTGTCCATACGTTTGTTGTCTACATCTGTTGCTCTATTTATGCCTTGCAAAATGGTTAACCTGTACAGTTTTTCTAGGTTCCACATATATGCATGAATATACAAGATTTGTTTTTCTCTTTCTGACTTACTTCACTCTGTATGACAGTCTCTAGATCCATCGACGTCTCTACAAATGACCCAATTTCATTCCTTTTCATGGCTTAGTAATATTCCATTTTATATATGTACCACAGCTTTATGCATTCGTCTGTCTGTGGGCATTTAGGTTGCTTCCATTACCTCGATATTGTAAATAGTGATGCAATGAACATTGCGGTGAATGACACTTTTTGATTTATGGTTTTGTCTGGGTATATGTCCAGTACTGGGATTGCTGTATCATATGGTAATTCTATTGTTAGTTTCTTAAGAAATTCGATATTGTTCTCCATAATGACTGTATCAATTTATATTCCCAACAATAGTGGAAGAGGGTTCCTTTTCTCCACACCCTTTCCAGCATTTTTTGTTTGTAGATTTTCAATGATGCCTATTCTACCAGGTGTGAGGTGATACCTCATTGTTGAATCCATTTCGTTGAGCAAGGGGTAGCTCTTGTCTATTACATATTTGGCTTATGGAACGGTATCTGTGCTAATTTCAAACTCTGCTTTTATGCAGCACCCCAACTCACCTTCCCCCTTAAGCAGGCATAAGTTGGTTTTCTAAACTTGAGACCCTGTTCTGTTTTGTAATTCAGTTCATGTGTAGCCAAGTTCACATTCCGTGTATTAGTGATACCTTATGATGTTTCTTTTTCTGTGTGACTTATTTCACTTAGAATCATCGTGCCTCAATCCACTCATTATGCTGGTATAGGCCTGGTGACATAGATTTCATTGCTGAGTGGTATTCTGTTGTACATAAGTACCGCAACTTCTTTATCCATTATTTGCTCTCTGGGATATTTAACTTGTGCCGTAGAAGAGATTTCTGTAAAAAGAGCCGTCCCAAATTTTGGGGTTGCTGTGTCTTTTTGATATTAATTTCCCTAAGCTATAGGACCATAAGTGGAAGTGCCCTAGGCTCTGTTGCTTTGTTTTTTAGATGTTTCAGGAAACACCATACACTTCTCCCGAGTGTCTGTTGGCAATTTACATCCCGCCCATCAGCATAACAAGGCTCCCAGTTCTCCATGGCCTGTCCTGCCTTTCTGGGTTTTACACTTTTTTCAGATGGCCCTTTTGACCGGGGGGAAGTGAGACTTCATTGTAGTGCAGATTTCCTTTGCAAGCTTGCTTGGTTGGCCAAAAAGGGCGTATGCGTTTTTTCCTGAATATATTCAGGAAAAAACGCATACGCCCTTTTGGCCAAGTGCATCATTGTGGACGTTCTGCCTCTTTTCCTATGCTTTCAATGCAATTCCAGTCTACCTCCTGAAATCGGTTTCCTGCAATTCTGCCCCGCTTTCAAGTCCTCTTGGCAGCCTTACTTCAGTATATTTTTGGACGATAGCTGCCATTTATAACTCTGCAGGTTTGTGAATTACAGTGCCCCTGAGCTCCTTTCTTCAACTCGCTTTCTTTTGAGCTGGCCGCAACACCGCAGGATGGCTTCAGGCCCTAATCTGGTTCCGGTACGGCACGCTGAGCCTTTGGTTATTTCCTCTTCCTGGTGGGAAATGAGAGTTAAATTTGCCCGTCCAGACACCTCCAGCTAGTCTCTCATTGGTTCTCGCTATTCCTGTTCATCTTCCGCAGAAATTGCAAACTGGGCCAAACAGGAGGTTAAAGGGGCTGACTCTCCAAGTGGGGAGAGTGTTAGTAAAGCGTCTGGAATGTTGCACCCGAGTACCAGGGTACGATAACTGAGACATATTTGAACACGTCTCCCGATCACATGGTTGATCATAATCTGGGTTCCACATGCATGTTTTAGCTGAAGGAAGAATACCTTAAACCTGGGTAGTTGAAACCCGTGGAATGGGTACCATGCAATATGACTTCAAAGGGTCTTCATTTGCTCACCGAACGTCTCCAATCCTATCACTGCTGTGTTTATGCCCCTGTACACATGCTTGATTCTCTTTCGGAGACATAGCAATCCATAGGTTTTAAGATACTTACTAGTCAGGTACATTCTTAGGCGTTTAATATGGGGTGTTGAGTCCATTTCGTTGAGCAAGGAGTAGCTCTTGTCTATTCCATATTTGGCTTAAGGAACTTTATCTGTGCTCATTTCAATCTCTGGTTTTATGCAGCACCCCAACTCACCTTTCCCCTTAAGCAAGCATAAGTTGGTTTTCTAAATTTGAGACCCTGTTCTGTTCTGAAATTCAGTTCCTGTGTAGCCAAGTTTACATTCCGTGTATTAGTGATATCTTATGATGTTTCTTTTTCTGTGTGACTTATTTCAGGTAGAATCATCATACCTGAATCCACTCATTGTGCTGCTAAGGGCCTGATGACACAGATTTCATTGCTGAGTGATATTGCTTTGTAAGTGAATACCACAACTTCTTTATCCATTTTTCACTTTCTGCGATGTTGAACTTGTACTGTAAACGAGGTTCTTGTAAACAGAGCCGTTCCAAACTTTGGGGTGGATGTGTCTTTTTGATTTTAATTTCCCTAAGCTATAGGACCATAAGTGGAAGTGCCCTAGGCTCTGTTGCTTTGTTTTTTAGATGTTTCAGGAAACACCATACACTTCTCCTGAGTGTCTGTTGACAATTTACATCCCGCCTATCAGCATAACAAGGCTCCCAGTTCTCCATGGCCTGTCCTGCCTTTCTGGATTTTACACTTTTTTCAGATGGCCCTTTTGACCGGGGGGAAGTGAGACTCCATTGTAGTGCAGATTTCCTTTGCAAGTTTGCTTGCTTGGCCAAAAAGGGCGTATGCGTTTTTTCCTGAATATATTCAGGAAAAAACGCATACGCCCTTTTTGGCCAAGTGCATCATTGTGGACGTTCTGCCTCTTTTCCTATGCTTTCAATGCAATTCCAGTCTACCTCCTGAAATCGGTTTCCTGCAATTCTGCCCCACTTTCAAGTCCTCTTGGCAGCCTTACTTCAGTCTATTTTTGGACGATAGCTGTCATTTATAACTCTGCAGGTTTGTGAATTACAGTGCCCCTGAGCTCCTTTCTTCAACTCGCTTTCTTGTGAGCTGGCCGCAACACCACAGGATGGCTTCAGGCCCTAACCTGGTTCCGGCACGGCACGCTGAGCCTTTGGTTATTTCCTCTTCCTGGTGGGAAATGAGAGTTAAATTTGCCCGTCCAGACACCTCCAGCTAGCCTCTCATTGGTTCTCGCTATTCCTGTTCATCTTCCGCAGAAATTGCAAACTGGGCCAAACAGGAGGTTAAAGGGGCTGACTCTCCAAGTGGGGAGAGTGTTAGTAAAGCGTCTGGAATGTTGCACCCGAGTACCAGGGGAGGAAAACTGAGACATATTTGAACACGTCTCCCGTTCACACGGTTGATCATACTCTGGGTTCCACATGCATGTTTTAGCTGAAGGAAGAATACCTTAAACCTGGAGAGTTGAGACCCGTGGAATGGGTACCATGCAATATGTCTTCAAAGGGTCTTCATTTGCTCACCGAACCTCTCCAATCCTATCACTGCTGCGTTTATGCCCCTGTACACACGCTTGATTCTCTTTTGGAGACATAGCAATCCATAGGTTTTAAGATACTTACTAGTCAGGTACATTCTTAGGCGTTTAATATGCGGTGTTGAGTCCATTTCGTTGAGCAAGGAGTAGCTCTTGTCTATTCCATATTTGGCTTAAGGAACTTTATCTGTGCTCATTTCAATCTCTGGTTTTATGCAGCACCCCAACTCACCTTTACCCTTAAGCAAGCATAAGTTGGTTTTCTAAATTTGAGACCCTGTTCTGTTTTGGAATTCAGTTCCTCTGTAGCCAAGTTCACATTCCGTGTATTAGTGATATCTTATGATGTTTCTTTTTCTGTGTGACTTATTTCAGTTAGAATCATCATACCTGAATCCACTCATTATGCTGCTACGGGCCTGATGACATAGATTTCATTGCTGAGTGATACTGCATTGTACATAAGTACCACAAGTTCTTTATCCATTTTTCACTTTCTGTGATATTGAACTTGTACGGTAAATGAGGTGCTTGTAAACAGAGGCGTCCCAAACTTTGGGGTGGCTGTGTCTTTTTGATTTTAATTTCCCTAAGCTATAGGACCATAAGTGGAAGTGCCCTAGGCTCTGTTGCTTTGTTTTTTAGATGTTTTAGGAAACACCATACACTTCTCCCAAGTGTCTGTTGCCAATTTACATCCCGCCAATCAGCATAACAAGGCTCCCAGTTCTCCATGGCCTGTCCTGCCTTTCTGGATTTTACACTTTTTTCAGATGGCCCTTTTGACCGGGGGGAAGTGAGACTTCATTGTAGTGCAGATTTCCTTTGCAAGCTTGCTTGGTTGGCCAAAAAGGGCATATGCGTTTTTTCCTGAATATATTCAGGAAAAAATGCATACGCCCTTTTTGGCCAAGTGCATCATTGTGGACGTTCTGCCTCTTTTCCTATGCTTTCAATGCAATTCCAGTCTACCTCCTGAAATCGATTTCCTGCAATTCTGCCCCGCTTTCAAGTCCTCTTGGCAGCCTTACGTCAGTATATTTTTGGACGATAGCTGTCATTTATAACTCTGCAGGTTTGTGAATTACAGTGCCCCTGAGCTCCTTTCTTCAACTCGCTTTCTTGTGAGCTGGCCGCAACACCGCAGGATGGCTTCAGGCCCTAATCTGGTTCCGGCACGGCACGCTGAGCCTTTGGTTAATTCCTCTTCCTGGTGGGAAATGAGAGTTAAATTTGCCCGTCCAGACACCTCCAGCTAGCCTCTCATTGGTTCTCGCTATTCCTGTTCATCTTCCGCAGAAATTGCAAACTGGGCCAAACAGGAGGTTAAAGGTGCTGACTCTCCAAGTGGGGAGAGTGTTAGTAAAGCGTCTGGAATGTTGCACCCGAGTACCAGGGGAGGAAAACTGAGACATATTTGAACACGTCTCCCGTTCACACGGTTGATCATACTCTGGGTTCCACATGCATGTTTTAGCTGAAGGAAGAATACCTTAAACCTGGAGAGTTGAGACCCGTGGAATGGGTACCATGCAATATGTCTTCAAAGGGTCTTCATTTGCTCACCGAACCTCTCCAATCCTATCACTGCTGCGTTTATGCCCCTGTACACACGCTTGATTCTCTTTTGGAGACATAGCAATCCATAGGTTTTAAGATACTTACTAGTCAGGTACATTCTTAGGCGTTTAATATGGGGTGTTGAGTCCATTTCGTTGAGCAAGGAGTAGCTCTTGTCTATTCCATATTTGGCTTAAGGAACTTTATCTGTGCTCATTTCAATCTCTGGTTTTATGCAGCACCCCAACTCACCTTTACCCTTAAGCAAGCATAAGTTGGTTTTCTAAATTTGAGACCCTGTTCTGTTTTGGAATTCAGTTCCTCTGTAGCCAAGTTCACATTCCGTGTATTAGTGATATCTTATGATGTTTCTTTTTCTGTGTGACTTATTTCAGTTAGAATCATCATACCTGAATCCACTCATTATGCTGCTACGGGCCTGATGACATAGATTTCATTGCTGAGTGATACTGCATTGTACGTAAGTACCACAAGTTCTTTATCCATTTTTCACTTTCTGTGATATTGAACTTGTACGGTAAATGAGGTGCTTGTAAACAGAGGCGTCCCAAACTTTGGGGTGGCTGTGTCTTTTTGATTTTAATTTCCCTAAGCTATAGGACCATAAGTGGAAATGCCCTAGGCTCTGTTGCTTTGTTTTTTAGATGTTTTAGGAAACACCATACACTTCTCCCAAGTGTCTGTTGCCAATTTACATCCCGCCCATCAGCATAACAAGGCTCCCAGTTCTCCATGGCCTGTCCTGCCTTTCTGGATTTTACACTTTTTTCAGATGGCCCTTTTGACCGGGGGGAAGTGAGACTTCATTGTAGTGCAGATTTCCTTTGCAAGCTTGCTTGGTTGGCCAAAAAGGGCATATGCGTTTTTTCCTGAATATATTCAGGAAAAAATGCATACGCCCTTTTTGGCCAAGTGCATCATTGTGGACGTTCTGCCTCTTTTCCTATGCTTTCAGTGCAATTCCAGTCTACCTCCTGAAATCGGTTTCCTGCAATTCTGCCCCGCTTTCAAGTCCTCTTGGCAGCCTTACGTCAGTATATTTTTGGACGATAGCTGTCATTTATAACTCTGCAGGTTTGTGAATTACAGTGCCCCTGAGCTCCTTTCTTCAACTCGCTTTCTTGTGAGCTGGCCGCAACACCGCAGGATGGCTTCAGGCCCTAATCTGGTTCCGGCACGGCACGCTGAGCCTTTGGTTAATTCCTCTTCCTGGTGGGAAATGAGAGTTAAATTTGCCCGTCCAGACACCTCCAGCTAGTCTCTCATTGGTTCTCGCTATTCCTGTTCATCTTCCGCAGAAATTGCAAATTGGGCTAAACAGGAGGTTAAAGGCTCTGACTCTCTAAGTGGGGAGAGTGTTAGTAAAGCGTCTGGAATGTTGCACCCGAGTACCAGGGGAGGAAAACTGAGACATATTTGAACACGTCTCCCGTTCACACGGTTGATCATACTCTGGGTACCACATGCATGTTTTAGCTGAAGGAAGAATACCTTAAACCTGGAGAGTTGAGACCCGTGGAATGGGTACCATGCAATATGTCTTCAAAGGGTCTTCATTTGCTCACCGAACCTCTCCAATCCTATCACTGCTGCGTTTATGCCCCTGTACACACGCTTGATTCTCTTTTGGAGACATAGCAATCCATAGGTTTTAAGATACTTACTAGTCAGGTACATACTTAGGCGTTTAATATGGGGTGTTGAGTCCATTTCGTTGAGCAAGGAGTAGCTCTTGTCTATTCCATATTTGGCTTAAGGAACTTTATCTGTGCTCATTTCGGTCTCTGGTTTTTTGCAGCACCCCAACTCACCTTTCTCCTTAAGCAAGCATAAGTTGGTTTTCTAAATTTGAGACCCTGTTCTGTTTTGGAATTCAGTTCCTGTGTAGCCAAGTTTACATTCCGTGTATTACTGATATCTTATGATGTTTCTTTTTCTGTGTGACTTATTTCAGTTAGAATCATCATACCTGAATCCACTCATTGTGCTGCTAAGGGCCTGATGACATAGATTTCAATGCTGAGTGATATTGCTTTGTAAGTAAATACCACAACTTCTTTATCCATTTTTCACATTCTGCGATGTTGAACTTGTACTGTAAACGAGGTTCTTGTAAACAGAGGCGTCCCAAACTTTGGGGTGGCTGTGTCTTTTTGATTTTAATTTCCCTAAGCTATAGGACCATAAGTGGAAGTGCCCTAGGCTCTGTTGCTTTGTTTTTTAGATGTTTCAGGAAACACCATACACTTCTCCTGAGTGTCTGTTGGCAATTTACATCCCGCCCATCAGCATAACAAGGCTCCCAGTTCTCCATGGCCTGTCCTGCCTTTCTGGATTTTACACTTTTTTCAGATGGCCCTTTTGACCGGGGGGAAGTGAGACTTCATTGTAGTGCAGATTTCCTTTGCAAGTTTGCTTGGTTGGCCAAAAAGGGCGTATGCGTTTTTTCCTGAATATATTCAGGAAAAAACGCATACGCCCTTTTTGGCCAAGTGCATCATTGTGGACGTTCTGCCTCTTTTCCTATGCTTTCAATGCAATTCCAGTCTACCTCCTGAAATCGGTTTCCTGCAATTCTGCCCCGCTTTCAAGTCCTCTTGGCAGCCTTACTTCAGTCTATTTTTGGACGATAGCTGTCATTTATAACTCTGCAGGTTTGTGAATTACAGTGCCCCTGAGCTCCTTTCTTCAACTCGCTTTCTTGTGAGCTGGCCGCAACACCGCAGGATGGCTTCAGGCCCTAACCTGGTTCCGGCACGGCACGCTGAGCCTTTGGTTATTTCCTCTTCCTGGTGGGAAATGAGAGTTAAATTTGCCCGTCCAGACACCTCCAGCTAGCCTCTCATTGGTTCTCGCTATTCCTGTTCATCTTCCGCAGAAATTGCAAACTGGGCCAAACAGGAGGTTAAAGGTGCTGACTCTCCAAGTGGGGAGAGTGTTAGTAAAGCGTCTGGAATGTTGCACCCGAGTACCAGGGGAGGAAAACTGAGACATATTTGAACACGTCTCCCATTCACACGGTTGATCATACTCTGGGTTCCACATGCATGTTTTAGCTGAAGGAAGAATACCTTAAACCTGGAGAGTTGAGACCCGTGGAATGGGTACCATGCAATATGTCTTCAAAGGGTCTTCATTTTCTCACCGAACCTCTCCAATCCTATCACTGCTGCGTTTATGCCCCTGTACACACGCTTGATTCTCTTTTGGAGACATAGCAATCCATAGGTTTTAAGATACTTACTAGTCAGGTACATTCTTAGGCGTTTAATATGGGGTGTTGAGTCCATTTCGTTGAGCAAGGAGTAGCTCTTGTCTATTCCATATTTGGCTTAAGGAACTTTATCTGTGCTCATTTCAATCTCTGGTTTTATGCAGCACCCCAACTCACCTTTACCCTTAAGCAAGCATAAGTTGGTTTTCTAAATTTGAGACCCTGTTCTGTTTTGGAATTCAGTTCCTCTGTAGCCAAGTTCACATTCCGTGTATTAGTGATATCTTATGATGTTTCTTTTTCTGTGTGACTTATTTCAGTTAGAATCATCATACCTGAATCCACTCATTATGCTGCTACGGGCCTGATGACATAGATTTCATTGCTGAGTGATACTGCATTGTACGTAAGTACCACAAGTTCTTTAGCCATTTTTCACTTTCTGTGATATTGAACTTGTACGGTAAATGAGGTGCTTGTAAACAGAGGCGTCCCAAACTTTGGGGTGGCTGTGTCTTTTTGATTTTAATTTCCCTAAGCTATAGGACCATAAGTGGAAGTGCCCTAGGCTCTGTTGCTTTGTTTTTTAGATGTTTTAGGAAACACCATACACTTCTCCCAAGTGTCTGTTGCCAATTTACATCCCGCCCATCAGCATAACAAGGCTCCCAGTTCTCCATGGCCTGTCCTGCCTTTCTGGATTTTACACTTTTTTCAGATGGCCCTTTTGACCGGGGGGAAGTGAGACTTCATTGTAGTGCAGATTTCCTTTGCAAGCTTGCTTGGTTGGCCAAAAAGGGCATATGCGTTTTTTCCTGAATATATTCAGGAAAAAATGCATACGCCCTTTTTGGCCAAGTGCATCATTGTGGACGTTCTGCCTCTTTTCCTATGCTTTCAATGCATTTCCAGTCTACCTCCTGAAATCGGTTTCCTGCAATTCTGCCCCGCTTTCAAGTCCTCTTGGCAGCCTTACGTCAGTATATTTTTGGACGATAGCTGTCATTTATAACTCTGCAGGTTTGTGAATTACAGTGCCCCTGAGCTCCTTTCTTCAACTCGCTTTCTTGTGAGCTGGCCGCAACACCGCAGGATGGCTTCAGGCCCTAATCTGGTTCCGGCACGGCACGCTGAGCCTTTGGTTAATTCCTCTTCCTGGTGGGAAATGAGAGTTAAATTTGCCCGTCCAGACACCTCCAGCTAGTCTCTCATTGGTTCTCGCTATTCATGTTCATCTTCCGCAGAAATTGCAAATTGGGTTAAACAGGAGGTTAAAGGCTCTGACTCTCTAAGTGGGGAGAGTGTTAGTAAAGCGTCTGGAATGTTGCACCCGAGTACCAGGGGAGGAAAACTGAGACATATTTGAACACGTCTCCCGTTCACACGGTTGATCATACTCTGGGTTCCACATGCATGTTTTAGCTGAAGGAAGAATACCTTAAACCTGGAGAGTTGAGACCCGTGGAATGGGTACCATGCAATATGTCTTCAAAGGGTCTTCATTTGCTCACCGAACCTCTCCAATCCTATCACTGCTGCGTTTATGTCCCTGTACACACGCTTGATTCTCTTTTGGAGACATAGCAATCCATAGGTTTTAAGATACTTACTGGTCAGGTACATTCTTAGGCGTTTAATATGGTGTGTTGAGTCCATTTCGTTGAGCAAGGAGTAGCTCTTGTCTATTCCATATTTGGCTTAAGGAACTTTATCTGTGCTCATTTCGATCTCTGGTTTTATGCAGCACCCCAACTCACCTTTCTCCTTAAGCAAGCATAAGTTGGTTTTCTAAATTTGAGACCCTGTTCTGTTTTGGAATTCAGTTCCTGTGTAGCCAAGTTTACATTCCGTGTATTACTGATATCTTATGATGTTTCTTTTTCTGTGTGACTTATTTCAGTTAGAATCATCATACCTGAATCCACTCATTGTGCTGCTAAGGGCCTGATGACATAGATTTCAATGCTGAGTGATATTGCTTTGTAAGTAAATACCACAACTTCTTTATCCATTTTTCACATTCTGCGATGTTGAACTTGTACTGTAAACGAGGTTCTTGTAAACAGAGGCGTCCCAAACTTTGGGGTGGCTGTGTCTTTTTGATTTTAATTTCCCTAAGCTATAGGACCATAAGTGGAAGTGCCCTAGGCTCTGTTGCTTTGTTTTTTAGATGTTTCAGGAAACACCATACACTTCTCCCGAGTGTCTGTTGGCAATTTACATCCTGCCCATCAGCATAACAAGGCTCCCAGTTCTCCATGGCCTGTCCTGCCTTTCTGGATTTTACACTTTTTTCAGATGGCCCTTTTGACCGGGGGGAAGTGAGACTTCATTGTAGTGCAGATTTCCTTTGCAAGCTTGCTTGGTTGGCCAAAAAGGGAGTATGCGTTTTTTCCTGAATATATTCAGGAAAAAACGCATACGCCCTTTTTGGCCAAGTGCATCATTGTGGACGTTCTGCCTCTTTTCCTATGCTTTCAATGCAATTCCAGTCTACCTCCTGAAATCGGTTTCCTGCAATTCTGCCCCACTTTCAAGTCCTCTTGGCAGACTTACTTCAGTATATTTTTGGACGATAGCTGTCATTTATAACTCTGCAGGTTTGTGAATTACAGTGCCCCTGAGCTCCTTTCCTCTACTCACTTTCTTTTGATCTGGCCGCAACACCGCAGGATGGCTTCAGGCCCTAATCTGGTTCCGGCACGGCACGCTGAGCCTTTGGTTATTTCCTCTTCCTGGTGGGAAATGAGAGTTAAATTTGCCCGTCCAGACACCTCCAGCTAGTCTCTCATTGGTTCTCGCTATTCCTGTTCATCTTCCGCAGAAATTGCAAACTGGGCCAAACAGGAGGTTAAAGGCGCTGACTCTCCAAGTGGGGAGAGTGTTAGTAAAGCGTCTGGAATGTTGCACCCGAGTACCAGGGGAGGAAAACTGAGACATATTTGAACACGTCTCCCGTTCACACGGTTGATCATACTCTAGGTTCCACATGCATGTTTTAGCTGAAGGAAGAACACCTTAAACCTGGAGAGTTGAGACCTGTGTAATGGGTACCATGCAATATGACTTCAAAGGGTCTTCATTTGCTCACCGAACCTCTCCAATCCTATCACTGCTGCGTTTATGCCCCTGTACACATGCTTGATTCTCTTTTGGAGACATAGCAATCCATAGGTTTTAAGATACTTACTAATCAGGTACATTCTTAGGCGTTTAATATGGGGTGTTGTGTCCATTTCGTTGAGCAAGGAGTAGCTCTTGTCTATTCCATATTTGGCTTAAGGAACTTTATCTGTGCTCATTTCAATCTCTGGTTTTATGCAGCACACCAACTCACCTTTCCCCTTAAGCAAGCATAAGTTGGTTTTCTGAATTTGAGACCCTGTTCTGTTCTGTAATTCAGTTCCTGTGTAGCCAAGTTTACATTCCGTGTATTACTGATATCTTATGATGTTTCTTTTTCTGTGTGACTTATTTCAGTTAGAATCATCGTACCTGAATCCACTCATTATGCTGCTACGGGCCTGATGACAGAGATTTCATTGCTGAGTGATACTGCATTGTACGTAAGTACCACAAGTTCTTTATCCATTTTTCACTTTCTGTGATATTGAACTTGTACGGTAAATGAGGTTCTTGTAAACGGAGGCGTCCCAAACTTTGGGGTGGCTGTGTCTTTTTGATTTTAATTTCCCTAAGCTATAGGACCATAAGTGGAAGTGCCCTAGGCTCTGTTGCTTTGTTTTTTAGATGTTTCAGGAAACACCATACACTTCTCCCGAGTGTCTGTTGGCAATTTACATCCCGCCCATCAGCATAACAAGGCTCCCAGTTCTCCATGGCCTGTCCTGCCTTTCTGGATTTTACACTTTTTTCAGATGGCCCTTTTGACCGGGGGGAAGTTAGATTTCATTGTAGAGCAGATTTACTTTGCAAGTTTGCTTGGTTGGCCAAAAAGGGCGTATGCGTTTTTTCCTGAATATATTCAGGGAAAATCTCATACGCCCTTTTTGGCCAAGTGCATCATTGTGGACGTTCTGCCTCTTTTCCTATGCTTTCAATGCAATTCCAGTCTACCTCCTGAAATCGGTTTCCTGCAATTCTGCCCCGCTTTCAAGTCCTCTTGGCAGCCTTACTTCAGTCTATTTTTGGACGATAGCTGTCATTTATAACTCTGCAGGTTTGTGAATTACAGTGCCCCTGAGCTCCTTTCCTCAACTCGCTTTCTTTTGAGCTTGCCGCAACACCGCAGGATGGCTTCAGGCCCTAATCTGGTTCCGGCACGACACGCTGAGCCTTTGGTTATTTCCTCTTCCTGGTGGGAAATGAGAGTTAAATTTGCCCGTCCAGACACCTCCAGCTAGTCTCTCATTGGTTCTCGCTATTCCTGTTCATCTTCCGCAGAAATTGCAAACTGGGCCAAACAGGAGGTTAAAGGCGCTGACTCTCCAAGTGGGGAGAGTGTTAGTAAAGCGTCTGGAATGTTGCACCCGAGTACCAGGGGAGGAAAACTGAGACATATTTGAACACGTCTCCCATTCACACGGTTGATCATACTCTGGGTTCCACATGCATGTTTTAGCTGAAGGAAGAATACCTTAAACCTGGAGAGTTGAGACCTGTGTAATGGGTACCATGCAATATGACTTCAAAGGGTTTTCATTTGCTCACCGAACCTCTCCAATCCTATCACTGCTGCGTTTATGCCCCTGTACACATGCTTGATTCTCTTTTGGAGACATAGCAATCCATAGGTTTTAAGATACTTACTAGTCAGGTACATTCTTAGGCGTTTAATATGGGGTGTTGAGTCCATTTCGTTGAGCAAGGAGTAGCTCTTGTCTATTCCATATTTGGCTTAAGGAACTTTATCTGTGCTCATTTCAATCTCTGGTTTTATGCAGCACCCCAACTCACCTTTCCCCTTAAGCAAGCATAAGTTGGTTTTCTAAATTTGAGACCCTGTTCTGTTTCGGAATTCAGTTCCTCTGTAGCCAAGTTTACATTCCGTGTATTACTGATATCTTATGATGTTTCTTTTTCTGTGTGACTTATTTCAGTTAGAATCATCGTACCTGAATCCACTCATTATGCTGCTACGGGCCTGATGACATAGATTTCATTGCTGAGTGATACTGCATTGTACGTAAGTACCACAAGTTCTTTATCCATTTTTCACTTTCTGTGATATTGAACTTGTACGGTAAACGAGGTTCTTGTAAACAGAGGCGTCCCAAACTTTG
The DNA here is from genome assembly GCF_951394435.1 of Stenella coeruleoalba. NCBI lineage: Eukaryota > Metazoa > Chordata > Mammalia > Artiodactyla > Delphinidae > Stenella > Stenella coeruleoalba. Next base: position 93,302,646 of record NC_137149.1, on the reverse strand, counting down.
GGGTGGCTGTGTCTTTTTGATTGTAATTTCCCTAAGCTATAGGACCATAAGTGGAAGTGCCCTAGGCTCTGTTGCTTTGTTTTTTAGATGTTTCAGGAAACACCATACACTTCTCCCGAGTGTCTGTTGGCAATTTACATCCCGCCCATCAGCATAACAAGGCTCCCAGTTCTCCATGGCCTGTCCTGCCTTTCTGGATTTTACACTTTTTTCAGATGGCCCTTTTGACCGGGGGGAAGTTAGATTTCATTGTAGAGCAGATTTACTTTGCAAGTTTGCTTGGTTGGCCAAAAAGGGCGTATGCGTTTTTTCCTGAATATATTCAGGGAAAATCGCATACGCCCTTTTTGGCCAAGTGCATCATTGTGGACGTTCTGCCTCTTTTCCTATGCTTTCAATGCAATTCCAGTCTACCTCCTGAAATCGGTTTCCTGCAATTCTGCCCCGCTTTCAAGTCCTCTTGGCAGCCTTACTTCAGTCTATTTTTGGACGATAGCTGTCATTTATAACTCTGCAGGTTTGCGAATTACAGGGCCCCTGAGCTCCTTTCCTCAACTCGCTTTCTTTTGAGCTGGCCGCAACACCGCAGGATGGCTTCAGACCCTAATCTGGTTCCGGCACGGCACTCTGAGCCTTTGGTTATTTCCTCTTCCTGGTGGGAAATGAGAGTGAAATTTGCCCGTCCAGACAACTCCAGCTAGCCTCTCATTGGTTCTCGCTATTCCTGTTCATCTTCCGCAGAAATTGCAAACTGGGCCAAACAGGAGGTTAAAGGCGCTGACTCTCCAAGTTGGGAGAGTGTTAGTAAAGCGTCTGGAATGTTGCACCCGAGTACCAGGGGAGGAAAACTGAGACATATTTGAACACGTCTCCCGTTCACACGGTTGATCATACTCTGGGTTCCACATGCATGTTTTAGCTGAAGGAAGAATGCCTTAAACCTGGAGAGTTGAGACCCGTGGAATGGGTACCATGCAATATGTCTTCAAAGGGTCTTCATTTGCTCACCGAACCTCTCCAATCCTATCACTGCTGCGTTTATGCCCCTGTACACACGCTTGATTCTCTTTTGGAGACATAACAATCCATAGGTTTTAAGATACTTACTAGTCAGGTACATTCTTAGGCGTTTAATATGGGGTGTTGAGTCCATTTCGTTGAGCAAGGAGTAGCTCTTGTCTATTCCATATTTGGCTTAAGGAACTTTATCTGTGCTCATTTCAATCTCTGGTTTTATGCAGCACCACAACTCACCTTTCCCCTTAAGCAAGCATAAGTTGGTTTTCTAAATTTGAGACCCTATTCTGTTTTGGAATTCAGTTCCTCTGTAGCCAAGTTTACATTCCGTGTATTAGTGATATCTTATGATGTTTCTTTTTCTGTGTGACTTATTTCAGTTAGAATCATCGTACCTGAATCCACTCATTATGCTGCTACGGGCCTGATGACATAGATTTCATTGCTGAGTGATACTGCATTGTACGTAAGTACCACAAGTTCTTTATCCATTTTTCACTTTCTGTGATATTGAACTTGTACGGTAAACGAGGTTCTTGTAAACAGAGGCGTCCCAAACTTTGGGGTGGCTGTGTCTTTTTGATTTTAATTTCCCTAACCTATAGGACCATAAGTGGAAGTGCCCTAGGCTCTGTTGCTTTGTTTTTTAGATGTTTCAGGAAACACCATACACTTCTCCCGAGTGTCTGTTGGCAATTTACATCCCGCCCATCAGCATAACAAGGCTCCCAGTTCTCCATGGCCTGTCCTGCCTTTCTGGATTTTACACTTTTTTCAGATGGCCCTTTTGACCGGGGGGAAGTGAGACTTCATTGTAGTGCAGATTTCCTTTGCAAGCTTCCTTGGTTGGCCAAAAAGGGCGTATGCGTTTTTTCCTGAATATATTCAGGAAAAAACGCATACGCCCTTTTTGGCCAAGTGCATCATTGTGGACGTTCTGCCTCTTTTCCTATGCTTTCAATGCAATTCCAGTCTACCTCCTGAAATCGGTTTCCTGCAATTCTGCCCCGCTTTCAAGTCCTCTTGGCAGCCTTACGTCAGTATATTTTTGGACGATAGCTGTCATTTATAACTCTGCAGGTTTGTGAATTACAGTGCCCCTGAGCTCCTTTCTTCAACTCGCTTTCTTGTGAGCTGGCCGCAACACCGCAGGATGGCTTCAGGCCCTAATCTGGTTCCGGCACGGCACGCTGAGCCTTTGGTTAATTCCTCTTCCTGGTGGGAAATGAGAGTTAAATTTGCCCGTCCAGACACCTCCAGCTAGTCTCTCATTGGTTCTCGCTATTCCTGTTCATCTTCCGCAGAAATTGCAAATTGGGTTAAACAGGAGGTTAAAGGCTCTGACTCTCTAAGTGGGGAGAGTGTTAGTAAAGCGTCTGGAATGTTGCACCCGAGTACCAGGGGAGGAAAACTGAGACATATTTGAACACGTCTCCCGTTCACACGGTTGATCATACTCTGGGTTCCACATGCATGTTTTAGCTGAAGGAAGAATACCTTAAACCTGGAGAGTTGAGACCCGTGGAATGGGTACCATGCAATATGTCTTCAAAGGGTCTTCATTTGCTCACCGAACCTCTCCAATCCTATCACTGCTGCGTTTATGTCCCTGTACACACGCTTGATTCTCTTTTGGAGACATAGCAATCCATAGGTTTTAAGATACTTACTGGTCAGGTACATTCTTAGGCGTTTAATATGGGGTGTTGAGTCCATTTCGTTGAGCAAGGAGTAGCTCTTGTCTATTCCATATTTGGCTTAAGGAACTTTATCTGTGCTCATTTCGATCTCTGGTTTTATGCAGCACCCCAACTCACCTTTCTCCTTAAGCAAGCATAAGTTGGTTTTCTAAATTTGAGACCCTGTTCTGTTTTGGAATTCAGTTCCTGTGTAGCCAAGTTTACATTCCGTGTATTACTGATATCTTATGATGTTTCTTTTTCTGTGTGACTTATTTCAGTTAGAATCATCATACCTGAATCCACTCATTGTGCTGCTAAGGGCCTGATGACATAGATTTCAATGCTGAGTGATATTGCTTTGTAAGTAAATACCACAACTTCTTTATCCATTTTTCACATTCTGCGATGTTGAACTTGTACTGTAAACGAGGTTCTTGTAAACAGAGGCGTCCCAAACTTTGGGGTGGCTGTGTCTTTTTGATTTTAATTTCCCTAAGCTATAGGACCATAAGTGGAAGTGCCCTAGGCTCTGTTGCTTTGTTTTTTAGATGTTTCAGGAAACACCATACACTTCTCCCGAGTGTCTGTTGGCAATTTACATCCTGCCCATCAGCATAACAAGGCTCCCAGTTCTCCATGGCCTGTCCTGCCTTTCTGGATTTTACACTTTTTTCAGATGGCCCTTTTGACCGGGGGGAAGTGAGACTTCATTGTAGTGCAGATTTCCTTTGCAAGCTTGCTTGGTTGGCCAAAAAGGGAGTATGCGTTTTTTCCTGAATATATTCAGGAAAAAACGCATACGCCCTTTTTGGCCAAGTGCATCATTGTGGACGTTCTGCCTCTTTTCCTATGCTTTCAATGCAATTCCAGTCTACCTCCTGAAATCGGTTTCCTGCAATTCTGCCCCACTTTCAAGTCCTCTTGGCAGACTTACTTCAGTATATTTTTGGACGATAGCTGTCATTTATAACTCTGCAGGTTTGTGAATTACAGTGCCCCTGAGCTCCTTTCCTCAACTCACTTTCTTTTGATCTGGCCGCAACACCGCAGGATGGCTTCAGGCCCTAATCTGGTTCCGGCACGGCACGCTGAGCCTTTGGTTATTTCCTCTTCCTGGTGGGAAATGAGAGTTAAATTTGCCCGTCCAGACACCTCCAGCTAGTCTCTCATTGGTTCTCGCTATTCCTGTTCATCTTCCGCAGAAATTGCAAACTGGGCCAAACAGGAGGTTAAAGGCGCTGACTCTCCAAGTGGGGAGAGTGTTAGTAAAGCGTCTGGAATGTTGCACCCGAGTACCAGGGGAGGAAAACTGAGACATATTTGAACACGTCTCCCGTTCACACGGTTGATCATACTCTAGGTTCCACATGCATGTTTTAGCTGAAGGAAGAATACCTTAAACCTGGAGAGTTGAGACCTGTGTAATGGGTACCATGCAATATGACTTCAAAGGGTCTTCATTTGCTCACCGAACCTCTCCAATCCTATCACTGCTGCGTTTATGCCCCTGTACACACGCTTGATTCTCTTTTGGAGACATAGCAATCCATAGGTTTTAAGATACTTACTAATCAGGTACATTCTTAGGCGTTTAATATGGGGTGTTGTGTCCGTTTCGTTGAGCAAGGAGTAGCTCTTGTCTATTCCATATTTGGCTTAAGGAACTTTATCTGTGCTCATTTCAATCTCTGGTTTTATGCAGCACCCCAACTCACCTTTCCCCTTAAGCAAGCATAAGTTGGTTTTCTGAATTTGAGACCCTGTTCTGTTCTGTAATTCAGTTCCTGTGTAGCCAAGTTTACATTCCGTGTATTACTGATATCTTATGATGTTTCTTTTTCTGTGTGACTTATTTCAGTTAGAATCATCGTACCTGAATCCACTCATTATGCTGCTACGGGCCTGATGACAGAGATTTCATTGCTGAGTGATACTGCATTGTACGTAAGTACCACAAGTTCTTTATCCATTTTTCACTTTCTGTGATATTGAACTTGTACGGTAAATGAGGTTCTTGTAAACGGAGGCGTCCCAAACTTTGGGGTGGCTGTGTCTTTTTGATTTTAATTTCCCTAAGCTATAGGACCATAAGTGGAAGTGCCCTAGGCTCTGTTGCTTTGTTTTTTAGATGTTTCAGGAAACACCATACACTTCTCCCGAGTGTCTGTTGGCAATTTACATCCCGCCCATCAGCATAACAAGGCTCCCAGTTCTCCATGGCCTGTCCTGCCTTTCTGGATTTTACACTTTTTTCAGATGGCCCTTTTGACCGGGGGGAAGTTAGATTTCATTGTAGAGCAGATTTACTTTGCAAGTTTGCTTGGTTGGCCAAAAAGGGCGTATGCGTTTTTTCCTGAATATATTCAGGGAAAATCGCATACGCCCTTTTTGGCCAAGTGCATCATTGTGGACGTTCTGCCTCTTTTCCTATGCTTTCAATGCAATTCCAGTCTACCTCCTGAAATCGGTTTCCTGCAATTCTGCCCCGCTTTCAAGTCCTCTTGGCAGCCTTACTTCAGTCTATTTTTGGACGATAGCTGTCATTTATAACTCTGCAGGTTTGTGAATTACAGTGCCCCTGAGCTCCTTTCCTCAACTCGCTTTCTTTTGAGCTTGCCGCAACACCGCAGGATGGCTTCAGGCCCTAATCTGGTTCCGGCACGACACGCTGAGCCTTTGGTTATTTCCTCTTCCTGGTGGGAAATGAGAGTTAAATTTGCCCGTCCAGACACCTCCAGCTAGTCTCTCATTGGTTCTCGCTATTCCTGTTCATCTTCCGCAGAAATTGCAAACTGGGCCAAACAGGAGGTTAAAGGCGCTGACTCTCCAAGTGGGGAGAGTGTTAGTAAAGCGTCTGGAATGTTGCACCCGAGTACCAGGGGAGGAAAACTGAGACATATTTGAACACGTCTCCCATTCACACAGTTGATCATACTCTGGGTTCCACATGCATGTTTTAGCTGAAGGAAGAATACCTTAAACCTGGAGAGTTGAGACCTGTGTAATGGGTACCATGCAATATGACTTCAAAGGGTTTTCATTTGCTCACCAAACCTCTCCAATCCTATCACTGCTGCGTTTATGCCCCTGTACACATGCTTGATTCTCTTTTGGAGACATAGCAATCCATAGGTTTTAAGATACTTACTAGTCAGGTACATTCTTAGGCGTTTAATATGGGGTGTTGAGTCCATTTCGTTGAGCAAGGAGTAGCTCTTGTCTATTCCATATTTGGCTTAAGGAACTTTATCTGTGCTCATTTCAATCTCTGGTTTTATGCAGCACCCCAACTCACCTTTCCCCTTAAGCAAGCATAAGTTGGTTTTCTAAATTTGAGACCCTGTTCTGTTTCGGAATTCAGTTCCTCTGTAGCCAAGTTTACATTCCGTGTATTACTGATATCTTACGATGTTTCTTTTTCTGTGTGACTTATTTCAGTTAGAATCATCGTACCTGAATCCACTCATTATGCTGCTACGGGCCTGATGACATAGATTTCATTGCTGAGTGATACTGCATTGTACGTAAGTACCACAAGTTCTTTATCCATTTTTCACTTTCTGTGATATTGAACTTGTACGGTAAACGAGGTTCTTGTAAACAGAGGCGTCCCAAACTTTGGGGTGGCTGTGTCTTTTTGATTGTAATTTCCCTAAGCTATAGGACCATAAGTGGAAGTGCCCTAGGCTCTGTTGCTTTGTTTTTTAGATGTTTCAGGAAACACCATACACTTCTCCCGAGTGTCTGTTGGCAATTTACATCCCGCCCATCAGCATAACAAGGCTCCCAGTTCTCCATGGCCTGTGCTGCCTTTCTGGATTTTACACTTTTTTCAGATGGCCCTTTTGACCGGGGGGAAGTGAGACTTCATTGTAGTGCAGATTTCCTTTGCAAGCTTGCTTGGTTGGCCAAAAAGGGCGTATGCGTGTTTTCCTGAATATATTCAGGAAAATACGCATACGCCCTTTTTGGCCAAGTGCATCATTGTGGACGTTCTGCCTCTTTTCCTATGCTTTCAATGCAATTCCAGTCTACCTCCTGAAATCGGTTTCCTGCAATTCTGCCCCGCTTTCAAGTCCTCTTGGCAGCCTTACTTCAGTCTATTTTTGGACGATAGCTGTCATTTATAACTCTGCAGGTTTGTGAATTACAGGGCCCCTGAGCTCCTTTCCTCAACTCGCTTTCTTTTGAGCTGGCCGCAACACCGCAGGATGGCTTCAGACCCTAATCTGGTTCCGGCACGGCACTCTGAGCCTTTGGTTATTTCCTCTTCCTGGTGGGAAATGAGAGTTAAATTTGCCCGTCCAGACACCTCCAGCTAGCCTCTCATTGGTTCTCGCTATTCCTGTTCATCTTCCGCAGAAATTGCAAACTGGGCCAAACAGGAGGTTAAAGGCGCTGACTCTCCAAGTTGGGAGAGTGTTAGTAAAGCGTCTGGAATGTTGCACCCGAGTACCAGGGGAGGAAAACTGAGACATATTTGAACACGTCTCCCGTTCACACGGTTGATCATACTCTGGGTTCCACATGCATGTTTTAGCTGAAGGAAGAATGCCTTAAACCTGGAGAGTTGAGACCCGTGGAATGGGTACCATGCAATATGTCTCCAAAGGGTCTTCATTTGCTCACCGAACCTCTCCAATCCTATCACTGCTGCGTTTATGCCCCTGTACACACGCTTGATTCTCTTTTGGAGACATAACAATCCATAGGTTTTAAGATACTTACTAGTCAGGTACATTCTTAGGCGTTTAATATGGGGTGTTGAGTCCATTTCGTTGAGCAAGGAGTAGCTCTTGTCTATTCCATATTTGGCTTAAGGAACTTTATCTGTGCTCATTTCAATCTCTGGTTTTATGCAGCACCACAACTCACCTTTCCCCTTAAGCAAGCATAAGTTGGTTTTCTAAATTTGAGACCCTATTCTGTTTTGGAATTCAGTTCCTCTGTAGCCAAGTTTACATTCCGTGTATTAGTGATATCTTATGATGTTTCTTTTTCTGTGTGACTTATTTCAGTTAGAATCATCGTACCTGAATCCACTCATTATGCTGCTACGGGCCTGATGACATAGATTTCATTGCTGAGTGATACTGCATTGTACGTAAGTACCACAAGTTCTTTATCCATTTTTCACTTTCTGTGATATTGAACTTGTACGGTAAACGAGGTTCTTGTAAACAGAGGCGTCCCAAACTTTGGGATGGCTGTGTCTTTTTGATTTTAATTTCCCTAAGTTATAGGACCATAAGTGGAAGTGCCCTAGGCTCTGTTGCTTTGTTTTTTAGATGTTTCAGGAAACACCATACACTTCTCCCGAGTGTCTGTTGGCAATTTACATCCCGCCCATCAGCATAACAAGGTTCCCAGTTCTCCATGGCCTGTCCTGCCTTTCTGGATTTTACACTTTTTTCAGATGGCCCTTTTGACCGGGGGGAAGTGAGACTTCATTGTAGTGCAGATTTCCTTTGCAAGCTTGCTTGGTTGGCCAAAAAGGGCGTATGCGTTTTTTCCTGAATATATTCAGGAAAAAACGCATACGCCCTTTTTGGCCAAGTGCATCATTGTGGACGTTCTGCCTCTTTTCCTATGCTTTCAATGCAATTCCAGTCTACCTCCTGAAATCGGTTTCCTGCAATTCTGCCCCGCTTTCAAGTCCTCTTGGCAGCCTTACTTCAGTCTATTTTTGGACGATAGCTGTCATTTATAACTCTGCAGGTTTGTGAATTACAGTGCCCCTGAGCTCCTTTCTTCAACTCGCTTTCTTGTGACCTGGCCGCAACACCGCAGGATGGCTTCAGGCCCTAATCTGGTTCCGGCATGGCACGCTGAGCCTTTGGTTAATTCCTCTTCCTTGTGAGAAATGAGAGTGAAATTTGCCCGTCCAAACACCTCCAGCCAGTCTCTCATTGGTTCTCGCTATTCCTGTTCATCTTCTGCAGAAATTGCAAACTGGGCCAAACAGGAGGTTAAAGGCGCTGACTCTCCAAGTGGGGAGAGTGTTAGTAAAGCGTCTGGAATGTTGCACCCGAGTACCAGGGGAGGAAAACTGAGACATATTTGAACACTTCTCCCGTTCACACAGTTGATCATACTCTGGGTTCCACATGCATGTTTTAGCTGAAGGAAGAATACCTTAAACCTGGAGAGTTGAGACCCGTGGAATGGGTTCCATGCAATATGTCTTCAAAGGGTCTTCATTTGCTCACCGAACCTCTCCAATCCTATCACTGCTGCATTTATGCCCCTGTACACACGCTTGATTCTCTTTTGGAGACATAGCAATCCATAGGTTTTAAGATACTTACTAGTCAGGTACATTCTTAGGCGTTTAATATGGGGTGTTGAGTCCATTTCGTTGAGCAAGGAGTAGCTCTTGTCTATTCCATATTTGGCTTAAGGAACTTTATCTGTGCTCATTTCAATTTCTGGTTTTATGCAGCACCCCAACTCACCTTTCCCCTTAAGCAAGCATAAGTTGGTTTTCTAAATTTGAGACCCTGTTCTGTTTTGGAATTCAGTTCCTCTGTAGCCAAGTTTACATTCCGTGTATTAGTGATATCTTATGATGTTTCTTTTTCTGTGTGACTTATTTCAGTTAGAATCATCATACCTGAATCCACTCATTATGCTGCTACGGGCCTGATGACATAGATTTCATTGCTGAGTGATATTGCTTTGTAAGTAAATACCACAACTTCTTTCTCCATTTTTCATTTTCTGCGATGTTGAACTTGTACTGTAAACGAGGTTCTTGTAAACAGAGGCGTCCCAAACTTTGGGGTGGCTGTGTCTTTTTGATTTTAATTTCCCTAAGCTATAGGACCATAAGTGGCAGTGCCCTAGGCTCTGTTGCTTTGTTTTTTAGATGTTTCAGGAAACACCATACACTTCTCCCGAGTGTCTGTTGGCAATTTACATCCCGCCCATCAGCATAACAAGGCTCCCAGTTCTCCATGGCCTGTCCTGCCTTTCTGGATTTTACACTTTTTTCAGATGGCCCTTTTGACCGGGGAGAAGTGAGACTTCATTGTAGTGCAGATTTCCTTTGCAAGCTTGCTTGGTTGGCCAAAAAGGGCGTATGCGTTTTTTCCTGAATATATTCAGGAAAAAACGCATACGCCCTTTTTGGCCAAGTGCATCATTGTGGACGTTCTGCCTCTTTTCCTATGCTTTCAATGCAATTCCAGTCTACCTCCTGAAATCGGTTTCCTGCAATTCTGCCCCGCTTTCAAGTCCTCTTGGCAGCCTTACTTCAGTATATTTTTGGACGATAGCTGTCATTTATAACTCTGCAGGTTTGTGAATTACAGTGCCCCTGAGCTCCTTTCTTCAACTCGCTTTCTTTTGAGCTGGCCGCAACACCGCAGGATGGCTTCAGGCCCTAATCTGGTTCCGGCACTGCACGCTGAGCCTTTGTTTAATTCCTCTTCCTGGTGGGAAATGAGAGTTAAATTTGCCCGTCCAGACACCTCCAGCTAGCCTCTCATTGGTTCTCGCTATTCCTGTTCATCTTCCGCAGAAATTGCAAACTGGGCCAAACAGGAGGTTAAAGGGACTGACTCTCCAAGTCGGGAGAGTGTTAGTAAAGCGTCAGGAATGTTGCACCCGAGTACCAGGGTACAAAAACTGAGACATATTTGAACATGTCTCCCGATCACATGGTTGATCATACTCTAGGTTCCACATGCATGTTTTAGCTGAAGGAAGAATACCTTAAACCTGGGTAGTTGAAACCCGTGGAATGGGTACCATGCAATATGACTTCAAAGGGTCTTCATTTGCTCACCGAACCTCTCCAATCCTATCACTGCTGCGTTTATGCCCCTGTACACATGCTTGATTCTCTTTTGGAGACATAGCAATCCATAGGTTTTAAGATACTTACTAGTCAGGTACATTCTTAGGCGTTTAATATGCGGTGTTGAGTCCACTTCGTTGAGCAAGGAGTAGCTCTTGTCTATTCCATATTTGGCTTAAGGAACTTTATCTGTGCTCATTTCAATCTCTGGTTTTATGCAGCACCCCAACTCACCTTTCCCCTTAAGCAAGCATAAGTTGGTTTTCTAAATTTGAGACCCTGTTCTGTTTTGGAATTCAGTTCCTGTGTAGCCAAGTTTACATTCTGTGTATTACTGATATCTTATGATGTTTCTTTTTCTGTGTGACTTATTTCAGTTAGAATCATCGTACCTGAATCCACTCATTATGCTGCTATGGGCCTGATGACATAGATTTCATTGCTGAGTGATACTGCATTGTACGTAAGTACCACAAGTTCTTTATCCATTTTTCACTTTCTGTGATATTGAACTTGTACGGAAAACGAGTTTCTTGTAAACGGAGGCGTCCCAAACTTTGGGGTGGCTGTGTCTTTTTGATTTTAATTTCCCTAAGCTATAGGACCATAAGTGGAAGTGCCCTAGGCTCTGTTGCTTTGTTTTTCAGATGTTTCAGGAAACACCATACACTTCTCCCGAGTGGTTGTTGGCAATTTACATCCCGCCCATCAGCATAACAAGGCTCCCAGTTCTCCATGGCCTGTGCTGCCTTTATGTATTTTACACTTTTTTCAGATGGCCCTTTTGACCGGGGGGAAGTGAGACTTCATTGTAGTGCAGATTTCCTTTGCAAGCTTGCTTGGTTGGCCAAAAAGGGCCTATGCGTTTTTTCCTGAATATATTCAGGAAAAAACGCATACGCCCTTTTTGGCCAAGTGAATCATTGTGGACGTTCTGCCTCTTTTCCTATGCTTTCAATGCAATTCCAGTCTACCTCCTGAAATCGGTTTCCTGCAATTCTGCCCCGCTTTCAAGTCCTCTTGGCAGCCTTACTTCAGTCTATTTTTGGACGATAGCTGTCATTTATAACTCTGCAGGTTTGTGAATTACAGTGCCCCTGAGCTCCTTTCTTCAACTCGCTTTCTTGTGACCTGGCCGCAACACTGCAGGATGGCTTCAGGCCCTAATCTGGTTCCGGCCCGGCATGCTGAGCCTTTGGTTAATTCCTCTTCCTGGTGGGAAATGAGAGTTAAATTTTCCCGTCCAAACACCTCCAGCTAGCCTCTCATTGGTTCTCGCTATTCCTGTTCGTCTTCCGCAGAAATTGCAAACTGGGCCAAACAGGAGGTTAAAGGCGCTGACTCTCCAAGTGGGGAGAGTGTTAGTAAAGCGTCTGGAATGTTGCACCCGAGTACCAGGGGAGGAAAACTGAGACATATTTGAACACGTCTCCCAATCACATGGTTGATCATACTCTGGGTTCCACATGCATGTTTTAGCTGAAGGAAGAATACCTAAAACCTGGGTAGTTGAAACCCGTGTAATGGGTACCATGCAATATGACTTCAAAGGGTCTTCATTTGCTCACCGAACCTCTCCAATCCTATCACTGCTGCGTTTATGCCCCTGTACACATGCTTGATTCTCTTTTGGAGACATAGCAATCCATAGGTTTTAAGATACTTACTAGTCAGGTACATTCTTAGGCGTTTAATATGGGGTGTTGAGTCCATTTCGTTGAGCAAGGAGAAGCTCTTGTCTATTCCATATTTGGCTTAAGGAACTTTATCTGTGCTCATTTCAATCTCTGGTTTTATGCAGCACCCCAACTCACCTTTCCCCTTAAGCAAGCATAAGTTGGTTTTCTAAATTTGAGACCCTGTTCTGTTTTGGAATTCAGTTTCTGTGTAGCCAAGTTTAAATTCCGTGTATTACTGATATCTTATGATGTTTCTATTTCTGTGTGACTTATTTCAGTTAGAATCATCGTACCTGAAACCACTCATCATGCTGCTATGGGCCTGATGACATAGATTTCATTGCTGAGTGATACTGCATTGTACGTAAGTACCACAAGTTCTTTATCCATTTTTCACTTTCTGTGATATTGAACTTGTACGGTAAACGAGTTTCTTGTAAATGGAGGCGTCCCAAACTTTGGGGTGGCTGTGTCTTTTTGATTTTAATTTCCCTAAGCTATAGGACCATAAGTGGAAGTGCCCTAGGCTCTGTTGCTTTGTTTTTTAGATGTTTCAGGAAACACCATACACTTCTCCCGAGTGGTTGTTGGCAATTTACATCCCGCCCATCAGCATAACAAGGCTCCCAGTTCTCCATGGCCTGTGCTGCCTTTCTGGATTTTACACTTTTTTCAGATGGCCCTTTTGACCGGGGGGAAGTGAGACTTCATTGTAGTGCAGATTTCCTTTGCAAGCTTGCTTGGTTGGCCAAAAAGGGCGTATGCGTTTTTTCCTGAATATATTCAGGAAAAAACGCATACGCCCTTTTTGGCCAAGTGAATCATTGTGGACGTTCTGCCTCTTTTCCTATGCTTTCAATGCAATTCCAGTCTACCTCCTGAAATCGGTTTCCTGCAATTCTGCCCCGCTTTCAAGTCCTCTTGGCAGCCTTACTTCAGTCTATTTTTGGACGATAGCTGTCATTTATAACTCTGCAGGTTTGTGAATTACAGTGCCCCTGAGCTCCTTTCTTCAACTCGCTTTCTTGTGACCTGGCCGCAACACCGCAGGATGGCTTCAGGCCCTAATCTGGTTCCGGCCCGGCATGCTGAGCCTTTGGTTAATTCCTCTTCCTGGTGGGAAATGAGAGTTAAATTTGCCCGTCCAGACACCTCCAGCTAGCCTCTCATTGGTTCTCGCTATTCCTGTTCGTCTTCCGCAGAAATTGCAAACTGGGCCAAACAGGAGGTTAAAGGCGCTGACTCTCCAAGTGGGGAGAGTGTTAGTAAAGCGTCTGGAATGTTGCACCCGAGTACCAGGGGAGGAAAACTGAGACATATTTGAACACGTCTCCCGATCACATGGTTGATCATACTCTGGGTTCCACATGCATGTTTTAGCTGAAGGAAGAATACCTAAAACCTGGGTAGTTGAAACCTGTGTAATGGGTACCATGCAATATGACTTCAAAGGGTCTTCATTTGCTCACCGAACCTCTCCAATCCTATCACTGCTGCATTTATGCACCTGTACACACGCTTGATTCTCTTTTGGAGACATAGCAATCCTTAGGTTTTAAGATACTTACTAGTCAGGTACATTCTTAGGCGTTTAATATGCGGTGTTGAGTCCATTTCGTTGAGCAAGGAGTAGCTCTTGTCTATTCCATATTTGGCTTAAGGAACTTTATCTGTGCTCATTTCAATCTCTGGTTTTATGCAGCACCCCAACTCACCTTTCCCCTTAAGCAAGCATAAGTTGGTTTTCTAAATTTGAGACCCTGTTCTGTTTTGGAATTCAGTTCCTGTGTAGCAAAGTTTACATTCCGTGTATTAGTGATATCTTATGATGTTTCTTTTTCTGTGTGACTTATTTCAGTTAGAATCATCGTACCTGAATCCACTCATTATGCTGCTACGGGCCTGATGACATAGATTTCATTGCTGAGTGATACTGCATTGTACGTAAGTACCACAAGTTCTTTATCCATTTTTCACTTTCTGTGATATTGAACTTGTACGGTAAATGAGGTTCTTGTAAGCAGAGGCGTCCCAAACTTTGGGGTGGCTGTGTCTTTTTGATTTTAATTTCCCTAAGCTATAGGACCATAAGTGGAAGTGCCCTAGGCTCTGTTGCTTTGTTTTTTAGATGTTTCAGGAAACACCATACACTTCTCCCAAGTGTCTGTTGGCAATTTACATCCCGCCCATCAGCATAACAAGGCTCCCAGTTCTCCATGGCCTGTCCTGCCTTTCTGGATTTTACACTTTTTTCAGATGGCCCTTTTGACCGGGGGGAAGTGAGACTTCATTGTAGTGCAGATTTCCTTTGCAAGTTTGCTTGGTTGGCCAAAAAGGGCGTATGCATTTTTTCCTGAATATATTCAAGAAAAAACGCATACGCCCTTTTTGGCCAAGTGCATCATTGTGGACGTTCTGCCTCTTTTCCTATGCTTTCAATGCAATTCCAGTCTACCTCCTGAAATCGTTTTCCTGCAATTCTGCCCCGCTTTCAAGTCCTCTTGGCAGCCTTACGTCAGTATATTTTTGGACGATAGCTGTCATTTATAACTCTGCAGGTTTGTGAATTACAGTGCCCCTGAGCTCCTTTCTTCAACTCGCTTTCTTGTGACCTGGCCGCAACACCGCAGGATGGCTTCAGGCCCTAATCTGGTTCCGGCCCGGCATGCTGAGCCTTTGGTTAATTCCTCTTCCTGGTGGGAAATGAGAGTTAAATTTTCCCGTCCAGACACCTCCAGCTAGCCTCTCATTGGTTCTCGCTATTCCTGTTCGTCTTCCGCAGAAATTGCAAACTGGGCCAAACAGGAGGTTAAAGGCGCTGACTCTCCAAGTGGGGAGAGTGTTAGTAAAGCGTCTGGAATGTTGCACCCGAGTACCAGGGGAGGAAAACTGAGACATATTTGAACACGTCTCCCGATCACATGGTTGATCATACTCTGGGTTCCACATGCATGTTTTAGCTGAAGGAAGAATACCTAAAACCTGGGTAGTTGAAACCCGTGGAATGGGTACCATGGAATATGACTTCAAAGGGTCTTCATTTGCTCACCGAACCTCTCCAATCCTATCACTGCTGCGTTTATGCCCCTGTACACACGCTTGATTCTCTTTTGGAGACATAGCAATCCATAGGTTTTAAGATACTTACCAGTCAGGTACATTCTTAGGCGTTTAATATGGGGTGTTGAGTCCATTTCGTTGAGCAAGGAGTAGCTCTTGTCTATTCCATATTTGGCTTAAGGAACTTTATCTGTGCTCATTTCAATCTCTGGTTTTATGCAGCACCCCAACTCACCTTTCCCCTTAAGCAAGCATAAGTTGGTTTTCTAAATTTGAGACCCTGTTCTGTTTTGTAATTCAGTTCCTGTGTAGCCAAGTTTACATTCCGTGTATTACTGATATCTTATGATGTTTCTTTTTCTGTGTGACTTATTTCAGTTAGAATCATCGTACCTGAATCCACTCATTATGCTGCTATGGGCCTGATGACATAGATTTCATTGCTGAGTGATACTGCATTGTACGTAAGTACCACAAGTTCTTTATCCATTTTTCACTTTCTGTGATATTGAACTTGTACGGTAAACGAGTTTCTTGTAAACGGAGGCGTCCCAAACTTTGGGGTGGCTGTGTCTTTTTGATTTTAATTTCCCTAAGCTATAGGACCATAAGTGGAAGTGCCCTAGGCTCTGTTGCTTTGTTTTTCAGATGTTTCAGGAAACACCATACACTTCTCCCGAGTGGTTGTTTTCAATTTACATCCCGCCCATCAGCATAACAAGGCTCCCAGTTCTCCATGGCCTGTCCTGCCTTTCTGGATTTTACACTTTTTTCAGATGGCCCTTTTGACCGGGGGGAAGTGAGACTTCATTGTAGTGCAGATTTCCTTTGCAAGTTTGCTTGGTTGGCCAAAAAGGGCGTATGCGTTTTTTCCTGAATATATTCAGGAAAAAACGCATACGCCCTTTTTGGCCAAGTGCATCATTGTGGACGTTCTGCCTCTTTTCCTATGCTTTCAATGCAATTCCAGTCTACCTCCTGAAATCGTTTTCCTGCAATTCTTCCCCGCTTTCAAGTCCTCTTGGCAGCCTTACGTCAGTATATTTTTGGACGATAGCTGTCATTTATAACTCTGCAGGTTTGTGAATTACAGTGCCCCTGAGCTCCTTTCTTCAACTCGCTTTCTTGTGAGCTGGCCGCAACACCACAGGATGGCTTCAGGCCCTAATCTGGTTCCGGCACGGCACGCTGAGCTTTTGGTTATTTCGTCTTCCTGGTGGGAAATGAGAGTTAAATTTGCCCGTCCAGACACCTCCAGCTAGTCTCTCATTGGTTCTCGCTATTCCTGTTCATCTTCCGCAGAAATTGCAAACTGGGCCAAACAGGAGGTTAAAGGTGCTGACTCTCCAAGTGGGGAGAGTGTTAGTAAAGCGTCTGGAATGTTGCACCCGAGTACCAGGGGAGGAAAACTGAGACATATTTGAACACGTCTCCCGTTCACACGGTTGATCATACTCTGGGTTCCACATGCATGTTTTAGCTGAAGGAAGAATACCTTAAACCTGGAGAGTTGAGACCCGTGGAATGGGTACCATGCAATATGTCTTCAAAGGGTCTTCATTTGCTCACCGAACCTCTCCAATCCTATCACTGCTGCTTTTATGCCCCTGTACACACGCTTGATTCTCTTTTGGAGACATAGCAATCCATAGGTTTTAAGATACTTACTAGTCAGGTACATACTTAGGCGTTTAATATGGGGTGTTGAGTCCATTTCGTTGAGCAAGGAGTAGCTCTTGTCTATTCCATATTTGGCTTAAGGAACTTTATCTGTGCTCATTTCAATCTCTGGTTTTATGCAGCACCACAACTCACCTTTCCCCTTAAGCAAGCATAAGTTGGTTTTCTAAATTTGAGACCCTGTTCTGTTTTGTAATTCAGTTCCTGTGTAGCCAAGTTTACATTCCGTGTATTACTGATATCTTATGATGTTTCTTTTTCTGTGTGACTTATTTCAGTTAGAATCATCGTACCTGAATCCACTCATTATGCTGCTATGGGCCTGATGACATAGATTTCATTGCTGAGTGATACTGCATTGTACGTAAGTACCACAAGTTCTTTATCCATTTTTCACTTTCTGTGATATTGAACTTGTACGGTAAACGAGTTTCTTGTAAACGGAGGCGTCCCAAACTTTGGGGTGGCTGTGTCTTTTTGATTTTAATTTCCCTAAGCTATAGGACCATAAGTGGAAGTGCCCTAGGCTCTGTTGCTTTGTTTTTCAGATGTTTCAGGAAACACCATACACTTCTCCCGAGTGGTTGTTTTCAATTTACATCCCGCCCATCAGCATAACAAGGCTCCCAGTTCTCCATGGCCTGTCCTGCCTTTCTGGATTTTACACTTTTTTCAGATGGCCCTTTTGACCGGGGGGAAGTGAGACTTCATTGTAGTGCAGATTTCCTTTGCAAGTTTGCTTGGTTGGCCAAAAAGGGCGTATGCGTTTTTTCCTGAATATATTCAGGAAAAAACGCATACGCCCTTTTTGGCCAAGTGCATCATTGTGGACGTTCTGCCTCTTTTCCTATGCTTTCAATGCAATTCCAGTCTACCTCCTGAAATCGTTTTCCTGCAATTCTTCCCCGCTTTCAAGTCCTCTTGGCAGCCTTACGTCAGTATATTTTTGGACGATAGCTGTCATTTATAACTCTGCAGGTTTGTGAATTACAGTGCCCCTGAGCTCCTTTCTTCAACTCGCTTTCTTGTGAGCTGGCCGCAACACCACAGGATGGCTTCAGGCCCTAATCTGGTTCCGGCACGGCACGCTGAGCTTTTGGTTATTTCGTCTTCCTGGTGGGAAATGAGAGTTAAATTTGCCCGTCCAGACACCTCCAGCTAGTCTCTCATTGGTTCTCGCTATTCCTGTTCATCTTCCGCAGAAATTGCAAACTGGGCCAAACAGGAGGTTAAAGGTGCTGACTCTCCAAGTGGGGAGAGTGTTAGTAAAGCGTCTGGAATGTTGCACCCGAGTACCAGGGGAGGAAAACTGAGACATATTTGAACACGTCTCCCGTTCACACGGTTGATCATACTCTGGGTTCCACATGCATGTTTTAGCTGAAGGAAGAATACCTTAAACCTGGAGAGTTGAGACCCGTGGAATGGGTACCATGCAATATGTCTTCAAAGGGTCTTCATTTGCTCACCGAACCTCTCCAATCCTATCACTGCTGCTTTTATGCCCCTGTACACACGCTTGATTCTCTTTTGGAGACATAGCAATCCATAGGTTTTAAGATACTTACTAGTCAGGTACATACTTAGGCGTTTAATATGGGGTGTTGAGTCCATTTCGTTGAGCAAGGAGTAGCTCTTGTCTATTCCATATTTGGCTTAAGGAACTTTATCTGTGCTCATTTCAATCTCTGGTTTTATGCAGCACCACAACTCACCTTTCCCCTTAAGCAAGCATAAGTTGGTTTTCTAAATTTGAGACCCTGTTCTGTTTTGGAATGCAGTTCCTGTGTAGCCAAGTTTACATTCCGTGTATTAGTGATATCTTATGATGTTTCTTTTTCTGTGTGACTTATTTCAGTTAGAATCATCGTACCTGAATCCACTCATTATGCTGCTACGGGCCTGATGACATAGATTTCATTGCTGAGTGATACTGCATTGTACGTAAGTACCACAAGTTCTTTATCCATTTTTCACTTTCTGTGATATTGAACTAGTACGGTAAACGAGGTTCTTGTAAACAGAGGCGTCCCAAACTTTGGGGTGGCTGTGTCTTTTTGATTTTAATTTCCCTAAGCTATAGGACCATAAGTGGAAGTGCCCTAGGCTCTGTTGCTTTGTTTTTTAGATGTTTCAGGAAACACCATACACTTCTCCCGAGTGTCTGTTGGCAATTTACATCCCGCCCATCAGCATAACAAGGCTCCCAGTTCTCCATGGCCTGTCCTGCCTTTCTGGATTTTACACTTTTTTCAGATGGCCCTTTTGACCGGGGGGAAGTGAGACTTCATTGTAGTGCAGATTTCCTTTGCAAGCTTGCTTGGTTGGCCAAAAAGGGCATATGCGTTTTTTCCTGAATATATTCAGGAAAAAACGCATACGCCCTTTTTGGCCAAGTGCATCATTGTGGACGTTCTGCCTCTTTTCCTATGCTTTCAATGCAATTCCAGTCTACCTCCTGAAATCGGTTTCCTGCAATTCTGCCCCGCTTTCAAGTCCTCTTGGCAGCCTTACTTCAGTATATTTTTGGACGATAGCTGTCATTTATAACTCTGCAGGTTTGTGAATTTCAGTGCCCCTGAGCTCCTTTCCTCAACTCGCTTTCTTTTGAGCTGGCCGCAACACCGCAGGATGGCTTCAGGCCCTAATCTGGTTCCGGCACGGCACGCTGAGCCTTTGGTTATTTCCTCTTCCTGGTGGGAAATGAGAGTTAAATTTGCCCGTCCAGACACCTCCAGCTAATCTCTCATTGGTTCTCGCTATTCCTGTTCATCTTCCGCAGAAATTGCAAACTGGGCCAAACAGGAGGTTAAAGGCGCTGACTCTCCAAGTGGGGAGAGTGTTAGTAAAGCGTCTGGAATGTTGCACCCGAGTACCAGGGGAGGAAAACTGAGACATATTTGAACACGTCTCCCGTTCACACGGTTGATCATACTCTGGGTTCCACATGCATGTTTTAGCTGAAGGAAGAATACCTTAAACCTGGAGAGTTGAGACCCTTGTAATGGGTACCATGCAATATGACTTCAAAGGGTCTTCATTTGCTCACCAAACCTCTCCAATCCTATCACTGCTGCGTTTATGCCCCTGTACACATGCTTGATTCTCTTTTGGAGACATAGCAATGAATAGGTTTTAAGATACTTACTAGTCAGGTACATTCTTAGGCGTTTAATATGGGGTGTTGAGTCCATTTCGTTGAGCAAGGAGTAGCTCTTGTCTATTCCATATTTGGCTTAAGGAACTTTATCTGTGCTCATTTCAATCTCTGGTTTTATGCAGCACCCCAACTCACCTTTCCCCTTAAGCAAGCATAAGTTGGTTTTCTAAATTTGAGACCCTGTTCTGTTCTGTAATTCAGTTCCTGTGTAGCCAAGTTTACATTCCGTGTATTACTGATATCTTATGATGTTTCTTTTTCTGTGTGACTTATTTCAGTTAGAATCATCATACCTGAATCCACTCATTGTGCTGCTAAGGGCCTGATGACACAGATTTCATTGCTGAGTGATATTGCTTTGTAAGTAAATACCACAACTTCTTTATCCATTTTTCACTTTCTGCGATGTTGAACTTGTAAACGAGGTTCTTGTAAACAGAGCCGTTCCAAACTTTGGGGTGGCTGTGTCTTTTTGATTTTAATTTCCCTAAGCTATAGGACCATAAGTGGGAGTGCCCTAGGTTCTGTTGCTTTGTTTTTTAGATGTTTCAGGAAACACCATACACTTCTCCTGAGTGTCTGTTGGCAATTTACATCCCGCCCATCAGCATAACAAGGCTCCCAGTTCTCCATGGCCTGTCCTGCCTTTCTGGATTTTACACTTTTTTCAGATGGCCCTTTTGACCGGGGGGAAGTGAGACTTCATTGTAGTGCAGATTTCCTTTGCAAGCTTGCTTGGTTGGCCAAAAAGGGCGTATGCGTTTTTTCCTGAATATATTCAGGAAAAAACGCATACGCCCTTTTTGGCCAAGTGCATCATTGTGGACGTTCTGCCTCTTTTCCTATGCTTTCAATGCAATTCCAGTCTACCTCCTGAAATCGGTTTCCTGCAATTCTGCCCCGCTTTCAAGTCCTCTTGGCAGCCTTACTTCAGTCTATTTTTGGACGATAGCTGTCATTTATAACTCTGCAGGTTTGTGAATTACAGTGCCCCTGAGCTCCTTTCTTCAACTCGCTTTCTTGTGACCTGGCCGCAACACCGCAGGATGGCTTCAGGCCCTAATCTGGTTCCGGTACGGCATGCTGAGCCTTTGGTTAATTCCTCTTCCTGGTGGGAAATGAGAGTTAAATTTGCCCGTCCAGACACCTCCAGCTAGCCTCTCATTGGTTCTCGCTATTCCTGTTCATCTTCCGCAGAAATTGCAAACTGTGCCAAACAGGAGGTTAAAGGCGCTGACTCTCCAAGTGGGGAGAGTGTTAGTAAAGCGTCTGGAATGTTGCACCCGAGTACCAGGGGAGGAAAACTGAGACATATTTGAACACGTCTCCCGATCACATGGTTGATCATACTCTGGGTTCCACATGCATGTTTTAGCTGAAGGAAGAATACCTAAAACCTGGGTAGTTGAAACCCGTGGAATGGGTACCATGCAATATGACTTCAAAGGGTCTTCATTTGCTCACCGAACCTCTCCAATCCTATCACTGCTGCGTTTATGCCCCTGTAGACATGCTTGATTCTCTTTCGGAGACATAGCAATCTATAGGTTTTAAGATACTTACTAGTCAGGTACATTCTTAGGCGTTTAATATGGGGTTTTGAGTCCATTTCGTTGAGTAAGGAGTAGCTCTTGTCTATTCCATATTTGGCTTAAGGAACTTTATCTGTGCTCATTTCAATCTCTGGTTTTATGCAGCACCCCAACTCACCTTTACCCTTAAGCAAGCATAAGTTGGTTTTCTAAATTTGAGACCCTGTTCTGTTCTGTAATTCAGTTCCTGTGTAGCCAAGTTTCCATTCCGTTTATTACTGATATCTTATGATGTTTCTTTTTCTGTGTGACTTATTTCAGTTAGAATCATCATACCTGAATCCACTCATTGTGCTGCTAAGGGCCTGATGACACAGATTTCATTGCTGAGTGATATTGCTTTGTAAGTAAATACCACAACTTTTTTATCCATTTTTCACTTTCTGCGATGTTGAACTTGTACTGTAAACAAGGTTCTTGTAAACAGAGCCGTTCCTAACTTTGGGGTGGCTGTGTCTTTTTGATTTTAATTTCCCTAAGCTATAGGACCATAAGTGGAAGTGCCCTAGGTTCTGTTGCTTTGTTTTTTAGATGTTTCAGGAAACACCATACACTTCTCCCGAGTGGTTTTGGCAATTTACATCCCGCCCATCAGCATAACAAGGCTCCCAGTTCTCCATGGCCTGTCCTGCCTTTCTGGATTTTACACTTTTTTCAGATGGCCCTTTTGACCGGGGGGAAGTGAGACTTCATTGTAGTGCAGATTTGCTTTGCAAGCTTGCTTGGTTGGCCAAAAAGGGCGTATGCGTTTTTTCCTGAATATATTCAGGAAAAATCGCATACGCCCTTTTTGGCCAAGTGCATCATTGTGGACGTTCTGCCTCTTTTCCTATGCTTTCAATGCAATTCCAGTCTACCTCCTGAAATCTGTTTCCTGCAATTCTGCTCTGCTTTCAAGTCCTCTTGGCAGCCTTACTTCAGTCTATTTTTGGACGATAGCTGTCATTTATAACTCTGCAGGTTTGTGAATTACAGTGCCCCTGAGCTCCTTTCTTCAACTCGCTTTCTTGTGACCTGGCCGCAACACCGCAGGATGGCTTCAGGCCCTAATCTGGTTCCGGTACGGCATGCTGAGCCTTTGGTTATTTCCTCTTCCTGGTGGGAAATGAGAGTTAAATTTGCCCGTCCAGACACCTCCAGCTAGCCTCTCATTGGTTCTCGCTATTCCTGTTCATCTTCCGCAGAAATTGCAAACTGGGCCAAACAGGAGGTTAAAGGCGCTGACTCTCCAAGTGGGGAGAGTGTTAGTAAAGCGTCTGGAATGTTGCACCCGAGTACCAGGGGAGGAAAACTGAGACATATCTGAACACGTCTCCCGATCACATGGTTGATTATACTCTGGGTTCCACATGCATGTTTTAGCTGAAGGAAGAATACCTAAAACCTGGGTAGTTGAAACCCGTGGAATGGGTACCATGCAATATGACTTCAAAGGGTCTTCATTTGCTCACCGAACCTCTCCAATCCTATCACTGCTGCGTTTATGCCCCTGTACACATGCTTGATTCTCTTTCGGAGACATAGCAATCCATAGGTTTTAAGATACTTACCAGTCAGGTACATTCTTAGGCGTTTAATATGCGGTGTTGAGTCCATTTCGTTGAGCAAGGAGTAGCTCTTGTCTATTCCATATTTGGCTTAAGGAACTTTATCTGTGCTCATTTCAATCTCTGGTTTTATGCAGCACCCCAACTCACCTTTCCCCTTAAGCAAGCATAAGTTGGTTTTCTAAATTTGAGACCCTGTTCTGTTCTGTAATTCAGTTCCTGTGTAGCCAAGTTTACATTCCGTGTATTACTGATATCTTATGATGTTTCTTTTTCTGTGTGACTTATTTCAGTTAGAATCATCATACCTGAATCCACTCATTGTGCTGCTAAGGGCCTGATGACACAGATTTCATTGCTGAGTGATATTGCTTTGTAAGTAAATACCACAACTTCTTTATCCATTTTTCACTTTCTGCGATGTTGAACTTGTAAACGAGGTTCTTGTAAACAGAGCCGTTCCAAACTTTGGGGTGGCTGTGTCTTTTTGATTTTAATTTCCCTAAGCTATAGGACCATAAGTGGAAGTGCCCTAGGTTCTGTTGCTTTGTTTTTTAGATGTTTCAGGAAACACCATACACTTCTCCTGAGTGTCTGTTGGCAATTTACATCCCGCCCATCAGCATAACAAGGCTCCCAGTTCTCCATGGCCTGTCCTGCCTTTCTGGATTTTACACTTTTTTCAGATGGCCCTTTTGACCGGGGGGAAGTGAGACTTCATTGTAGTGCAGATTTCCTTTGCAAGCTTGCTTGGTTGGCCAAAAAGGGCGTATGCGTTTTTTCCTGAATATATTCAGGAAAAAACGCATACGCCCTTTTTGGCCAAGTGCATCATTGTGGACGTTCTGCCTCTTTTCCTATGCTTTCAATGCAATTCCAGTCTACCTCCTGAAATCGGTTTCCTGCAATTCTGCCCCGCTTTCAAGTCCTCTTGGCAGCCTTACTTCAGTCTATTTTTGGACGATAGCTGTCATTTATAACTCTGCAGGTTTGTGAATTACAGTGCCCCTGAGCTCCTTTCTTCAACTCGCTTTCTTGTGACCTGGCCGCAACACCGCAGGATGGCTTCAGGCCCTAATCTGGTTCCGGTACGGCATGCTGAGCCTTTGGTTATTTCCTCTTCCTGGTGGGAAATGAGAGTTAAATTTGCCCGTCCAGACACCTCCAGCTAGCCTCTCATTGGTTCTCGCTATTCCTGTTCATCTTCCGCAGAAATTGCAAACTGTGCCAAACAGGAGGTTAAAGGCGCTGACTCTCCAAGTGGGGAGAGTGTTAGTAAAGCGTCTGGAATGTTGCACCCGAGTACCAGGGGAGGAAAACTGAGACATATTTGAACACGTCTCCCGATCACATGGTTGATCATACTCTGGGTTCCACATGCATGTTTTAGCTGAAGGAAGAATACCTAAAACCTGGGTAGTTGAAACCCGTGGAATGGGTACCATGCAATATGACTTCAAAGGGTCTTCATTTGCTCACCGAACCTCTCCAATCCTATCACTGCTGCGTTTATGCCCCTGTACACATGCTTGATTCTCTTTCGGAGACATAGCAATCTATAGGTTTTAAGATACTTACTAGTCAGGTACATTCTTAGGCGTTTAATATGGGGTTTTGAGTCCATTTCGTTGAGTAAGGAGTAGCTCTTGTCTATTCCATATTTGGCTTAAGGAACTTTATCTGTGCTCATTTCAATCTCTGGTTTTATGCAGCACCCCAACTCACCTTTACCCTTAAGCAAGCATAAGTTGGTTTTCTAAATTTGAGACCCTGTTCTGTTCTGTAATTCAGTTCCTGTGTAGCCAAGTTTCCATTCCGTATATTACTGATATCTTATGATGTTTCTTTTTCTGTGTGACTTATTTCAGTTAGAATCATAATACCTGAATCCACTCATTGTGCTGCTAAGGGCCTGATGACACAGATTTCATTGCTGAGTGATATTGCTTTGTAAGTAAATACCACAACTTTTTTATCCATTTTTCACTTTCTGCGATGTTGAACTTGTACTGTAAACAAGGTTCTTGTAAACAGAGCCGTTCCTAACTTTGGGGTGGCTGTGTCTTTTTGATTTTAATTTCCCTAAGCTATAGGACCATAAGTGGAAGTGCCCTAGGTTCTGTTGCTTTGTTTTTTAGATGTTTCAGGAAACACCATACACTTCTCCCGAGTGGTTTTGGCAATTTACATCCCGCCCATCAGCATAACAAGGCTCCCAGTTCTCCATGGCCTGTCCTGCCTTTCTGGATTTTACACTTTTTTCAGATGGCCCTTTTGACCGGGGGGAAGTGAGACTTCATTGTAGTGCAGATTTCCTTTGCAAGCTTGCTTGGTTGGCCAAAAAGGGCGTATGCGTTTTTTCCTGAATATATTCAGGAAAAATCGCATACGCCCTTTTTGGCCAAGTGCATCATTGTGGACGTTCTGCCTCTTTTCCTATGCTTTCAATGCAATTCCAGTCTACCTCCTGAAATCTGTTTCCTGCAATTCTGCCCTGCTTTCAAGTCCTCTTGGCAGCCTTACTTCAGTCTATTTTTGGACGATAGCTGTCATTTATAACTCTGCAGGTTTGTGAATTACAGTGCCCCTGAGCTCCTTTCTTCAACTCGCTTTCTTGTGACCTGGCCGCAACACCGCAGGATGGCTTCAGGCCCTAATCTGGTTCCGGTACGGCATGCTGAGCCTTTGGTTATTTCCTCTTCCTGGTGGGAAATGAGAGTTAAATTTGCCCGTCCAGACACCTCCAGCTAGCCTCTCATTGGTTCTCGCTATTCCTGTTCATCTTCCGCAGAAATTGCAAACTGGGCCAAACAGGAGGTTAAAGGCGCTGACTCTCCAAGTGGGGAGAGTGTTAGTAAAGCGTCTGGAATGTTGCACCCGAGTACCAGGGGAAGAAAACTGAGACATATTTGAACACGTCTCCCGATCACATGGTTGATTATACTCTGGGTTCCACATGCATGTTTTAGCTGAAGGAAGAATACCTAAAACCTGGGTAGTTGAAACCCGTGGAATGGGTACCATGCAATATGACTTCAAAGGGTCTTCATTTGCTCACCGAACCTCTCCAATCCTATCACTGCTGCGTTTATGCCCCTGTACACATGCTTGATTCTCTTTCGGAGACATAGCAATCCATAGGTTTTAAGATACTTACCAGTCAGGTACATTCTTAGGCGTTTAATATGCGGTGTTGAGTCCATTTCGTTGAGCAAGGAGTAGCTCTTGTCTATTCCATATTTGGCTTAAGGAACTTTATCTGTGCTCATTTCAATCTCTGGTTTTATGCAGCACCCCAACTCACCTTTACCCTTAAGCAAGCATAAGTTGGTTTTCTAAATTTGAGACCCTGTTCTGTTCTGTAATTCAGTTCCTGTGTAGCCAAGTTTACATTCCGTGTATTACTGATATCTTATGATGTTTCTTTTTCTGTGTGACTTATTTCAGTTAGAATCATCATACCTGAATCCACTCATTGTGCTGCTAAGGGCCTGATGACACAGATTTCATTGCTGAGTGATACTGCATTGTACGTAAGTAACAGAAGTTCTTTATCCATTTTTCACTTTCTGTGATATTGAACTTGTACGGTAAACGAGGTTCTTGTAAACAGAGGCATCCCAAACTTTGGGGTGGCTGTGTCTTTTTGATTTTAATTTCCCTAATCTATAGGACCATAAGTGCAAGTGCCCTAGGCTCTGTTGCTTTGTTTTTTAGATGTTTCAGGAAACACCATACACTTCTCCCAAGTGTCTGTTGGCAATTTACATCCCGCCCATCAGCATAACAAGGCTCCCAGTTCTCCATGGCATGTCCTGCCTTTCTGGATTTTACACTTTTTTCAGATGGCCCTTTTGACTGGGGGGAAGTGAGACTTCATTGTAGTGCAGATTTTCTTTGCAAGTTTGCTTGGTTGGCCAAAAAGGGCGTATGCGTTTTTTCCTGAATATATTCAGGAAAAAACGCATACGCCCTTTTTGGCCAAGTGCATCATTGTGGACGTTCTGCCTCTTTTCCTATGCTTTCAATGCAATTCCAGTCTACCTCCTGAAATCGGTTTCCTGCAATTCTGCCCCGCTTTCAAGTCCTCTTGGCAGCCTTACTTCAGTCTATTTTTGGACGATAGCTGTCATTTATAACTCTGCAGGTTTGTGAATTACAGTGCCCCTGAGCTCCTTTCTACAACTCGCTTTCTTTTGAGCTGGCCGCAACACCGCAGGATGGCTTCAGGCCCTAATCTGGTTCCGGTATGGCACGCTGAGCCTTTGGTTATTTCCTCTTCCTGGTGGGAAATGAGAGTTAAATTTGCCCGTCCAGACACCTCCAGCTAGTCTCTCATTGGTTCTCGCTATTCCTGTTCATCTTCCGCAGAAATGCAAACTGTGCCAAACAGGAGGTTAAAGGCGCTGACTCTCCAAGTGGGGAGAGTGTTAGTAAAGCGTCTGGAATGTTGCACCCGAGTACCAGGGGAGGAAAACTGAGACATATTTCAACACGTCTCCCGATCACATGGTTGATCATACTCTAGGTTCCACATGCATGTTTTAGCTGAAGGAAGAATACCTTAAACCTGGGTAGTTGAAACCCGTGGAATGGGTACCATGCAATATGACTTCAAAGGGTCTTCATTTGCTCACCGAACCTCTCCAATCCTATCACTGCTGCGTTTATGCCCCTGTACACATGCTTGATTCTCTTTCGGAGACATAGCAATCCATAGGTTTTAAGATACTTACAAGTCAGGTACATTCTTAGGCGTTTAATATGGGGTGTTGAGTGCATTTCGTTGAGCAAGGAGTAGCCCTTGTCTATTCCATATTTGGCTTAAGGAACTTTATCTGTGCTCATTTCAATCTCTGGTTTTATGCAGCACCCGAACTCACCTTTCCCCTTAAGCAAGCATAAGTTGGTTTTCTAAATTTGAGACCCTGTTCTGTTCTGTAATTCAGTTCCTGTGTAGCCAAGTTTACATTCCGTGTATTACTGATATCTTATGATGTTTCTTTTTCTGTGTGACTTATTTCAGTTAGAATCATCATACCTGAATCCACTCATTGTGCTGCTAAGGGCCTGATGACACAGATTTCATTGCTGGGTGATATTGCTTTGTAAGTAAATACCACAACTTCTTTATCCATTTTTCACTTTCTGCAATGTTGAACTTGTACTGTAAACGAGGTTCTTGTAAACAGAGCAGTTCGAAACTTTGGGGTGGCTGTGTCTTTTTGATTTTAATTTCCCTAAGCTATAGGACCATAAGTGGAAGTGCCCTAGGCTCTGTTGCTTTGTTTTTTAGATGTTTCAGGAAACACCATACACTTCTCCCAAGTGTCTGTTGGCAATTTACATCCCGCCCATCAGCATAACAAGGCTCCCAGTTCTCAAAGGCCTGTTGCCTTTCTGGATTTTACACTTTTTTCAGATGGCCCTTTTGACCGGGGGAAGTGAGACTTCATTGTAGTGCAGATTTCTTTGCAAGCTTGCTTGGTTGGCCAAAGAGTGCGTATGCGTTTCTTCCTGAATATATTCAGGAAAAATCGCATACGCCCTTTTTGGCCAAGTGCATCATTGTGGACGTTCTGCCTCTTTTCCTATGCTTTCAATGCAATTCCAGTCTACCTCCTGAATTCGGTTTCCTGCAATTCTGCCCCGCTTTCAAGTCCTCTTGGCAGCCTTACTTCAGTCTATTTTTGGACGATAGCTGTCATTCATAACTCTGCAGGTTTGTGAATTACAGTGCCCCTGAGCTCCTTTCTTCAACTCGCTTTCTTGTGACCTGGCCGCAACACCGCAGGATGGCTTCAGGCCCTAATCTGGTTCCGGCCCGGCATGCTGAGCCTTTGGTTAATTCCTCTTCCTGGTGGGAAATGAGAGTTAAATTTGCCCGTCCAGACACCTCCAGCTAGCCTCTCATTGGTTCTCGCTATTCCTGTTCATCTTCCGCAGAAATTGCAAACTGGGCCAAACAGGAGGTTAAAGGGACTGACTCTCCAAGTCGGGAGAGTGTTAGTAAAGCGTCTGGAATGTTGCACCCGAGTACCAGGGGAGGAAAACTGAGACATATTTGAACACGTCTCCCGTTCACATGGTTGATCATACTCTGGGTTCCACATGCATGTTTTAGCTGAAGGAAGAATAAGTTAAACCTGGAGAGTTGAGACCCGTGTAATGGGTACCATGCAATATGACTTCAAAGGGTCTTCATTTGCTCACCGAACCTCTCCAATCCTATCACTGCTGCGTTTATGCCCCTGTACACACGCTTGATTCTGTTTTGGAGACATAGCAATCCATAGGTTTTAAGATACTTACTAGTCAGGTACATTCTTAGGCGTTTAATATGGGGTTTTGAGTCCATTTCGTTGAGCAAGGAGTAGCTCTTGTCTATTCCATATTTGGCTTCAGGAACTTTATCTGTGCTCATTTCAATCTCTGGTTTTATGCAGCACCCCAACTCACCTTTACCCTTAAGCAAGCATAAGTTGGTTTTCTATATTTGAGACCCTGTTCTGTTTTGGAATGCAGTTCCTGTGTAGCCAAGTTTACATTCCGTGTATTAGTGATATCTTATGATGTTTCTTTTTCTGTGTGACTTATTTCAGTTAGATTCATCGTACCTGAATCCACTCATTATGCTGCTACGGGCCTGATGACATAGATTTCATTGCTGAGTGATACTGCATTGTACGTAAGTACCACAAGTTCTTTATCCATTTTTCACTTTCTGTGATATTGAACTTGTACGGTAAACGAGGTTCTTGTAAACAGAGGCGTCCCAAACTTTGGGGTGGCTGTGTCTTTTTGATTTTAATTTCCCTAAGCTATAGGACCATAAGTGCAAGTGCCCTAGGCTCTGTTGCTTTGTTTTTTAGATGTTTCAGGAAACACCATACACTTCTCCCAAGTGTCTGTTGGCAATTTACATCCCGCCCATCAGCATAACAAGGCTCCCAGTTCTCCATGGCCTGTCCTGCCTTTCTGGATTTTACACTTTTTTCAGATGGCCCTTTTGACCGGGGGGAAGTGAGACTTCATTGTAGTGCAGATTTCCTTTGCAAGCTTGCTTGGTTGGCCAAAAAGGGCGTATGCGTTTTTTCCTGAATATATTCAGGAAAAAACGCATACGCCCTTTTTGGCCAAGTGCATCATTGTGGACGTTCTGCCTCTTTTCCTATGCTTTCAATGCAATTCCAGTCTACCTCCTGAAATCGGTTTCCTGCAATTCTGCCCCGCTTTCAAGTCCTCTTGGCAGCCTTACTTCAGTCTATTTTTGGACGATAGCTGTCATTTATAACTCTGCAGGTTTGTGAATTACAGTGCCCCTGAGCTCCTTTCTACAACTCGCTTTCTTTTGAGCTGGCCGCAACACCGCAGGATGGCTTCAGGCCCTAATCTGGTTCCGGTATGGCACGCTGAGCCTTTGGTTATTTCCTCTTCCTGGTGGGAAATGAGAGTTAAATTTGCCCGTCCAGACACCTCCAGCTAGTCTCTCATTGGTTCTCGCTATTCCTGTTCATCTTCCGCAGAAATGCAAACTGTGCCAAACAGGAGGTTAAAGGCGCTGACTCTCCAAGTGGGGAGAGTGTTAGTAAAGCGTCTGGAATGTTGCACCCGAGTACCAGGGGAGGAAAACTGAGACATATTTGAACACGTCTCCCGATCACATGGTTGATCATACTCTAGGTTCCACATGCATGTTTTAGCTGAAGGAAGAATACCTTAAACCTGGGTAGTTGAAACCCGTGGAATGGGTACCATGCAATATGACTTCAAAGGGTCTTCATTTGCTCACCGAACCTCTCCAATCCTATCACTGCTGCGTTTATGCCCCTGTACACATGCTTGATTCTCTTTCGGAGACATAGCAATCCATAGGTTTTAAGATACTTACAAGTCAGGTACATTCTTAGGCGTTTAATATGGGGTGTTGAGTGCATTTCGTTGAGCAAGGAGTAGCTCTTGTCTATTCCATATTTGGCTTAAGGAACTTTATCTGTGCTCATTTCAATCTCTGGTTTTATGCAGCACCCCAACTCACCTTTCCCCTTAAGCAAGCATAAGTTGGTTTTCTAAATTTGAGACCCTGTTCTGTTCTGTAATTCAGTTCCTGTGTAGCCAAGTTTACATTCCGTGTATTACTGATATCTTATGATGTTTCTTTTTCTGTGTGACTTATTTCAGTTAGAATCATCATACCTGAATCCACTCATTGTGCTGCTAAGGGCCTGATGACACAGATTTCATTGCTGAGTGATATTGCTTTGTAAGTAAATACCACAACTTCTTTATCCATTTTTCACTTTCTGCAATGTTGAACTTGTACTGTAAACGAGGTTCTTGTAAACAGAGCCGTTCGAAACTTTGGGGTGGCTGTGTCTTTTTGATTTTAATTTCCCTAAGCTATAGGACCATAAGTGGAAGTGCCCTAGGCTCTGTTGCTTTGTTTTTTAGATGTTTCAGGAAACACCATACACTTCTCCCAAGTGTCTGTTGGCAATTTACATCCCGCCCATCAGCATAACAAGGCTCCCAGTTCTCAAAGGCCTGTTGCCTTTCTGGATTTTACACTTTTTTCAGATGGCCCTTTTGACCGGGGGGAAGTGAGACTTCATTGTAGTGCAGATTTCTTTGCAAGCTTGCTTGGTTGGCCAAAGAGTGCGTATGCGTTTCTTCCTGAATATATTCAGGAAAAATCGCATACGCCCTTTTTGGCCAAGTGCATCATTGTGGACGTTCTGCCTCTTTTCCTATGCTTTCAATGCAATTCCAGTCTACCTCCTGAATTCGGTTTCCTGCAATTCTGCCCCGCTTTCAAGTCCTCTTGGCAGCCTTACTTCAGTCTATTTTTGGACGATAGCTGTCATTCATAACTCTGCAGGTTTGTGAATTACAGTGCCCCTGAGCTCCTTTCTTCAACTCGCTTTCTTGTGAGCTGGCCGCAACACCGCAGGATGGCTTCAGGCCCTAATCTGGTTCCGGCCCGGCATGCTGAGCCTTTGGTTAATTCCTCTTCCTGGTGGGAAATGAGAGTTAAATTTGCCCGTCCAGACACCTCCAGCTAGCCTCTCATTGGTTCTCGCTATTCCTGTTCATCTTCCGCAGAAATTGCAAACTGGGCCAAACAGGAGGTTAAAGGGACTGACTCTCCAAGTCGGGAGAGTGTTAGTAAAGCGTCTGGAATGTTGCACCCGAGTACCAGGGGAGGAAAACTGAGACATATTTGAACACGTCTCCCGATCACATGGTTGATCATACTCTGGGTTCCACATGCATGTTTTAGCTGAAGGAAGAATACCTAAAACCTGGGTAGTTGAAACCCGTGGAATGGGTACCATGCAATATGACTTCAAAGGGTCTTCATTTGCTCACCGAACCTCTCCAATCCTATCACTGCTGCGTTTATGCCCCTGTACACATGCTTGATTCTCTTTCGGAGACATAGCAATCCATAGGTTTTAAGATACTTACCAGTCAGGTACATTCTTAGGCGTTTAATATGCGGTTTTGAGTCCATTTCGTTGAGCAAGGAGTAGCTCTTGTCTATTCCATATTTGGCTTAAGGAACTTTATCTGTGCTCATTTCAATCTCTGGTTTTATGCAGCACCCCAACTCACCTTTCCCCTTAAGCAAGCATAAGTTGGTTTTCTAAATTTGAGACCCTGTTCTGTTCTGTAATTCAGTTCCTGTGTAGCCAAGTTTACATTCCGTGTATTACTGATATCTTATGATGTTTCTTTTTCTGTGTGACTTATTTCAGTTAGAATCATCATACCTGAATCCACTCATTGTGCTGCTAAGGGCCTGATGACACAGATTTCATTGCTGAGTGATATTGCTTTGTAAGTAAATACCACAACTTCTTTATCCATTTTTCACTTTCTGCGATGTTGAACTTGTACTGTAAACGAGGTTCTTGTAAACAGAGCCGTTCGAAACTTTGGGGTGGCTGTGTCTTTTTGATTTTAATTTCCCTAAGCTATAGGACCATAAGTGGAAGTGCCCTAGATTCTGTTGCTTTGTTTTTTAGATGTTTCAGGAAACACCATACACTTCTCCCGAGTGGTTGTTGGCAGTTGACATCCCGCCCATCAGCATAACAAGGCTCCCAGTTCTCCATGGCCTGTCCTGCCTTTCTGGATTTTACACTTTTTTCAGATGGCCCTTTTGACCGGGGGGAAGTGAGACTTCATTGTAGTGCAGATTTCCTTTGCAAGCTTGCTTGTTTGGCCAAAAAGGGCGTATGCGTTTTTTCCTGAATATATTCAGGAAAAAACGCATACGCCATTTTTGGCCAAGTGCATCATTGTGGACATTCTGCCTCTTTTCCTATGCTTTCAGTGCAATTCCAGTCTACCTCCTGAAATCGGTTTCCTGCAATTCTGCCCCGCTTTCAAGTCCTCTTGGCAGCCTTACTTCAGTCTATTTTTGGACGATAGCTGTCATTTATAACTCTGCAGGTTTGTGAATTACAGTGCCCCTGAGCTCCTTTCTTCAACTCGCTTTCTTGTGAGCTGGCCGCAACACCGCAGGATGGCTTCAGGCCCTAATCTGGTTCTGGCACGGCACGCTGAGCCTTTGGTTATTTCCTCCTCCTGGTGGGAAATGAGAGTTAAATTTGCCCGTCCAGACACCTCCAGCTAGCCTCTCATTGGTTCTCGCTATTCCTGTTCATCTTCCGCAGAAATTGCAAACTGGGCCAAACAGGAGGTTAAAGGCGCTGACTCTCCAAGTGGGGAGAGTGTTAGTAAAGCATCTGGAATGTTGCACCTGAGTACCAGGGTACGAAAACTGAGACATATTTGAACACGTCTCCCGATCACATGGTTGATCATACTCTGGGTTCCACATGCATGTTTTAGCTGAAGGAAGAATACCTAAAACCTGGGTAGTTGAAACCCGTGGAATGGGTACCATGCAATATGACTTCAAAGGGTCTTCATTTGCTCACCGAACCTCTCCAATCCTATCACTGCTGCGTTTATGCCCCTGTACACATGCTTGATTCTCTTTCGGTGACATAGCAATCTATAGGTTTTAAGATAATTACTAGTCAGGTACATTCTTAGGCGTTTAATATGGGGTTTTGAGTCCATTTCGTTGAGCAAGGAGTAGCTCTTGTCTATTCCATATTTGGCTTAAGGAAATTTATCTGTGCTCATTTCAATCTCTGGTTTTATGCAGCACCCCAACTCACCTTTACCCTTAAGCAAGCATAAGCTGGTTTTCTAAATTTGAGACCCTGTTCTGTTCTGTAATTCAGTTCCTGTGTAGCCAAGTTTACATTCCGTGTATTAGTGATATCTTATGATGTTTCTTTTTCTGTGTGACTTATTTCAGTTAGAATCATCATACCTGAATCCACTTATTGTGCTGCTAAGGGCCTGATGACACAGATTTCATTGCTGAGTGATACTGCATTGTACGTAAGTACCAGAAGTTCTTTATCCATTTTTCACTTTCTGTGATATTGAACTTGTACGGTAAACGAGGTTCTTGTAAACAGAGGCATCCCAAACTTTGGGGTGGCTGTGTCTTTTTGATTTTAATTTCCCTAATCTATAGGACCATAAGTGCAAGTGCCCTAGGCTCTGTTGCTTTGTTTTTTAGATGTTTCAGGAAACACCATACACTTCTCCCAAGTGTCTGTTGGCAATTTACATCCCGCCCATCAGCATAACAAGGCTCCCAGTTCTCCATGGCATGTCCTGCCTTTCTGGATTTTACACTTTTTTCAGATGGCCCTTTTGACCGGGGGGGAA
The DNA here is from genome assembly GCF_951394435.1 of Stenella coeruleoalba. NCBI lineage: Eukaryota > Metazoa > Chordata > Mammalia > Artiodactyla > Delphinidae > Stenella > Stenella coeruleoalba. The sequence continues at coordinate 93,267,668 of NC_137149.1, read as the reverse complement.
GTGAGACTTCATTGTAGTGCAGATTTTCTTTGCAAGTTTGCTTGGTTGGCCAAAAAGGGCGTATGCGTTTTTTCCTGAATATATTCAGGAAAAAACGCATACGCCCTTTTTGGCCAAGTGCATCATTGTGGACGTTCTGCCTCTTTTCCTATGCTTTCAATGCAATTCCAGTCTACCTCCTGAAATCGGTTTCCTGCAATTCTGCCCCGCTTTCAAGTCCTCTTGGCAGCCTTACTTCAGTCTATTTTTGGACGATAGCTGTCATTTATAACTCTGCAGGTTTGTGAATTACAGTGCCCCTGAGCTCCTTTCTACAACTCGCTTTCTTTTGAGCTGGCCGCAACACCGCAGGATGGCTTCAGGCCCTAATCTGGTTCCGGTATGGCACGCTGAGCCTTTGGTTATTTCCTCTTCCTGGTGGGAAATGAGAGTTAAATTTGCCCGTCCAGACACCTCCAGCTAGTCTCTCATTGGTTCTCGCTATTCCTGTTCATCTTCCGCAGAAATGCAAACTGTGCCAAACAGGAGGTTAAAGGCGCTGACTCTCCAAGTGGGGAGAGTGTTAGTAAAGCGTCTGGAATGTTGCACCCGAGTACCAGGGGAGGAAAACTGAGACATATTTGAACACGTCTCCCGATCACATGGTTGATCATACTCTAGGTTCCACATGCATGTTTTAGCTGAAGGAAGAATACCTTAAACCTGGGTAGTTGAAACCCGTGGAATGGGTACCATGCAATATGACTTCAAAGGGTCTTCATTTGCTCACGAACCTCTCCAATCCTATCACTGCTGCGTTTATGCCCCTGTACACATGCTTGATTCTCTTTCGGAGACATAGCAATCCATAGGTTTTAAGATACTTACAAGTCAGGTACATTCTTAGGCGTTTAATATGGGGTGTTGAGTGCATTTCGTTGAGCAAGGAGTAGCTCTTGTCTATTCCATATTTGGCTTAAGGAACTTTATCTGTGCTCATTTCAATCTCTGGTTTTATGCAGCACCCCAACTCACCTTTCCCCTTAAGCAAGCATAAGTTGGTTTTCTAAATTTGAGACCCTGTTCTGTTCTGTAATTCAGTTCCTGTGTAGCCAAGTTTACATTCCGTGTATTACTGATATCTTATGATGTTTCTTTTTCTGTGTGACTTATTTCAGTTAGAATCATCATACCTGAATCCACTCATTGTGCTGCTAAGGGCCTGATGACACAGATTTCATTGCTGAGTGATATTGCTTTGTAAGTAAATACCACAACTTCTTTATCCATTTTTCACTTTCTGCAATGTTGAACTTGTACTGTAAACGAGGTTCTTGTAAACAGAGCCGTTCAAAACTTTGGGGTGGCTGTGTCTTTTTGATTTTAATTTCCCTAAGCTATAGGACCATAAGTGGAAGTGCCCTAGGCTCTGTTGCTTTGTTTTTTAGATGTTTCAGGAAACACCATACACTTCTCCCAAGTGTCTGTTGGCAATTTACATCCCGCCCATCAGCATAACAAGGCTCCCAGTTCTCAAAGGCCTGTTGCCTTTCTGGATTTTACACTTTTTTCAGATGGCCCTTTTGACCGGGGGGAAGTGAGACTTCATTGTAGTGCAGATTTCTTTGCAAGCTTGCTTGGTTGGCCAAAGAGTGCGTATGCGTTTCTTCCTGAATATATTCAGGAAAAATCGCATACGCCCTTTTTGGCCAAGTGCATCATTGTGGACGTTCTGCCTCTTTTCCTATGCTTTCAATGCAATTCCAGTCTACCTCCTGAATTCGGTTTCCTGCAATTCTGCCCCGCTTTCAAGTCCTCTTGGCAGCCTTACTTCAGTCTATTTTTGGACGATAGCTGTCATTCATAACTCTGCAGGTTTGTGAATTACAGTGCCCCTGAGCTCCTTTCTTCAACTCGCTTTCTTGTGAGCTGGCCGCAACACCGCAGGATGGCTTCAGGCCCTAATCTGGTTCCGGCCCGGCATGCTGAGCCTTTGGTTAATTCCTCTTCCTGTTGGGAAATGAGAGTTAAATTTGCCCGTCCAGACACCTCCAGCTAGCCTCTCATTGGTTCTCGCTATTCCTGTTCATCTTCCGCAGAAATTGCAAACTGGGCCAAACAGGAGGTTAAAGGGACTGACTCTCCAAGTCGGGAGAGTGTTAGTAAAGCGTCTGGAATGTTGCACCCGAGTACCAGGGGAGGAAAACTGAGACATATTTGAACACGTCTCCCGTTCACATGGTTGATCATACTCTGGGTTCCACATGCATGTTTTAGCTGAAGGAAGAATAAGTTAAACCTGGAGAGTTGAGACCCGTGTAATGGGTACCATGCAATATGACTTCAAAGGGTCTTCATTTGCTCACCGAACCTCTCCAATCCTATCACTGCTGCGTTTATGCCCCTGTACACACGCTTGATTCTGTTTTGGAGACATAGCAATCCATAGGTTTTAAGATACTTACTAGTCAGGTACATTCTTAGGCGTTTAATATGGGGTTTTGAGTCCATTTCGTTGAGCAAGGAGTAGCTCTTGTCTATTCCATATTTGGCTTCAGGAACTTTATCTGTGCTCATTTCAATCTCTGGTTTTATGCAGCACCCCAACTCACCTTTACCCTTAAGCAAGCATAAGTTGGTTTTCTATATTTGAGACCCTGTTCTGTTTTGGAATGCAGTTCCTGTGTAGCCAAGTTTACATTCCGTGTATTAGTGATATCTTATGATGTTTCTTTTTCTGTGTGACTTATTTCAGTTAGATTCATCGTACCTGAATCCACTCATTATGCTGCTACGGGCCTGATGACATAGATTTCATTGCTGAGTGATACTGCATTGTACGTAAGTACCACAAGTTCTTTATCCAGGTAAACGAGTTTCTTGTAAACGGAGGCGTCCCAAACTTTGGGGTGGCTGTGTCTTTTTGATTTTAATTTCCCTAAGCTATAGGACCATAAGTGGAAGTGCCCTAGGCTCTGTTGCTTTGTTTTTCAGATGTTTCAGGAAACACCATACACTTCTCCCGAGTGGTTGTTGGCAATTTACATCCCGCCCATCAGCATAACAAGGCTCCCAGTTCTCCATGGCCTGTCCTGCCTTTCTGGATTTTACACTTTTTTCAGATGGCCCTTTTGACCGGGGGGAAGTGAGACTTCATTGTAGTGCAGATTTCCTTTGCAAGTTTGCTTGGTTGGCCAAAAAGGGCGTATGCGTTTTTTCCTGAATATATTCAGGAAAAAACGCATACGCCCTTTTTGGCCAAGTGCATCATTGTGGACGTTCTGCCTCTTTTCCTATGCTTTCAATGCAATTCCAGTCTACCTCCTGAAATCGTTTTCCTGCAATTCTTCCCCGCTTTCAAGTCCTCTTGGCAGCCTTACGTCAGTATATTTTTGGACGATAGCTGTCATTTATAACTCTACAGGTTTGTGAATTACAGTGCCCCTGAGCTCCTTTCTTCAACTCGCTTTCTTGTGAGCTGGCCGCAACACCGCAGGATGGCTTCAGGCCCTAATCTGGTTCCGGCACGGCACGCTGAGCCTTTGGTTATTTCCTCTTCCTGGTGGGAAATGAGAGTTAAATTTGCCCGTCCAGACACCTCCAGCTAGTCTCTCATTGGTTCTCGCTATTCCTGTTCATCTTCCGCAGAAATTGCAAACTGGGCCAAACAGGAGGTTAAAGGTGCTGACTCTCCAAGTGGGGAGAGTGTTAGTAAAGCGTCTGGAATGTTGCACCCGAGTACCAGGGGAGGAAAACTGAGACATATTTGAACACGTCTCCCGTTCACACGGTTGATCATACTCTGGGTTCCACATGCATGTTTTAGCTGAAGGAAGAATACCTTAAACCTGGAGAGTTGAGACCCGTGGAATGGGTACCATGCAATATGTCTTCAAAGGGTCTTCATTTGCTCACCGAACCTCTCCAATCCTATCACTGCTGCGTTTATGCCCCTGTACACACGCTTGATTCTGTTTTGGAGACATAGCAATCCATAGGTTTTAAGATACTTACTAGTCAGGTACATTCTTAGGCGTTTAATATGGGGTGTTGAGTCCATTTCGTTGAGCAAGGAGTAGCTCTTGTCTATTCCATATTTGGCTTAAGGAACTTTATCTGTGCTCATTTCAATCTCTGGTTTTATGCAGCACAACAACTCACCTTTCCCCTTAAGCAAGCATAAGTTGGTTTTCTAAATTTGAGACCCTGTTCTGTTTTGGAATGCAGTTCCTGTGTAGCCAAGTTTACATTCCGTGTATTAGTGATATCTTATGATGTTTCTTTTTCTGTGTGACTTATTTCAGTTAGAATCATCGTACCTGAATCCACTCATTATGCTGCTACGGGCCTGATGACATAGATTTCATTGCTGAGTGATACTGCATTGTACGTAAGTACCACAAGTTCTTTATCCATTTTTCACTTTCTGTGATATTGAACTAGTACGGTAAACGAGGTTCTTGTAAACAGAGGCGTCCCAAACTTTGGGGTGGCTGTGTCTTTTTGATTTTAATTTCCCTAAGCTATAGGACCATAAGTGGAAGTGCCCTAGGCTCTGTTGCTTTGTTTTTTAGATGTTTCAGGAAACACCATACACTTCTCCCGAGTGTCTGTTGGCAATTTACATCCCGCCCATCAGCATAACAAGGCTCCCAGTTCTCCATGGCCTGTCCTGCCTTTCTGGATTTTACACTTTTTTCAGATGGCCCTTTTGACCGGGGGGAAGTGAGACTTCATTGTAGTGCAGATTTCCTTTGCAAGCTTGCTTGGTTGGCCAAAAAGGGCATATGCGTTTTTTCCTGAATATATTCAGGAAAAAACGCATACGCCCTTTTTGGCCAAGTGCATCATTGTGGACGTTCTGCCTCTTTTCCTATGCTTTCAATGCAATTCCAGTCTACCTCCTGAAATCGGTTTCCTGCAATTCTGCCCCGCTTTCAAGTCCTCTTGGCAGCCTTACTTCAGTATATTTTTGGACGATAGCTGTCATTTATAACTCTGCAGGTTTGTGAATTACAGTGCCCCTGAGCTCCTTTCTTCAACTCTCTTTCTTGTGAGCTGGCCGCAACACCGCAGGATGTCTTCAGGCCCTAATCTGGTTCTGGCACGGCACGCTGAGCCTTTGGCTAATTCCTCTTCCTGGTGGGAAATGAGAGTTAAATTTGCCCGTCCAGACACCTCCAGCTAGACTTTCATTGGTTCTCGCTATTCCTGTTCATCTTCCGCAGAAATTGCAAACTGGGCCAAACAGGAGGTTAAAGGGACTGACTCTCCAAGTCGGGAGAGTGTTAGTAAAGCATCTGAAATGTTGCACCCGAGTACCAGGGGAGGAAAACTGAGACATATTTGAACACGTCTCCCGTTCACATGGTTGATCATACTCTGGGTTCCACATGCATGTTTTAGCTGAAGGAAGAATACCTTAAACCTGGAGAGTTGAGATCCGTGTAATGGGTACCATGCAATATGACTTCAAAGGGTCTTCATTTGCTCACCGAACCTCTCCAATCCTATCACTGCTGCGTTTATGCCCCTGTACACACGCTTGATTCTCTTTTGGAGACATAGCAATGAATAGGTTTTAAGATACTTACTAGTCAGGTACATTCTTAGGCGTTTAATATGGGGTGTTGAGTCCATTTCGTTGAGCAAGGAGTAGCTCTTGTCTATTCCATATTTGGCTTAAGGAACTTTATCTGTGCTCATTTCAATCTCTGGTTTTATGCAGCACCCCAACTCACCTTTCCCCTTAAGCAAGCATAAGTTGGTTTTCTAAATTAGAGACCCTGTTCTGTTCTGTAATTCAGTTCCTGTGTAGCCAAGTTTCCATTCCGTTTATTACTGATATCTTATGATGTTTCTTTTTCTGTGTGACTTATTTCAGTTAGAATCATCATACCTGAATCCACTCATTGTGCTGCTAAGGGCCTGATGACACAGATTTCATTGCTGAGTGATATTGCTTTGTAAGTAAATACCACAACTTTTTAATCCATTTTTCACTTTCTGCGATGTTGAACTTGTACTGTAAACAAGGTTCTTGTAAACAGAGCCGTTCCTAACTTTGGGGTGGCTGTGTCTTTTTGATTTTAATTTCCCTAAGCTATAGGACCATAAGTGGAAGTGCCCTAGGTTCTGTTGCTTTGTTTTTTAGATGTTTCAGGAAACACCATACACTTCTCCCGAGTGGTTTTGGCAATTTACATCCCGCCCATCAGCATAACAAGGCTCCCAGTTCTCCATGGCCTGTCCTGCCTTTCTGGATTTTACACTTTTTTCAGATGGCCCTTTTGACCGGGGGGAAGTGAGAGTTCATTGTAGTGCAGATTTCCTTTGCAAGCTTGCTTGGTTGGCCAAAAAGGGCGTATGCGTTTTTTCCTGAATATATTCAGGAAAATATATTCAGGAATATATTCAGGAAAAAACGCATACGCCCTTTTTGGCCAAGTGCATCATTGTGGACGTTCTGCCTCTTTTCCTATGCTTTCAATGCAATTCCAGTCTACCTCCTGAAATCGGTTTCCTGCAATTCTGCTCCGCTTTCAAGTCCTCTTGGCAGCCTTACTTCAGTATATTTTTGGACGATAGCTGTCATTTATAACTCTGCAGGTTTGTGAATTACAGTGCCCCTGAGCTCCTTTCTTCAACTCGCTTTCTTGTGACCTGGCCGCAACACCGCAGAATGGCTTCAGGCCCTAATCTGGTTCTGGCACGGCACGCTGAGCCTTTGGTTAATTCCTCTTCCTGGTGGGAAATGAGAGTTAAATTTGCCCATCCAGACACCTCCAGCTAGTCTCTCATTGGTTCTCACTATTCCTGTTCATCTTCCACAGAAATTGCAAACTGGGCCAAACAGGAGGTTAAAGGGACTGACTCTCCAAGTGGGGAGAGTGTTAGTAAAGCGTCTGGAATGTTGCACCCGAGTACCAGGGTACGAAAACTGAGACATATTTGAACACGTCTCCCGATCACATGGTTGATCATACTCTAGGTTCCACATGCATGTTTTAGATGAAGGAAGAATACCTTAAACCTGGGTAGTTGAAACCCGTGGAATGGGTACCATGCAATATGACTTCAAAGGGTCTTCATTTGCTCACCGAACCTTTCCAATCCTATCACTGCTGCGTTTATGCCCCTGTACACATGCTTGATTCTCTTTCGGAGACATAGCAATCCATAGGTTTTAAGATACTTACTAGTCAGGTACATTCTTAGGCGTTTAATATGCGGTGTTGAGTCCATTTCGTTGAGCAAGGAGTAGCTCTTGTCTATTCCATATTTGGCTTAAGGAACTTTATCTGTGCTCATTTCAATCTCTGGTTTTATGCAGCGCCCCAACTCACCTTTACCCTTAAGCAAGCATAAGTTGGTTTTCTAAATTTGAGACCCTGTTCTGTTTCGGAATGCAGTTCATGTGTAGCCAAGTTCACATTCCGTGTATTAGTGATACCTTATGAAGTTTCTTTTTCTGTGTGACTTATTTCACTTAGAATCATCGTGCCTCAATCCACTCATTATGCTGGTACGGGCCTGGTGACATAGATTTCATTGCTGAGTGGTATTCTGTTGTACATAAGTACCGCAACTTCTTTATCCATTATTTGCTCTCTGGGATATTTAACTTGTGCCGTAGAAGAGATTCCTGTAAAAAGAGCCGTCCCAAATTTTGGGGTTGCTGTGTCTTTTTGATATTAATTTCCCTAAGCTATAGGACCATAAGTGGAAGTGCCCTAGGCTCTGTTGCTTTGTTTTTTAGATGTTTCAGGAAACACCATACACTTCTCCCCAGTGTCTGTTGGCAATTTACATCCCGCCCATCAGCATAACAAGGCTCCCAGTTCTCCATGGCCTGTCCTGCCTTTCTGGATTTTACACTTTTTTCAGATGGCCCTTTTGACCGGGGGGAAGTGAGACTTCATTGTAGTGCAGATTTCCTTTGCAAGCTTGCTTGGTTGGCCAAAAAGGGCGTATGCGTTTTTTCCTGAATATATTCAGGAAAAAACGCATACGCCCTTTTTGGCCAAGTGCATCATTGTGGACGTTCTGCCTCTTTTCCTATGCTTTCAATGCAATTCCAGTCTACCTCCTGAAATCGGTTTCCTGCAATTCTGCCCCGCTTTCAAGTCCTCTTGGCAGCCTTACTTCAGTCTATTTTTGGACGATAGCTGTCATTTATAACTCTGCAGGTTTGTAAATTACAGTGCCTCTGAGCTCCTTTCTTCAACTCGCTTTCTTGTGAGCTGGCCGCAACACCGCAGGATGGCTTCAGGCCCTAATCTGGATCCGGCACGGCACGCTGAGCCTTTGTTTAATTCCTCATCCTGATGGGAAATTAGAGTTAAATTTGCCCGTCCAAACACCTCCCGCTTGTCTCTCATTGGTTCTCCCTATTCCTGTACATCTTCCGCAGTAATTGCAAACTGGGCCAAACAGGAGGTTAAAGGCACTGACTCTCCAAGTGAGGAGAGTGTTAGTAAAGCGTCTGGAATGTTGCACCGAAGTACCAGGGGACGAAAACTGAGACATATTTGAACACGTCTCCCGATCACACGGTTGATCATACTCTGGGTTCCACATGCATGTTTTAGCTGAAGAAAGAATACCTTAAACCTGGAGAGTTGAGACCCGTGGAATGGGTACCATGCAATATGACTTCAAAGGGTCTTCATTTGCTCACCGAATCTCTCCAATCCTATCACTGCTGCGTTTATGACCCTTGTACACACGCTTGATTCTCTTTTGGAGACATAGCAATCCATAGGTTTTAAGATACTTACTAGTCAGGTATATTCTTAGGCGTTTAATATGGGGTGTGGAGTCCATTTCGTTGAGCAAGGAGTAGCTCTTGTCTATTCCATATTTGGCTTAAGGAACTTTATCTGTGCTCATTTCAATCTCTGGTTTTATGCAGCACCCCAACTCACCTTTCCACTTAAGCAAGCATAAGTTGGTTTTCTAAATTTGAGACCCTGTTCTGTTTTGTAATTCAGTTCCTCTGTAGCCAAGTTTAAATTCCATGCATTAGTGATATTTTTTGATGTTTCTTTTTCTGTGTGACTTATTTCAGTTAGAATCACCATACCCGAATCCACTCATTATGCTGCTACGGGCCTGGTGACATAGATTTCATTGCTGAGTGATATTGCATTGTACATGAGTACCACAACTTCTTTATCCATTTTTCACTTTCTGTGATATTGAACTTGTACGGTAAACGAGGTTCTTGTAAACAGAGGCGTCCCAAACTTTGGGGTGGCTGTGTCTTTTTGATTTTAATTTCCCTAAGCTATAGGACCATAAGTGGAAGTGCCCTAGGCTCTGTTGCTTTGTTTTTTAGATGTTTCAGGAAACACCATACACTTCTCCCGAGTGTCTGTTGGCAATTTACTTCCCGCCCATCAGCATAACAAGGCTCCCAGTTCTCCATGGCCTGTCCTGCCTTTCTGGATTATACACTTTTTTCAGATGGCCCTTTTGACCGTGGGGAAGTGAGACTTCATTGTAGTGCAGATTTCCTTTGCAAGCTTGCTTTTTGGCCAAAAAGGGCGTATGCGTTTTTTCCTGAATATATTCAGGAAAAATCGCATACGCCCTTTTTGGCCAAGTGCATCATTGTGGACGTTCTGCCTCTTTTCCTATGCTTTCAATGCAATTCCAGTCTACCTCCTGAAATCGGTTTCCTGCAATTCTGCCCCGCTTTCAAGTCCTCTTGGCAGCCTTACTTCAGTCTATTTTTGGACGATAGCTGTCATTTATAACTCTGCAGGTTTGTGAATTACAGTGCCCCTGAGCTCCTTTCTTCAACTCGCTTTCTTGTGACCTGGCCGCAACACCGCAGGATGGCTTCAGGCCCTAATCTGGTTCCGGCCCGGCATGCTGAGCCTTTGGTTAATTCCTCTTCCTGGTGGGAAATGAGAGTTAAATTTGCCCGTCCAGACACCTCCAGCTAGCCTCTCATTGGTTCTCGCTATTCCTGTTCATCTTCCGCAGAAATTGCAAACTGGGCCAAACAAGAGGTTAAAGGGACTGACTCTCCAAGTCGGGAGAGTGTTAGTAAAGCGTCTGGAATGTTGCACCCGAGTACCAGGGGAGGAAAACTGAGACATATTTGAACACGTCTCCCGTTCACATGGTTGATCATACTCTGGGTTCCACATGCATGTTTTAGCTGAAGGAAGAATAACTTAAACCTGTAGAGTTGAGACCCGTGTAATGGGTACCATGCAATATGACTTCAAAGGGTCTTCATTTGCTCACCGAACCTCTCCAATCCTATCACTGCTGCGTTTATGCCCCTGTACACACGCTTGATTCTGTTTTGGAGACATAGCAATCCATAGGTTTTAAGATACTTACTAGTCAGGTACATTCTTAGGCGTTTAATATGGGGTTTTGAGTCCATTTCGTTGAGCAAGGAGTAGCTCTTGTCTATTCCATATTTGGCTTAAGGAACTTTATCTGTGCTCATTTCAATCTCTGGTTTTATGCAGCACCCCAACTCACCTTTCCCCTTAAGCAAGCATAAGTTGGTTTTCTAAATTTGAGACCCTGTTCTGTTTTGGAATGCAGTTCCTGTGTAGCCAAGTTTACATTCCGTGTATTAGTGATATCTTATGATGTTTCTTTTTCTGTGTGACTTATTTCAGTTAGATTCATCGTACCTGAATCCACTCATTATGCTGCTACGGGCCTGATTACATAGATTTCATTGCTGAGTGATATTGCATTGTACGTAAGTACCACAAGTTCTTTATCCATTTTTTACTTTCTGCGATATTGAACTTGTACCTTAAACGAGGTTCTTGTAAACAGAGGCGTCCCAAACTTTGGGGTGGCTGTGTCTTTTTGATGTTAATTTCCCTAAGCTATAGGACCATAAGTGGAATTGCCCTAGGCTCTGTTGCTTTGTTTTTTAGATGTTTCAGGAAACACCATACACTTCTCCCGAGTGGCTGTTGGCAATTTACATCCCGCCCATCAGCATAAGAAGGCTCCCAGTTCTCCATGGCCTGTCGTGCCTTTATGGATTTTACACTTTTTTCAGATGGCCCTTTTGACCAGGTGGAAGTGAGACTTCATTGTAGTGCAGATTTCCTTTGCAAGCTTGCTTGGTTGGCCAAAAAGGGCGTATGTGTTTTTTCCTGAATATATTCAGGAAAAAACGCATACGCCCTTTTTGGCCAAGTGCATCATTGTCGAGTTTCTGACTCTCTTCATATGCTTTCAATGCAATTCCAGTCTACCTCCTGAAATCGGTTTCCTGCAATTCTGCCTTGCTTTCAATGCCTCTTCATAGCCTTACCTCAATATATTTTTTAAAAATAGTCGGCCTTTATAACTCTGCAGGTTTTTGAATTGCAGTGGCCCTTAGCTCCATTTTTTAGCTCTTATTTTTGTGGTCTTGCCCCGTAACCACAGGATTCCTTGAAGCCCTATTTTTCTTCTGGGGCACCTTGCTGTGCCTTTGGTTAATTCTTCTTACTGATGTGATATTAGAGTGACATGTGCCCATTGAAACCGCTACAGCTAGTTTCTCACTGGTTCCCCCTATTCCCATTCATCCTCTGCACTAACTGCAGACTGTGCGATACCAGAACTTAAAGGCATTGACTCCATGTGGGGATGTTGTTAGTAAAGCGGCTGGAATGTCGATCCGGAGCCCCAGGAGAGGAAAAATGAGGTGCGTTTTAGAAACCTTTCCCGATCATATGGTATACCAGTCGCTGGGTTTCCCAAGCATGGTTTAGCTGTAGGAAGATTCCCTTCAACCTGGAGTGTTGGGACCCTTGGACTGAGTAGCATGAAGTATTGCATTAAACTTTCGGCAGTTGCTCACCAAAGCTCACCAATCCTGTCAGCCCCAAGTGTCCAGCCTTATGTCTTATCCAGCTGTGGGTTTATATGTGGTCAATCCAGGTTGCATCACAGCCCCTGAGCGAATTTTGTAAGAATTTTTCTCTCTTTCATTGTTTCAGCGTTTTGTTTTTAAAATTTATTTCTATAATGGGGTTTAGCTCCTTTTCACTGCTGTGTTTGTGCCGCACTGCACACACTTGATTCCCTTATGGAGATATATCAATACATGGGTTTTAAGATTCTTATTCCTCAGATATATTTCTCTGCGGTGTATAGGGTGTGTTGAGGCCTGTTCATTGAGCAAGGTGTAGATCTTGTCTAATACCTATTTGGTTTATTGAACGGTATCTGTGCTAATTTCAAACTCTGGTTTTATGCATCACCCCACCTCTCCTTTCCCCTTAAGCTGACATAAGTGTGTTTTCTAAATGTGAGACACTGTTCTGTTCTGTAATTCATTTCTTGTGCAGCCATATTTACCCTCCCTCTATAAGTGATATCTTATGATATGTTTCTTTTTCTGTTTGACTTATTTCAAGTAGTATTATCGGTCCTAAATCCACTCTTTATCCTTCTACTAGCCTTATTACATTGATTTCATGGTGAAGAGATATTCCATTGTACATAAGTACCACATCTTCTTTATCCATTGTTCTCTTTCCTGGGATATTTAAGGTGTACTGAAGTTGAGGTTCTTGTAAACAGAGTAGCCCTAAACTGTGGTGTGCTTGTGTCTTGTTGATTTTTAGACTTCCCTAGATATACTCCCATGATTGGAAGTGTCCTATGCTCTGTAGCTCTGTTTTTTAGATGATTTAGGAACCACCATACACTTCTCCAGAGTGGCTCTCGGCAGTTCACACACTGCCCATCAGCGTATAAAGGCTCCCTGTTCTCCATGGCCTGTCCTGCATTTCTGGTTTTTACAATTTTTTAGGATGGCCCTTTTGACCGGTGGGAAGTGAGACTTCTTTGTTGTGCACATTTGTATTGCTTGCTTGCTTCATTGCCCATAAAGTGCGTATGCGTTTTTTCCTGGATATAATCAGGAAAAAACGCATACGCCCTTTTGGGCCAACTGCATCATTGTCGAAATTCTGCCGCTTTTCATGTGCGTTAAAGACGAGTCCAATCTATCTCTTGAAATCTGTTTCTTGCAATTCTGTCTTGCATTCAGATCCTCTTCTTTGCCTTACCTCAACATATTTTTGGACGTTAGTTTTCATTTATAACTCTGCAGGTTTGTGAATTGCAGTGACCCTGAGCTCCATTTTTTAAGTTGCTCTTTTGTGAGCTGGCCTCAAACCCGCAGGATTGCTTCAGGCCCTATTTTGGCTCCGGCGAGGCAGGCTGAGCCTTCCTTTAATTCTTATTCTTAATGGGAAATTAGAGTGATATGTGCCCGTCCAAACCCCTACAACTCTTCTCTCATTGGTTCCCCCTCTTCCCGTTCATCCTCCTCACAATTTGCAAAATGTGTGAAACAGAAGTTTAAATGTGCTGATTCTCCAAGTGGGGAGATTCTAAGTAGCGTGGCTGGAATGGTGAACAGGAGCACCAGGAGAGGATAAATGAGGTGCATTTTAGACACATCTCCCGATCACATGGTGTACAGTCCTCTGGGTTTTCCATGCATGTTTTAGCTGTAGGAAGATCCCTTGAACCTGCAGATTTGGGACCCATTGAATGGGTACCAGGTAGTATTACTTTAAAGGGTGTGCATTTCCTCACCCAACCTCACATTTCTCTTAGCGCAAACAGTTTCCAGCCTTATGTCTCATCCTGCTGTGGGTCTAGATGTGTTCAATCCATGTTGCATCACCGTCCCTGAGGAAAAGTTGTAAGAGGTTTTCTCTGTCTCTCTGTCGTTTATTTTTTTCAATTTATTACTATATTGGTTACAGCTGATTTTCAAAGCTCTGTTTCTTGCTGCTGTACATCCACTTGATTCACGTACAGAGAGACATCAATAAATTCTTTTTCAGATTCTTACCAGTCGTATATATTCTTTTCCGGTGACTTGAGTGTGCTGAGTGCAGTTCTTTTAGCTACCGTGTAGGCCTTGTTGATTATCAGTTTGGTATTTGGAATGGTATCTTTGCTAATTTCAACCTCCTGGATGATGCCTCACCCCTCCCCACCTTTCCCGTTTAGCAGCCTTATGCGTGTTTTCTACATATTTGACTATGTTTTTGTTTTGTAATTTATTTCATGTGTAGCCATTTTGGATTCCACCTTTAAGTGATATCTTATGATATGTGTCTTTTTCTTTTTGAATTCTGTCACTTAGAATGATCATACGTAACTCCTCCGGAGTTGTTACAACTGGCCATATTTCATTGATTTCCAGGCTGAATAATATTCCACTCTACCTAAGTACCACATCTCTATCCATTTTTTCCCTCCAGAGACATTTAAGTTATATCCTAGTCGAGGATCTTTTAAACAGAGAGGGGGTAAACATTGGGGTGCCTGTGTCCTCTCGATTTTTGTTTTTCCCAAGATATACGCCCGTGAGTGCAAGTGCCCTATGCTCTGTAGCTCATTTTTTAGATGCTTTAGTAAACACAATACACTTCTCCAGAATGGCCGTTGGCAATATACATTTCCACTATAAGTCTCACAGGGCTCCCTCTTCTCGTTGCCCTGTCCTGCATTTCTGTTGTTTACGCTTTATGAGGATGGCTCTTCTGACTGATGCGAAGTGATATCTTTTGTGGTATTGACTTCCAGTGCCCACCTGTTTGGTTGGCTAAAAAAGTGTATGCCCTTTTCTTGAATATATACAGAAAAGAACGCATACACCCTTTTTGGCCAACTGTAATGTTGGCAATGTTCAGCTCCTTTTCTTGTGCTTAATGGCGAGTCCTTTCTACCTCCTCAAATCCCTTTCCTGCCATTCTCCCTTGCTTACAAGTCCTTTTCTCTGACTTTCCTCAAGACATTTTTCAGTGATGGATATTTTCAACTCTGCAGTTTTGTGAATTTTACTGCCCCTGAGTTCCATTGTTCAACTCGTGTTTATGGGAACTGGCCACAAAGCAGCGGGATTTCCTCAAGCCCTATACTGTTTCCATGGGCAACCCTAGCCTTTGGTCAATTCGTCTTCCTGATTGGAAATTAGAGTGACATGTGCCTGTCTGAACACCTAGGACTTGTCTCTCATTGTTCCTCATCCTTCCGCTTCATCCTCTGGACAAATTCCAAACTGTACGCAACAGGATGTTGACAGTGCTGACATCTCCAAGTGGGGAGACTGTTAGTAAAGACGCTGGAGGGGTGAACCCGAGCACCAGGAGATGAGGAGATGAGATGCCTTTTCCAAACTCTTCCCGATCAGACGGTATACCATCCTCTGGGTGTGACAGACATGTTTTAGCAGTAGGAAGAGTCCCATTCATGTAAGGAGAACACCAGGGCTTTTTCAAAATCAGTGTCTCCCCGAAACCCAAACTGGGGAATTTTTTAAGCTACGGCTACACATATGTTCATTAAGGGCCTTGGGAAGTAGGCAGAGTCCAAACTTTAGATGATTGAAGTCTTCAGGGTCAGAAGCACTCACCACCAGCTTCCCTTAGGCTACACTTTAACTGTCATTGATAGATGATGTCAATAAAAATATCTATTCTTTTTCAGATTATTTCCCCTTATAGGTTATTGCAAAATGTTGAGTGTAGTTCCCTGTGCTATACAGTAGTTCCTTGTTGATGATCTATTTTATACATAGCAGTGTGTATGTGTTCATTCCAAACTGTTAATTTATCCCTCCTCCCACCTTTCCCCTTTGGTAATAATAAATTATAAGATTTTATACTTCTCAGAAATGGGGGAGCTAAAAGAGAGGTATCATTTTCAATGGAAAAGCATTTAAAACAAGATTGAAGGTTTAACCAAGATTATTAGATGTACATCCTTGGAAAGAAATCACTTCGTTTCTCTAATATTGACCCGACAAATAAGACAAACCTTTTCACTGAACTTGCTTATAAAAAGTGATGGAAATATCAAATGGAAGTGTTAAAAACATCTTATTTTACCCGAGCCTTATACACTGTTCTATGTTAACTACAGTTTGGCTCACACATCTGTTCATTGAGGTTACAATAGTCTCAATTTCTGTTACTGATCCTCCAGAGTGGACCCCAACAAGTGTCCCCCTGCCCAGTGTCATTGGGGCCAACAGATCGAGACTGAGTTTGGTTCACAAGCAAAGGAAACTTTATATTTTGATCAGAGAATGGAGAGGTGAGAGCATGCACTACCCCGTGGGCTGTGGGCTGGGCTGCTGTGTAGAGATCCTGTCAGAGTCAGTGGGAGGGAGGGAGGCGGCGGAGCTCTCGAGGGCTGGGTTGGCTGTAGCTCAGGCTCTATATCGTGGAGTCTGCACTGGGCCCCAGGAGCTGAGGTGTCAACCCAGCCATTCTGCACTAGGAAATCTGGTCTGAAGTGCCGGGTGTGGAACCTCTGCATGCGGGACCCTAGGAGCACGTGAAATTAGACAAAGCACAAAGGATAAAAAAGGTTAGACTTGACTTTATTGCCCAGATTCTACTTTTATCTCCCAGGGATTTTTAATGGGCTTTGCTGGGGACAAACCCCTCCTCTGCCTTTTGTCCCGTTCCTCATTCTTGGAGTGCTGAGGGTGCAGACCCTTCTTCTGTAACTGCTGAGTGCTGAGTTGGGAGCCCTCATACCCTGGGGCGAGGGTCAGAGCTTCTCCCCAGCAGCCTCCCGGTGACGTTGATTGTCCCCAGGACCCCTGCCTCCCTGCTCGTCCACCTGAGCACCAGCATTGGAAGTGTTATAGATTCTAATGACCTTTAAGGGTCCAGGAAAGAGATGTGCAGAGACGCTGTGGGGGCCGGTTTCACCCCGCCCCACATTTGTTCGGCCACCTTAGGCTGACCGTCTCTGCCAGCCTAGATGCTCTGACCAGTAGTCTGCGCTTTCTTCAATTAGGCCCCTGAATTAACGTACAAACAGCACCAGGTGTCAGAGCCCTGCCCGCTCAACTCCCAGACAGTCCAGGGTCAGTGGTGATCAAGGACCATGATGGCTACTGAGTCAACAGCCTTTTGAAGTAAACAGGAGTCCAGCCGGTCTTATTGGCCACCATCATCACGGTGTCTGTAGGCTTTTCTATGGTGACAGTGTGGTATACTGTTCCCCCGCCAAGATTATTAGCTCCCCTCTGGGTGCAGTAAGTCCTGCAAGCAGTAGTCTACTCTTTTGGGACACACTCTTGTTGTTTTATGAGAGAAACTCCAGGTCAAGTGATGTTCACACGAGTCGTCATGGTGCCCTGTTGCCCCCGGTTATCTCTCTGGATGTTGGAGTTGGAGGGCCTCCTCACTCGAGGTCGGTGTGCCCACGGAGCGAACCCTGCAACTTCAGGGCATGGTTGGTGGTTAGGATCACCACGTGGGGTCCTTTTCCCTTAGGAGGGAGGTGGCCTTTTGGGCTGCTGATTTCCAGGTTTTTAGATACCGCCAGTATCTTGGCCAGATGTGGCAGTGGGCCAAGCCCCTTAGTGACCGTAGTTTATCCTACCTGGATGGCATTCTTGCATTGTTCCATTTCAAGTGGTCCCAGTTTTTGCACTAATTCTCCAATGGCGATTCACCTTTCACCGGGAATGTAAAGGTCAAAGGGTTTAGCTAAATTAGGGAGTTCCAGGGCAAGGGTCTGAATTGACTGCTCTTTCCATTCTTGAAAGGCCATTTCTGGATTCTATTCAAAAGGATCATCATCTTTTCCTTTCAGTGTTTCATATAGAGGCCCAGCTAGTAGACTGTAGTTAGGGATCCAGAAGCAGCAAACCCTGGCCTCCCCAGGAACCCCTAAGCTGTCTTCTAGTTTTAGAAAGGGGTAAGGCTGAAAATGGTTTCTTCCCTTTCCTGGGATGGGCTTCTCTGACCTTCTGTGAGAATGAAACCCAGGCAGGTCACCGCAGTCTGTGATATTTGAGCTTTTTCTTGGACAACTTCTATCCTTTATTGGCTTGGTAGTTCAGAGGCCTCCTTAGTAGGGCTGGTGATCAGAATGTCGTCTGCATATTGAAGGAGGGTTTCCTTTTCCAGAGGTAGAACTTTTAGGTCTTTAGCTAAGCTTTCCCCAAAGATGGTGTGGGAATTTTTGCACCCTTGGGGCCAGACGGCCCGGAAGTATTGTTTTAGTTGTATGTTGAGTCCTGCCACTCACAAGCCAAAATTTCTTGTGACTCTGGGACTAATGGAATACAAAAGAAGGCATCACTGAAGACAAATACAGAATACCATGTCCTGGTGGTTGGTAGAATGACCAGCAGGGTGTAGGAATTAGGAGCAACTGGAGGTATATCCTCGGTGGCTTCACTGACTGTCCTGACATCCTTTACCAGGTCCCCAGCAGCCCATGGGGCTCTCGTGGTCAGACCAATCCCAGAATATGGAGCTCACCTGGGCAGGTACCCCACCCCCACCCCAGCCCACGGGGCTCTCATGGTCAGGCCCCTCCCAGGATACAGAGCTACCCTTGCAGGTACCGTGGCAGGGCTGGGCACACAGGAACCGTGCACATAGCCCTCATTGCAGAGCACCCCCAGCTCACCTGTCGCTCAGAGCTGACACAGAGCACCTCAGAGCAGGACTTGAACTAACAAACAGCAGCTGCGACAGGTCTGTGACCCTGGGCATCACTCCGTGAGGCCTCCCTCCACCTGGTCTTCCAGAGACTTCCACTGCACCCGGGGCACCAGGCCTCTGTCTCCAACCACCACCCACCCCTCCTCTCCCTGACTCCTGGGTTCCTCTCATTAGGAGAGGGTTTTCTTGAAGTTGTCTCCCACTCATGGGCCAGATAAAATGATTAGAAAACAAGCCAAAGCTGCAGCCCCTTGTCTATCCTGACTCTCAGGAGCCCACACCTGTTCCTTGGACCTGGCCGGTTCAGCAAGTTCCATTTTCTGCAACTGTGAGCCCCTGAGGGGTGATGATTGGCTGACCTGGGCAGCCTTACCGTGCCGGCCAGCCCTCCCCAGGTGTGCCTGGGTTGAGATCAATATAAATACCACTCCAGGCAGCAAGAGCCCCTGCAGCCGTGCCTGACGCCATTTTCTCTGCCCTGTCAGCAGTCTCGGGGCTGGGCTGGTGGGAGGGAGTGAGAGGCCACGGCTTTGTGGGTGGCCCAGTGTGAGTGGGGCTCTGCTGGACTTTCTGCAGCAGTTGCCAGGCTGCCACCTGCTAAAGAAGAGGATGTGTCACCCATACCTGCTGCTGGAATTTCTCCCTGGGCAGAGGTGAGGAAGGAAAAAAGCAGTGGGGGCAGGGACAGGACGGGTATCTCAGGCAGGGAAATGGAAATCTTCCAGAAGAGCACCCAGGGCCAGGACCATCCTGGCTGGCCTGCAGGCACCAAGTCGGCCGGCATGCTGTCACTCGTGTGGCTCTATGGCCCTTCCTCTAGGCTTTCAAGTCCTTGTATATATTCAGGTGTTTTACCTGGGACGGGTGGGAATAGTTCAGCAGCAACTGGCCTGGGGCTCAGCTCACGTTTACTCACAGATGCCTCGGCACGGTGCCCCAGCTTTGCAATGAGGACGCTTGTTGCGTGGGGGCTGCTGGCTGAATGGGAGACGATTCCCCACCACTGACCAACTTCAGAATTGTTTACAACTGGAGCAAGTGCCCTGATACGGTTTTCCTCTGTGTAACTGGTGGGTTCTGTGTTTTTTTTCTCTTTTTCGTTTTTGGTTCAAGGTAGATTTTATTCCTCTTTTTTGTATTTACAGATATAAGCATGGAAATAATTTATTCATATAAATACATGTATGTGCAGGGAATAATTGTTTTTTCTGTTTTATTTTTTAAATTTTATTTCTTTTTAATTTTGAATTTTATTTTATATTTTTATACAGCAGGTTCTTATTGGTTATCTATTTTATACATATAAATGTATACATGCCAATCCCAGTCTCTCAACTCCTCCCACCACCACCCCCCCAACAGCTTTCCCCCCTTGTTGTCCATACGTTTGTTGTCTACATCTGTTGCTCTATTTATGCCTTGCAAAATGGTTAACCTGTACAGTTTTTCTAGGTTCCACATATATGCATGAATATACAAGATTTGTTTTTCTCTTTCTGACTTACTTCACTCTGTATGACAGTCTCTAGATCCATCGACGTCTCTACAAATGACCCAATTTCATTCCTTTTCATGGCTTAGTAATATTCCATTTTATATATGTACCACAGCTTTATGCATTCGTCTGTCTGTGGGCATTTAGGTTGCTTCCATTACCTCGATATTGTAAATAGTGATGCAATGAACATTGCGGTGAATGACTCTCTTTGATTTATGGTTTTGTCTGGGTATATGTCCAGTACTGGGATTGCTGTATCATATGGTAATTCTATTGTTAGTTTCTTAAGAAATTCCATATTGTTCTCCATAATGACTGTATCAATTTATATTCCCAACAATAGTGGAAGAGGGTTCCTTTTCTCCACACCCTTTCCAGCATTTTTTGTTTGTAGATTTTCAATGATGCCTATTCTACCAGGTGTGAGGTGATACCTCATTGTTGAATCCATTTCGTTGAGCAAGGGGTAGCTCTTGTCTATTACATATTTGGCTTATGGAACGGTATCTGTGCTAATTTCAAACTCTGCTTTTATGCAGCAACCCAACTCACCTTCCCCCTTAAGCAGGCATAAGTTGGTTTTCTAAACTTGAGACCCTGTTCTGTTTTGTAATTCAGTTCATGTGTAGCCAAGTTCACATTCCGTGTATTAGTGATACCTTATGATGTTTCTTTTTCTGTGTGACTTATTTAACTTAGAATCATCGTGCCTCAATCCACTCATTATGCTGATACGGGCCTGGTGACATAGATTTCATTGCTGAGTGGTATTCTGTTGTACATAAGTATCGCAACTTCTTTATCCATTATTTGCTCTCTGGGATATTTAACTTGTGCCGTAGAAGAGATTTCTGTAAAAAGAGCCGTCCCAAATTTTGGGGTTGCTGTGTCTTTTTGATATTAATTTCCCTAAGCTATAGGACCATAAGTGGAAGTGCCCTAGGCTCTGTTGCTTTGTTTTTTAGATGTTTCAGGAAACACCATACACTTCTCCCGAGTGGTTGTTGGCAATTTACATCCCGCCCATCAGCATAACAAGGCTCCCAGTTCTCCATGGCCTGTCCTGCCTTTCTGGGTTTTACACTTTTTTCAGATGGCCCTTTTGACCGGGGGCAAGTGAGACTTCATTGTAGTGCAGATTTCCTTTGCAAGCTTGCTTGGTTGGCCAAAAAGGGCGTATGCGTTTTTTCCTGAATATATTCAGGAAAAAACGCATATGCCCTTTTGGCAAAGTGCATCATTGTGGACGTTCTGCCTCTTTTCCTATGCTTTCAATGCAATTCCAGTCTACCTCCTGAAATCGGTATCCTGCAATTCTGCCCCGCTTTCAAGTCCTCTTGGCAGCCTTACTTCAGTATATTTTTGGATGATAGCTGTCATTTATAACTCTGCAGGTTTGTGAATTACAGAGCCCCTGAGCTCCTTTCTTCAACTCACTTTCTTGTGAGCTGGCCGCAACACCGCAGGATGGCTTCAGGCCCTAATCTGTTTCCGGCACGGCACGCTGAGCCTTTGGTTAATTCCTCTTCCTAGTGGGAAATAAGAGTTAAATTTGCCCGTTCAGACACCTCCAGCTAGTCTCTCATTGGTTCTCCCTATTCCTGTTCATCTTCCGCAGAAATTGCAAACTGGGCAAAACAGGAGGTTAAAGGCGCTGACTGTCCAAGTCGGGAGAGTGTTAGTAAAGCGTCTGGAATGTTGCACCCGAGGACCAGGGTATGAAAACTGAGACATATTTGAACACGTCTCCCGATCACACGGTTGATCATACTCTGGGTTCCACATGCATGTTTTAGCTGAAGGAAGAATACCTTAAACCTGGAGAGTTGAGACCCGTGGAATGGGAACCATGCAATATGACTTCAAAGGGTCTTCATTTGCTCACCGAACCTGTCCAATCCTATCACTGCTGCATTTATGCCCCAGTACACACGCTTGATTCTCTTTCGGAGAAATAGCAATCCCTAGGTTTTAAGATACTTACTAGTCAGGTACATTCTTAGGCGTAATATGCGGTGTTGAGTCCATTTCGTTGAGCAAGGAGTAGCTCTTGTCTGTTCCATATTTGGCTTAAGGAACTTTATCTGTGCTCATTTCAATCTCTGGTTTTATGCAGCACCCCAACTCACCTTTACTCTTAAGCAGGCATAAGTTGGTTTTCTAAATTTGAGACCCTGTTCTGTTTTGGAATTCAGTTCCTGTGTAGCCAAGTTTACATTCCGTGTATTAGTGATATCTTTTGATGTTTCTTTTTCTTTGTGACTTATTTCAGTTAGAATCATCGTACCTGAATCCACTCATTATGCTGTTACGGGCCTGATGACATAGATTTCATTGCAGAGTGATATTGCTTTGTAAGTAAATACCACAACATCTTTATCCATTTTTCACTTTCTGCGATGTTGAACTTGTACTGTAAACGAGGTTCTTGTAAACAGAGCCGTTCGAAACTTTGGGGTGGCTGTGTCTTTTTGATTTTAATTTCCCTAAGCTATAGGACCATAAGTGGAAGTGCCCTAGGTTCTGTTGCTTTGTTTTTTAGATGTTTCAGGAAACACCATACACTTCTCCCGAGTGGTTGTTGGCAATTTACATCCCGCCCATCAGCATAACAAGGCTCCCAGTTCTCCATGGCCTGTCCTGCCTTTCTGGATTTTACACTTTTTTCAGATGGCCCTTTAGACCGGGGGGAAGTGAGACTTCATTGTAGTGCAGATTTCCTTTGCAAGCTTGCTTGGTTGGCCAAAAAGGGCGTATGCGTTTTTTCCTGAATATATTCAGGAAAAAACGCATACGCCCTTTTTGGCCAAGTGCATCATTGTGGACGTTCTGCCTCTTTTCCTATGCTTTCAATGCAATTCCAGTCTACCTCCTGAAATCGGTTTCCTGCAATTCTGCCCCGCTTTCAAGTCCTCTTGGCAGCCTTACTTCAGTCTATTTTTGGACGATAGCTGTCATTTATAACTCTGCAGGTTTGTGAATTACAGTGCCCCTGAGCTCCTTTCTTCAACTCGCTTTCTTGTGACCTGGCCGCAACACCGCAGGATGGCTTCAGGCCCTAATCTGGTTCTGGCACGGCACGCTGAGCCTTTGGTTAATTCCTCTTCCTGGTGGGAAATGAGAGTTAAATTTGCCCATCCAGACACCTCCAGCTAGTCTCTCATTGGTTCTCGCTATTCCTGTTCATCTTCCACAGAAATTGCAAACTGGGCCAAACAGGAGGTTGAAGGGGCTGACTCTCCAAGTGGGGAGAGTGTTAGTAAAGCGTCTGGAATGTTGCACCCGAGTACCAGGGTACGAAAACTGAGACATATTTGAACACGTCTCCCGATCACATGGTTGATCATACTCTAGGTTCCACATGCATGTTTTAGCTGAAGGAAGAATACCTTAAACCTGGGTAGTTGAAACCCATGGAATGGGTACCATGCAATATGACTTCAAAGGGTCTTCATTTGCTCACGAACCTCTCCAATCCTATCACTGCTGCGTTTATGCCCCTGTACACATGCTTGATTCTCTTTCGGAGACATAGCAATCCATAGGTTTTAAGATACTTACAAGTCAGGTACATTCTTAGGCGTTTAATATGCGGTGTTGAGTCCATTTCGTTGAGCAAGGAGTAGATCTTGTCTATTCCATATTTGGCTTAAGGAACTTTATCTGTGCTCATTTCAATCTCTGGTTTTATGCAGCACCCCAACTCACCTTTACCCTTAAGCAAGCATAAGTTGGTTTTCTAAGTTTGAGACCCTGTTCTGTTCTGTAATTCAGTTCCTGTGTAGCCAAGTTTCCATTCCGTGTATTACTGATATCTTATGATGTTTCTTTTTCTGTGTGACTTATTTCAGTTAGAATCATCATACCCTAATCCACTCATTGTGCTGCTAAGGGCCTGATGACATAGATTTCATTGCTGAGTGATATTGCTTTGTAAGTAAATACCACAACTTCTTTATCCATTTTTCACCTTCTGCGATGTTGAACTTGTACTGTAAACGAGGTTCTTGTAAACAGAGGCGTCCCAAACTTTGGGGTGGCTGTGTCTTTTTGATTTTAATTTCCCTAAGCTATAGGACCATAAGTGGAAGTGCCCTAGGCTCTGTTGCTTTGTTTTTTAGATGTTTCAGGAAACACCATACACTTCTCCCGAGTGGTTGTTGGCAATTTACATCCCGGCCATCAGCATAACAAGGCTCCCAGTTCTCCATGGCCTGTCCTGCCTTTCTGGATTTTACACTTTTTTCAGATGGCCCTTTTGACCGGGGGGAAGTGAGACTTCATTGTAGTGCAGATTTCCTTTGCAAGTTTGCTTGGTTGGCCAAAAAGGGCGTATGCGTTTTTTCCTGAATATATTCAGGAAATAACGCATACGCCCTTTTTGGCCAAGTGCATCATTGTGGACGTTCTGCCTCTTTTCCTATGCTTTCAATGCAATTCCAGTCTACCTCCTGAAATCGGTTTCCTGCAATTCTGCCCCGCTTTCAAGTCCTCTTGGCAGCCTTACTTCAGTATATTTTTGGACGATAGCTGTCATTTATAACTCTGCAGGTTTGTGAATTACAGTGCCCCTGAGCTCCTTTCTTCAACTCGCTTTCTTGTGACCTGGCCACAACACCGCAGGATGGCTTCAGGCCCTAATCTGGTTCTGGCACGGCACGCTGAGCCTTTGGTTAATTCCTCTTCCTGGTGGGAAATGAGAGTTAAATTTGCCCATCCAGACACCTCCAGCTAGTCTCTCATTGGATCTCGCTATTCCTGTTCATCTTCCACAGAAATTGCAAACTGGGCCAAACAGGAGGTTAAAGGGACTGACTCTCCAAGTGGGGAGAGTGTTAGTAAAGCGTCTGGAATGTTGCACCCGAGTACCAGGGTACGAAAACTGAGACATATTTGAACACGTCTCCCGATCACATGGTTGATCATACTCTAGGTTCCACATGCATGTTTTAGCTGAAGGAAGAATACCTTAAACCTGGGTAGTTGAAACCCGTGGAATGGGTACCATGCAATATGACTTCAAAGGGTCTTCATTTGCTCACGAACCTCTCCAATCCTATCACTGCTGCGTTTATGCCCCTGTACACATGCTTGATTCTCTTTCGGAGACATAGCAATCCATAGGTTTGAAGATACTTACTACTCAGGTACATTCTTAGGCGTTTAATATGCGGTGTTGAGTCCATTTCGTTGAGCAAGGAGTAGCTCTTGTCTATTCCATATTTGGCTTAAGGAACTTTATCTGTGCTCATTTCAATCTCTGGTTTTATGCAGCACCCCAACTCACCTTTACCCTTAAGCAAGCATAAGTTGGTTTTCTAAGTTTGAGACCCTGTTCTGTTCTGTAATTCAGTTCCTGTGTAGCCAAGTTTCCATTCCATGTATTACTGATATCTTATGATGTTTCTTTTTCTGTGTGACTTATTTCAGTTAGAATCATCATACCTGAATCCACTCATTGTGCTGCTAAGGGCCTGATGACATAGATTTCATTGCTGAGTGATATTGCTTTGTAAGTAAATACCACAACTTCTTTATCCATTTTTCACTTTCTGCGATGTTGAACTTGTACTGTAAACGAGGTTCTTGTAAACAGAGGCGTCCCAAACTTTGGGGTGGCTGTGTCTTTTTGATTTTAATTTCCCTAAGCTATAGGACCATAAGTGGCAGTGCCCTAGGCTCTCTTGCTTTGTTTTTTAGATGTTTCAGGAAACACCATACACTTCTCCCGAGTGGTTGTTGGCAATTTACATCCCGCCCATCAGCATAACAAGGCTCCCAGTTCTCCATGGCCTGTCCTGCCTTTCTGGATTTTACACTTTTTTCAGATGGCCCTCTTGACCGGGGGGAAGTGAGACTTCATTGTAGTGCAGATTTCCTTTGCAAGCTTGCTTGGTTGGCCAAAAAGGGCGTATGCGTTTTTTCCTGAATATATTCAGGAAAAAACGCATACGCCCTTTTTGGCCAAGTGCATCATTGTGGACGTTCTGCCTCTTTTCCTATGCTTTCAATGCAATTCCAGTCTACCTCCTGAAATCGGTTTCCTGCAATTCTGCCCCGCTTTCAAGTCCTCTTGGCAGCCTTACTTCAGTCTATTTTTGGACGATAGCTGTCATTTATAACTCTGCAAGTTCGTGAATTACAGTGCCCCTGAGCTCCTTTCTTCAACTCGCTTTCTTGTGACCTGGCCACAACACCGCAGGATGGCTTCAGGCCCTAATCTGGTTCTGGCATGGCACGCTGAGCCTTTGGTTAATTCCTCTTGCTGGTGGGAAATGAGAGTTAAATTTGCCCATCCAGACACCTCCAGCTAGTCTCTCATTGGATCTCGCTATTCCTGTTCATCTTCCACAGAAATTGCAAACTGGGCCAAACAGGAGGTTAAAGGGACTGACTCTCCAAGTGGGGAGAGTGTTAGTAAAGCGTCTGGAATGTTGCACCCGAGTACCAGGGTACGAAAACTGAGACATATTTGAACACGTCTCCCGATCACATGGTTGATCATACTCTAGGTTCCACATGCATGTTTTAGCTGAAGGAAGAATACCTTAAACCTGGGTAGTTGAAACCCGTGGAATGGGTACCATGCAATATGACTTCAAAGGGTCTTCATTTGCTCACGAACCTCTCCAATCCTATCACTGCTGCGTTTATGCCCCTGTACACATGCTTGATTCTCTTTCGGAGACATAGCAATCCATAGGTTTGAAGATACTTACTACTCAGGTACATTCTTAGGCGTTTAATATGCGGTGTTGAGTCCATTTCGTTGAGCAAGGAGTAGCTCTTGTCTATTCCATATTTGGCTTAAGGAACTTTATCTGTGCTCATTTCAATCTCTGGTTTTATGCAGCACCCCAACTCACCTTTACCCTTAAGCAAGCATAAGTTGGTTTTCTAAGTTTGTGACCCTGTTCTGTTCTGTAATTCAGTTCCTGTGTAGCCAAGTTTCCATTCCATGTATTACTTATATCTTATGATGTTTCTTTTTCTGTGTGACTTATTTCAGTTAGAATCATCATACCTGAATCCACTCATTGTGCTGCTAAGGGCCTGATGACATAGATTTCATTGCTGAGTGATATTGCTTTGTAAGTAAATACCACAACTTCTTTATCCATTTTTCACTTTCTGCGATGTTGAACTTGTACTGTAAACGAGGTTCTTGTAAACAGAGGCGTCCCAAACTTTGGGGTGGCTGTGTCTTTTTGATTGTAATTTCCCTAAGCTATAGGACCATAAGTGGCAGTGCCCTAGGCTCTCTTGCTTTGTTTTTTAGATGTTTCAGGAAACACCATACACTTCTCCCGAGTGGTTGTTGGCAATTTACATCCCGCCCATCAGCATAACAAGGCTCCCAGTTCTCCATGGCCTGTCCTGCCTTTCTGGATTTTACACTTTTTTCAGATGGCCCTCTTGACCGGGGGGAAGTGAGACTTCATTGTAGTGCAGATTTCCTTTGCAAGCTTGCTTGGTTGGCCAAAAAGGGCGTATGCGTTTTTTCCTGAATATATTCAGGAAAAAACGCATACGCCCTTTTTGGCCAAGTGCATCATTGTGGACGTTCTGCCTCTTTTCCTATGCTTTCAATGCAATTCCAGTCTACCTCCTGAAATCGGTTTCCTGCAATTCTGCCCCGCTTTCAAGTCCTCTTGGCAGCCTTACTTCAGTCTATTTTTGGACGATAGCTGTCATTTATAACTCTGCAGGTTTGTGAATTACAGTGCCCCTGAGCTCCTATCTTCAACTCGCTTTCTTGTGACCTGGCCGCAACACCGCAGGATGGCTTCAGGCCCTAATCTGGTTCCGGCACGGCATGCTGAGCCTTTGGTTAATTCCTCTTCCTAGTGGGAAATGAGAGTTAAATTTGCCCGTCCAGACACCTCCAGCTAGCCTCTCATTGGTTCTCGCTATTCCTGTTCATCTTCCACAGAAATTGCAAACTGGGCCAAACAGGAGGTTAAAGGGACTGACTCTCCAAGTCGGGAGAGTGTGAGTAAAGCGTCTGGAATGTTGCACCCGAGTACCAGGGGAGGAAAACTGAGTCATATTTGAACACGTCTCCCGATCAGATGGTTGATCATACTCTGGGTTGCACATGCATGTTTTAGCTGAAGGAAGAATACCTAAAACCTGGGTATTTGAAACCCGTGGAATGGGTACCATGCAATATGAGTTCAAAGGGTCTTCATTTGCTCACCGAACCTCTCCAATCCTATCACTGCTGCGTTTATGACCCTGTACACATGCTTGATTCTCTTTCAGAGACATAGCAATCCATAGGTTTTAAGATACTTACTAGTCAGGTACATTCTTAGGCGTTTAATATGGGGTGTTGAGTCCATTTCGTTGAGCAAGCAGTAGCTGTTGTCTATTCCATATTTGGCTTAAGGAACTTTATCTGTGCTCATTTCAATCTCTGGTTTTATGCAGCACCCCAACTCACCTTTACCCTTAAGCAAGCATAAGTTGGTTTTCTAAATTTGAGACCCTCTTCTGTTCTGTAATTCAGTTCCTGTGTAGCCAAGTTTACATTCCGTGTATTACTGATATCTTATGATGTTTCTTTTTCTGTGTGACGTATTTCAGTTAGAATCATCATACCTGAATCCACTCATTGTGCTGCTAAGGGCCTGATGACATAGATTTCATTGCTGAGTGATATTGCTTTGTAAGTGAATACCACAACTTCTTTATCCATTTTTCACTTTCTGCGATGTTGAACTTGTACTGTAAACGAGGTTCTTGTATACAGAGCCGTTCCAAACTTTGGGGTGGCTGTGTCTTTTTGATTTTAATTTCCCTAAGCTATAGGACCATAAGTGGAAGTGCCCAAGGTTCTGTTGCTTTGTTTTTTAGATGTTTCAGGAAACACCATACACTTCTCCCGAGTGGTTGTTGGCAATTTACATCCCGCCCATCAGCATAACAAGGCTCCTAGTTCTCCATGGCCTGTCCTGCCTTTCTGGATTTTACACTTTTTTCAGATGGCCCTTTTGACCGGGGGGAAGTGAGACTTCATTGTAGTGCAGATTTCCTTTGCAAGCTTGCTTGGTTGGCCAAAAAGGGCGTATGCGTTTTTTCCTGAATATATTCAGGAAAAAACGCATACGCCCTTTTTGGCCAAGTGCATCATTGTGGACGTTCTGCCTCTTTTCCTATGCTTTCAATGCAATTCCAGTCTAGCTCCTGAAATCGGTTTCCTGCAATTCTGCCCCGCTTTCAAGTCCTCTTGGCAGCCTTACTTCAGTCTATTTTTGGACGATAGCTGTCATTTATAACTCTGCAGGTTTGTGAATTACAGTGCCCCTGAGCTCCTTTCTTCAACTCACTTTATTTTGAGCTGGCCGCAACACCGCAGGATGGCTTCAGGCCCTAATCTGGTTCCGGTACGGCATGCTGAGCCTTTGGTTATTTCCTCTTCCTGGTGGGAAATGAGAGTTAAATTTGACCGTCCAGACACCTCCAGCTAGCCTCTCATTGGTTCTCGCTATTCCTGTTCATCTTCCGCAGAAATTGCAAACTGGGCCAAACAGGAGGTTAAAGGCGCTGACTCTCCAAGTCGGGAGAGTGTTAGTAAAGCGTCTGGAATGTTGCACCCGAGTACCAGGGGAGGAAAACTGAGACATATTTGAACACGTCTCCCGTTCACATGGTTGATCATACTCTGGGTTCCACATGCATGTTTTAGCTGAAGGAAGAATACCTAAAACCTGGGTAGTTGAAACCCGTGGAATGGGTACCATGCAATATGACTTCAAAGGGTCTTCATTTGCTCACCGAACCTCTCCAATCCTATCACTGCTGCGTTTATGCCCCTATACACATGCTTGATTCTCTTTCGGAGACATAGCAATCCATAGGTTTTAAGATACTTACTAGTCAGGTACATTCTTAGGCGTTTAATATGCGGTGTTGAGTCCATTTCGTTGAGCAAGGAGTATCTCTTGTCTATTCCATATTTGGCTTAAGGAACTTTATCTCTGCTCATTTCAATCTCTGGTTTTATGCAGCACCCCAACTCACCTTTCCCCTTAAGCAAGCATAAGTTGGTTTTCTAAATTTGAGACCCTGTTCTGTTCTGTAATTCAGTTCCTGTGTAGCCAAGTTTCCATTCCGTTTATTACTGATATCTTATGATGTTTCTTTTTCTGTGTGACTTATTTCAGTTAGAATCATCGTACCTGAATCCACTCATTATGCTGCTACGGGCCTGATGACATAGATTTCATTGCTGAGTGATACTGCATTGTACGTAAGTACCACAAGTTCTTTATCCATTTTTCACTTTCTGTGATATTGAACTTGTACGGTAAACGAGGTTCTTGTAAACAGAGGCGTCCCAAACTTTGGGGTGGCTGTGTCTTTTTGATTTTAATTTCCCTAAGCTATAGGACCATAAGTGGCAGTGCCCTAGGCTCTGTTGCTTTGTTTTTTAGATGTTTCAGGAAACACCATACACTTCTCCCGAGTGTCTGTTGGCAATTTACATCCCACCCATCAGCATAACAAGGCTCCCATTTCTCAATGGCCTGTTGCCTTTCTGGATTTTACACTTTTTTCAGATGGCCCTTTTGACCGGGGAGAAGTGAGACTTCATTGTAGTGCAGATTTCCTTTGCAAGCTTGCTTGGTTGGCCAAAAAGGGCGCATGCGTTTTTTCCTGAATATATTCAGGAAAAAACGCATACACCCTTTTTGGCCAAGTGCATCATTGTGGACGTTCTGCCTCTTTTCCTATGCTTTCAATGCAATTCCAGTCTACCTCCTGAAATCGGTTTCCTGCAATTCTGCCCCGCTTTCAAGTCCTCTTGGCAGCCTTACTTCAGTCTATTTTTGGACGATAGCTGTCATTTATAACTCTGCAGGTTTGTGAATTACAGTGCCCCTGAGCTCCTTTCTTCAACTCGCTTTCTTTTGAGCTGCCCGCAACACCGCAGGATGGCTTCAGGCCCTAATCTGGTTCCGGCACGGCACGCTGAGCCTTTGGTTATTTCCTCTTCCTGGTGGGAAATGAGAGTTAAATTTGCCCGTCCAGACACCTCCAGCTAGCCTCTCATTGGTTCTCGCTATTTCTGTTCATCTTCCGCAGAAATTGCAAACTGTGCCAAACAGGAGGTTAAAGGCGCTGACTCTCCAAGTGGGGAGAGTGTTAGTAAAGCATCTGGAATGTTGCACCCGAGTACCAGGGGAGGAAAACTGAGACATATTTGAACACGTCTCCCATTCACATGGTTGATCATACTTGGGTTCCCCATGCATGTTTTAGCTGAAGGAAGAATACCTTAAACCTGGAGAGTTGAGACCCGTGGAATGGGTACCATGCAATATGACTTCAAAGGGTCTTCATTTGCTCACGAACCTCTCCAATCCTATCACTGCTGCGTTTATGCCCCTGTACACATGCTTGATTCTCTTTCGGAGACATAGCAATCCATAGGTTTTAAGATACTTACTAGTCAGGTACATTCTTAGGCGTTTAATATGCGGTGTTGAGTCCATTTCGTTGAGCAAGGAGTAGCTCTTGTCTATTCCATATTTGGCTTAAGGAACTTTATCTGTGCTCATTTCAATCTCTGGTTTTATGCAGCACCCCAACTCACCTTTACCCTTAAGCAAGCATAAGTTGGTTTTCTAAATTTGAGACCCTGTTCTGTTCTGTAATTCAGTTCCTGTGTAGCCAAGTTTCCATTCCGTGTATTACTGATATCTTATGATGTTTCTTTTTCTGTGTGACTTATTTCAGTTAGAATCATCGTACCTGAATCTACTCATTATGCTGCTACGGGCCTGATGACATAGATTTCATTGCTGAGTGATATTGCTTTGTAAGTAAATACCACAACTTCTTTATCCATTTTTCACTTTCTGTGATGTTGAACTTGTACTGTAAACGAGGTTCTTGTAAACAGAGGCGTCCCAAACTTTGGGGTAGCTGTGTCTTTTTGATTTTAATTTCCCTAAGCTATAGGACCATAAGTGGCAGTGCACTAGGCTCTGTTGCTTTGTTTTTTAGATGTTTCAGGAAACACCATACACTTCTCCCTAGTGTCTGTTGGCAATTTACATCCCGCCCATCAGCATAACAAGGCTCCCAGTTCTCCATGGCCTGTCCTGCCTTTCTGGATTTTACACTTTTTTCAGATGGCCCTTTTGACCGGGGGGAAGTGAGACTTCATTGTAGTGCAGATTTCCTTTGCAAGCTTGCTTGGTTGGCCAAAAAGGGCGTATGCGTTTTTTCCTGAATATATTCAGGAAAAAACGCATACGCCCTTTTTGGCCAAGTGCATCATTGTGGACGTTCTGCCTCTTTTCCTATGCTTTCAATGCAATTCCAGTCTACCTCCTGAAATCGGTTTCCTGCAATTCTGCCCCGCTTTCAAGTCCTCTTGGCAGCCTTACTTCAGTCTATTTTTGGACGATAGCTGTCATTTATAACTCTGCAGGTTTGTGAATTACAGTGCCCCTGAGCTCCTTTCTTCAACTCGCTTTCTTGTGACCTGGCCGCAACACCGCAGGATGGCTTCAGGCCCTAATCTGGTTCCGGCCCGGCATGCTGAGCCTTTGGTTAATTCCTCTTCCTGGTGGGAAATGAGAGTTAAATTTGCCCGTCCAGACACCTCCAGCTAGCCTCTCATTGGTTCTCGCTATTCCTGTTCATCTTCCGCAGAAATTGCAAACTGGGCCAATCAGGAGGTTAAAGGGACTGACTCTCCAAGTGGGGAGAGTGTTAGTAAAGCGTCTGGAATGTTGCACCCGAGTACCAGGGGAGGAAAACTGAGACATATTTGAACACGTCTCCCGATCACATGGTTGATCATACTCTAGGTTCCACATGCATGTTTTAGCTGAAGGAAGAATACCTTAAACCTGGGTAGTTGAAACCCGTGGAATGGGTACCATGCAATATGACTTCAAAGGGTCTTCATTTGCTCACCGAACCTCTCCAATCCTATCACTGCTGCGTTTATGTCACTGTACACATGCTTGATTCTCTTTCGGAGACATAGCAATCCATAGGTTTTAAGATACTTACTAGTCAGGTACATTCTTAGGCGTTTAATATTGGGTGTTGAGTCCATTTCGTTGAGCAAGGAGTAGCTCTTGTCTATTCCATATTTGGCTTAAGGAACTTTATCTGTGCTCATTTCAATCTCTGGTTTTATGCAGCACCCCAACTCACCTTTCCCCTTAAGCAAGCATAAGTTAGTTTTCTAAATTTGAGACCCTGTTCTGTTCTGTAATTCAGTTCCTGTGTAGCCAAGTTTACATTCCGTGTATTACTGATATCTTATGATGTTTCTTTTTCTGTGTGACTTAGTTCAGTTAGAATCATCATACCTGAATCCACTCATTGTGCTGCTAAGGGCCTGATGACACAGATTTCATTGCTGAGTGATACTGCTTTGTAAGTAAATACCACAACTTCTTTATGCATTTTTCACTTTCTGCGATGTTGAACTTGTACTGTAAACGAGGTTCTTGTAAACAGAGGCGTCCCAAACTTTGGGGTGGCTGTGTCTTTTTGATTTTAATTTCCCTAAGCTATAGGAACATAAGTGGCAGTGCCCTAGGCTCTGTTACTTTGTTTTTTAGATGTTTCAGGAAACACCATACACTTCTCCCGAGTGTCTGTTGGCAATTTACATCCCGCCCATCAGCATAACAAGGCTCCCAGTTCTCCATGGCCAGTCCTGCCTTTCTGGATTTTACACTTTTTTCAGATGGCCCTTTTGACCAGGGGGAAGTGAGACTTCATTGTAGTGCAGATTTCCTTTGCAAGCTTGCTTGGTTGGCCAAAAAGGGCGTATGCGTTTTTTCGTGAATATATTCAGGAAAAAACGCATACACACTTTTTGGCCAAGTGCATCATTGTGGACGTTCTGCCTCTTTTCCTATGCTTTCAATGCAATTCCAGTCTACCTCCTGAAATCGGTTTCCTGCAATTCTGCCCCGCTTTCAAGTCCTCTTGGCAGACTTACTTCAGTCTATTTTTGGACGATAGCTGTCATTCATAACTCTGCAGGTTTGTGAATTACAGTGCCCCTGAGCTCCTTTCTTCAACTCGCTTTCTTGTGTCCTGGCCGCAACACCGCAGGATGGCTTCAGGCCCTAATCTGGTTCCGACCCGGCATGCTGAGCCTTTGGTTAATTCCTCTTCCTGGTGGGAAATGAGAGTTAAATTTGCCCGTCCAGACACCTCCAGCTAGCCTCTCATTGGTTCTCGCTATTCCTGTTCATCTTCCGCAGAAATTGCAAACTGGGCCAAACAGGAGGTTAAAGGGACTGACTCTCCAAGTGGGGAGAGTGTTAGTAAAGCGTCTGGAATGTTGCACCCGAGTACCAGGGGAGGAAAACTGAGACATATTTGAACACTTCTCCCGTTCACATGGTTGATCATACTCTGGGTTCCACATGCATGTTTTAGCTGAAGGAAGAATACCTAAAACCTGGGTAGTTGAAACCCGTGGAATGGGTACCATGCAATATGACTTCAAAGGGTCTTCATTTGCTCACCGAACCTCTCCAATCCTATCACTGCTGCGTTTATGCCCCTGTACACATGCTTGATTCTCTTTCGGAGACATAGCAATCTATAGGTTTTAAGATACTTACTAGTCAGGTACATTCTTAGGCGTTTAACATGCGGTGTTGAGTCCATTTCGTTGAGCAAGGAGTAGCTCTTGTCTATTCCATATTTGGCTTAAGGAACTTTATCTGTGCTCATTTCAATCTCTGGTTTTATGCAGCACCCCAACTCACCTTTACCCTTAAGCAAGCATAAGTTGGTTTTCTAAATTTGAGACCCTGTTCTGTTTTGTAATTCAGTTCCTGTGTAGCCAAGTTTCCATTCCGTGTATTACTGATATCTTATGATGTTTCTTTTTCTGTGTGAGTTATTTCAGTTAGAATCATCATACCTGAATCCACTCATTGTGATGCTAAGGGCCTGATGACACAGATTTCATTGCTGAGTGATATTGCTTTGTAAGTAAATACCACAACTTCTTTATCCATTTTTCACTTTCTGCGATGTTGAACTTGTACTGTAAACGAGGTTCTTGTAAACAGAGCCGTTCCAAACTTTGGGGTGGCTGTGTCTTTTTGATTTTAATTTCCCTAAGCTATAGGACCATAAGTGGAAGTGCCCTAGGTTCTGTTGCTTTCTTTTTTAGATGTTTCAGGAAACACCATACACTTCTCCCGAGTGGTTGTTGGCAATTTACATCCCGCCCATCAGCATAACAAGGCTCCCAGTTCTCCATGACCTGTCCTGCCTTTCTAGATTTTACACTTTTTTCAGATGGCCCTTTTGACCGGGGGGAAGTGAGACTTCATTGTAGTGCAGATTTCCTTTGCAAGCTTGCTTGGTTGGCCAAAAAGGGCGTATGCGTTTCTTCCTGAATATATTCAGGAAAAAACTCATACGCCCTTTTTGGCCAAGTGCATCATTGTGGACGTTCTGCCTCTTTTCCTATGCTTTCAATGCAATTCCAGTCTAGCTCCTGAAATCGGTTTCCTGCAATTCTGCCCCGCTTTCAAGTCCTCTTGGCAGCCTTACTTCAGTCTATTTTTGGACGATAGCTGTCATTTATAACTCTGCAGTTTTGTGAATTACAGTGCCCTTGAGCTCCTTTCTTCAACTCGCTTTCTTTTGAGCTGGCCGCAACACCGCAGGATGGCTTCAGGCCCTAATCTGGTTCCGGCACGGCACGCTGAGCCTTTGGTTATTTCCTCTTCCTGGTGGGAAATGAGAGTTAAATTTGCCCGTCCAGACACCTCCAGCTAGCCTCTCATTGGTTCTCGCTATTCCTGTTCATCTTCCGCAGAAATTGCAAACTGTGCCAAACAGGAGGTTAAAGGCGCTGACTCTCCAAGTCGGGAGAGTGTTAGTAAAGCGTCTGGAATGTTGCACCCGAGTACCAGGGGAGGAAAACTGAGACATATTTGAACACGTCTCCCGTTCACATGGTTGATCATACTTGGGTTCCACATGCATGTTTTAGCTGAAGGAAGAATACCTAAAACCTGGGTAGTTGAAACCCGTGGAATGGGTACCATGCAATATGACTTCAAAGGGTCTTCATTTGCTCACCGAACCTCTCCAATCCTATCACTGCTGCATTTATGGCCCTGTACACATGCTTGATTCTCTTTCGGAGACATAGCAATCCATAGGTTTTAAGATACTTACTAGTCAGGTACATTCTTAGGCGTTTAATATGGGGTGTTGAGTCCATTTCGTTGAGCTAGGAGTAGCTCTTGTCTATTCCATATTTGGCTTAAGGAACTTTATCTGTGCTCATTTCAATCTCTGGTTTTATGAAGCACCCCAACTCACCTTTACCCTTAAGCAAGCATAAGTTGGTTTTGTAAATTTGAGACCCTGTTCTGTTCTGTAATTCAGTTCCTGTGTAGCCAAGTTTCCATTCCGCGTATTACTGATATCTTATGATGTTTCTTTTTCTGTGTGACTTATTTCAGTTAGAATCATCATACCTGAATCCACTCATTGTGATGCTAAGGGCCTGATGACATAGATTTCATTGCTGAGTGATATTGCTTTGTAAGTAAATACCACAACTTCTTTATCCATTTTTCACTTTCTGCGATGTTGAAATTGTACTGTAAACGAGGTTCTTGTAAACAGAGGCGTCCCAAACTTTGGGGTGGCTGTGTCTTTTTGATTTTAATTTCCCTAAGCTATAGGACCATAAGTGGAAGTGCCCTAGGCTCTGTTGCTTTGTTTTTTAGATGTTTCAGGAAACACCATACACTTCTCCCGAGTGTCTGTTGGCAATTTACATCCCGCCCATCAGCATAACAAGGCTCCCAGTTCTCCATGGCCTGTCCTGCCTTTCTGGATTTTACACTTTTTTCAGATGGCCCTTTTGACCAGGGGGAAGTGAGACTTCATTGTAGTGCAGATTTCCTTTGCAAGCTTGCTTGGTTGGCCAAAAAGGGCGTATGCGTTTTTTCCTGAATATATTCAGGAAAAAACGCATACGCCCTTTTTGGCCAAGTGCATCATTGTGGACGTTCTGCCTCTTTTCCTATGCTTTCAATGCAATTCCAGTCTAGCTCCTGAAATCGGTTTCCTGCAATTCTGCCCCGCTTTCAAGTCCTCTTGGCAGCCTTACTTCAGTCTATTTTTGGACGATAGCTGTCATTTATAACTCTGCAGGTTTGTGAATTACAGTGCCCCTGAGCTCCTTTCTTCAACTTGCTTTCTTTTGACCTGGCCACAACACTGCAGGATGGCTTCAGGCCCTAATCTGGTTCCGGCACGGCACGCTGAGCCTTTGGTTATTTCCTCTTCCTGGTGGGAAATGAGAGTTAAATTTGCCCGTCCAGACACCTCCAGCTAGTCTCTCATTGGTTCTCGCTATTCCTGTTCATCTTCCGCAGAAATTGCAAACTGGGCCAAACAGGAGGTTAAAGGCGCTGACTCTCCAAGTCGGGAGAGTGTTAGTAAAGCGTCTGGAATGTTGCACCCGAGTACCAGGGGAGGAAAACTGAGACATATTTGAACACGTCTCCCGTTCACATGGTTGATCATACTCTGGGTTCCACATGCATGTTTTAGCTGAAGGAAGAATACCTAAAACCTGGGTAGTTGAAACCCGTGGAATGGGTACCATGCAATATGACTTCAAAGGGTCTTCATTTGCTCACCGAACCTCTCCAATCCTATCACTGCTGCGTTTATGCCCCTATACACATGCTTGATTCTCTTTCGGAGACATAGCAATCCATAGGTTTTAAGATACTTACTAGTCAGGTACATTCTTAGGCGTTTAATATGCGGTGTTGAGTCCATTTCGTTGAGCAAGGAGTATCTCTTGTCTATTCCATATTTGGCTTAAGGAACTTTATCTCTGCTCATTTCAATCTCTGGTTTTATGCAGCACCCCAACTCACCTTTCCCCTTAAGCAAGCATAAGTTGGTTTTCTAAATTTGAGACCCTGTTCTGTTCTGTAATTCAGTTCCTGTGTAGCCAAGTTTCCATTCCGTTTATTACTGATATCTTATGATGTTTCTTTTTCTGTGTGACTTATTTCAGTTAGAATCATCGTACCTGAATCCACTCATTATGCTGCTACGGGCCTGATGACATAGATTTCATTGCTGAGTGATACTGCATTGTACGTAAGTACCACAAGTTCTTTATCCATTTTTCACTTTCTGTGATATTGAACTTGTACGGTAAACGAGGTTCTTGTAAACAGAGGCGTCCCAAACTTTGGGGTGGCTGTGTCTTTTTGATTTTAATTTCCCTAAGCTATAGGACCATAAGTGGCAGTGCCCTAGGCTCTGTTGCTTTGTTTTTTAGATGTTTCAGGAAACACCATACACTTCTCCCGAGTGTCTGTTGGCAATTTACATCCCACCCATCAGCATAACAAGGCTCCCATTTCTCAATGGCCTGTTGCCTTTCTGGATTTTACACTTTTTTCAGATGGCCCTTTTGACCGGGGAGAAGTGAGACTTCATTGTAGTGCAGATTTCCTTTGCAAGCTTGCTTGGTTGGCCAAAAAGGGCGCATGCGTTTTTTCCTGAATATATTCAGGAAAAAACGCATACACCCTTTTTGGCCAAGTGCATCATTGTGGACGTTCTGCCTCTTTTCCTATGCTTTCAATGCAATTCCAGTCTACCTCCTGAAATCGGTTTCCTGCAATTCTGCCCCGCTTTCAAGTCCTCTTGGCAGCCTTACTTCAGTCTATTTTTGGACGATAGCTGTCATTTATAACTCTGCAGGTTTGTGAATTACAGTGCCCCTGAGCTCCTTTCTTCAACTCGCTTTCTTTTGAGCTGCCCGCAACACCGCAGGATGGCTTCAGGCCCTAATCTGGTTCCGGCACGGCACGCTGAGCCTTTGGTTATTTCCTCTTCCTGGTGGGAAATGAGAGTTAAATTTGCCCGTCCAGACACCTCCAGCTAGCCTCTCATTGGTTCTCGCTATTTCTGTTCATCTTCCGCAGAAATTGCAAACTGTGCCAAACAGGAGGTTAAAGGCGCTGACTCTCCAAGTGGG
The DNA here is from genome assembly GCF_951394435.1 of Stenella coeruleoalba. Classification (NCBI taxonomy): domain Eukaryota; kingdom Metazoa; phylum Chordata; class Mammalia; order Artiodactyla; family Delphinidae; genus Stenella; species Stenella coeruleoalba. The sequence goes on along the minus strand of NC_137149.1, from coordinate 93,228,670 downwards.
GAGAGTGTTAGTAAAGCATCTGGAATGTTGCACCCGAGTACCAGGGGAGGAAAACTGAGACATATTTGAACACGTCTCCCATTCACATGGTTGATCATACTTGGGTTCCCCATGCATGTTTTAGCTGAAGGAAGAATACCTTAAACCTGGAGAGTTGAGACCCGTGGAATGGGTACCATGCAATATGACTTCAAAGGGTCTTCATTTGCTCACGAACCTCTCCAATCCTATCACTGCTGCGTTTATGCCCCTGTACACATGCTTGATTCTCTTTCGGAGACATAGCAATCCATAGGTTTTAAGATACTTACTAGTCAGGTACATTCTTAGGCGTTTAATATGCGGTGTTGAGTCCATTTCGTTGAGCAAGGAGTAGCTCTTGTCTATTCCATATTTGGCTTAAGGAACTTTATCTGTGCTCATTTCAATCTCTGGTTTTATGCAGCACCCCAACTCACCTTTACCCTTAAGCAAGCATAAGTTGGTTTTCTAAATTTGAGACCCTGTTCTGTTCTGTAATTCAGTTCCTGTGTAGCCAAGTTTACATTCCGTGTATTACTGATATCTTATGATGTTTCTTTTTCTGTGTGACTTATTTCAGTTAGAATCATCGTACCTGAATCTACTCATTATGCTGCTACGGGCCTGATGACATAGATTTCATTGCTGAGTGATATTGCTTTGTAAGTAAATACCACAACTTCTTTATCCATTTTTCACTTTCTGTGATGTTGAACTTGTACTGTAAACGAGGTTCTTGTAAACAGAGGCGTCCCAAACTTTGGGGTAGCTGTGTCTTTTTGATTTTAATTTCCCTAAGCTATAGGACCATAAGTGGCAGTGCACTAGGCTCTGTTGCTTTGTTTTTTAGATGTTTCAGGAAACACCATACACTTCTCCCTAGTGTCTGTTGGCAATTTACATCCCGCCCATCAGCATAACAAGGCTCCCAGTTCTCCATGGCCTGTCCTGCCTTTCTGGATTTTACACTTTTTTCAGATGGCCCTTTTGACCGGGGGGAAGTGAGACTTCATTGTAGTGCAGATTTCCTTTGCAAGCTTGCTTGGTTGGCCAAAAAGGGCGTATGCGTTTTTTCCTGAATATATTCAGGAAAAAACGCATACGCCCTTTTTGGCCAAGTGCATCATTGTGGACGTTCTGCCTCTTTTCCTATGCTTTCAATGCAATTCCAGTCTACCTCCTGAAATCGGTTTCCTGCAATTCTGCCCCGCTTTCAAGTCCTCTTGGCAGCCTTACTTCAGTCTATTTTTGGACGATAGCTGTCATTTATAACTCTGCAGGTTTGTGAATTACAGTGCCCCTGAGCTCCTTTCTTCAACTCGCTTTCTTGTGACCTGGCCGCAACACCGCAGGATGGCTTCAGGCCCTAATCTGGTTCCGGCCCGGCATGCTGAGCCTTTGGTTAATTCCTCTTCCTGGTGGGAAATGAGAGTTAAATTTGCCCGTCCAGACACCTCCAGCTAGCCTCTCATTGGTTCTCGCTATTCCTGTTCATCTTCCGCAGAAATTGCAAACTGGGCCAAACAGGAGGTTAAAGGGACTGACTCTCCAAGTGGGGAGAGTGTTAGAAAAGCGTCTGGAATGTTGCACCCGAGTACCAGGGGAGGAAAACTGAGACATATTTGAACACGTCTCCCGATCACATGGTTGATCATACTCTAGGTTCCACATGCATGTTTTAGCTGAAGGAAGAATACCTTAAACCTGGGTAGTTGAAACCCGTGGAATGGGTACCATGCAATATGACTTCAAAGGGTCTTCATTTGCTCACCGAACCTCTCCAATCCTATCACTGCTGCGTTTATGTCACTGTACACATGCTTGATTCTCTTTCGGAGACATAGCAATCCATAGGTTTTAAGATACTTACTAGTCAGGTACATTCTTAGGCGTTTAATATTGGGTGTTGAGTCCATTTCGTTGAGCAAGGAGTAGCTCTTGTCTATTCCATATTTGGCTTAAGGAACTTTATCTGTGCTCATTTCAATCTCTGGTTTTATGCAGCACCCCAACTCACCTTTCCCCTTAAGCAAGCATAAGTTAGTTTTCTAAATTTGAGACCCTGTTCTGTTCTGTAATTCAGTTCCTGTGTAGCCAAGTTTACATTCCGTGTATTACTGATATCTTATGATGTTTCTTTTTCTGTGTGACTTAGTTCAGTTAGAATCATCATACCTGAATCCACTCATTGTGCTGCTAAGGGCCTGATGACACAGATTTCATTGCTGAGTGATACTGCTTTGTAAGTAAATACCACAACTTCTTTATGCATTTTTCACTTTCTGCGATGTTGAACTTGTACTGTAAACGAGGTTCTTGTAAACAGAGGCGTCCCAAACTTTGGGGTGGCTGTGTCTTTTTGATTTTAATTTCCCTAAGCTATAGGAACATAAGTGGCAGTGCCCTAGGCTCTGTTACTTTGTTTTTTAGATGTTTCAGGAAACACCATACACTTCTCCCGAGTGTCTGTTGGCAATTTACATCCCGCCCATCAGCATAACAAGGCTCCCAGTTCTCCATGGCCAGTCCTGCCTTTCTGGATTTTACACTTTTTTCAGATGGCCCTTTTGACCAGGGGGAAGTGAGACTTCATTGTAGTGCAGATTTCCTTTGCAAGCTTGCTTGGTTGGCCAAAAAGGGCGTATGCGTTTTTTCGTGAATATATTCAGGAAAAAACGCATACACACTTTTTGGCCAAGTGCATCATTGTGGACGTTCTGCCTCTTTTCCTATGCTTTCAATGCAATTCCAGTCTACCTCCTGAAATCGGTTTCCTGCAATTCTGCCCCGCTTTCAAGTCCTCTTGGCAGACTTACTTCAGTCTATTTTTGGACGATAGCTGTCATTCATAACTCTGCAGGTTTGTGAATTACAGTGCCCCTGAGCTCCTTTCTTCAACTCGCTTTCTTGTGTCCTGGCCGCAACACCGCAGGATGGCTTCAGGCCCTAATCTGGTTCCGACCCGGCATGCTGAGCCTTTGGTTAATTCCTCTTCCTGGTGGGAAATGAGAGTTAAATTTGCCCGTCCAGACACCTCCAGCTAGCCTCTCATTGGTTCTCGCTATTCCTGTTCATCTTCCGCAGAAATTGCAAACTGGGCCAAACAGGAGGTTAAAGGGACTGACTCTCCAAGTGGGGAGAGTGTTAGTAAAGCGTCTGGAATGTTGCACCCGAGTACCAGGGGAGGAAAACTGAGACATATTTGAACACTTCTCCCGTTCACATGGTTGATCATACTCTGGGTTCCACATGCATGTTTTAGCTGAAGGAAGAATACCTAAAACCTGGGTAGTTGAAACCCGTGGAATGGGTACCATGCAATATGACTTCAAAGGGTCTTCATTTGCTCACCGAACCTCTCCAATCCTATCACTGCTGCGTTTATGCCCCTGTACACATGCTTGATTCTCTTTCGGAGACATAGCAATCTATAGGTTTTAAGATACTTACTAGTCAGGTACATTCTTAGGCGTTTAACATGCGGTGTTGAGTCCATTTCGTTGAGCAAGGAGTAGCTCTTGTCTATTCCATATTTGGCTTAAGGAACTTTATCTGTGCTCATTTCAATCTCTGGTTTTATGCAGCACCCCAACTCACCTTTACCCTTAAGCAAGCATAAGTTGGTTTTCTAAATTTGAGACCCTGTTCTGTTTTGTAATTCAGTTCCTGTGTAGCCAAGTTTCCATTCCGTGTATTACTGATATCTTATGATGTTTCTTTTTCTGTGTGAGTTATTTCAGTTAGAATCATCATACCTGAATCCACTCATTGTGATGCTAAGGGCCTGATGACACAGATTTCATTGCTGAGTGATATTGCTTTGTAAGTAAATACCACAACTTCTTTATCCATTTTTCACTTTCTGCGATGTTGAACTTGTACTGTAAACGAGGTTCTTGTAAACAGAGCCGTTCCAAACTTTGGGGTGGCTGTGTCTTTTTGATTTTAATTTCCCTAAGCTATAGGACCATAAGTGGAAGTGCCCTAGGTTCTGTTGCTTTCTTTTTTAGATGTTTCAGGAAACACCATACACTTCTCCCGAGTGGTTGTTGGCAATTTACATCCCGCCCATCAGCATAACAAGGCTCCCAGTTCTCCATGACCTGTCCTGCCTTTCTAGATTTTACACTTTTTTCAGATGGCCCTTTTGACCGGGGGGAAGTGAGACTTCATTGTAGTGCAGATTTCCTTTGCAAGCTTGCTTGGTTGGCCAAAAAGTGTGTATGCGTTTCTTCCTGAATATATTCAGGAAAAAACTCATACGCCCTTTTTGGCCAAGTGCATCATTGTGGACGTTCTGCCTCTTTTCCTATGCTTTCAATGCAATTCCAGTCTAGCTCCTGAAATCGGTTTCCTGCAATTCTGCCCCGCTTTCAAGTCCTCTTGGCAGCCTTACTTCAGTCTATTTTTGGACGATAGCTGTCATTTATAACTCTGCAGTTTTGTGAATTACAGTGCCCTTGAGCTCCTTTCTTCAACTCGCTTTCTTTTGAGCTGGCCGCAACACCGCAGGATGGCTTCAGGCCCTAATCTGGTTCCGGCACGGCACGCTGAGCCTTTGGTTATTTCCTCTTCCTGGTGGGAAATGAGAGTTAAATTTGCCCGTCCAGACACCTCCAGCTAGCCTCTCATTGGTTCTCGCTATTCCTGTTCATCTTCCGCAGAAATTGCAAACTGTGCCAAACAGGAGGTTAAAGGCGCTGACTCTCCAAGTCGGGAGAGTGTTAGTAAAGCGTCTGGAATGTTGCACCCGAGTACCAGGGGAGGAAAACTGAGACATATTTGAACACGTCTCCCGTTCACATGGTTGATCATACTTGGGTTCCACATGCATGTTTTAGCTGAAGGAAGAATACCTAAAACCTGGGTAGTTGAAACCCGTGGAATGGGTACCATGCAATATGACTTCAAAGGGTCTTCATTTGCTCACCGAACCTCTCCAATCCTATCACTGCTGCATTTATGGCCCTGTACACATGCTTGATTCTCTTTCGGAGACATAGCAATCCATAGGTTTTAAGATACTTACTAGTCAGGTACATTCTTAGGCGTTTAATATGGGGTGTTGAGTCCATTTCGTTGAGCTAGGAGTAGCTCTTGTCTATTCCATATTTGGCTTAAGGAACTTTATCTGTGCTCATTTCAATCTCTGGTTTTATGAAGCACCCCAACTCACCTTTACCCTTAAGCAAGCATAAGTTGGTTTTGTAAATTTGAGACCCTGTTCTGTTCTGTAATTCAGTTCCTGTGTAGCCAAGTTTCCATTCCGCGTATTACTGATATCTTATGATGTTTTTTTTCTGTGTGACTTATTTCAGTTAGAATCATCATACCTGAATCCACTCATTGTGATGCTAAGGGCCTGATGACATAGATTTCATTGCTGAGTGATATTGCTTTGTAAGTAAATACCACAACTTCTTTATCCATTTTTCACTTTCTGCGATGTTGAAATTGTACTGTAAACGAGGTTCTTGTAAACAGAGGCGTCCCAAACTTTGGGGTGGCTGTGTCTTTTTGATTTTAATTTCCCTAAGCTATAGGACCATAAGTGGAAGTGCCCTAGGCTCTGTTGCTTTGTTTTTTAGATGTTTCAGGAAACACCATACACTTCTCCCGAGTGTCTGTTGGCAATTTACATCCCGCCCATCAGCATAACAAGGCTCCCAGTTCTCCATGGCCTGTCCTGCCTTTCTGGATTTTACACTTTTTTCAGATGGCCCTTTTGACCGGGGGGAAGTGAGACTTCATTGTAGTGCAGATTTCCTTTGCAAGCTTGCTTGGTTGGCCAAAAAGGGCGTATGCGTTTTTTCCTGAATATATTCAGGAAAAAACGCATACGCCCTTTTTGGCCAAGTGCATCATTGTGGACGTTCTGCCTCTTTTCCTATGCTTTCAATGCAATTCCAGTCTAGCTCCTGAAATCGGTTTCCTGCAATTCTGCCCCGCTTTCAAGTCCTCTTGGCAGCCTTACTTCAGTCTATTTTTGGACGATAGCTGTCATTTATAACTCTGCAGGTTTGTGAATTACAGTGCCCCTGAGCTCCTTTCTTCAACTTGCTTTCTTTTGACCTGGCCACAACACTGCAGGATGGCTTCAGGCCCTAATCTGGTTCCGGCACGGCACGCTGAGCCTTTGGTTATTTCCTCTTCCTGGTGGGAAATGAGAGTTAAATTTGCCCGTCCAGACACCTCCAGCTAGTCTCTCATTGGTTCTCGCTATTCCTGTTCATCTTCCGCAGAAATTGCAAACTGGGCCAAACAGGAGGTTAAAGGCGCTGACTCTCCAAGAGGGGAGAGTGTTAGTAAAGCGTCTGGAATGTTGCACCCGAGTACCAGGGGAGGAAAACTGAGACATATTTGAACACGTCTCCCGTTCACATTGTTGATCATACTTGGGTTCCACATGCATGTTTTAGCTGAAGGAAGAATACCTAAAACCTGGGTAGTTGAAACCCGTGGAATGGGTACCATGCAATATGACTTCAAAGGGTCTTCATTTGCTCACCGAACCTCTTCAATCCTATCACTGCTGCATTTATGCCCCTGTACACATGCTTGATTCTCTTTCGGAGACATAGCAATCCATAGGTTTTAAGATACTTACTAGTCAGGTACATTCTTAGGCGTTTAATATGGGGTGTTGAGTCCATTTCGTTGAGCTAGGAGTAGCTCTTGTCTATTCCATATTTGGCTTAAGGAACTTTATCTGTGCTCATTTCAATCTCTGGTTTTATGCAGCACCCCAACTCACCTTTACCCTTAAGCAAGAATAAGTTGGTTTTCTAAATTTGAGACCCTGTTCTGTTCTGTAATTCAGTTCCTGTGTAGCCAAGTTTACATTCCGTGTATTACTGATATCTTATGATGTTTCTTTTTCTGTGTGACTTATTTCAGTTAGAATCATCATACCTAAATCCACTCATTGTGCTGCTAAGGGCCTGATGACACAGATTTCATTGCTGAGTGATACTGCATTGTAAGTAAATACCACAACTTCTTTATCCATTTTTCACTTTCTGTGATGTTGAACTTGTACTGTAAACGAGGTTCTTGTAAACAGAGGCGTCCCAAACTTTGGGGTGGCTGTGTCTTTTTGATTTTAATTTCCCTAAGCTATAGGACCATAAGTGGAAGTGCCCTAGGCTCTGTTGCTTTGTTTTTTAGATGTTTCAGGAAACACCATACACTTCTCCCGAGTGGTTGTTGGCAATTTACATCCCGCCCATCAGCATAACAAGGCTCCCAGTTCTCCATGGCCTGTCCTGCCTTTCTGGATTTTACACTTTTTTCAGATGGCCCTTTTGACCGGGGGGAAGTGAGACTTCATTGTAGTGCAGATTTCCTTTGCAAGCTTGCTTGGTTGGCCAAAAAGGGCGTATGCGTTTTTTCCTGAATATATTCAGGAAAAAACGCATACGCCCTTTTTGGCCAAGTGCATCATTGTGGACGTTCTGCCTCTTTTCCTATGCTTTCAATGCAATTCCAGTCTACCTCCTGAAATCGGTTTCCTGCAATTCTGCCCTGCTTTCAAGTCCTCTTGGCGGCCTTACTTCAGTCTATTTTTGGAGGATAGCTGTCATTTATAACTCTGCAGGTTTGTGAATTACAGTGCCCCTGAGCTCCTTTCTTCAACTCGCTTTCTTGTGACCTAGCCGCAACACCGCAGGATGGCTTCAGGCCCTAATCTGGTTCCGGCCCGGCATGCTGAGCCTTTGGTTAATTCCTCTTCCTGGTGGGAAATGAGAGTTAAATTTGCCCGTCCAGACACCTCCAGCTAGCCTCTCATTGGTTCTCGCTATTCCTGTTCATCTTCCGCAGAAATTGCAAACTGGGCCAAACAGGAGGTTAAAGGGACTGACTCTCCAAGTGGGGAGAGTGTTAGTAAAGCGTCTGGAATGTTGCACCCGAGTACCAGGGGAGGAAAACTGAGACATATTTGAACACGTCTCCCGATCACATGGTTGATCATACTCTAGGTTCCACATGCATGTTTTAGCTGAAGGAAGAATACCTTAAACCTGTGTAGTTGAAACCCGCGGAATGGGTACCTTGCAATATGACTTCAAAGGGTCTTCATTTGCTCACCGAACCTCTCCAATCCTATCACTGCTGCGTTTATGCCCCTGTACACATGCTTGATTCTCTTTCGGAGACATAGCAATCCATAGGTTTTAAGATACTTACTAGTCAGGTACATTCTTAGGCGTTTAATATGGGGTGTTGAGTCCATTTCGTTGAGCAAGGAGTAGCTCTTGTCTATTCCATATTTGGCTTAAGGAACTTTATCTGTGCTCATTTCAATCTCTGGTTTTATGCAGCACCCCAACTCACCTTTACCCTTAAGCAAGAATAAGTTGGTTTTCTAAATTTGAGACCCTGTTCTGTTCTGTAATTCAGTTCCTGTGTAGCCAAGTTTACATTCCGTGTATTACTGATATCTTATGATGTTTCTTTTTCTGTGTGACTTATTTCAGTTAGAATCATCATACCTGAATCCACTCATTGTGCTGCTAAGGGCCTGATGACACAGATTTCATTGCTGAGTGATATTGCTTTGTAAGTAAATACCACAACTTCTTTATCCATTTTTCACTTTCTGCGATGTTGAACTTGTACTGTAAACGATTTTCTTGTAAACAGAGCAGTTCCAAACTTTGGGGTGGCTGTGTCTTTTTGATTTTAATTTCCCTAAGCTATAGGACCATAAGTGGAAGTGCCCTAGGTTCTGTTGCTTTGTTTTTTAGATGTTTCAGGAAACACCATACACTTCTCCCGAGTGATTGTTGGCAATTTACATCCCGCCCATCAGCATAACAAGGCTCCCAGTTCTCCATGGCCTGTCCTGCCTTTCTGGATTTTACACTTTTTTCAGATGGCCCTTTTGACCGGGAAGAAGTGAGACTTCATTGTAGTGCAGATTTCCTTTGCAAGCTTGCTTGGTTGGCCAAAAAGGGCGTATGCGTTTTTTCCTGAATATATTCAGGAAAAAACGCATACGCCCTTTTTGGCCAAGTGCATCATTGTGGACGTTCTGCCTCTTTTCCTATGCTTTCAATGCAATTCCAGTCTAGCTCCTGAAATCGGTTTCCTGCAATTCTGCCCCGCTTTCAAGTCCTCTTGGCAGCCTTACTTCAGTCTATTTTTGGACGATAGCTGTCATTTATAACTCTGCAGGTTTGTGAATTACAGTGCCCCTGAGCTCCTTTCTTCAACTTGCTTTCTTTTGACCTGGCCACAACACTGCAGGATGGCTTCAGGCCCTAATCTGGTTCCGGCACGGCACGCTGAGCCTTTGGTTATTTCCTCTTCCTGGTGGGAAATGAGAGTTAAATTTGCCCGTCCAGACACCTCCAGCTAGTCTCTCATTGGTTCTCGCTATTCCTGTTCATCTTCCGCAGAAATTGCAAACTGGGCCAAACAGGAGGTTAAAGGCGCTGACTCTCCAAGAGGGGAGAGTGTTAGTAAAGCGTCTGGAATGTTGCACCCGAGTACCAGGGGAGGAAAACTGAGACATATTTGAACACGTCTCCCGTTCACATTGTTGATCATACTTGGGTTCCACATGCATGTTTTAGCTGAAGGAAGAATACCTAAAACCTGGGTAGTTGAAACCCGTGGAATGGGTACCATGCAATATGACTTCAAAGGGTCTTCATTTGCTCACCGAACCTCTTCAATCCTATCACTGCTGCATTTATGCCCCTGTACACATGCTTGATTCTCTTTCGGAGACATAGCAATCCATAGGTTTTAAGATACTTACTAGTCAGGTACATTCTTAGGCGTTTAATATGGGGTGTTGAGTCCATTTCGTTGAGCTAGGAGTAGCTCTTGTCTATTCCATATTTGGCTTAAGGAACTTTATCTGTGCTCATTTCAATCTCTGGTTTTATGCAGCACCCCAACTCACCTTTACCCTTAAGCAAGAATAAGTTGGTTTTCTAAATTTGAGACCCTGTTCTGTTCTGTAATTCAGTTCCTGTGTAGCCAAGTTTACATTCCGTGTATTACTGATATCTTATGATGTTTCTTTTTCTGTGTGACTTATTTCAGTTAGAATCATCATACCTAAATCCACTCATTGTGCTGCTAAGGGCCTGATGACACAGATTTCATTGCTGAGTGATACTGCATTGTAAGTAAATACCACAACTTCTTTATCCATTTTTCACTTTCTGTGATGTTGAACTTGTACTGTAAACGAGGTTCTTGTAAACAGAGGCGTCCCAAACTTTGGGGTGGCTGTGTCTTTTTGATTTTAATTTCCCTAAGCTATAGGACCATAAGTGGAAGTGCCCTAGGCTCTGTTGCTTTGTTTTTTAGATGTTTCAGGAAACACCATACACTTCTCCCGAGTGGTTGTTGGCAATTTACATCCCGCCCATCAGCATAACAAGGCTCCCAGTTCTCCATGGCCTGTCCTGCCTTTCTGGATTTTACACTTTTTTCAGATGGCCCTTTTGACCGGGGGGAAGTGAGACTTCATTGTAGTGCAGATTTCCTTTGCAAGCTTGCTTGGTTGGCCAAAAAGGGCGTATGCGTTTTTTCCTGAATATATTCAGGAAAAAACGCATACGCCCTTTTTGGCCAAGTGCATCATTGTGGACGTTCTGCCTCTTTTCCTATGCTTTCAATGCAATTCCAGTCTACCTCCTGAAATCGGTTTCCTGCAATTCTGCCCTGCTTTCAAGTCCTCTTGGCGGCCTTACTTCAGTCTATTTTTGGAGGATAGCTGTCATTTATAACTCTGCAGGTTTGTGAATTACAGTGCCCCTGAGCTCCTTTCTTCAACTCGCTTTCTTGTGACCTAGCCGCAACACCGCAGGATGGCTTCAGGCCCTAATCTGGTTCCGGCCCGGCATGCTGAGCCTTTGGTTAATTCCTCTTCCTGGTGGGAAATGAGAGTTAAATTTGCCCGTCCAGACACCTCCAGCTAGCCTCTCATTGGTTCTCGCTATTCCTGTTCATCTTCCGCAGAAATTGCAAACTGGGCCAAACAGGAGGTTAAAGGGACTGACTCTCCAAGTGGGGAGAGTGTTAGTAAAGCGTCTGGAATGTTGCACCCGAGTACCAGGGGAGGAAAACTGAGACATATTTGAACACGTCTCCCGATCACATGGTTGATCATACTCTAGGTTCCACATGCATGTTTTAGCTGAAGGAAGAATACCTTAAACCTGTGTAGTTGAAACCCGCGGAATGGGTACCTTGCAATATGACTTCAAAGGGTCTTCATTTGCTCACCGAACCTCTCCAATCCTATCACTGCTGCGTTTATGCCCCTGTACACATGCTTGATTCTCTTTCGGAGACATAGCAATCCATAGGTTTTAAGATACTTACTAGTCAGGTACATTCTTAGGCGTTTAATATGGGGTGTTGAGTCCATTTCGTTGAGCAAGGAGTAGCTCTTGTCTATTCCATATTTGGCTTAAGGAACTTTATCTGTGCTCATTTCAATCTCTGGTTTTATGCAGCACCCCAACTCACCTTTACCCTTAAGCAAGAATAAGTTGGTTTTCTAAATTTGAGACCCTGTTCTGTTCTGTAATTCAGTTCCTGTGTAGCCAAGTTTACATTCCGTGTATTACTGATATCTTATGATGTTTCTTTTTCTGTGTGACTTATTTCAGTTAGAATCATCATACCTGAATCCACTCATTGTGCTGCTAAGGGCCTGATGACACAGATTTCATTGCTGAGTGATATTGCTTTGTAAGTAAATACCACAACTTCTTTATCCATTTTTCACTTTCTGCGATGTTGAACTTGTACTGTAAACGATTTTCTTGTAAACAGAGCAGTTCCAAACTTTGGGGTGGCTGTGTCTTTTTGATTTTAATTTCCCTAAGCTATAGGACCATAAGTGGAAGTGCCCTAGGTTCTGTTGCTTTGTTTTTTAGATGTTTCAGGAAACACCATACACTTCTCCCGAGTGATTGTTGGCAATTTACATCCCGCCCATCAGCATAACAAGGCTCCCAGTTCTCCATGGCCTGTCCTGCCTTTCTGGATTTTACACTTTTTTCAGATGGCCCTTTTGACCGGGAAGAAGTGAGACTTCATTGTAGTGCAGATTTCCTTTGCAAGCTTGCTTGGTTGGCCAAAAAGGGCGTATGCGTTTTTTCCTGAATATATTCAGGAAAAAACGCATACGCCCTTTTTGGCCAAGTGCATCATTGTGGACGTTCTGCCTCTTTTCCTATGCTTTCAATGCAATTCCAGTCTACCTCCTGAAATCGGTTTCCTGCAATTCTGCCCCGCTTTCAAGTCCTCTTGGCAGCCTTACTTCAGTCTATTTTTGGACGATAGCTGTCATTTATAACTCTGCAGGTTTGTGAATTACAGTGCCCCTGAGCTCCTTTCTTCAACTCGCTTTCTTTTGAGCTGGCCGCAACACCGCAGGATGGCTTCAGGCCCTAATCTGGTTCCGGCCCGGCATGCTGAGCCTTTGGTTAATTCCTCTTCCTGGTGGGAAATGAGAGTTAAATTTGCCCGTCCAGACACCTCCAGCTAGCCTCTCATTGGTTCTCGCTATTCCTGTTCATCTTCCGCAGAAATTGCAAACTGGGCCAAACAGGAGGTTAAAGGGACTGACTCTCCAAGTGGGGAGAGTGTTAGTAAAGCGTCTGGAATGTTGCACCCGAGTACCAGGGGAGGAAAACTGAGACATATTTGAACACGTCTCCCGTTCACATGGTTGATCATACTTGGGTTCCACATGCATGTTTTAGCTGAAGGAAGAATACCTTAAACCTGGGTAGTTGAAACCCGTGGAATGGGTACCATGCAATATGACTTCAAAGGGTCTTCATTTGCTCACCGAACCTCTCCAATCCTATCACTGCTGCATTTATGCCCCTGTACACATGCTTGATTCTCTTTCGGAGACATAGCAATCCATAGGTTTTAAGATACTTACTAGTCAGGTACATTCTTAGGCGTTTAATATGGGGTGTTGAGTCCATTTCGTTGAGCTAGGAGTAGCTCTTGTCTATTCCATATTTAGCTTAAGGAACTTTATCTGTGCTCATTTCAATCTCTGGTTTTATGCAGCACCCCAACTCACCTTTCCCCTTAAGCAAGAATAAGTTGGTTTTCTAAATTTGAGACCCTGTTCTGTTCTGTAATTCAGTTCCTGTGTAGCCAAGTTTACATTCCGTGTATTACTGATATCTTATGATGTTTCTTTTTCTGTGTGACTTATTTCAGTTAGAATCATCATACCTAAATCCACTCATTGTGCTGCTAAGGGCCTGATGACACAGATTTCATTGCTGAGTGATACTGCATTGTAAGTAAATACCACAACTTCTTTATCCATTTTTCACTTTCTGTGATGTTGAACTTGTACTGTAAACGAGGTTCTTGTAAACAGAGGCGTCCCAAACTTTGGGGTGGCTGTGTCTTTTTGATTTTAATTTCCCTAAGCTATAGGACCATAAGTGGTAGTGCCCTAGGCTCTGTTGCTTTGTTTTTTAGATGTTTCAGGAAACACCATACACTTCTCCCGAGTGGTTGTTGGCAATTTACATCCCGCCCATCAGCATAACAAGGCTCCCAGTTCTCCATGGCCTGTCCTGCCTTTCTGGATTTTACACTTTTTTCAGATGGCCCTTTTGACCGGGGGGAAGTGAGACTTCATTGTAGTGCAGATTTCCTTTGCAAGCTTGCTTGGTTGGCCAAAAAGGGCGTATGCGTTTTTTCCTGAATATATTCAGGAAAAAACGCATACGCCCTTTTTGGCCAAGTGCATCATTGTGGACGTTCTGCCTCTTTTCCTATGCTTTCAATGCAATTCCAGTCTACCTCCTGAAATCGGTTTCCTGCAATTCTGCCCTGCTTTCAAGTCCTCATGGCGGCCTTACTTCAGTCTATTTTTGGAGGATAGCTGTCATTTATAACTCTGCAGGTTTGTGAATTACAGTGCCCCTCAGCTCCTTTCTTCAACTCGCTTTCTTGTGACCTAGCCGCAATACCGCAGGATGGCTTCAGGCCCTAATCTGGTTCCGGCCCGGCATGCTGAGCCTTTGGTTAATTCCTCTTCCTGGTGGGAAATGAGAGTTAAATTTGCCCGTCCAGACACCTCCAGCTAGCCTCTCATTGGTTCTCGCTATTCCTGTTCATCTTCCGCAGAAATTGCAAACTGGGCCAAACAGGAGGTTAAAGGGACTGACTCTCCAAGTGGGGAGAGTGTTAGTAAAGCGTCTGGAATGTTGCACCCGAGTACCAGGGGAGGAAAACTGAGACATATTTGAACACGTCTCCCGTTCACATGGTTGATCATACTTGGGTTCCACATGCATGTTTTAGCTGAAGGAAGAATACCTAAAACCTGGGTAGTTGAAACCCGTGGAATGGGTACCATGCAATATGACTTCAAAGGGTCTTCATTTGCTCACCGAACCTCTCCAATCCTATCACTGCTGCATTTATGGCCCTGTACACATGCTTGATTCTCTTTCGGAGACATAGCAATCCATAGGTTTTAAGATACTTACTAGTCAGGTACATTCTTAGGCATTTAATATGGGGTGTTGAGTCCATTTCGTTGAGCTAGGAGTAGCTCTTGTCTATTCCATATTTGGCTTAAGGAACTTTATCTGTGCTCATTTCAATCTCTGGTTTTATGAAGCACCCCAACTCACCTTTACCCTTAAGCAAGCATAAGTTGGTTTTGTAAATTTGAGACACTGTTCTGTTCTGTAATTCAGTTCCTGTGTAGCCAAGTTTCCATTCCGCGTATTACTGATATCTTATGATGTTTCTTTTTCTGTGTGACTTATTTCAGTTAGAATCATCATACCTGAATCCACTCATTGTGATGCTAGGGGCCTGATGACATAGATTTCATTGCTGAGTGATATTGCTTTGTAAGTAAATACCACAACTTCTTTATCCATTTTTCACTTTCTGCGATGTTGAAATTGTACTGTAAACGAGGTTCTTGTAAACAGAGGCGTCCCAAACTTTGGGGTGGCTGTGTCTTTTTGATTTTAATTTCCCTAAGCTATAGGACCATAAGTGGCAGTGCCCTAGGCTCTGTTGCTTTGTTTTTTAGATGTTTCAGGAAACACCATACACTTCTCCCGAGTGTCTGTTGGCAATTTACATCCCGCCCATCAGCATAACAAGGCTCCCAGTTCTCCATGGCCTGTCCTGCCTTTCTGGATTTTACACTTTTTTCAGATGGCCCTTTTGACCGGGGGGAAGTGAGACTTCATTGTAGTGCAGATTTCCTTTGCAAGCTTGCTTGGTTGGCCAAAAAGGGCGTATGCGTTTTTTCCTGAATATATTCAGGAAAAAACGCATACGCCCTTTTTGGCCAAGTGCATCATTGTGGACGTTCTGCCTCTTTTCCTATGCTTTCAATGCAATTCCAGTCTACCTCCTGAAATCGGTTTCCTGCAATTCTGCCCCGCTTTCAAGTCCTCTTGGCAGCCTTACTTCAGTCTATTTTTGGACGATAGCTGTCATTTATAACTCTGCAGGTTTGTGAATTACAGTGCCCCTGAGCTCCTTTCTTCAACTTGCTTTCTTTTGACCTGGCCACAACACCGCAGGATGGCTTCAGGCCCTAATCTGGTTCCGGCACGGCACGCTGAGCCTTTGGTTATTTCCTCTTCCTGGTGGGAAATGAGAGTTAAATTTGCCCGTCCAGACAACTCCAGCTAGTCTCTCATTGGTTCTCGCTATTCCTGTTCATCTTCCGCAGAAATTGCAAACTGGGCCAAACAGGAGGTTAAAGGCGCTGACTCTCCAAGAGGGGAGAGTGTTAGTAAAGCGTCTGGAATGTTGCACCCGAGTACCAGGGGAGGAAAACTGAGACATATTTGAACACGTCTCCCGTTCACATGGTTGATCATACTTGGGTTCCACATGCATGTTTTAGCTGAAGGAAGAATACCTAAAACCTGGGTAGTTGAAACCCGTGGAATGGGTACCATGCAATATGACTTCAAAGGGTCTTCATTTGCTCACCGAACCTCTCCAATCCTATCACTGCTGCATTTATGCCCCTGTACACATGCTTGATTCTCTTTCGGAGACATAGCAATCCATAGGTTTTAAGATACTTACTAGTCAGGTACATTCTTAGGCGTTTAATATGGGGTGTTGAGTCCATTTCGTTGAGCTAGGAGTAGCTCTTGTCTATTCCATATTTGGCTTAAGGAACTTTATCTGTGCTCATTTCAATCTCTGGTTTTATGCAGCACCCCAACTCACCTTTCCCCTTAAGCAAGCATAAGTTGGTTTTCTAAATTTGAGACCCTGTTCTGTTCTGTAATTCAGTTCCTGTGTAGCCAAGTTTACATTCCGTGTATTACTGATATCTTATGATGTTTCTTTTTCTGTGTGACTTATTTCAGTTAGAATCATCATACCTAAATCCACTCATTGTGCTGCTAAGGGCCTGATGACACAGATTTCATTGCTGAGTGATACTGCATTGTAAGTAAATACCACAACTTCTTTATCCATTTTTCACTTTCTGTGATGTTGAACTTGTACTGTAAACGAGGTTCTTGTAAACGGAGGCGTCCCAAACTTTGGGGTGGCTGTGTCTTTTTGATTTTAATTTCCCTAAGCTATAGGACCATAAGTGGAAGTGCCCTAGGTTCTGTTGCTTTGTTTTTTAGATGTTTCAGGAAACACCATACACTTCTCCGGAGTGGTTGTTGGCAATTTACATCCCGCCCATCAGCATAACAAGGCTCCCAGTTCTCCATGGCCTGTCCTGCCTTTCTGGATTTTACACTTTTTTCAGATGGCCCTTTTGACCGGGGGGAAGTGAGACTTCATTGTAGTGCAGATTTCCTTTGCAAGCTTGCTTGGTTGGCCAAAAAGGGCGTATGCGTTTTTTCCTGAATATATTCAGGAAAAAACGCATACGCCCTTTTTGGCCAAGTGCATCATTGTGGACGTTCTGCCTCTTTTCCTATGCTTTCAATGCAATTCCAGTCTACCTCCTGAAATCGGTTTCCTGCAATTCTGCCCTGCTTTCAAGTCCTCTTGGCGGCCTTACTTCAGTCTATTTTTGGAGGATAGCTGTCATTTATAACTCTGCAGGTTTGTGAATTACAGTGCCCCTGAGCTCCTTTCTTCAACTCGCTTTTTGTGACCTAGCCGCAACACCGCAGGATGGCTTCAGGCCCTAATCTGGTTCCGGCCCGGCATGCTGAGCCTTTGGTTAATTCCTCTTCCTGGTGGGAAATGAGAGTTAAATTTGCCCGTCCAGACACCTCCAGCTAGCCTCTCATTGGTTCTCGCTATTCCTGTTCATCTTCCGCAGAAATTGCAAACTGGGCCAAACAGGAGGTTAAAGGGACTGACTCTCCAAGTGGGGAGAGTGTTAGTAAAGCATCTGGAATGTTGCACCCGAGTACCAGGGGAGGAAAACTGAGACATATTTGAACACGTCTCCCGATCACATGGTTGATCATACTCTAGGTTCCACATGCATGTTTTAGCTGAAGGAAGAATACCTTAAACCTGTGTAGTTGAAACCCGTGGAATGGGTACCATGCAATATGACTTCAAAGGGTCTTCATTTGCTCACCGAACCTCTCCAATCCTATCACTGCTGCGTTTATGCCCCTGTACACATGCTTGATTCTCTTTCGGAGACATAGCAATCCATAGGTTTTAAGATACTTACTAGTCAGGTACATTCTTAGGCGTTTAATATGGGGTGTTGAGTCCATTTCGTTGAGCAAGGAGTAGCTCTTGTCTATTCCATATTTGGCTTAAGGAACTTTATCTGTGCTCATTTCAATCTCTGGTTTTATGCAGCACCCCAACTCACCTTTACCCTTAAGCAAGCATAAGTTGGTTTTCTAAATTTGAGACCCTGTTCTGTTTTGGAATGCAGTTCCTGTGTAGCCAAGTTTACATTCCGTGTATTAGTGATATCTTATGATGTTTCTTTTTCTGTGTGACTTATTTCAGTTAGAATCATCGTACCTGAATCCACTCATTATGCTGCTACGGTCCTGATGACATAGATTTCATTGCTGAGTGATACTGCATTGTACGTAAGTACCACAAGTTCTTTGTCCATTTTTCACTTTCTCTGATATTGAACTTGTACGGTAAACGAGGTTCTTGTAAACAGAGGCGTCCCAAACTTTGGGGTGGCTGTGTCTTTTTGATTTTAATTTCCCTATGCTATAGGACCATAAGTGGAAGTGCCCTAGGCTCTGTTGCTTTGTTTTTTAGATGTTTCAGGAAACACCATACACTTCTCCCGAGTGGTTGTTGGCAATTTACATCCCGCCCATCAGCATAACAAGGCTCCCAGTTCTCCATGGCCTGTCCTGCCTTTCTGGATTTTACACTTTTTTCAGATGGCCCTTTT
Source organism: Stenella coeruleoalba (assembly GCF_951394435.1). Taxonomy (NCBI): domain Eukaryota; kingdom Metazoa; phylum Chordata; class Mammalia; order Artiodactyla; family Delphinidae; genus Stenella; species Stenella coeruleoalba. The sequence continues at coordinate 93,210,288 of NC_137149.1, read as the reverse complement.
GACCGGGGGGAAGTGAGACTTCATTGTAGTGCAGATTTCCTTTGCAAGCTTGCTTGGTTGGCCAAAAAGGGCGTATGCGTTTTTTCCTGAATATATTCAGGAAAAAACGCATACGCCCTTTTTGGCCAAGTGCATCATTGTGGACGTTCTGCCTCTTTTCCTATGCTTTGAATGCAATTCCAGTCTACCTCCTGAAATCGGTTTCCTGCAATTCTGCCCTGCTTTCAAGTCCTCTTGGCGGCCTTACTTCAGTCTATTTTTGGACGATAGCTGTCATTTATAACTCTGCAGGTTTGTGAATTACAGTGCCCCTGAGCTCCTTTCTTCAACTCGCTTTCTTGTGACCTAGTCGCAACACCGCAGGATGGCTTCAGGCCCTAATCTGGTTCCGGCCCGGCATGCTGAGCCTTTGGTTAATTCCTCTTCCTGGTGGGAAATGAGAGTTAAATTTGCCCGTCCAGACACCTCCAGCTAGCCTCTCATTGGTTCTCGCTATTCCTGTTCATCTTCCACAGAAATTGCAAACTGGGCCAAACAGGAGGTTAAAGGGACTGACTCTCCAAGTGGGGAGAGTGTTAGTAAAGCGTCTGGAATGTTGCACCCGAGTACCAGGGGAGGAAAACTGAGACATATTTGAACACGTCTCCCGATCACATGGTTGATCATACTCTAGGTTCCACATGCATGTTTTAGCTGAAGGAAGAATACCTTAAACCTGGGTAGTTGAAACCCGTGGAATGGGTACCATGCAATATGACTTCAAAGGTTCTTCATTTGCTCACCGAACCTCTCCAATCCTACCACTGCTGCGTTTATGCCCCTGTACACATGCTTGATTCTCTTTCGGAGACATAGCAATCCATAGGTTTTAAGATACTTACTAGTTAGGTACATTCTTAGGCGTTTAATATGGGGTGTTGTGTCCATTTCGTTGAGCAAGGAGTAGCTCTTGTCTATTCCATATTTGGCTTAAGGAACTTTATCTGTGCTCATTTCAATCTCTGGTTTTATGCAGCACCCCAACTCACCTTTACCCTTAAGCAAGCATAAGTTGGTTTTCTAAGTTTGAGACCCTGTTCTGTTCTGTAATTCAGTTCCTGTGTAGCCAAGTTTCCATTCCATGTATTACTGATATCTTATGATGTTTCTTTTTCTGTGTGACTTATTTCAGTTAGAATCATCATACCTGAATCCACTCATTGTGCTGCTAAGGGCCTGATGACACAGATTTCATTGCTGAGTGATATTGCTTTGTAAGTAAATACCACAACTTCTTTATCCATTTTTCACTTTCTGCGATGTTGAACTTGTACTGTAAACGAGGTTCTTGTAAACAGAGCAGTTCCAAACTTTGGGGTGGCTGTGTCTTTTTGATTTTAATTTCCCTAAGCTATAGGACCATAAGTGGAATTGCCCTAGGCTCTGTTGCTTTGTTTTTTAGATGTTTCAGGAAACACCATACACTTCTCCCGAGTGTCTGTTGGCAATTTACATCCCGCCCATCAGCATAACAAGGCTCCCAGTTCTCCATGGCCTGTCCTGCCTTTCTGGATTTTACACTTTTTTCAGATGGCCCTTTTGACCGGGGGGAAGTGAGACTTCATTGTAGTGCAGATTTCCTTTGCAAGCTTGCTTGGTTGGCCAAAAAGGGCGTATGCGTTTTTTCCTGAATATATTCAGTAAAAAACGCATACGCCCTTTTTGGCCAAGTGCATCATTGTGGACGTTCTGCCTCTTTTCCTATGCTTTCAATGCAATTCCAGTCTAGCTCCTGAAATCGGTTTCCTGCAATTCTGCCCCGCTTTCAAGTCCTCTTGGCAGCCTTACTTCAGTCTATTTTTGGACGATAGCTGTCATTTATAACTCTGCAGGTTTGTGAATTACAGTGCCCCTGAGCTCCTTTCTTCAACTCGCTTTCTTTTGAGCTGGCCGCAACACCGCAGGATGGCTTCAGGCCCTAATCTGGTTCTGGCACGGCACGCTGAGCCTTTGGTTAATTCCTCTTCCTGGTGGGAAATGAGAGTTAAAATTGCCCGTCCAGACACCTCCAGCTAGCCTCTCATTGGTTCTCGCTATTCCTGTTCATCTTCCGCAGAAATTGCAAACTGGGCCAAACAGGAGGTTAAAGGGACTGACTCTCCAAGTCGGGAGAGTGTTAGTAAAGCGTCTGGAATGTTGCACCCGAGTACCAGGGTACGAAAACTGAGACATATTTGAACACGTCTCCCGATCACATGGTTGATCATACTCTAGGTTCCACATGCATGTTTTAGCTGAAGGAAGAATACCTTAAACCTGGAGAGTTAAGACCCGTGGAATGGGTACCATGCAATATGACTTCAAAGGGTCTTCATTTGCTCACCGAACCTCTCCAATCCTATCACTGCTGCGTTGATGCCCCTGTACACATGCTTGATTCTCTTTCGGAGACATAGCGATCCATAGGTTTTAAGATACTTACTAGTCAGGTACATTCTTAGGCGTTTAATATGCGGTGTTGAGTCCATTTCGTTGAGCAAGGAGTAGCTCTTGTCTATTCCATATTTGACTTAAGGAACTTTATCTGTGCTCATTTCAATCTCTGGTTTTATGCAGCACCCCAACTCACCTTTCCCCTTAAGCAAGCATAAGTTGGTTTTCTAAATTTGAGACCCTGTTCTGTTCTGTAATTCAGTTCCTGTGTAGCCAAGTTTACATTCCGTGTATTACTGATATCTTATGATGTTTCTTTTTCTGTGTGACTTATTTCAGTTAGAATCATCATACCTGAATCCACTCATTGTGCTGCTAAGGGCCTGATGACATAGATTTCATTGTTGAGTGATATTGCTTTGTAAGTGAATACCACAACTTCTTTATCCATTTTTCACTTTCTGCGATGTTGAACTTGTACTGTAAACGAGGTTCTTGTAAACAGAGCCTTTGCAAACATTGGGGAGGCTGTGTCTTTTTGATTTTAATTTCCCTAAGCTATAGGACCATAAGTGGAATTGCCCTAGGCTCTGTTGCTTTGTTTTTTAGATGTTTCAGGAAACACCATACACTTCTCCCGAGTGTCTGTTGGCAATTTACATCCCGCCCATCAGCATAACAAGGCTCCCAGTTCTCCATGGCCTGTCCTGTCTTTCTGGATTTTACACTTTTTTCAGATGGCCCTTTTGACCGGGGGGAAGTGAGACTTCATTGTAGTGCAGATTTCCTTTGCAAGCTTGCTGGGTTGGCCAAAAAGGGCGTATGCGTTTTTTCCTGAATATATTCAGGAAAAAACGCATACGCCCTTTTTGGCCAAGTGCATCATTGTGGACGTTCTGCCTCTTTTCCTATGCTTTCAATGCAATTCCAGTCTAGCTCCTGAAATCGGTTTCCTGCAATTCTGCCCCGCTTTCAAGTCCTCTTGGCAGCCTTACTTCAGTCTATTTTTGGACGATAGCTGTCATTTATAACTCTGCAGGTTTGTGAATTACAGTGCCCCTGAGCTCCTTTCTTCAACTTGCTTTCTTGTGACCTGGCCGCAACACCACAGGATGGCTTCAGGCCCTAATCTGGTTCCGGCAGGGCACGCTGAGCCTTTGGTTAATTACTCTTCATGGTGGAAAATGAGAGTTAAATTTGCCCGTCCAGACACCTCCAGCTAGCCTCTCATTGGTTCTCGCTATTCCTGTTCATCTTCCGCAGAAATTGCAAACTGGGCCAAACAGGAGGTTAAAGGGACTGACTCTCCAAGTCGGGAGAGTGTTAGTAAAGTGTCTGGAATGTTGCACCCGAGTACCAGGGTACGAAAACTGAGACATATTTGAACACGGCTCCCGTTCACACGGATGATCATACTCTAGGTTCCACATGCATGTTTTAGCTGAAGGAAGAATACCTTAAACCTGGGTAGTTGAAACCCGTGGAATGGGTACCATGCAATATGACTTCAAAGGGTTTTCATTTGCTCACCGAACCTCTCCAATCCTATCACTGCTGCGTTTATGCTCCTGTACACATGCTTGATTCTCTTTCGGAGACATAGCAATCCATAGGTTTTAAGATACTTACTAGTCAGGTACATTCTTAGACGTTTAATATGGGGTGTTGAGTCCATTTCATTGAGCAAGGAGTAGCTCTTTTCTATTCCATATTTGGCTTAAGGAACTTTATCTGTGCTCATTTCAATCTCTGGTTTTATGCAGCACCCCAACTCACCTTTACCCTTAAGCAAGAATAAGTTGGTTTTCTAAATTTGAGACCCTGTTCTGTTCTGTAATTCAGTTCCTGTGTAGCCAAGTTTACATTCCGTGTATTACTGATATCTTATGATGTTTCTTTTTCTGTGTGACTTATTTCAGTTAGAATCATCATACCTGAATCCACTCATTGTGCTGCTAAGGGCCTGATGACACAGATTTCATTGCTGAGTGATATTGCTTTGTAAGTAAATACCACAAGTTCTTTATCCATTTTTCACTTTCTGCGATGTTGAACTTGTACTGTAAACGAGGTTCTTGTAAACAGAGCCTTTCCAAACTTTGGGGTGGCTGTGTCTTTTTGATTTTAATTTCCCTAAGCTATAGGACCATAAGTGGAATTGCCCTAGGCTCTGTTGCTTTGTTTTTTAGATGTTTCAGGAAACACCATACACTTCTCCGAGTGTCTGTTGGCAATTTACATCCCGCCCATCAGCATAACAAGGCTCCCAGTTCTCCATGGCCTGTCCTGCCTTTCTGGATTTTACACTTTTTTCAGATGGCCCTTTTGACCGGGGGGAAGTGAGACTTCATTGTAGTGCAGATTTCCTTTGCAAGCTTGCTTGGTTGGCCAAAAAGGGCGTATGCGTTTTTTCCTGAATATATTCAGTAAAAAACGCATACGCCCTTTTTGGCCAAGTGCATCATTGTGGACGTTCTGCCTCTTTTCCTATGCTTTCAATGCAATTCCAGTCTACCTCCTGAAATCGGTTTCCTGCAATTCTGCCCCGCTTTCAAGTCCTCTTGGCAGCCTTACTTCAGTCTATTTTTGGACGATAGCTGTCATTTATAACTCTGCAGGTTTGTGAATTACAGTGCCCCTGAGCTCCTTTCTTCAACTCGCTTTCTTTTGAGCTGGCCGCAACACCGCAGGATGGCTTCAGGCCCTAATCTGGTTCTGGCACGGCACGCTGAGCCTTTGGTTAATTCCTCTTCCTGGTGGGAAATGAGAGTTAAAATTGCCCGTCCAGACACCTCCGGCTAGCCTCTCATTGGTTCTCGCTATTCCTGTTCATCTTCCGCAGAAATTGCAAACTGGGCCAAACAGGAGGTTAAAGGGACTGACTCTCCAAGTCGGGAGAGTGTTAGTAAAGCGTCTGGAATGTTGAACCCGAGTACCAGGGTACGAAAACTGAGACATATTTGAACACGTCTCCCGATCACATGGTTGATCATACTCTAGGTTCCACATGCATGTTTTAGCTGAAGGAAGAATACCTTAAACCTGGAGAGTTAAGACCCGTGGAATGGGTACCATGCAATATGACTTCAAAGGGTCTTCATTTGCTCACCGAACCTCTCCAATCCTATCACTGCTGCGTTTATGCCCCTGTACACATGCTTGATTCTCTTTCGGAGACATAGCGATCCATAGGTTTTAAGATACTTACTAGTCAGGTACATTCTTAGGCGTTTAATATGCGGTGTTGAGTCCATTTCGTTGAGAAAGGAGTAGCTCTTGTCTATTCCATATTTGACTTAAGGAACTTTATCTGTGCTCATTTCAATCTCTGGTTTTATGCAGCACCCCAACTCACCTTTACCCTTAAGTAAGCATAAGTTGGTTTTCTAAATTTGAAACCCTGTTCTGTTCTGTAATTCAGTTCCTGTGTAGCCAAGTTTACATTCCGTGTATTACTGATATCTTATGATGTTTCTTTTTCTGTGTGACTTATTTCAGTTAGAATCATCATACCTGAATCCACTCATTGTGCTGCTAAGGGCCTGATGACATAGATTTCATTGCTGAGTGATATTGCTTTGTAAGTGAATACCACAACTTCTTTATCCATTTTTCACTTTCTGCGATGTTGAACTTGTACTGTAAACGAGGTTCTTGTAAACAGAGGCGTCCCAAACTTTGGGGTGGCTGTGTCTTTTTGATTTTAATTTCCCTAAGCTATAGGACCATAAGTGGAATTGCCCTAGGCTCTGTTGCTTTGTTTTTTAGATGTTTCAGGAAACACCATACACTTCTCCCGAGTGTCTGTTGGCAATTTACATCCCGCCCATCAGCATAACAAGGCTCCCAGTTCTCCATGGCCTGTCCTGTCTTTCTGGATTTTACACTTTTTTCAGATGGCCCTTTTGACCGGGGGGAAGTGAGACTTCATTGTAGTGCAGATTTCCTTTGCAAGCTTGCTGGGTTGGCCAAAAAGGGCGTATGCGTTTTTTCCTGAATATATTCAGGAAAAAACGCATACGCCCTTTTTGGCCAAGTGCATCATTGTGGACGTTCTGCCTCTTTTCCTATGCTTTCAATGCAATTCCAGTCTACCTCCTGAAATCGGTTTCCTGCAATTCTGCCCCGCTTTCAACTCCTCTTGGCAGCCTTACTTCAGTCTATTTTTGGACGATAGCTGTCATTTATAACTCTGCAGGTTTGTGAATTACAGTGCCCCTGAGCTCCTTTCTTCAACTCGCTTTCTTTTGAGCTGGCCGCAACACCGCAGGATGGCTTCAGGCCCTAATCTGGTTCCGGCACGGCATGCTGAGCCTTTGGTTATTTCCTCTTCCTGGTGGGAAATGAGAGTTATATTTGCCCGTCCAGACACCTCCAGCTAGTCTCTCATTGGTTCTCACTATTCCTGTTCATCTTCCGCAGAAATTGCAAACTGGGCCAAACAGGAGGTTAAAAGCGCTGACTCTCCAAGTCGGGAGAGTGTTAGTAAAGCGTCTGGAATGTTGCACCCGAGTACCAGGTACGAAAACTGAGACATATTTGAACACGTCTCCCGATCACATGGTGGATCATACTCTAGGTTCCACATGCATGTTTTAGCTGAAGGAAGAATACCTTAAACCTGGAGAGTTAAGACCCGTGTAATGGGTACCATGCAATATGACTTCAAAGGGTCTTCATTTGCTCACCGAACCTCTCCAATCCTATCACTGCTGCGTTTATGCCCCTGTACACATGCTTGATTCTCTTTCGGAGACATAGCAATCCATAGGTTTTAAGATACTTACTAGTCAGGTACATTCTTAGGCGTTTAATATGCGGTGTTGAGTCCATTTCGTTGAGCAAGGAGTAGCTCTTGTCTATTCCATATTTGACTTAAGGAACTTTATCTGTGCTCATTTCAATCTCTGGTTTTATGCAGCACCCCAACTCACCTTTCCCCTTAAGCAAGCATAAGTTGGTTTTCTAAATTTGAGACCCTGTTCTGTTTTGGAATGCAGTTCCTGTGTAGCCAAGTTTACATTCCATGTATTAGTGATATCTTATGATGTTTCTTTTTCTGTGTGACTTATTTCAGTTAGAATCATCGTACCTGAATCCACTCATTATGCTGCTACGGGCCTGATGACATAGATTTCATTGCTGAGTGATACTGCATTGTACGTAAGTACCACAAGTTCTTTGTCCATTTTTCACTTTCTCTGATATTGAACTTGTACGGTAAACGAGGTTCTTGTAAACAGAGGCGTCCCAAACTTTGGGGTGGCTGTGTCTTTTTGATTTTAATTTCCCTAAGCTATAGGACCATAAGTGGAAGTGCCCTAGGCTCTGTTGCTTTGTTTTTTAGATGTTTCAGGAAACACCATACACTTCTCCCGAGTGGTTGTTGGCAATTTACATCCCGCCCATCAGCATAACAAGGCTCCCAGTTCTCCATGGCCTGTCCTGCCTTTCTGGATTTTACACTTTTTTCAGATGGCCCTTTTGACCGGGGGGAAGTGAGACTTCATTGTAGTGCAGATTTCCTTTGCAAGCTTGCTTGGTTGGCCAAAAAGGGCGTATGCGTTTTTTCCTGAATATATTCAGGAAAAAACGCCTACACCCTTTTTGGCCAAGTGCATCATTGTGGACGTTCTGCCTCTTTTCCTATGCTTTGAATGCAATTCCAGTCTACCTCCTGAAATCGGTTTCCTGCAATTCTGCCCTGCTTTCAAGTCCTCTTGGCGGCCTTACTTCAGTCTATTTTTGGACGATAGCTGTCATTTATAACTCTGCAGGTTTGTGAATTACAGTGCCCCTGAGCTCTTTTCTTCAACTCGCTTTCTTTTGAGCTGGCCGCAACACCGCAGGATGGCTTCAGGCCCTAATCTGGTTCTGGCACGGCACGCTGAGCCTTTGGTTAATTCCTCTTCCTGATGGGAAATGAGAGTTAAAATTGCCCGTCCAGACACCTCCAGCTAGCCTCTCATTGGTTCTCGCTATTCCTGTTCATCTTCCGCAGAAATTGCAAACTGGGCCAAACAGGAGGTTAAAGGGACTGACTCTCCAAGTCGGGAGAGTGTTAGTAAAGCGTCTGGAATGTTGCACCCGTGTACCAGGGTACGAAAACTGAGACATATTTGAACACGTCTCCCGATCACATGGTTGATCATACTCTAGGTTCCACATGCATGTTTTAGCTGAAGGAAGAATACCTTAAACCTGGAGAGTTAAGACCCGTGGAATGGGTACCATGCAATATGACTTCAAAGGGTCTTCATTTGCTCACCGAACCTCTCCAATCCTATCACTGCTGCGTTGATGCCCCTGTACACATGCTTGATTCTCTTTCGGAGACATAGCGATCCATAGGTTTGAAGATACTTACTACTCAGGTACATTCTTAGGCGTTTAATATGCGGTGTTGAGTCCATTTCGTTGAGCAAGGAGTAGCTCTTGTCTATTTCATATTTGACTTAAGGAACTTTATCTGTGCTCATTTCAATCTCTGGTTTTATGCAGCACCCCAACTCACCTTTACCCTTAAGCAAGCATAAGTTGGTTTTCTAAATTTGAGACCCTGTTCTGTTCTGTAATTCAGTTCCTGTGTAGCCAAGTTTCCATTCCGTGTATTACTGATATCTTATGATGTTTCTTTTTCTGTGTGACTTATTTCAGTTAGAATCATCATACCTGAATCCACTCATTGTGCTGCTAAGGTCCTGATGACATAGATTTCATTGCTGAGTGATATTGCTTTGTAAGTGAATACCACAACTTCTTTATCCATTTTTCACTTTCTGCGATGTTGAACTTGTACTGTAAACGAGGTTCTTGTAAACAGAGCCTTTGCAAACATTGGGGTGGCTGTGTCTTTTTGATTTTAATTTCCCTAAGCTATAGGACCATAAGTGGAATTGCCCTAGGCTCTGTTGCTTTGTTTTTTAGATGTTTCAGGAAACACCATACACTTCTCCCGAGTGTCTGTTGGCAATTTACATCCCGCCCATCAGCATAACAAGGCTCCCAGTTCTCCATGGCCTGTCCTGTCTTTCTGGATTTTACACTTTTTTCAGATGGCCCTTTTGACCGGGGGGAAGTGAGACTTCATTGTAGTGCAGATTTCCTTTGCAAGCTTGCTGGGTTGGCCAAAAAGGGCGTATGCGTTTTTTCCTGAATATATTCAGGAAAAAACGCATACGCCCTTTTTGGCCAAGTGCATCATTGTGGACGTTCTGCCTCTTTTCCTATGCTTTCAATGCAATTCCAGTCTAGCTCCTGAAATCGGTTTCCTGCAATTCTGCCCCGCTTTCAAGTCCTCTTGGCAGCCTTACTTCAGTCTATTTTTGGACGATAGCTGTCATTTATAACTCTGCAGGTTTGTGAATTACAGTGCCCCTGAGCTCCTTTCTTCAACTTGCTTTCTTGTGACCTGGCCGCAACACCACAGGATGGCTTCAGGCCCTAATCTGGTTCCGGCAGGGCACGCTGAGCCTTTGGTTAATTACTCTTCATGGTGGAAAATGAGAGTTAAATTTGCCCGTCCAGACACCTCCAGCTAGCCTCTCATTGGTTCTCGCTATTCCTGTTCATCTTCCGCAGAAATTGCAAACTGGGCCAAACAGGAGGTTAAAGGGACTGACTCTCCAAGTCGGGAGAGTGTTAGTAAAGTGTCTGGAATGTTGCACCCGAGTACCAGGGTACGAAAACTGAGACATATTTGAACACGGCTCCCGTTCACACGGATGATCATACTCTAGGTTCCACATGCATGTTTTAGCTGAAGGAAGAATACCTTAAACCTGGGTAGTTGAAACCCGTGGAATGGGTACCATGCAATATGACTTCAAAGGGTCTTCATTTGCTCACCGAACCTCTCCAATCCTATCACTGCTGCGTTTATGCTCCTGTACACATGCTTGATTCTCTTTCGGAGACATAGCAATCCATAGGTTTTAAGATACTTACTAGTCAGGTACATTCTTAGACGTTTAATATGGGGTGTTGAGTCCATTTCATTGAGCAAGGAGTAGCTCTTTTCTATTCCATATTTGGCTTAAGGAACTTTATCTGTGCTCATTTCAATCTCTGGTTTTATGCAGCACCCCAACTCACCTTTACCCTTAAGCAAGAATAAGTTGGTTTTCTAAATTTGAGACCCTGTTCTGTTCTGTAATTCAGTTCCTGTGTAGCCAAGTTTACATTCCGTGTATTACTGATATCTTATGATGTTTCTTTTTCTGTGTGACTTATTTCAGTTAGAATCATCATACCTGAATCCACTCATTGTGCTGCTAAGGGCCTGATGACACAGATTTCATTGCTGAGTGATATTGCTTTGTAAGTAAATACCACAAGTTCTTTATCCATTTTTCACTTTCTGCGATGTTGAACTTGTACTGTAAACGAGGTTCTTGTAAACAGAGCCTTTCCAAACTTTGGGGTGGCTGTGTCTTTTTGATTTTAATTTCCCTAAGCTATAGGACCATAAGTGGAATTGCCCTAGGCTCTGTTGCTTTGTTTTTTAGATGTTTCAGGAAACACCATACACTTCTCCCGAGTGTCTGTTGGCAATTTACATCCCGCCCATCAGCATAACAAGGCTCCCAGTTCTCCATGGCCTGTCCTGCCTTTCTGGATTTTACACTTTTTTCAGATGGCCCTTTTGACCGGGGGGAAGTGAGACTTCATTGTAGTGCAGATTTCCTTTGCAAGCTTGCTTGGTTGGCCAAAAAGGGCGTATGCGTTTTTTCCTGAATATATTCAGGAAAAAACGCATACGCCCTTTTTGGCCAAGTGCATCATTGTGGACGTTCTGCCTCTTTTCCTATGCTTTCAATGCAATTCCAGTCTACCTCCTGAAATCGGTTTCCTGCAATTCTGCCCCACTTTCAAGTCCTCTTGGCAGCCTTACTTCAGTCTATTTTTGGACGATAGCTGTCATTTATAACTCTGCAGGTTTGTGAATTACAGTGCCCCTGAGCTCCTTTCTTCAACTCGCTTTCTTGTGACCTGGCCGCAACACCGCAGGATGGCTTCAGGCCCTAATCTGGTTCCGGTACGGCACGCTGAGCCTTTGGTTAATTCCTCTTCCTGGTGGGAAATGAGAGTTAAAATTGCCCGTCCAGACACCTCCAGCTAGCCTCTCATTGGTTCTCGCTATTCCTGTTCATCTTCCGCAGAAATTGCAAACTGGGCCAAACAGGAGGTTAAAGGGACTGACTCTCCAAGTCGGGAGAGTGTTAGTAAAGCGTCTGGAATGTTGCACCCGAGTACCAGGGTACGAAAACTGAGACATATTTGAACACGTCTCCCGATCACATGGTTGATCATACTCTAGGTTCCACATGCATGTTTTAGCTGAAGGAAGAATACCTTAAACCTGGAGAGTTAAGACCCGTGGAATGGGTACCATGCAATATGACTTCAAAGGGTCTTCATTTGCTCACCGAACCTCTCCAATCCTATCACTGCTGCGTTGATGCCCCTGTACACATGCTTGATTCTCTTTCGGAGACATAGCGATCCATAGGTTTGAAGATACTTACTACTCAGGTACATTCTTAGGCGTTTAATATGCGGTGTTGAGTCCATTTCGTTGAGCAAGGAGTAGCTCTTGTCTATTCCATATTTGACTTAAGGAACTTTATCTGTGCTCATTTCAATCTCTGGTTTTATGCAGCACCCCAACTCACCTTTACCCTTAAGCAAGCATAAGTTGGTTTTCTAAATTTGAGACCCTGTTCTGTTCTGTAATTCAGTTCCTGTGTAGCCAAGTTTACATTCCGTGTATTACTGATATCTTATGATGTTTCTTTTTCTGTGTGACTTATTTCAGTTAGAATCATCATACCTGAATCCACTCATTGTGCTGCTAAGGTCCTGATGACATAGATTTCATTGCTGAGTGATATTGCTTTGTAAGTGAATACCACAACTTCTTTATCCATTTTTCACTTTCTGCGATGTTGAACTTGTACTGTAAACGAGGTTCTTGTAAACAGAGCCTTTGCAAACATTGGGGTGGCTGTGTCTTTTTGATTTTAATTTCCCTAAGCTATAGGACCATAAGTGGAATTGCCCTAGGCTCTGTTGCTTTGTTTTTTAGATGTTTCAGGAAACACCATACACTTCTCCCGAGTGTCTGTTGGCAATTTACATCCCGCCCATCAGCATAACAAGGCTCCCAGTTCTCCATGGCCTGTCCTGTCTTTCTGGATTTTACACTTTTTTCAGATGGCCCTTTTGACCGGGGGGAAGTGAGACTTCATTGTAGTGCAGATTTCCTTTGCAAGCTTGCTGGGTTGGCCAAAAAGGGCGTATGCGTTTTTTCCTGAATATATTCAGGAAAAAACGCATACGCCCTTTTTGGCCAAGTGCATCATTGTGGACGTTCTGCCTCTTTTCCTATGCTTTCAATGCAATTCCAGTCTAGCTCCTGAAATCGGTTTCCTGCAATTCTGCCCCGCTTTCAAGTCCTCTTGGCAGCCTTACTTCAGTCTATTTTTGGACGATAGCTGTCATTTATAACTCTGCAGGTTTGTGAATTACAGTGCCCCTGAGCTCCTTTCTTCAACTTGCTTTCTTGTGACCTGGCCGCAACACCACAGGATGGCTTCAGGCCCTAATCTGGTTCCGGCAGGGCACGCTGAGCCTTTGGTTAATTACTCTTCATGGTGGAAAATGAGAGTTAAATTTGCCCGTCCAGACACCTCCAGCTAGCCTCTCATTGGTTCTCGCTATTCCTGTTCATCTTCCGCAGAAATTGCAAACTGGGCCAAACAGGAGGTTAAAGGGACTGACTCTCCAAGTCGGGAGAGTGTTAGTAAAGTGTCTGGAATGTTGCACCCGAGTACCAGGGTACGAAAACTGAGATATATTTGAACACGGCTCCCGTTCACACGGATGATCATACTCTAGGTTCCACATGCATGTTTTAGCTGAAGGAAGAATACCTTAAACCTGGGTAGTTGAAACCCGTGGAATGGGTACCATGCAATATGACTTCAAAGGGTCTTCATTTGCTCACCGAACCTCTCCAATCCTATCACTGCTGCGTTTATGCTCCTGTACACATGCTTGATTCTCTTTCGGAGACATAGCAATCCATAGGTTTTAAGATACTTACTAGTCAGGTACATTCTTAGACGTTTAATATGGGGTGTTGAGTCCATTTCATTGAGCAAGGAGTAGCTCTTTTCTATTCCATATTTGGCTTAAGGAACTTTATCTGTGCTCATTTCAATCTCTGGTTTTATGCAGCACCCCAACTCACCTTTACCCTTAAGCAAGCATAAGTTGGTTTTCTAAATTTGAGACCCTGTTCTGTTCTGTAATTCAGTTCCTGTGTAGCCAAGTTTACATTCCGTGTATTACTGATATCTTATGATGTTTCTTTTTCTGTGTGACTTATTTCAGTTAGAATCATCATACCTGAATCCACTCATTGTGCTGCTAAGGGCCTGATGACACAGATTTCATTGCTGAGTGATATTGCTTTGTAAGTAAATACCACAAGTTCTTTATCCATTTTTCACTTTCTGCGATGTTGAACTTGTACTGTAAACGAGGTTCTTGTAAACAGAGCCTTTCCAAACTTTGGGGTGGCTGTGTCTTTTTGATTTTAATTTCCCTAAGCTATAGGACCATAAGTGGAATTGCCCTAGGCTCTGTTGCTTTGTTTTTTAGATGTTTCAGGAAACACCATACACTTCTCCCGAGTGTCTGTTGGCAATTTACATCCCGCCCATCAGCATAACAAGGCTCCCAGTTCTCCATGGCCTGTCCTGCCTTTCTGGATTTTACACTTTTTTCAGATGGCCCTTTTGACCGGGGGGAAGTGAGACTTCATTGTAGTGCAGATTTCCTTTGCAAGCTTGCTTGGTTGGCCAAAAAGGGCGTATGCGTTTTTTCCTGAATATATTCAGGAAAAAACGCATACGCCCTTTTTGGCCAAGTGCATCATTGTGGACGTTCTGCCTCTTTTCCTATGCTTTCAATGCAATTCCAGTCTACCTCCTGAAATCGGTTTCCTGCAATTCTGCCCCGCTTTCAAGTCCTCTTGGCAGCCTTACTTCAGTCTATTTTTGGACGATAGCTGTCATTTATAACTCTGCAGGTTTGTGAATTACAGTGCCCCTGAGCTCCTTTCTTCAACTCGCTTTCTTTTGAGCTGGCCGCAACACCGCAGGATGGCTTCAGGCCCTAATCTGGTTCTGGCACTGCACGCTGAGCCTTTGGTTAATTCCTCTTCCTGGTGGGAAATGAGAGTTAAAATTGCCCGTCCAGACACCTCCAGCTAGCCTCTCATTGGTTCTCGCTATTCCTGTTCATCTTCCGCAGAAATTGCAAACTGGGCCAAACAGGAGGTTAAAGGGACTGACTCTCCAAGTCGGGAGAGTGTTAGTAAAGCGTCTGGAATGTTGCACCCGAGTACCAGGGTACGAAAACTGAGACATATTTGAACACGTCTCCCGATCACATGGTTGATCATACTCTAGGTTCCACATGCATGTTTTAGCTGAAGGAAGAATACCTTAAACCTGGAGAGTTAAGACCCGTGGAATGGGTACCATGCAATATGACTTCAAAGGGTCTTCATTTGCTCACCGAACCTCTCCAATCCTATCACTGCTGCGTTGATGCCCCTGTACACATGCTTGATTCTCTTTCGGAGACATAGCGATCCATAGGTTTTAAGATACTTACTAGTCAGGTACATTCTTAGGCGTTTAATATGCGGTGTTGAGTCCATTTCGTTGAGAAAGGAGTAGCTCTTGTCTATTCCATATTTGACTTAAGGAACTTTATCTGTGCTCATTTCAATCTCTGGTTTTATGCAGCACCCCAACTCACCTTTACCCTTAAGCAAGCATAAGTTGGTTTTCTAAGTTTGAGACCCTGTTCTGTTCTGTAATTCAGTTCCTGTGTAGCCAAGTTTCCATTCCATGTATTACTGATATCTTATGATGTTTCTTTTTCTGTGTGACTTATTTCAGTTAGAATCATCATACCTGAATCCACTCATTGTGCTGCTAAGGGCCTGATGACATAGATTTCATTGCTGAGTGATATTGCTTTGTAAGTGAATACCACAACTTCTTTATCCATTTTTCACTTTCTGTGATGTTGAACTTGTACTGTAAACGAGGTTCTTGTAAACAGAGCCTTTGCAAACTTTGGGGTGGCTGTGTCTTTTTGATTTTAATTTCCCTAAGCTATAGGACCATAAGTGGAATTGCCCTAGGCTCTGTTGCTTTGTTTTTTAGATGTTTCAGGAAACACCATACACTTCTCCCGAGTGTCTGTTGGCAATTTACATCCCGCCCATCAGCATAACAAGGCTCCCAGTTCTCCATGGCCTGTCCTGTCTTTCTGGATTTTACACTTTTTTCAGATGGCCCTTTTGACCGGGGGGAAGTGAGACTTCATTGTAGTGCAGATTTCCTTTGCAAGCTTGCTGGGTTGGCCAAAAAGGGCGTATGCGTTTTTTCCTGAATATATTCAGGAAAAAACGCATACGCCCTTTTTGGCCAAGTGCATCATTGTGGACGTTCTGCCTCTTTTCCTATGCTTTCAATGCAATTCCAGTCTACCTCCTGAAATCGGTTTCCTGCAATTCTGCCCCGATTTCAACTCCTCTTGGCAGCCTTACCTCAGTCTATTTTTGGACGATAGCTGTCATTTATAACTCTGCAGGTTTGTGAATTACAGTGCCCCTGAGCTCCTTTCTTCAACTCGCTTTCTTTTGAGCTGGCCGCAACACCGCAGGATGGCTTCAGGCCCTAATCTGGTTCCGGCACGGCATGCTGAGCCTTTGGTTATTTCCTCTTCCTGGTGGGAAATGAGAGTTATATTTGCCCGTCCAGACACCTCCAGCTAGTCTCTCATTGGTTCTCGCTATTCCTGTTCATCTTCCGCAGAAATTGCAAACTGTGCGAAACAGGAGGTTAAAGGTGCTGACTCTCCACGTGGGGAGAGTGTTAGTAAAGCGTCTGGAATGTTGCACCCGAGTACCAGGGGAGGAAAACTGAGACATATTTGAACACGTCTCCCGTTCACATTGTTGATCATAATTGGGTTCCACATGCATGTTTTAGCTGAAGGAAGAATACCTTAAACCTGGAGAGTTGAGACCCGTGTAATGGGTACCATGCAATATGACTTCAAAGGGTCTTCATTTGCTCACCGAACCTCTCCAATCCTATCACTGCTGCGTTTATGCCCCTGTACACATGCTTGATTCTCTTTCAGAGACATGGCATTCCATAGGTTTTACGATACTTACTAGTCAGGTACATTCTTAGGCGTTTAATATGCGGTGTTGAGTCCATTTCGTTGAGCAAGGAGTAGCTCTTGTCTATTCCATATTTGGCTTAAGGAACTTTATCTGTGCTCATTTCAATCTCTGGTTTTATGCAGCACCCCAACTCACCTTTACCCTTAAGCAAGCATAAGTTGGTTTTCTAAATTTGAGACCCTGTTCTGTTCTGTAATTCAGTTCCTGTGTAGCCAAGTTTACATTCCATGTATTACTGATATCTTATGATGTTTCTTTTTCTGTGTGACTTATTTCAGTTAGAATCATCATACCTGAATCCACTCATTGTGCTGCTAAGGGCCTGATGACACAGATTTCATTGCTGAGTGATATTGCTTTGTAAGTAAATACCACAACTTCTTTATCCATTTTTCACTTTCTGCGATGTTGAACTTGTACTGTAAACGAGGTTCCTGTAAACAGAGCCGTTCCAAACTTTGGGGTGGCTGTGTCTTTTTGATTTTAATTTCCCTAAGCTATAGGACCATAAGTGGAAGTGCCCTAGGTTCTGTTGCTTTGTTTTTTAGATGTTTCAGGAAACACCATACACTTCTCCGGAGTGGTTGTTGGCAATTTACATCCCGCCCATCAGCATAACAAGGCTCCCAGTTCTCCATGGCCTGTCCTGCCTTTCTGGATTTTACACTTTTTTCAGATGGCCCTTTTGACCTGGGAGAAGTGAGACTTCATTGTAGTGCAGATTTCCTTTGCAAGTTTGCTTGGTTGGCCAAAAAGGGCGTATGCGTTTTTTCCTGAATATATTCAGGAAAAAACGCATACGCCCTTTTTGGCCAAGTGCATCATTGTGGACGTTCTGCCTCTTTTCCTATGCTTTCAATGCAATTCCAGTCTACCTCCTGAAATCGGTTTCCTGCAATTCTGCCCCGCTTTCAAGTCCTCTTGGCAGCCTTACTTCAGTATATTTTTGGACGATAGCTGTCACTTATAACTCTGCAGTTTTGTGAATTACAGTGCCCCTGAGCTCCTTTCTTCAACACGCTTTCTTTTGAGCTGGCCGCAACACCGCAGGATGGCTTCAGGCCCTAATCTCGTTCCGTTATGGCACGCTGAGCCTTTGGTTAATTCCTCTTCCTGGTGGGAAATGAGAGTTAAATTTGCCCGTCCAGACACCTCCAGCTAGCCTCTAATTGGTTCTCGCTATTCCTGTTCATCTTCCGCAGAAATTGCAAACTGGGCCAAACAGGAGGTTAAAGGGACTGACTCTCCAAGTCGGGAGAGTGTTAGTAAAGCGTCTGGAATGTTGCACCCGAGTTCCAGGGGAGGAAAACTGAGACATATTTGAACACGTCTCCCGATCACATGGTTGATCATACTCTAGGTTCCACATGCATGTTTTAGCTGAAGGAAGAATACCTTAAACCTGGGTAGTTGAAACCCGTGGAATGGGTACCATGCAATATGACTTCAAAGGGTCTTCATTTGCTCACGAACCTCTCCAATCCTATCACTGCTGCGTTTATGCCCCTGTACACATGCTTGATTCTCTTTCGGAGACATAGCAATCCATAGGTTTTAAGATACTTACTAGTCAGGTACATTCTTAGACGTTTAATATGCGGTGTTGAGTCCATTTCGTTGAGCAAGGAGTAGCTCTTGTCTATTCCATATTTGGCTTAAGGAACTTTATCTGTGCTCATTTCAATCTCTGGTTTTATGCAGCACCCCAACTCACCTTTACCCTTAAGCAAGCATAAGTTGGTTTTCTGAATTTGAGACCCTGTTCTGTTCTGTAATTCAGTTCCTGTGTAGCCAAGTTTACATTCCGTGTATTACTGATATCTTATGATGTTTCTTTTTCTGTGTGACTTATTTCAGTTAGAATCATCATACCTGAATCCACTCATTGTGCTGCTAAGGGCCTGATGACACAGATTTCATTGCTGAGTGATATTGCTTTGTAAGTAAATACCACAACTTCTTTATCCATTCTTCACTTTCTGCGATGTTGAACTTGTACTGTAAACGAGGTTCTTCTAAACAGAGCCTTTCGAAACTTTGGGGTGGCTGTGTCTTTTTGATTTTAATTTCCCTAAGCTATAGGACCATAAGTGGCAGTGCCCTAGGCTCTGTTGCTTTGTTTTTTAGATGTTTCAGGAAACACCATACACTTCTCCCGAGTGTCTGTTGGCAATTTACATCCCGCCCATCAGCATAACAAGGCTCCCAGTTCTCCATGGCCTGTCCTGCCTTTCTGGATTTTACACTTTTTTCAGATGGCCCTTTTGACCGGGAGGAAGTGAGACTTCATTGTAGTGCAGATTTCCTTTGCAAGCTTGCTTGGTTGGCCAAAAAGGGCGTATGCGTTTTTTCCTGAATATATTCAGGAAAAAACGCATACGCCCTTTTTGGCCAAGTGCATCATTGTGGACGTTCTGCCTCTTTTCCTATGCTTTCAATGCAATTCCAGTCTACCTCCTGAAATCGGTTTCCTGCAATTCTGCCCCGCTTTCAAGTCCTCTTGGCAGCCTTACTTCAGTCTATTTTTGGACGATAGCTGTCATTTATAACTCTGCAGGTTTGTGAATTACAGTGCCCCTGAGCTCCTTTCTTCAACTCGCTTTCTTGTGAGCTGGCCGCAACACCGCAGGATGGCTTCAGGCCCTAATCTGGTTCCGGCACGGCACGCTGAGCCTTTGGTTAATTCCTCTTCCTGGTGGGAAATCAGAGTTAAATTTGCCCGTCCAGACACCTCCAGCTAGTCTCTCATTGGTTCTCGCTATTCCTGTTCATCTTCCACAGAAATTGCAAACTGGGCCAAACAGGAGGTTAAAGGGACTGACTCTCCAAGTCGGGAGAGTGTTAGTAAAGCGTCTGGAATGTTGCACCCGAGTACCAGGGGAGGAAAACTGAGACATATTTGAACACGTCTCCCGTTCACATGGTTGATCATACTTGGGTTCCACATGCATGTTTTAGCTGAAGGAAGAATACCTTAAACCTGGAGAGTTAAGACCCGTGGAATGGGTACCATGCAATATGACTTCAAAGGGTCTTCATTTGCTCACCGAACCTCTCCAATCCTATCACTGCTGCTTTTATGCCCCTGTACACATGCTTGATTCTCTTTCGGAGACATAGCAATCCATAGGTTTTAAGATACTTACTAGTCAGGTACATTCTTAGGCGTTTAATATGCGGTGTTGAGTCCATTTCGTTGAGCAAGGAGTAGCTCTTGTCTATTCCATATTTGACTTAAGGAACTTTATCTGTGCTCATTTCAATCTCTGGTTTTATGCAGCACCCCAACTCACCTTTCCCCTTAAGCAAGCATAAGTTGGTTTTCTAAATTTGAGACCCTGTTCTGTTCTGTAATTCAGTTCCTGTGTAGCCAAGTTTACATTCCGTGTATTACTGATATCTTATGATGTTTCTTTTTCTGTGTGACTTATTTCAGTTAGAATCATCATACCTGAATCTACTCATTGTGCTGCTAAGGGCCTGATGACACAGATTTCATTGCTGAGTGATACTGCATTGTAAGTAAATACCACAAGTTCTTTATCCATTTTTCACTTTCTGCGATGTTGAACTTGTACTGTAAACGAGGTTCTTGTAAACAGAGGCGTCCCAAACTTTGGGGTGGCTGTGTCTTTTTGATTTTAATTTCCCTAAGCTATAGGACCATAAGTGGAAATGCCCTGGGCTCTGTTGCTTTGTTTTTTAGATGTTTCAGGAAACACCATACACTTCTCCCGAGTGTCTGTTGGCAATTTACATCCCGCCCATCAGCATAACAAGGCTCCCAGTTCTCAAAGGCCTGTTGCCTTTCTGGATTTTACACTTTTTTCAGATGGCCCTTTTGACCGGGGGGAAGTGAGACTTCATTGTAGTGCAGATTTCCTTTGAAGCTTGCTTGGTTGGCCAAAAAGGGCGTATGCGTTTTTTCCTGAATATATTCAGGAAAAATCGCATACGCCCTTTTTGGCCAAGTGCATCATTGTGTACGTTCTGCCTCTTTTCCTATGCTTTCAATGCAATTCCAGTCTACCTCCTGAAATCGGTTTCCTGCAATTCTGCCCCACTTTCAAGTCCTCTTGGCAGCCTTACTTCAGTCTATTTTTGGACGATAGCTGTCATTTATAACTCTGCAGGTTTGTGAATTACAGTGCCCCTGAGCTCCTTTCTTCAACTCGCTTTCTTGTGACCTGGCCCCAACACCGCAGGATGGCTTCAGGCCCTAATCTGGTTCCGGCACGGCACGCTGAGCCTTTGGTTAATTCCTCTTCCTGGTGGGAAATGAGAGTCAAATTTGCCTGTCCAGACACCTCCAGCTAGTCTCTCATTGGTTCTCGCTATTCCTGTTCATCTTCCGCAGAAATTGCAAACTGGGCCAAACAGGAGGTTAAAGGGACTGACTCTCCAAGTCGGGAGAGTGTTAGTAAAGCGTCTGGAATGTTGCACCCGAGTTCCAGGGGAGGAAAACTGAGACATATTTGAACACGTCTCCCGATCACATGGTTGATCATACTCTAGGTTCCACATGCATGTTTTAGCTGAAGGAAGAATACCTTAAACCTGGGTAGTTGAAACCCGTGGAATGGGTACCATGCAATATGACTTCAAAGGGTCTTCATTTGCTCACGAACCTCTCCAATCCTATCACTGCTGCGTTTATGCCCCTGTACACATGCTTGATTCTCTTTCGGAGACATAGCAATCCATAGGTTTTAAGATACTTACTAGTCAGGTACATTCTTAGACGTTTAATATGCGGTGTTGAGTCCATTTCGTTGAGCAAGGAGTAGCTCTTGTCTATTCCATATTTGGCTTAAGGAACTTTATCTGTGCTCATTTCAATCTCTGGTTTTATGCAGCACCCCAACTCACCTTTACCCTTAAGCAAGCATAAGTTGGTTTTCTGAATTTGAGACCCTGTTCTGTTCTGTAATTCAGTTCCTGTGTAGCCAAGTTTACATTCCGTGTATTACTGATATCTTATGATGTTTCTTTTTCTGTGTGACTTATTTCAGTTAGAATCATCATACCTGAATCCACTCATTGTGCTGCTAAGGGCCTGATGACACAGATTTCATTGCTGAGTGATATTGCTTTGTAAGTAAATACCACAACTTCTTTATCCATTTTTCACTTCCTGCGATGTTGAACTTGTACTGTAAACGAGGTTCTTGTAAACAGAGCCTTTCGAAACTTTGGGGTGGCTGTGTCTTTTTGATTTTAATTTCCCTAAGCTATAGGACCATAAGTGGCAGTGCCCTAGGCTCTGTTGCTTTGTTTTTTAGATGTTTCAGGAAACACCATACACTTCTCCCGAGTGTCTGTTGGCAATTTACATCCCGCCCATCAGCATAACAAGGCTCCCAGTTCTCCATGGCCTGTCCTGCCTTTCTGGATTTTACACTTTTTTCAGATGGCCCTTTTGACCGGGGGGAAGTGAGACTTCATTGTAGTGCAGATTTCCTTTGAAGCTTGCTTGGTTGGCCAAAAAGGGCGTATGCGTTTTTTCCTGAATATATTCAGGAAAAATCGCATACGCCCTTTTTGGCCAAGTGCGTCATTGTGTACGTTCTGCCTCTTTTCCTATGCTTTCAATGCAATTCCAGTCTACCTCCTGAAATCGGTTTCCTGCAATTCTGCCCCACTTTCAAGTCCTCTTGGCAGCCTTACTTCAGTCTATTTTTGGACGATAGCTGTCATTTATAACTCTGCAGATTTGTGAATTACAGTGCCCCTGAGCTCCTTTCTTCAACTCGCTTTTTGTGACCTGGCCCCAACACCGCAGGATGGCTTCAGGCCCTAATCTGGTTCCGGCACGGCACGCTGAGCCTTTGGTTAATTCCTCTTCCTGGTGGGAAATGAGAGTTAAATTTGCCTGTCCAGAGACCTCCAGCTAGTCTCTCATTGGTTCTCGCTATTCCTGTTCATCTTCCGCAGAAATTGCAAACTGGGCCAAACAGGAGGTTAAAGGGACTGACTCTCCAAGTCGGGAGAGTGTTAGTAAAGCGTCTGGAATGTTGCACCCGAGTACCAGGGTACGAAAACTGAGACATATTTGAACACGTCTCCCGATCACATGGTTGATCATACTCTGGGGTCCACATGCATGTTTTAGCTGAAGGAAGAATACCTTAAACCTGGGTAGTTGAAACCCGTGGAATGGGTACCATGCAATATGACTTCAAAGGGTCTTCATTTGCTCACCGAACCTCTCCAATCCTATCACTGCTGCGTTTATGCCCCTGTACACATGCTTGATTCTCTTTCGGAGACATAGCAATCCATAGGTTTTAAGATACTTACTAGTCAGGTACATTCTTAGGCGTTTAATATGCGGTGTTGAGTCCATTTCGTTGAGCAAGGAGTAGCTCTTGTCTATTCCATATTTGGCTTAAGGAACTTTATCTGTGCTCATTTCAATCTCTGGTTTTATGCAGCACCCCAACTCACCTTTCCCCTTAAGCAAGCATAAGTTGGTTTTCTAAATTTGAGACCCTGTTCTGTTCTGTGATTCAGTTCCTGTGTAGCCAAGTTTACATTCCGTGTATTACTGATATCTTATGATGTTTCTTTTTCTGTGTGACTTATTTCAGTTAGAATCATCATACCTGAATCCACTCATTGTGCTGCTAAGGGCCTGATGACACAGATTTCATTGCTGAGTGATATTGCTTTGTAAGTAAATACCACAACTTCTTTCTCCATTTTTCACTTTCTGCGATGCTGAACTTGTACTGTAAACGAGGTTCTTGTAAACAAAGCCGTTCGAAACTTTGGGGTGGCTGTGTCTTTTTGATTTTAAATTCCCTAAGCTATAGGACCATAAGTGGAAGTGCCCTAGGCTCTGTTGCTTTGTTTTTTAGATGTTTCAGGAAACACCATACACTTCTCCCGAGTGGTTGTTGGCAATTTACATCCCGCCCTTCAGCATAACAAGGCTCCCAGTTCTCCATGGCCTGTCCTGCCTTTCTGGATTTTACACTTTTTTCAGATGGCCCTTTTGACTGGGGGGAAGTGAGACTTCATTGTAGTGCAGATTTCCTTTGCAAGCTTGCTTGGTTGGCCAAAAAGGGCGTATGCGTTTTTTCCTGAATATATTCAGGAAAAAACGCATACGCCCTTTTTGGCCAAGTGCATCATTGTGGACGTTCTGCCTCTTTTCCTATGCTTTCAATGCAATTCCAGTCTACCTCCTGAAATCGGTTTCCTGCAATTCTGCCCCGCTTTCAAGTCCTCTTGGCAGCCTTACTTCAGTCTATTTTTGGACGATAGCTGTCATTTATAACTCTGCAGGTTTGTGAATTACAGTGCCCCTGAGCTCCTTTCTTCAACTCGCTTTCTTGTGAGCTGGCCGCAACACCGCAGGATGGCTTCAGGCCCTAATCTGGTTCCAGCACGGCACGCTGAGCCTTTGGTTAATTCCTCTTCCTGGTGGGAAATGAGAGTTAAATTTGCCCGTCCAGACACCTCCAGCTAGTCTCTCATTGGTTCTCGCTATTCCTGTTCATCTTCCGCAGAAATTGCAAACTGGGCCAAACAGGAGGTTAAAGGGACTGACTCTCCAAGTCGGGAGAGTGTTAGTAAAGCGTGTGGAATGTTGCACGCGAGTACCAGGGTACGAAAACTGAGACATATTTGAACACGTCTCCCGATCACATGGTTGATCATACTCTAGGTTCCACATGCATGTTTTAGCTGAAGGAAGAATACCTTAAACCTGGGTAGTTGAAACCCGTGGAATGGGTACCATGCAATATGACTTCAAAGGGTCTTCATTTGCTCACCGAACCTCTCCAATCCTATCACTGCTGCGTTTATGCCCCTGTACACATGCTTGATTCTCTTTCGGAGACATAGCAATCCATAGGTTTTAAGATACTTACTAGTCAGGTACATTCTTAGGCGTTTAATATGCGGTGTTGAGTCCATTTCGTTGAGCAAGGAGTAGCTCTTGTCTATTCCATATTTGGCTTAAGGAACTTTATCTGTGCTCATTTCAATCTCTGGTTTTATGCAGCACCCCAACTCACCTTTACCCTTAAGCAAGCATAAGTTGGTTTTCTAAATTTGAGACGCTGTTCTGTTCTGTGATTCAGTTCCTGTGTAGCCAAGTTTACATTCCGTGTATTACTGATATCTTATGATGTTTCTTTTTCTGTGTGACTTATTTCAGTTAGAATCATCATACCTGAATCCACTCATTGTGCTGCTAAGGGCCTGATGACACAGATTTCATTGCTGAGTGATATTGCTTTGTAAGTAAATACCACAACTTCTTTCTCCATTTTTCACTTTCTGCGATGTTGAACTTGTACTGTAAACGAGGTTCTTGTAAACAGATCCGTTCCAAACTTTGGGGTGGCTGTGTCTTTTTGATTTTAATTTCCCTAAGCTATAGGACCATAAGTGGAAGTGCCCTAGACTCTGTTGCTTTGTTTTTTAGATGTTTCAGGAAACACCATACACTTCTCCCGAGTGGTTGTTGGCAATTTACATCCCACCCATCAGCATAACAAGGCTCCCAGTTCTCCATGGCCTGTCCTGCCTTTCTGGATTTTACACTTTTTTCAGAAGGCCCTTTTGACCGGGCGGAAGTGAGACTTCATTGTAGTGCAGATTTCCTTTGCAAGCTTGCTTGGTTGGCCAAAAAGGGCGTATGCGTTTTTTCCTGAATATATTCAGGAAAAAACGCATACGCCCTTTTTGGTCAAGTGCATCATTGTGGACGTTCTGCCTCTTTTCCTATGCTTTCAATGCAATTCCAGTCTACCTCCTGAAATCGGTTTCCTGCAATTCTGCCCCACTTTCAAGTCCTCTTGGCAGCCTTACTTCAGTCTATTTTTGGACGATAGCTGTCATTTATAACTCTGCAGGTTTGTGAATTACAGTGCCCCTGAGCTCCTTTCTTCAACTCGCTTTCTTGTGAGCTGGCCGCAACACCGCAGGATGGCTTCAGGCCCTAATCTGGTTCCGGCACGGCACGCTGAGCCTTTGGTTAATTCCTCTTCCTGGTGGGAAATGAGAGTTAAATTTGCCCGTCCAGACACCTCCAGCTAGTCTCTCATTGGTTCTCGCTATTCCTGTTCATCTTCCGCAGAAATTGCAAACTGGGCCGAACAGGAGGTTAAAGGGACTGACTCTCCAAGTCGGGAGAGTGTTAGTAAAGCGTGTGGAATGTTGCACGCGAGTACCAGGGTACGAAAACTGAGACATATTTGAACACGTCTCCCGATCACATGGTTGATCATACTCTAGGTTCCACATGCATGTTTTAGCTGAAGGAAGAATACCTTAAACCTGGGTAGTTGAAACCCGTGGAATGGGTACCATGCAATATGACTTCAAAGGGTCTTCATTTGCTCACCGAACCTCTCCAATCCTATCACTGCTGCGTTTATGCCCCTGTACACATGCTTGATTCTCTTTCGGAGACATAGCAATCCATAGGTTTTAAGATACTTACTAGTCAGGTACATTCTTAGGCGTTTAATATGCGGTGTTGAGTCCATTTCATTGAGCAAGGAGTAGCTCTTGTCTATTCCATATTTGGCTTAAGGAACTTTATCTGTGCTCATTTCAATCTCTGGTTTTATGCAGCACCCCAACTCACCTTTACCCTTAAGCAAGCATAAGTTGGTTTTCTAAATTTGAGACGCTGTTCTGTTCTGTGATTCAGTTCCTGTGTAGCCAAGTTTACATTCCGTGTATTACTGATATCTTATGATGTTTCTTTTTCTGTGTGACTTATTTCAGTTAGAATCATCATATCTGAATCCACTCATTGTGCTGCTAAGGGCCTGATGACACAGATTTCATTGCTGAGTGATATTGCTTTGTAAGTAAATACCACAACTTCTTTCTCCATTTTTCACTTTCTGCGATGTTGAACTTGTACTGTAAACGAGGTTCTTGTAAACAGATCTGTTCCAAACTTTGGGGTGGCTGTGTCTTTTTTATTTTAATTTCCCTAAGCTATAGGACCACAAGTGGAAGTGCCCTAGGCTATGTTGCTTTGTTTTTTAGATGTTTCAGGAAACACCATACACTTCTCCCGAGTGGTTGTTGGCAATTTACATCCCGCCCATCAGCATAACAAGGCTCCCAGTTCTCCATGGCCTGTCCTGCCTTTCTGGATTTTACACTTTTTTCAGATGGCCCTTTTGACCGGGGGGAAGTGAGACTTCATTGTAGTGCAGATTTCCTTTGCAAGCTTGCTTGGTTGGCCAAAAAGGGCGTATGCGTTTTTTCCTGAATATATTCAGGAAAAAACGCATACGCCCTTTTTGGCCAAGTGCATCATTGTGGACGTTCTGCCTCTTTTCCTATGCTTTCAATGCAATTCCAGTCTACCTCCTGAAATCGGTTTCCTGCAATTCTGCCCCACTTTCAAGTCCTCTTGGCAGCCTTACTTCAGTCTATTTTTGGACGATAGCTGTCATTTATAACTCTGCAGGTTTGTGAATTACAGTGCCCCTGAGCTCCTTTCTTCAACTCGCTTTCTTGTGAGCTGGCCGCAGCACCGCAGGATGGCTTCAGGCCCTAATCTGGTTCCGGCACGGCACGCTGAGCCTTTGGTTAATTCCTCTTCCTGGTGGGAAATGAGAGTTAAATTTGCCCGTCCAGACACCTCCAGCTAGCCTCTCATTGGTTCTCGCTATTCCTGTTCATCTTCCGCAGAAATTGCAAACTGGGCCAAACAGGAGGTTAAAGGGACTGACTCTCCAAGTCGGGAGAGTGTTAGTAAAGCGTCTGGAATGTTGCACCCGAGTACCAGGGTACGAAAACTGAGACATATTTGAACACGTCTCCCGTTCACACGGTTGATCATACTCTGGGTTCCACATGCATGTTTTAGCTGAAGGAAGAATACCTTAAACCTGGAGAGTTGAGACCCGTGGAATGGGTACCATGCAATATGACTTCAAAGGGTCTTCATTTGCTCACCGAACCTCTCCAATCCTATCACTGCTGCGTTTATGCCCCTGTACACATGCTTGATTCTCTTTCGGAGACATAGCAATCCATAGGTTTTAAGATACTAGTCAGGTACATTCGTAGGTGTTTAATATGCGGTGTTGAGTCCATTTCGTTGAGCAAGGAGTAGCTCTTGTCTATTCCATATTTGGCTTAAGGAACTTTATCTGTGCTCATTTCAATCTCTGGTTTTATGCAGCACCCCAACTCACCTTTCCCCTTAAGCAAGCATAAGTTGGTTTTCTAAATTTGAGACCTTGTTCTGTTTTGGAATTCAGTTCCTGTGTAGCCAAGTTTACATTCCGTATATTAGTGATATCTTATGATGTTTCTTTTTCTGTGTGACTTATTTCAGTTAGAATCATCGTACCTGAATCCACTCATTATGCTGCTACGGGCCTGATGACATAGATTTCATTGCTGAGTGATACTGCATTGTACGTAAGTACCACAAGTTCTTTATCCATTTTTCACTTTCTGTGATATTGAACTTGTACGGTAAACGAGGTTCTTGTAAACAGAGGCGTCCCAAACTTTGTGGTGGCTGTGTCTTTTTGATTTTAATTTCCCTAAGCTATAGGACCATAAGTGGAAGTGCCCTAGGCTCTGTTGCTTTGTTTTTTAGATGTTTCAGGAAACACCATACACTTCTCCCAAGTGTCTGTTGGCAATTTACATCCCGCCCATCAGCATAACAAGGCTCCCAGTTCTCCATGGCCTGTCCTGCCTTTCTGGATTTTACACTTTTTTCAGATGGCCCTTTTGACCAGGGGAAGTGAGACTTCATTGTAGTGCAGATTTCCTTTGCAAGCTTGCTTGTTTGGCCAAAAAGGGCGTATGCGTTTTTTCCTGAATATATTCAGGATAAAACGCATACGCCCTTTTTGGCCAAGTGCATCATTGTGGACGTTCTGCCTCTTTTCCTATGCTTTCAATGCAATTCCAGTCTACCTCCTGAAATCAGTTTCCTGCAATTCTGCCCCGTTTTCAAGTCCTCTTGGCAGCCTTACTTCAGTATATTTTTGGACAATAGCTGTCATTTATAACTTTGCAGGTTTGTGAATTACAGTGCCCCTGAGCTCCTTTCTTTAACTCGCTTTCTTTTGAGCTGGCCGCAACACCGCAGCATGGCTTCAGGTCCTAATCTGGTTCTGGCACGGCACGCTGAACCTTTGGTTATTTCCTCTTCCTGGTGGGAAATGAGAGTTAAATTTGCCCGTCCAGACACCTCCAGCTAGTCTCTCATTGGTTCTCGCTATTCCTGTTCATCTTCCGCAGAAATTGCAAACTGGGCCAAACAGGAGTTTAAAGGCGCTGACTCTCCAAGTGGGGAGAGTGTTAGTAAAGCGTCTTGAATGTTGCACCCGAGTACCAGGGGAGGAAAACTGAGACATATTTGTACACGTCTCCCGTTCACACGGTTGATCTTACTCTGAGTTCCACATGCATGTTTTAGCTGAAGGAAGAATACCTTAAACCTGGAGAGTTGAGACCCGTGTAAAGGGTACCATGCAATATGACTTCAAAGGGTCTTCATTTGCTCACCGAACCTCTCCAATCCTATCACTGCTGCGTTTATGCCCCTGTACACATGCTTGATTCTCTTTCGGAGACATAGCAATCCATAGGTATTAAGATACTTACTAGTCAGGTACATTCTTAGGCATTTAATATGCGGTGTTGAGTCCATTTCGTTGAGCAAGGAGTAGCTCTTGTCTATTCCATATTTGGCTTAAGGAACTTTATCTGTGCTCATTTCAATCTCTGGTTTTATGCAGCACCCCAACTCACCTTTACCCTTAAGCAAGCATAAGTTGGTTTTCTAAATTTGAGACACTGTTCTGTTCTGTATTTCAGTTCCTGTGTAGCCAAGTTTACATTCCGTGTATTACTGATATCTTATGATGTTTCTTTTTCTGTGTGACTTATTTCAGTTAGAATCATCATACCTGAATCCACTCATTGTGCTGCTAAGGGCCTGATGAAATAGATTTCATTGCTGAGTGATATTGCTCTGTAAGTAAATACCACAACTTCTTTATCCATTTTTCACTTTCTGCGATGTTGATCTTGTACTGTAAACGAGGTTCTTGTAAACAGAGGCGTCCCAATCTTTGGTGTGGCTGTGTCTTTTTGATTTTAATTTCCCTAAGCTATAGAACCATAAGTGGAAGTGCCCTAGGCTCTGTTGCTTTGTTTTTTAGATGTTTCAGGAAACACCATACACTTCTCCCGAGTGTCTGTTGGCAATTTACATCCCGCCCATCAGCATAACAAGGCTCCCAGTTCTCCATGGCCTGTCCTGCCTTTCTGGATTTTACACTTTTCTCAGATAGCCCTTTTGACCAGGGGGAAGTGAGACTTCATTGTAGTGCAGATTTCCTTTGCAAGCTTGCTTGTTTGGCCAAAAAGGGCGTATGCGTTTTTTCCTGAATATATTCAGGATAAAACGCATACGCCCTTTTTGGCCAAGTGCATCATTGTGGACGTTCTGCCTCTTTTCCTATGCTTTCAATGCAATTCCAGTCTACCTCCTGAAATCGGTTTCCTGCAATTCTGCCCCGCTTTCAAGTCCTCTTGGCAGCCTTACTTCAGTCTATTTTTGGACGATAGCTGTCATTTATAACTCTGCAGGTGTGTGAATTACAGTGCCCCTGAGCTCCTTTCTTCAACTCGCTTTCTTTTGAGCTGGCCGCAACACCGCAGGATGGCTTCAGGCCCTAATCTGGTTCCGGTACGTCACGCTGAGCCTTTGGTTATTTCCTCTTCCTGGTGGGAAATGAGAGTTAAATTTGCCCGTCCAGACACCTCCAGCTAGCCTCTCATTGGTTCTCGCTATTCCTGTTCATCTTCCGCAGAAATTGCAAACTGGGCCAAACAGGAAGTTAAAGGGACGGACTCTCCAAGTCGGGAGAGTGTTAGTAAAGCGTCTGGAATGTTGCACCCGAGTACCAGGGGAGGAAAACTGAGACATATTTGAACACGTCTCCCGTTCACATGGTTGATCATACTCTGGGTTCCACATGCATGTTTTAGCTGCAGGAAGAATACCTTAAACCTGGAGAGTTGAGACCCGTGTAATGGGTACCATGCAATATGACTTCAAAGGGTCTTCATTTGCTCACTGAACCTCTCCAATCCTATCACTGCTGCGTTTATGCCCCTGTACACACGCTTGATTCTCTTTTGGAGACATAGCAATCCATAGGTTTTAAGATACTTACTACTCAGGTACATTCTTAGGCGTTTAATATGGGGTTTTGAGTCCATTTCGTTGAGCAAGGAGTAGCTCTTGTCTATTCCATATTTGACTTAAGGAACTTTATCTGTGCTCATTTCAATCTCTGGTTTTATGCAGCACCCCAACTCACCTTTCCCCTTAAGCAAGCATAAGTTGGTTTTCTAAATTTGAGACCCTGTTCTGTTTTGGAATGCAGTTCCTGTGTAGCCAAGTTTTCATTCCGTGTATTAGTGATATCTTATGATGTTTCTTTTTCTGTGTGACTTATTTCAGTTAGAATCATCGTACCTGAATCCACTCATTATGCTGCTACGGGCCTGATGACACAGATTTCATTGCTGAGTGATACTGCATTGTACGTAAGTACCACAAGTTCTTTATCGATTTTTCACTTTCTGTGATGTTGAACTTGTACTGTAAACGAGGTTCTTGTAAACAGAGCCGTTCCAAACTTTGGGGTGGCTGTGTCTTTTGTATTTAAATTTCCCTAAGCTATAGGACCATAAGTGGAAGTGCCCTAGGCTCTGTTGCTTTGTTTTTTAGATGTTTCAGGAAACACCATACACTTCTCCCGAGTGGTTGTTGGCAATTTACATCCCGCCCTTCAGCATAACAAGGCTCCCAGTTCTCCATGGTCTGTCCTGCCTTTCTGGATTTTACACTTTTTTCAGATGGCCCTTTTGACCGGGGAGAAGTGAGACTTCATTGTAGTGCAGATTTCCTTTGCAAGCTTGCTTGGTTGGCCAAAAATGGCGTATGCGTTTTTTCCTGAATATATTCAGGAAAAAACGCATACGCCCTTTTTGGCCAAGTGCATCATTGTGGACGTTCTGCCTCTTTTCCTATGCTTGAAATGCAATTCCAGTCTACCTCCTGAAATCGGTTTCCTGCAATTCTGCCCCGCTTTCAAGTCCTCTTGGCAGCCTTACTTCAGTCTATTTTTGGACGATAGCTGTCATTTATAACTCTGCAGGTTTGTGAATTACAGTGTCCCTGAGCTCCTTTCTTCAACTCGCTTTCTTGTGACCTGGCCGTAACACCGCAGGATGGCTTCAGGCCCTAATCCATTTCCGGCCCGGCATGCTGAGCCTTTGGTTAATTCCTCTTCCTGGTGGGAAATGAGAGTTAAATTTGCCCATCCAGACACCTCCAGCTAGTCTCTCATTGGATCTCGCTATTCCTGTTCATCTTCCACAGAAATTGCAAACTGGGCCAAACAGGAGGTTAAAGGGACTGACTCTCCAAGTGGGGAGAGTGTTAGTAAAGCGTCTGGAATGTTGCACCCGAGTACCAGGGTACGAAAACTGAGACATATTTGAACACGTCTCCCGATCACATGGTTGATCATACTCTGGGTTCCACATGCATGTTTTAGCTGAAGGAAGAATACCTTAAACCTGGAGAGTTGAGACCTGTGTAATGGGTACCATGCAATATGACTTCAAAGGGTCTTCATTTGCTCACCGAACCTCTCCAATCCTATCACTGCTGCGTTTATGCCCCTGTACACACGCTTGATTCTGTTTTGGAGACATAGCAATCCATAGGTTTTAAGATACTTACTAGTCATGTACATTCTTAGGCGTTTAATATGGGGTTTTGAGTCCATTTCGTTGAGCAAGGAGTAGCTCTTGTCTATTCCATATTTGGCTTAAGGAACTTTATCTGTGCTCATTTCAATCTCTGGTTTTATGCAGCACCCCAACTCACCTTTCCCCTTAAGCAAGCATAAGTTGGTTTTCTAAATTTGAGACCCTGTTCTGTTTTGGAATGCAGTTCCTGTGTAGCCAAGTTTACATTCCGTGTATTAGTGATATCTTATGATGTTTCTTTTTCTGTGTGACTTATTTCAGTTAGAATCATCGTACCTGAATCCACTCATTATGCTGCTACGGGCCTGATTACATAGATTTCATTGCTGAGTGATACTGCATTGTACGTAAGTACCACAAGTTCTTTATCCATTTTTCACTTTCTGTGATATTGAACTTGTACGGTAAACGAGGTTCTTGTAAACAGAGGCGTCCCAAACTTTGGGGTGGCTGTGTCTTTTTGATTTTAATTTCCCTAAGCTATAGGACCATAAGTGGAAGTGCCCTAGGCTCTGTTGCTTTGTTTTTTAGATGTTTCAGGAAACACCATACACTTCTCCTGAGTGTCTGTTGGCAATTTACATCCCGCCCATCAGCATAACAAGGCTCCCAGTTCTCCATGGCCTGTCCTGCCTTTCTGGATTTTACACTTTTTTCAGATGGCCCTTTTGACCGGGGAGAAGTGAGACTTCATTGTAGTGCAGATTTCCTTTGCAAGTTTGCTTGGTTGGCCAAAAAGGGCGTATGCGTTTTTTCCTGAATATATTCAGGAAAAAACGCATACGCCCTTGTTGGCCAAGTGTATCATTGTGGACGTTCTGCCTCTTTTCCTATGCTTTCAATGCAATTCCAGTCTACCTCCTGAAATCGGTTTCCTGCAATTCTGCCCCGCTTTCAAGTCCTCTTGGCAGCCTTACTTCAGTATAGTTTTGGACGATAGCTGTCATTTATAACTCTGCAGGTTTGTGAATTGCAGTGCCCCTGAGCTCCTTTCTTCAACTCGCTTTCTTGTGACCTGGCCGCAAAACCACAGGATGTCTTCAGGCCCTAATCTGGTTCTGGCACGGCACGCTGAGCCTTTGGTTAATTCCTCTTCCTGGTGGGAAATGAGAGTTAAATTTGCCCATCCAGACACCTCCAGCTAGTCTCTCATTGGTTCTCGCTATTCCTGTTCATCTTCCACAGAAATTGCAAACTGGGCCAAACAGGAGGTTAAAGGGACTGACTTTCCAAGTCGGGAGAGTGTTAGTAAAGCGTCTGGAATGTTGCACCCGAGTACGAGGGGAGGAAAACTGAGACATATTTGAACACGTCTCCCGTTCACATGGTTGATCATACTCTGGGTTCCACATGCATGTTTTAGCTGAAGGAAGAATACCTTAAACCTGGAGAGTTTAGACCCGTGGAATGGGTACCATTCAATATGACTTCAAAGGGTCTTCATTTGCTCACCGAACCTCTCCAATCCTATCACTGCTGCGTTTATGCCCCTGTACACATGCTTGATTCTCTTTCGGAGACATAGCAATCCATAGGTTTTAAGTTACTTACTAGTCAGGTACATTCTTAGGCGTTTAATATGCGGTGTTGAGTCCATTTCGTTGAGCAAGGAGTAGCTCTTGTCTATTCCATATTTTACTTAAGGAACTTTATCTGTGCTCATTTCAATCTCTGGTTTTATGCAGCACCCCAACTCACCTTTACCCTTAAGCAAGCATAAGTTGGTTTTCTAAATTTGAGACCCTGTTCTGTTCTGTAATTCAGTTCCTGTGTAGCCAAGTTTACATTCCGTGTATTACTGATATCTTATGATGTTTCTTTTTCTGTGTGACTTATTTCAGTTAGAATCATCATACCTGAATCCACTCATTGTGCTGCCAAAGGCCTGATGACACAGATTTCATTGCTGAGTGATATTGCTTTGTAAGTAAATACCACAACTTTTTTATCCATTTTTCACTTTCTGCGATGTTGAACTTGTACTGTAATCGAGGTTCTTGTAAACAGAGCCGTTCCAAACTTTGGGGTGGCTGTGTCTTTTTGATTTTAAATTCCCTAAGCTATAGGACCATAAGTGGAAGTGCCCTAGGCTCTGTTGCTTTGTTTTTTAGATGTTTCAGGAAACACCATACACTTCTCCCGAGTGGTTGTTGGCAATTTACATCCCGCCCTTCAGCATAACAAGGCTCCCAGTTCTCCATGGCCTGTCCTGCCTTTCTGGATTTTACACTTTTTTCAGATGGCCCTTTTGACCGGGGGGAAGTGAGACTTCTTTGTAGTGCAGATTTCCTTTGCAAGCTTGCTTGGTTGGCCCAAAAGTGCGTATGCGTTTTTTCCTGAATATATTCAGGAAAAAACGCATACGCCCTTTTTGGCCAAGTGCATCATTGTGGACGTTCTGCCTCTTTTCTTATGCTTTCAATGCAATTCCAGTCTACCTCATGAAATCGGTTTCCTGCAATT
The DNA here is from genome assembly GCF_951394435.1 of Stenella coeruleoalba. NCBI lineage: Eukaryota > Metazoa > Chordata > Mammalia > Artiodactyla > Delphinidae > Stenella > Stenella coeruleoalba. The sequence goes on along the minus strand of NC_137149.1, from coordinate 93,175,331 downwards.
CTGCCCCGCTTTCAAGTCCTCTTGGCAGCCTTACTTCAGTATATTTTTGGACGATAGCTGTCATTTATAACTCTGCAGGTTTGTGAATTACAGTGCCCCTGAGCTCCTTTCTTCAACTCGCTTTCTTTTGAGCTGGCAGCAACACCGCAGGATGTCTTCAGGCCCTAATCTGGTTCCGGCACGGCACACTGAGCCTTTGGTTATTTCCAATTCCTGGTGGGAAATGAGAGTTAAATTTGCCCGTCCAGACACCTCCAGCTAGCCTCTCATTGGTTCTCGCTATTTCTGTTCATCTTCCGCAGAAATTGCAAACTGGGCCAAACAGGAGGTTAAAGGTGCTGACTCTCTAAGTGGGGAGAGTGTTAGTAAAGCGTCTGGAATGTTGCACCCGAGTACCAGGGGAGGAAAACTGAGACATATTTGAACACGTCTCCCGTTCACATGGTTGATCATACTTGGGTTCCACATGCATGATTTAGCTGAAGGAAGAATACCTTAAACCTGGAGAGTTGAGACCCGTGTAATGGGTACCATGTAATATGACTTCAAAGGGTCTTCATTTGCTCACCGAACCTCTCCAATCCTATCACTGCTGCATTTATGCCCCTGTACACATGCTTGATTCTCTTTTGGAGACATAGCAATCCATAGGTTTTACGATACTTACTAGTCAGGTACATTGTTAGGCGTTTAATATGCGGTGTTGAGTCCATTTCGTTGAGCAAGGAGTAGCTCTTGTCTATTCCATATTTGGCTTAAGGAACTTTATCTGTGCTCATTTCAATCTCTGGTTTTATGCAGCACCCCAACTCACCTTTCCCCTTAAGCAAGCATAAGTTGGTTTTCTAAATTTGAGACCCTGTTCTGTTCTGTAATTAAGTTCCTGTGTAGCCAAGTTTACATTCCGTGTATTACTGATATCTTATGATGTTTCTTTTTCTGTGTGACTTACTTCAGTTAGAATCATCATACCTGAATCCACTCATTGTGCTGCTAAGGGCCTGATGACACAGATTTCATTGCTGAGTGATATTGCTTTGTAAGTAAATACCACAACTTTTTTATCCATTTTTCACTTTCTGCGATGTTGAACTTGTACTGTAATCGAGGTTCTTGTAAACAGAGCCGTTCCAAACTTTGGGGTGGCTGTGTCTTTTTGATTTTAAATTCCCTAATCTATAGGACCATAAGTGGAAGTGCCCTAGGTTCTGTTGCTTTGTTTTTTAGATGTTTCAGGAAACACCATACACTTCTCCCGAGTGGTTGTTTGCAATTTACATCCCGCCCTTCAGCATAACAAGGCTCCCAGTTCTCCATGGCCTGTCCTGCCTTTCTGGATTTTACACTTTTTTCAGATGGCCCTTTTGACCGGGGAGAAGTGAGACTTCATTGTAGTGCAGATTTCCTTTGCAAGCTTGCTTGGTTGGCCAAAAAGGGCGTATGCGTTTTTTCCTGAATATATTCAGGAAAAAACGCATACGCCCTTTTTGGCCAAGTGCATCATTGTGGACGTTCTGCCTCTTTTCCTATGCTTTCAGTGAAATTCCAGTCTACCTCCTGAAATCGGTTTCCTGCAATTCTGCCCCGCTTTCAAGTCCTCTTGGCAGCCTTACTTCAGTATATTTTTGGACGATAGCTGTCATTTATAACTCTGCAGGTTTGTGAATTACAGTGCCCCTGAGCTCCTTTCTTCAACTCGCTTTCTTGTGACCTGGCCGCAACACCGCAGAATGGCTTCAGGCCCTAATCTGGTTCTGGCACGGCACGCTGAGCCTTTGGTTAATTCCTCTTCCTGGTGGGAAATGAGAGTTAAATTTGCCCGTCCAGACACCTCCAGCTAGCCTCTCATTCGTTCTCGCTATTCCTGTACATCTTCCGCAGAAATTGCAAACTGGGCCAAACAGGAGGTTAAAGGCACTGACTCTCCAAGTCGGGAGAGTGTTAGTAAAGCGTCTGGAATGTTGCACCCGAGTACCAGGGTACGAAAACTGAGACATATTTGAACATGTCTCCCGATCACATGGTTGATCATACTCTAGGTTCCACATGCATGTTTTAGGTGAAGGAAGAATACCTTAAACCTGGGTAGTTGAAACCCGTGGAATGGGTACAATGCAATATGACTTCAAAGGGTCTTCATTTGCTCACCGAACCTCTCCAATCCTATCACTGCTGCGTTTATGACCCTGTACACATGCTTGATTCTCTTTCGGAGACATAGCAATCCATAGGTTTTAAGATACTTACTAGTCAGGTACATTCTTAGGCGTTTAATATGCGGTGTTGAGTCCATTTCGTTGAGCAAGGAGTAGCTCTTGTCTATTCCATATTTGGCTTAAGGAAATTTATCTGTGCTCATTTCAATCTCTGGTTTTATGCAGCTCCCCAACTCACCTTTACACTTAAACAAGCATAAGTTGGTTTTCTAAATTTGAGACCCTGTTCTGTTCTGTAATTCAGTTCCTGTGTAGCCAAGTTTCCATTCCGTGTATTACTGATATCTTATGATGTTTCTTTTTCTGTGTGACTTATTTCAGTTAGAATCATCATACCTGAATCCACTCATTGTGCTGCTAAGGGCCTGATGACACAGATTTCATTGCTGAGTGATATTGCTTTGTAAGTAAATACCACAACTTCTTTATCCATTTTTCACTTTCTGCGATGTTGAACTTGTACTGTAAACGAGGTTCTTGTAAACAGAGCCGTTCCAAACTTTGGGGTGGCTGTGTCTTTTTGATTTTAATTTCCCTAATCTATAGGACCATAAGTGGAAGTGCCCTAGGTTCTGTTGCTTTGTTTTTTAGATGTTTCAGGAAACACCATACACTTCTCCCGAGTGGTTGTTGGCAATTTAATTCCCGCCCATCAGCATAACAAGGCTCCCAGTTCTCCATGGCCTGTCCTGCCTTTCTGGATTTTACACTTTTTTCAGATGGCCCTTTTGACCGGGGGGAAGTGAGACTTCATTGTAGTGCAGATTTCCTTCGCAAGCTTGCTTGGTTGGCCAAAAAGGGCGTATGCGTTTTTTCCTGAATATATTCAGGAAAAAACGCATACACCCTTTTTGGCCAAGTGCATCATTGTGGACGTTCTGCCTCTTTTCCTATGCTTTCAATGCAATTCCAGTCTACCTCCTGAAATCGGGTTCCTGCAATTCTGCCCCGCTTTCAAGTCCTCTTGGCAGCCTTACTTCAGTCTATTTTTGGACGATAGCTGTCATTTATAACTCTGCAGGTTTGTGAATTACAGTGCCCCTGAGCTCCTTTCTTCAACTCGCTTTCTTTTGAGCTGGCCGCAACACCGCAGGATGGCTTCAGGCCCTAATCTGGTTCCGGTACGGCACGCTGAGCCTTTGGTTATTTCCTCTTCCTGGTGGGAAATGAGAGTTAAATTTGCCCGTCCAGACACCTCCAGCTAGCCTCTCATTGGTTCTCGCTATTCCTGTTCATCTTCCGCAGAAATTGCAAACTGTGCCAAAAAGGAGGTTAAAGGCGCTGACTCTCCAAGTGAGGAGAGTGTTAGTAAGGCGTCTGGAATGTTGCACCCGAGTACCAGGGGAGGAAAACTGAGACATATTTGAACACGTCTCCCTATCACATGGTTGATCATACTCTGGGTTCCACATGCATGTTTTAGCTGAAGGAAGAATACCTAAAACCTGGGTAGTTGAACCCCGTGGAATGGGTACCATGCAATATGACTTCAAAGGGTCTTCATTTGCTCACCGAACCTCTCCAATCCTATCACTGCTGCATTTATGCCCCTGTACACATGCTTGATTCTCTTTTGGAGACATAGCAATCCATAGGTTTTACGATACTTACTAGTCAGGTACATTGTTAGGCGTTTAATATGCGGTGTTGAGTCCATTTCGTTGAGCAAGGAGTAGCTCTTGTCTATTCCATATTTGGCTTAAGGAACTTTATCTGTGCTCATTTCAATCTCTGGTTTTATGCAGCACCCCAACTCACCTTTCCCCTTAAGCAAGCATAAGTTGGTTTTCTAAATTTGAGACCCTGTTCTGTTCTGTAATTAAGTTCCTGTGTAGCCAAGTTTACATTCCGTGTATTACTGATATCTTATGATGTTTCTTTTTCTGTGTGACTTACTTCAGTTAGAATCATCATACCTGAATCCACTCATTGTGCTGCTAAGGGCCTGATGACACAGATTTCATTGCTGAGTGATATTGCTTTGTAAGTAAATACCACAACTTTTTTATCCATTTTTCACTTTCTGCGATGTTGAACTTGTACTGTAATCGAGGTTCTTGTAAACAGAGCCGTTCCAAACTTTGGGGTGGCTGTGTCTTTTTTATTTTAAATTCCCTAATCTATAGGACCATAAGTGGAAGTGCCCTAGGTTCTGTTGCTTTGTTTTTTAGATGTTTCAGGAAACACCATACACTTCTCCCGAGTGGTTGTTTGCAATTTACATCCCGCCCTTCAGCATAACAAGGCTCCCAGTTCTCCATGGCCTGTCCTGCCTTTCTGGATTTTACACTTTTTTCAGATGGCCCTTTTGACCGGGGAGAAGTGAGACTTCATTGTAGTGCAGATTTCCTTTGCAAGCTTGCTTGGTTGGCCAAAAAGGGCGTATGCGTTTTTTCCTGAATATATTCAGGAAAAAACGCATACGCCCTTTTTGGCCAAGTGCATCATTGTGGACGTTCTGCCTCTTTTCCTATGCTTTCAGTGAAATTCCAGTCTACCTCCTGAAATCGGTTTCCTGCAATTCTGCCCCGCTTTCAAGTCCTCTTGGCAGCCTTACTTCAGTATATTTTTGGACGATAGCTGTCATTTATAACTCTGCAGGTTTGTGAATTACAGTGCCCCTGAGCTCCTTTCTTCAACTCGCTTTCTTGTGACCTGGCCGCAACACCGCAGAATGGCTTCAGGCCCTAATCTGGTTCTGGCACGGCACGCTGAGCCTTTGGTTAATTCCTCTTCCTGGTGGGAAATGAGAGTTAAATTTGCCCGTCCAGACACCTCCAGCTAGCCTCTCATTCGTTCTCGCTATTCCTGTACATCTTCCGCAGAAATTGCAAACTGGGCCAAACAGGAGGTTAAAGGCACTGACTCTCCAAGTCGGGAGAGTGTTAGTAAAGCGTCTGGAATGTTGCACCCGAGTACCAGGGTACGAAAACTGAGACATATTTGAACATGTCTCCCGATCACATGGTTGATCATACTCTAGGTTCCACATGCATGTTTTAGGTGAAGGAAGAATACCTTAAACCTGGGTAGTTGAAACCCGTGGAATGGGTACAATGCAATATGACTTCAAAGGGTCTTCATTTGCTCACCGAACCTCTCCAATCCTATCACTGCTGCGTTTATGACCCTGTACACATGCTTGATTCTCTTTCGGAGACATAGCAATCCATAGGTTTTAAGATACTTACTAGTCAGGTACATTCTTAGGCGTTTAATATGCGGTGTTGAGTCCATTTCGTTGAGCAAGGAGTAGCTCTTGTCTATTCCATATTTGGCTTAAGGAAATTTATCTGTGCTCATTTCAATCTCTGGTTTTATGCAGCTCCCCAACTCACCTTTACACTTAAACAAGCATAAGTTGGTTTTCTAAATTTGAGACCCTGTTCTGTTCTGTAATTCAGTTCCTGTGTAGCCAAGTTTCCATTCCGTGTATTACTGATATCTTATGATGTTTCTTTTTCTGTGTGACTTATTTCAGTTAGAATCATCATACCTGAATCCACTCATTGTGCTGCTAAGGGCCTGATGACACAGATTTCATTGCTGAGTGATATTGCTTTGTAAGTAAATACCACAACTTCTTTATCCATTTTTCACTTTCTGCGATGTTGAACTTGTACTGTAAACGAGGTTCTTGTAAACAGAGCCGTTCCAAACTTTGGGGTGGCTGTGTCTTTTTGATTTTAATTTCCCTAATCTATAGGACCATAAGTGGAAGTGCCCTAGGTTCTGTTGCTTTGTTTTTTAGATGTTTCAGGAAACACCATACACTTCTCCCGAGTGGTTGTTGGCAATTTAATTCCCGCCCATCAGCATAACAAGGCTCCCAGTTCTCCATGGCCTGTCCTGCCTTTCTGGATTTTACACTTTTTTCAGATGGCCCTTTTGACCGGGGGGAAGTGAGACTTCATTGTAGTGCAGATTTCCTTCGCAAGCTTGCTTGGTTGGCCAAAAAGGGCGTATGCGTTTTTTCCTGAATATATTCAGGAAAAAACGCATACACCCTTTTTGGCCAAGTGCATCATTGTGGACGTTCTGCCTCTTTTCCTATGCTTTCAATGCAATTCCAGTCTACCTCCTGAAATCGGGTTCCTGCAATTCTGCCCCGCTTTCAAGTCCTCTTGGCAGCCTTACTTCAGTCTATTTTTGGACGATAGCTGTCATTTATAACTCTGCAGGTTTGTGAATTACAGTGCCCCTGAGCTCCTTTCTTCAACTCGCTTTCTTTTGAGCTGGCCGCAACACCGCAGGATGGCTTCAGGCCCTAATCTGGTTCCGGTACGGCACGCTGAGCCTTTGGTTATTTCCTCTTCCTGGTGGGAAATGAGAGTTAAATTTGCCCGTCCAGACACCTCCAGCTAGCCTCTCATTGGTTCTCGCTATTCCTGTTCATCTTCCGCAGAAATTGCAAACTGTGCCAAAAAGGAGGTTAAAGGCGCTGACTCTCCAAGTGAGGAGAGTGTTAGTAAGGCGTCTGGAATGTTGCACCCGAGTACCAGGGGAGGAAAACTGAGACATATTTGAACACGTCTCCCTATCACATGGTTGATCATACTCTGGGTTCCACATGCATGTTTTAGCTGAAGGAAGAATACCTAAAACCTGGGTAGTTGAACCCCGTGGAATGGGTACCATGCAATATGACTTCAAAGGGTCTTCATTTGCTCACCGAACCTCTCCAATCCTATCACTGCTGCGTTTATGCCCCTGTACACACGCTTGATTCTCTTTCGGAGACATAGCAATCCATAGGTTTTAAGATACTTACTAGTCAGGTACATTCTTAGGCGTTTAATATGGGGTTTTGAGTCCATTTCGTTGAGCAAGGAGTAGCTCTTCTCTATTCCATATTTGGCTTAAGGAACTTTATCTGTGCTCATTTCAATCTCTGGTTTTATGCAGCACCCCAACTCACCTTTCCCCTTAAGCAAGCATAAGTTGGTTTTCTAAATTTGAGACCCTGTTCTGTTTTGGAATGCAGTTCCTGTGTAGCCAAGTTTACATTCCGTGTATTAGTGATATCTTATGACATTTCTTTTTCTGTGTGACTTATTTCAGTTAGAATCATCGTACCTAAATCCACTCATTATGCTGCTACGGGCCTGATGACATAGATTTCATTGCTGAGTGAAACTGCATTGTACGTAAGTACCACAAGTTCTTTATCCATTTTTCACTTTCTGTGATATTGAACTTGTACGGTAAACGAGGTTCTTGTAAACGGAGGCGTCCCAAACTTTGGGGTGGCTGTGTCTTTTTGATTTTAATTTCCCTAAGCTATAGGACCATAAGTGGAAGTGCCCTAGGCTCTGTTGCTTTGTTTTTTAGATGTTTCAGGAAACACCATACACTTCTCCTGAGTGTCTGTTGGCAACTTACATCCCGCCCATCAGCATAACAAGGCTCCCAGTTCTCCATGGCCTGTCCTGCCTTTCTGGATTTTACACTTTTTTCAGATGGCCCTTTTGACCGGGGAGAAGTGAGACTTCATTGTAGTGCAGATTTCCTTTGCAAGTTTGCTTGGTTGGCCAAAAAGGGCGTATGCGTTTTTTCCTGAATATATTCAGGAAAAAACGCATACGCCCTTTTTGGCCAAGTGCATCATTGTGGACGTTCTGCCTCTTTTCCTATGCTTTCAATGCAATTCCAGTCTACCTCCTGAAATCGGTTTCCTGCAATTCTGCCCCGCTTTCAAGTCCTCTTGGCAGCCTTACTTCAGTCTATTTTTGGACGATAGCTGTCATTTATAACTCTGCAGGTTTGTGAATTACAGTGCCCCTGAGCTCCTTTCTTCAACTCGCTTTCTTGTGACCTGGCCGCAACACCGCAGGATGTCTTCAGGCCTTAATCTGGTTCTGGCACGGCACGCTGAGCCTTTGGTTAATTCCTCTTCCTGGTCAGAAATGAGAGTTAAATTTGCCCATCCAGACACCTCCAGCTAGTCTCTCATTGGTTCTCGCTATTCCTGTTCATCTTCCGCAGAAATTGCAAATTGGGCCAAACAGGAGGTTAAAGGGACTGACTCTCCAAGAGGGGAGAGTGTTAGTAAAGCGTCTGGAATGTTGCACCCGAGTACCAGGGTACGAAAACTGAGACATATTTGAACACGTCTCCCGATCACATGGTTGATCATACTCTAGGTTCCACATGCATGTTTTAGCTGAAGGAAGAATACCTTAAACCTGGGTAGTTGAAACCTGTGGAATGGGTACCATGCAATATGACTTCAAAGGGTCTTCATTTGCTCACGAACCTCTCCAATCCTATCACTGCTGCGTTTATGCCCCTGTACACATGCTTGATTCTCTTTCGGAGACATAGCAATCCATAGGTTTTAAGATACTTACTAGTCAGGTACATTCTTAGGCGTTTAATATGCGGTGTTGAGTCCATTTCGTTGAGCAAGGAGTAGCTCTTGTCTATTCCATATTTGGCTTAAGGAACTTTATCTGTGCTCATTTCAATCTCTGGTTTTATGCAGCACCCCAACTCACCTTTACCCTTAAGCAAGCATAAGTTGGTTTTCTAAATTTGAGACCCTGTTCTGTTCTGTAATTCAGTTCCTGTGTAGCCAAGTTTACATTCCGTGTATTACTGATATCTTATGATGTTTCTTTTTCTGTGTGACTTATTTCAGTTAGAATCATCATACCTGAATCCACTCATTGTGCTGCTAAGGGCCTGATGACATAGATTTCATTGCTGAGTGATATTGCTTTGTAAGTAAATACCACAATTTCTTTATCCATTTTTCACTTTCTGCTATGTTGAACTTGTATTGTAAAAGAGGTTTTTGTAAACAGAGCCATTCCAAACTTTCGGGTGGCTGTGTCTTTTTGATTTTAATTTCCCTAAGCTATAGGACCATAAGTGGCAGTGCCCTAGGCTTTGTTGCTTTGTTTTTTAGATGTTTCAGGAAACACCATACACTTTTCCCGAGTGTCTTTTGGCAATATACATCCCGCCCATCAGCATAACAAGGCTCCCAGTTCTCCATGGCCTGTCCTGCCTTTCTGGATTTTACACTTTTTTCAGATGGCCCTTTTGACCGGGGGGAAGTGAGACTTCATTGTAGTGCAGATTTCCTTTGCAAGCTTGCTTGGTTGGCCAAAAAGGACGTATGCGTTTTTTCCTGAATATATTCAGGAAAAAACGCATACGCCCTTTTTGGCCAAGTGCATCATTGTGGACGTTCTGCCTCTTTTCCTATGCTTTCAATGCAATTCCAGTCTACCTCCTGAAATCGGTTTCCTGCAATTCTGCCCCGCTTTCAAGTCCTCTTGGCAGCCTTACTTCAGTCTATTTTTGGACGATAGCTGTCATTTATAACTCTGCAGGTTTGTGAATTACAGTGCCCCTGAGCTCCTTTCTTCAACTCGCTTTCTTTTGAGCTGGCCGCAACACCGCAGGATGGCTTCAGGCCCTAATCTGGTTCCGGCACGGCACGCTGAGCCTTTGGTTAATTCCTCTTCCTGGTGGGAAATGAGAGTTAAATTTGCCCGTCCAGACACCTCCAGCTAGTCTCTCATTGGTTCTCGCTATTCCTGTACATCTTCCGCAGAAATTGCAAACTGGGCCAAACAGGAGGTTAAAGGGACTGACTCTCCAAGTCGGGAGAGTGTTAGTAAAGCGTCTGGAATGTTGCACGCGAGTACCAGGGTACGAAAACTGAGACATATTTGAACACGTCTCCCGATCACATGGTTGATCATACTCTAGGTTCCACATGCATGTTTTAGCTGAAGGAAGAATACCTTAAACCTGGGTAGTTGAAACCCGTGGAATGGGTACCATGCAATATGACTTCAAAGGGTCTTCATTTGCTCACCGAACCTCTCCAATCCTATCACTGCTGCGTTTATGCCCCTGTACACATGCTTGATTCTCTTTCGGAGACATAGCAATCCATAGGTTTTAAGATACTTACTAGTCAGGTACATTCTTAGGCGTTTAATATGCGGTGTTGAGTCCATTTCGTTGAGCAAGGAGTAGCTCTTGTCTATTCCATATTTGGCTTAAGGAACTTTATCTGTGCTCATTTCAATCTCTGGTTTTATGCAGCACCCCAACTCACCTTTACCCTTAAGCAAGCATAAGTTGGTTTTCTAAATTTGAGACACTGTTCTGTTCTGTAATTCAGTTCCTGTGTAGCCAAGTTTCCATTCCGTGTATTACTGATATCTTATGATATTTCTTTTTCTGTGTGACTTATTTCAGTTAGAATCATCGTACCTGAATCTACTCATTATGCTGCTACGGGCCTGATGACATAGATTTCATTGCTGAGTGATACTGCATTGTACATAAGTACCACAAGTTCTTTATCCATTTTTCACTTTCTGTGATATTGAACTTGTACGGTAAACGAGGTTCTTGTAAACAGAGGCGTCCCAAACTTTGTGGTGGCTGTGTCTTTTTGATTTTAATTTCCCTAAGCTATAGGACCATAAGTGGAAGTGCCCTAGGCTCTGTTGCTTTGTTTTTTAGATGTTTCAGGAAACACCATACACTTCTCCCGAGTGTCTGTTGGCAATTTACATCCCGCCCATCAGCATAACAAGGCTCCCAGTTCTCCATGGCCTGTCCTGCCTTTCTGGATTTTACACTTTTTTCAGATGGCCCTTTTGACAGGGGGGATGTGAGACTTCATTGTAGTGCAGATTTCCTTTGCAAGCTTGCTTGGTTGGCCAAAAAGGGCGTATGCGTTTTTTCCTGAATATATTCAGGAAAAAACGCATACGCCCTTTTTGGCCAAGTGCATCATTGTGGACGTTCTGCCTCTTTTCCTATGCTTTCAATGCAATTCCAGTCTACCTCCTGAAATCGGTTTCCTGCAATTCTGCCCCTCGTTCAAGTCCTCTTGGCAGCCTTACTTCAGTATATTTTTGGACGATAGCTGTCATTTATAACTCTGCAGGTTTGTGAATTACAGTGCCCCTGAGCTCCTTTCTTCAACCCGTTTTCTTTTGAGCTGGCCGCAACACCGCAGGATGGCTTCAGGCCCTAATCTGGTTCCGGTACGGCACGCTGAGCCTTTGGTTATTTCCTCTTCCTGGTGGGAAATGAGAGTTAAATTTGCCCGTCCAGACACCTCCAGCTAGCCTCTCATTGGTTCTCGCTATTCCTGTTCATCTTCCGCAGAAATTGCAAACTGGGCCAAACAGGAGGTTAAAGGCGCTGACTCTCCAATTGGGGAGAGTGTTAGTAAAGCGTCTGGAATGTTGCACCCGAGTACCAGGGGAGGAAAACTGAGACATATTTGAACACGTCTCCCAATGACATGGTTAATCATACTCTGGGTTCCTCATGCATGTTTTAGCTGAAGGAAGAATACCTAAAACCTGGGTAGTTGAAACCCGTGGAATGGGTACCATGCAATATGACTTCAAAGGGTCTTCATTTGCTCACCGAACCTCTCCAATCCTATCACTGCTGCGTTTATGCCCCTGTACACAGGCTTGATTCTCTTTTGGAGACATAGCAATCCATAGGTTTTAAGATACTTACTAGTCAGGTACATTCTTAGGCGTTTAATATGGGGTTTTGAGTCCATTTCGTTGAGCAAGGAGTAGCTCTTGTCTATTCCATATTTGGCTTAAGGAACTTTATCTGTGCTCATTTCAATCTCTGGTTTTATGCAGCACCCCAACTCACCTTTCCCCTTAAGCAAGCATAAGTTGGTTTTCTAAATTTGAGACCCTGTTCTGTTTTGGAATGCAGTTCCTGTGTAGCCAAGTTTACATTCCGTGTATTAGTGATATCTTATGATATTTCTTTTTCTGTGTGACTTATTTCAGTTAGAATCATCGTACCTGAATCCACTCATTATTCTGCTACGGGCCTGATTACATAGATTTCATTGCTGAGTGATACTGCATTGTACGTAAGTACCACAAGTTCTTTATCCATTTTTCACTTTCTGTGATATTGAACTTGTACGGTAAACGAGGTTCTTGTAAACGGAGGCGTCCCAAACTTTGGGGTGGCTGTGTCTTTTTGATTTTAATTTCCTTAAGCTATAGGACCATAAGTGGAAGTGCCCTAGGCTCTGTTGCTTTGTTTTTTAGATGTTTCAGGAAACACCATACACTTCTCCCGAGTGGTTGTTGGCAATTTACATCCCGCCCATCAGCATAACAAGGCTCCCAGTTCTCCATGGCCTGTCCTGACTTTCTGGATTTTACACTTTTTTCAGATGGCCCTTTTGACCGGGGGGAAGTGAGACTTCATTGTAGTGTAGATTTCCTTTGCAAGCTTGCTTGGTTGGCCAAAAAGGGCGTATGCGTTTTTTCCTGAATATATTCAGGAAAAAACGCATACGCCCTTTTTGGCCAAGTGCATCATTGTGTACGTTCTGCCTCTTTTCCTATGCTTTCAATGCAATTCCAGTCTACTTCCTGAAATCGGTTTCCTGCAATTCTACCCTACTTTCAAGTCCTCTTGGCAGCCTTACTTCAGTCTATTTTTGGACGATAGCTGTCATTTATAACTCTGCAGGTTTGTGAATTACAGTGCCCCCGAGCTCCTTTCTTCAACTCGCTTTCTTTTGAGCTGGCCGCAACACCGCAGGATGGCTTCAGGCCCTAATCTGGTTCCGGCACGGCACGCTGAGCCTTTGGTTAATTTCTCTTCCTGGTGGGAAATGAGAGTTAAATTTGCCCGTCCAGACACCTCCAGCTAACCTCTCATTGGTTCTCGCTATTCCTGTTCATCTTCCGCAGAAATTGCAAACTGAGCCAAACAGGAGGTTAAAGAGACTGACTCTCCAAGTCGGGAGAGTGTTAGTAAAGCGTCTGGAATGTTACACCCGAGTACCAGGGTACGAAAACTGAGACATATTTGAACACGTCTCCCGATCACATGGTTGATCATACTCTAGGTTCCACATGCATGTTTTAGCTGAAGGAAGAATACCTTAAACCTGGGTATTTGAAACCAGTGGAATGGGTACCATGCAATATGAATTCAAAGGGTCTTCATTTGCTCACCGAACATCTCCAATCCTATCACTGCTGCGTTTATGCCCCTGTACACATGCTTGATTCTCTTTTGGAGACATAGCAATCCATAGGTTTTAAGATACTTACTAGTCAGGTACATTCTTAGGCGTTTAATATGCGGTGTTGAGTCCATTTCGTTGAGCAAGGAGTAGCTCTTGTCTATTCCATATTTGGCTTAAGGATCTTTATCTGTGCTCATTTCAATCTCTGGTTTTATGCAGCACCCCAACTCACCTTTCCCCTTAAGCAAGCATAAGTTGGTTTTCTAAATTTGAGACCCTGTTCTCTTCTGTAATTCAGTTCCTGTGTAGCCAAGTTTCCATTCCGTGTATTACTGATATCTTATGATGTTTCTTTTTCTGTGTGACTTATTTCAGTTAGAATCATCATACCTGAATCCACTCATTGTGATGCTAAGGGCCTGATGACATAGATTTCATTGCTGAGTGATATTGCTTTGTAAGTAAATACCACAACTTCTTTATCAATTTTTCACTTTCTGCGATGTTGAACTTGTACTGTAAACGAGGTTCTTGTAAACAGAGGCGTCCCAAACTTTGGGGTGGCTGTGTCTTTTTGATTTTAATTTCCCTAAGCTATAGGACCATAAGTGGAAGTGCCCTAGGCTCTGTTGCTTTGTTTTTTAGATGTTTCAGGAAACACCATACACTTCTCCCGAGTGTCTGTTGGCAATTTACATCCTGCACATCAGCATAACAAGGCTCCCAGTTCTCCATGGCCTGTCTTGCCTTTCTGGATTTTACACTTTTTTCAGATGGCCCTTTTGACCGGGGGGAAGTGAGACTTCATTGTAGTGCAGATTTCCTTTGCAAGCTTGCTTGGTTGGCCAAAAAGGGCGTATGCGTTTTTTCCTGAATATATTCAGGAAAAAACGCATACGCCCTTTTTGGCCAAGTGCATCACTGTGGACGTTCTGCCTCTTTTCCTATGCTTTCAATGCAATTCCAGTCTACCTCCTGAAATCGGTTTCCTGCAATTCTGCCCCGCTTTCAAGTCCTCTTGGCAGCCTTACTTCAGTCTATTTTTGGACGATAGCTGTCATTTATAACTCTGCAGGTTTGTGAATTACAGTGCCCCTGAGCTCCTTTCTTCAACTCGCTTTCTTGTGAGCTGGCCGCAACACCGCAGGATGTCTTCAAGCCCTAATCTGGTTCCGGCACGGCACGCTGAGCCTTTGGTTAATTCCTCTTCCTGGTGGGAAATGAGAGTTAAATTTGCCCGTCCAGACACCTCCAGCTAGTCTCCCATTGGTTCTCGCTATTCCTGTTCATCTTCCGCAGAAATTGCAAACTGGGCCAAACAGGAGGTTAAAGGGACTGACTCTCCAAGTGGGGAGAGTGTTAGTAAACCGACTGGAATGTTGCACTCGAATACCAGGGTACGAAAACTGAGACATATTTAAACAGGTCTCCCAATCACATGGTTGATCATACTCTAGGTTCCACATACATGTTTTAGCTGAAAGAAGAATACCTTAAACCTGGGTAGTTGAAACCCGTGGAATGGGTACCATGCAATATGACTTCAAAGGGTCTTCATTTGCTCACCGAACCTCTCCAATCCTATCACTGCTGCGTTTATGCCCCTGTACACATGCTTGATTCTCTTTCGGAGACATAGCAATCCATAGGTTTTAAGATACTTACAAGTCAGGTACATTCTTAGGCGTTTAATATGCGGTGTTGAGTCCATTTCATTGAGCAAGGAGTAGCTCTTGTCTATTCCATAATTGGCTTAAGGAACTTTATCTGTGCTCATTTCAATCTCTGATTTTATGCAGCACCCCAACTCACCTTTACCCTTAAGCAAGCATAAGTTGTTTTTCTAAATTTGAGACCCGATTCTGTTCTGTAATTCAGTTCCTGTGTAGCCAAGTTTACATTCCGTGTATTACTGATATCT
The DNA here is from genome assembly GCF_951394435.1 of Stenella coeruleoalba. NCBI lineage: Eukaryota > Metazoa > Chordata > Mammalia > Artiodactyla > Delphinidae > Stenella > Stenella coeruleoalba. The sequence goes on along the minus strand of NC_137149.1, from coordinate 93,160,189 downwards.
TATGATGTTTCTTTTTCTGTGTGACTTATTTCAGTTAGAATCATCATACCTGAAACCACTCATTGTGCTGCTAAGGGCCTGATGACACAGATTTCATTGCTGAGTGATATTGCTTTGTAAGTAAATACCACAACTGTTTTATCCATTTTTCACTTTCTGCGATGTTGAACTTGTACTGTAAACGAGGTTCTTGTAAACGGAGACTTTCGAAAATTTGGGGTGGCTGTGTCTTTTTGATTTTAAATTCCCTAAGCTATAGGACCATAAGTGGAAGTGCCCTAGGCTCTGTTGCTTTGCTTTTTAGATGTTTCAGGAAACACCATACACTTCTCCCGAGTGGTTGTTGGCAATTTACATCCCGCCCTTCAGCATAACAAGGCTCCCAGTTCTCCATGGCCTGTCCTGCCTTTCTGGATTTTACACTTTTTTCAGATGGCCCTTTTGACCGGGGGGAAGTGAGACTTCATTGTAGTGCAGATTTCCTTTGCAAGCTTGCTTGGTTGGCCAAAAAGTACGTATGCGTTTTTTCCTGAATATATTCAGGAAAAAACGCATACGCCCTTTTTGGCCAAGTGCATCATTGTGGACGTTCTGCTTCTTTTCCTATGCTTTCAATGCAATTCCAGTCTACCTCCTGAAATCGGTTTCCTGCAATTCTGCCCCGCTTTCAAGTCCTCTTGGCAGCCTTACTTCAGTCTATTTTTGGACGATAGGTGTCATTTATAACTCTGCAGGTTTGGGAATTAGACTGCCCCTGAGCTCCTTTCTTCAACTCGCTTTCTTTTGAGCTGGCCGCAACACCGCAGGATGGCTTCAGGCCCTAATCTGGTTCTGGCACGGCCCACTGAGCCTTTGGTTATTTCCTCTTCCTGGTGGGAAATGAGAGTTAAATTTGCCCGTCCAGACACCTCCAGCTAGCCTCTCATTGGTTCTCGCTATTCCTGTTCATCTTCCGCAGAAATTGCAAACTGGGCCAAACAGGAGGTTAAAGACGCTGACTCTCCAAGTGGGGAGAGTGTTAGTAAAGCGTCTGGAATGTTGCACCCGAGTACCAGGGTACGAAAACTGAGACATATTTGAACACGTCTCCCGATCACATGGTTGATCATACTCTAGGTTCCACATGCATGTTTTAGCTGAAGGAAGAATACCTTAAACCTGGGTAGTTGAAACCCGTGGAATGGGTACCATGCAATATGACTTCAAAGGGTCTTCATTTGCTCACCGAACCTCTCCAATCCTATCACTGCTGCGTTTATGCCCCTGTCCACATGCTTGATTCTCTTTCGGAGACATAGCAATCCATAGGTTTTAAGATACTTACAAGTCAGGTACATTCTTAGGCGTTTAATATGGGTTGTTGAGTCCATTTCGTTGAGCAAGGAGTAGCTCTTGTCTATTCCATATTTGGCTTAAGGAACTTTATCTGTGCTCATTTCAATCTCTGGTTTTATGCAGCACCCCAACTCACCTTTACCCTTAAGCAAGCATAAGTTGTTTTTCTAAATTTGAAACCCTGTTCTGTTCTGTAATTCAGTTCCTGTGTAGCCAAGTTTCCATTCCGTGTATTACTGATATCTTATGATGTTTCTTTTTCTGTGTGACTTATTTCAGTTAGAATCATCATACCTGAATCCACTCATTGTGCTGCTAAGGGCCTGATGACACAGATTTCATTGCTGAGTGATATTGCTTTGTAAGTAAATACCACAACTTTTTTATCCATTTTTCACTTTCTGCGATGTTGAACTTGTACGGTTATCGAGGTTCTTGTAAACAGAGGCGTCCCAAACTTTGGGGTGGCTGTGTCTTTTTGATTTTAATTTCCCTAAGCTATAGGACCATAAGTGGAAGTGCACTAGGCTCTGTTGCTTTGTTTTTTAGATGTTTCAGGAAACACCATACACTTCTCCTGAGTGTCTGTTGGCAATTTACATCCCGCCCATCAGCATAACAAGGTTCCCAGTTCTCCATGGCCTGTCCTGCCTTTCTGGATTTTACACTTTTTTCAGATGGCCCTTTTGACCGGGGGGAAGTGAGACTTCATTGTAGTGCAGATTTCCTTTGCAAGCTTGCTTGGTTGGCCAAAAAGGGCGTATGCGTTTTTTCCTGAATATATTCAGGAAAAAACGCATACGCCCTTTTTGGCCAAGTGCATCATTGTGGACGTTCTGCCTCTTTTCCTATGCTTTCAATGCAATTCCAGTCTACCTCCTGAAATCGGTTTCCTGCAATTCTGCCCCACTTTCAAGTCCTCTTGGCAGCCTTACTTCAGTCTATTTTTGGACGATAGCTGTCATTTATAACTCTGCAGGTTTGGGAATTACAGTGCCCCTGAGCTCCTTTCTTCAACTCGCTTTCTTTTGAGCTGGCCGCAACACCGCAGGATGGCTTCAGGCCCTAATCTGGTTCCGGCACGGCACACTGAGCCTTTGGTTATTTCCTCTTCCTGGTGGGAAATGAGAGTTAAATTTGCCCGTCCAGACACCTCCAGCTAGCCTCTCATTGGTTCTCGCTATTCCTGTTCATCTTCCGCAGAAATTGCAAACTGGGCCAAACAGGAAGTTAAAGGGACTGACTCTCCAAGTCGGGAGAGAGTTAGTAAAGCGTCTGGAATGTTGCACCCGAGTACCAGGGTACGAAAACTGAGACATATTTGAACACGTCTCCCGATCACATGGTTGATCATACTCTAGGTTCCACATGCATGATTTAGCTGAAGGAAGAATACCTTAAACCTGGGTAGTTGAAACCCGTGGAATGGGTACCATGCAATATGACTTCAAAGGGTCTTCATTTGCTCACCGAACCTCTCCAATCCTATCACTGCTGCGTTTATGCCCCTGTACACATGCTTGATTCTCTTTCGGAGACATAGCAATCCATAGGTTTTAAGATAGTTACTAGTCAGGTACATTCTTTAATATGCGGTGTTGAGTCCATTTCGTTGAGCAAGGAGTAGCTCTCGTCTATTCCATATTTGGCTTAAGGAACTTTATCTGTGCTCATTTCAATCTCTGGTTTTATGCAGCACCCCAACTCACCTTTACCCTTAAGCAAGCATAAGTTGGTTTTCTAAATTTGAGACCCTGTTCTGTTCTGTAATTCAGTTCCTGTGTAGCCAAGTTTCCATTCCGTGTATTACTGATATCTTATGATGTTTCGTTTTCTGTGTGACTTATTTCAGTTAGAATCATCATACCTGAATCCACTCATTGTGCTGCTAAGGGCCTGATGACATAGATTTCATTGCTGAGTGATATTGCTTTGTAAGTAAATACCACAACTTCTTTATCCATTTTTCACTTTCTGCGATGTTGAACTTGTACTGTAAACGAGGTTCTTGTAAACAGAGCCGTTCCAAACTTTGGGGTGGCTGTGTCTTTTTGATTTTAATTTCCCTAAGCTATAGGACCATAAGTGGAAGTGCCCTAGGCTCTGTTGCTTTGTTTTTTAGATGTTTCAGGAAACACCATACACTTCTCCCAAGTGTCTGTTGGCAATTTACATCCTGCCCATCAGCATAACAAGGCTCCCAGTTCTCAATGGCCTGTTGCCTTTCTGGATTTTACACTTTTTTCAGATGGCCCTTTTGACCGGGGGGAAGTGAGACTTCTTTGTAGTGCAGATTTCCTTTGCAAGCTTGCTTGGTTGGCCAAAAAGTGCATATGGGTTTTTTCCTGAATATATTCAGGAAAAAACGCATATGCCCTTTTTGGCCAAGTGCATCATTGTGGACGTTCTGCCTCTTTTCCTATGCTTTCAATGCAATTCCAGTCTACCTCCTGAAATCGGTTTCCTGCAATTCTGCCCCGCTTTCAAGTCCTCTTGGCAGCCTTACTTCAGTCTATTTTTGGACGATAGCTGTCATTTATATCTCTGCAGGTTTGTGAATTACAGTGCCCCTGAGCTCCTTTCTTCAACTTGTTTCTTGTGACCTGGCCGCAACACCGCAGGATGGCTTCAGGCCCTAATCTGGTTCCGGCACGGCACGCTGAGCCTTTGGTTATTTCTTCTTCCTGGTGGGAAATGAGAGTTAAATTTGCCCGTCCAGACACCTCCAGCTAGCCTCTCATTGTTTCTCGCTATTCCTGTTCATCTTCCGCAGAAACTGCAAACTGGGCCAAACAAGCGGTTAAAGGGACTGACTCTCCAAGTCGGGAGAGGGTTAGTAAAGCGTCTGGAATGTTGCACCCGAGTACCAGGGTACGAAAACTGAGACATATTTGAACACGTCTCCCGATCACATTGTTGATCATACTCTAGGTTCCACATGCATGTTTTAGCTGAAGGAAGAATACCTTAAACCTGGGTAGTTGAAACCCGTGGAATGGGTACCATGCAATATGACTTCAAAGGGTTTTCATTTGCTCACCGAACCTCTCCAATCCTATCACTGCTGCGTTTATGCCCCTGTACACATGCTTGATTCTCTTTCGGAGACATAGCAATCCATAGGTTTTAAGATACTTACAAGTCAGGTACATTCTTAGGCGTTTAATATGCGGTGTTGAGTCCATTTTGTTGAGCAAGGAGTAGCTCTTGTCTATTCCATATTTGGCTTAAGGAACTTTATCTGTGCTCATTTCAATCTCTGGTGTTATGCAGAACCCCAACTCACCTTTCCCCTTAAGCAAGCATAAGTTGGTTTTCTAAATTTGAGACCCTGTTCTGTTCTGTAATTCAGTTCCTGTGTAGCCAAGTTTCCATTCCGTGTATTACTGATATCTTATGATGTTTCTTTTTCTGTGTGACTTATTTCAGTTAGAATCATCATACCTGAATCCACTCATTGTGCTGCTAAGGGCCTGATGACACAGATTTCATTGCTGAGTGATATTGCTTTGTAAGTAAATACCACAACTTCTTTATCCATTTTTCACTTTCTGCGATGTTGAACTTGTACTGTAAACGAGGTTCTTGTAAACAAAGCCGTTCGAAACTTTGGGGTGGCTGTGTCTTTTTGATTTTAATTTCCCTAAGCTATAGGACCATAAGTGGAAGTGCCCTAGGCTCTGTTGCTTTGTTTTTTAGATGTTTCAGGAAACACCATACACTTCTCCCGAGTGTCTCTTGGCAATTTACATCCCGCCCATCAGCATAACAAGGCTCCCAGTTCTCCATGGCCTGTCCTGCCTTTCTGGATTTTACACTTTTTTCAGATGGCCCTTTTGACCGGGGGGAAGTGAGACTTCATTGTAGTGCAGATTTCCTTTGCAAGCTTGCTTGGTTGGCCAAAAAGTGCGTATGCGTTTTTTCCTGAATATATTCAGGAAAAAACGCATACGCCCTTTTTGGCCAAGTGCATCATTGTGGACGTTCTGCCTCTTTTCCTATGCTTTCAATGCAATTCCAGTCTACCTCCTGAAATCGGTTTCCTGCAATTCTGCCCCGCTTTCAAGTCCTCTTGGCAGCCTTACTTCAGTCTATTTTTGGACGATAGCTGTCATTTATAACTCTGCAGGTTTGTGAATTACAGTGCCCCTGAGCTCCTTTCTTCAACTCGCTTTCTTGTGAGCTGGCCGCAACACCGCAGGATGACTTCAGGCCCTAATCTGGTTCAGGCACGGCACGCTGAGCCTTTGGTTAATTCCTCTTCCTGGTGGGAAATGAGAGTTAAATTTGCCAGTCCAGACACCTCCAGCTAGCTTCTCATTGGTTCTCGCTATTCCTGTTCATCTTCCGCAGAAATTGGAAACTGGGCCAAAAAGGAGGTTAAAGGGACTGACTCTCCAAGTCGGGAGAGTGTTAGTAAAGCGTCTGGAATGTTGCACCCGAGTACCAGGGTACGAAAACTGAGACATATTTGAACACGTCTCCCGATCACATGGTTGATCATACTCTAGGTTCCACATGCATGTTTTAGCTGAAGGAAGAATACCTTAAACCTGGGTAGTTGAAACCCGTGGAATGGGTACCATGCAATATGACTTCAAAGGGTCTTCATTTGCTCACCGAACCTCTCCAATCCTATCACTGCTGCGTTTATGCCCCTGTACACATGCTTGATTCTCTTTCGGAGACATAGCAATCCATAGGTTTTAAGATACTTACTAGTCAGGTACATTCTTAGGCGTTTAATATGCGGTGTTGAGTCCATTTCGTTGAGCAAGGAGTAGCTCTTGTCTATTCCATATTTGGCTTAAGGAACTTTATCTGTGCTCATTTCAATCTCTGGTTTTATGCAGCACCCCAACTCACCTTTACCCTTAAGCAAGCATAAGTTGGTTTTCTAAATTTGAGACCCTGTTCTGTTCTGTAATTCAGTTCCTGTGTAGCCAAGTTTCCATTCCGTGTATTACTGATATCTTATGATGTTTCTTTTTCTGTGTGACTTATTTCAGTTAGAATCATCGTACCTGAATCCACTCATTATGCTGCTACGGGCCTGATTACATAGATTTCATTGCTGAGTGATACTGTATTGTACGTAAGTTCCACAAGTTCTTTATCCATTTTTCACTCTCTGTGATATTGAACTTGTACGGTAAACGAGGTTCTTGTAAACAGAGGCGTCCCAAACTTTGGGGTGGCTGTGTCTTGTTGATTTTAATTTCCCTAAGCTATAGGACCATAAGTGGAAGTGCCCTAGGCTCTGTTGCTTTGTTTTTTAGATGTTTCAGGAAACACCATACACTTCTCCTGAGTGTCTGTTGGCAATTTACATCCCGCCCATCAGCATAACAAGGCTCCCAGTTCTCCATGGCCTGTCCTGCCTTTCTGGATTTTACACTTTTTTCAGATGGCCCTTTTGACCGGGGAGAAGTGAGACTTCATTGTAGTGCAGATTTCCTTTGCAAGTTTGCTTGGTTGGCCAAAAAGGGCGTATGCGTTTTTTCCTGAATATATTCAGGAAAAACGCATATGCCCGTGTTGGCCAAGTGCATCATTGTGGACGTTCTGCCTCTTTTCCTATGCTTTCAATGCAATTCCAGTCTACCTCCTGAAATCGGTTTCCTGCAATTCTGCCCCGCTTTCAAGTCCTCTTGGCAGCCTTACTTCAGTCTATTTTTGGACGATAGCTGTCATTTATAACTCTGCAGGTTTGTGAATTACAGTGCCCCTGAGCTCCTTTTTCAACTCGCTTTCTTGTGACCTGGCCGTGAAACCGCAGGATGTCCTCAGGCCCTAATCTGGTTCTGGCACGGCACGCTGAGCCTTTGGTTAATTCCTCTTCCTGGTGGGAAATGAGAGTTAAATTTGCCCATCCAGACACCTCCAGCTAGTCTCTCATTGGTTCTCGCTATTCCTGTTCATCTTCCACAGAAATTGCAAACTGGGCCAAACAGGAGGTTAAAGGGACTGACTCTCCAAGTGGGGAGAGTGTTAGTAAAGCATCTGGAATGTTGCACCCGAGTACCAGGGTACGAAAACTGAGACATATTTGAACACGTCTCCCGATCACATGGTTGATCATACTCTAGGTTCCACATGCATGTTTTAGCTGAAGGAAGAATACCTTAAACCTGGGTAGTTGAAACCCGTGGAATGGGTACCATGCAATATGACTTCAAAGGGTCTTCATTTGCTCACGAACCTCTCCAATCCTATCACTGCTGCGTTTATGACCCTGTACACATGCTTGATTCTCTTTCAGAGACATAGAAATCCATAGGTTTTAAGATACTTACTAGTCAGGTACATTCTTAGACGTTTAATATGCGGTGTTGAGTCCATTTCGTTGAGCAAGGAGTAACTCTTGTCTATTCCATATTTGGCTTAAGGAACTTTATCTGTGCTCATTTCAATCTCTGGTTTTATGCAGCACCCCAACTCACCTTTACCCTTAAGCAAGCATAAGTTGGTTTTCTAAATTTGAGACCCTGTTCTGTTCTGTAATTCAGTTCCTGTGTAGCCAAGTTACCATTCCGTGTATTACTGATATCTTATGATGTTTCTTTTTCTGTGTGACTTATTTCAGTTAGAATCATCATACCTGAATCCACTCATTGTGCTGCTAAGGGCCTGATGACACAGATTTCATTGCTGAGTGATATTGCTTTGTAAGTAAATACTACAACTTCTTTATCCATTTTTCACTTTCTGCGATGTTGAACTTGTACTGTAAACGAGGTTCTTGTAAACAGAGGCGTCCCAAACTTTGGGGTGGCTGTGTCTTTTTGATTTTAATTTCCCTAAGCTATAGGACCATAAGTGGAATTGCCCTAGGCTCTGTTGCTTTGTTTTTTAGATGTTTCAGGAAACACCATACACTTCTCCTAAGTGTCTGTTGGCAATTTACATCCCGCCCATCAGCATAACAAGGCTCCCAGTTCTCCATGGCCTGTCCTGCCTTTCTGGATTTTACACTTTTTTCAGATGGCCCTTTTGACCGGGGGGAAGTGAGACTTCATTGTAGTGCAGATTTCCTTTGCAAGCTTGCTTGGTTGGCCAAAAAGGGCGTATGCGTTTTTTCCTGAATATATTCAGGAAAAAACGCATACGCCCTTTTTGGCCAAGTGCATCATTGTGGACGTTCTGCCTCTTTTCCTATGCTTTCAATGCAATTCCAGTCTACCTCCTGAAATCGGTTTCCTGCAATTCTGCCCCGCTTTCAAGTCCTCTTGGCAGCCTTACTTCAGTCTATTTTTGGACGATAGCTGTCATTTATAACTCTGCAGGTTTGTGAATTACAGTGCCCCTGAGCTCCTTTCTTCAACTCGCTTTCTTGTGACCTGGCCGCAACACCGCAGGATGGATTCATGCCCTAATCTGGTTCCCGCACGGCACGCTGAGCCTTTGGTTATTTCCTCTTCCTGGTGGGAAATGAGAGTTAAATTTGCCCGTCCAGACACCTCCAGCTAGTCTCTCATTGGTTCTCGCTATTCCTGTTCATCTTCCGCAGAAATTGCAAACTGGGCCAAACAGGACGTTAAAGGCGCTGACTCTCCAAGTGGGGAGAGTGTTAGTAAAGCGTCTGGAATGTTGCACCCGAGTACCAGGGTACGAAAACTGAGACATATTTGAACACGTCTCCCGATCACATGGTTGATCATACTCTAGGTTCCACATACATGTTTTAGCTGAAGGAAGAATACCTTAAACCTGGGTAGTTGAAACCCGTGGAATGGGTACCATGCAATATGACTTCAAAGGGTCTTCATTTGCTCACCGAACCTCTCCAATCCTATCACTGCTGCGTTTATGCCCCTGTACACATGCTTGATTCTCTTTCGGAGACATAGCAATCCATAGGTTTTAAGATACTTACTAGTCAGGTACATTCTTAGGCGTTTAATATGCGGTGTTGAGTCCATTTCATTGAGCAAGGAGTAGCTCTTGTCTATTCCATATTTGGCTTAAGGAACATTATCTGTGCTCATTTCAATCTCTGATTTTATGCAGCACCCCAACTCACCTTTACCCTTAAGCAAGCATAAGTTGGTTTTCTAAATTTGAGACCCTGTTCTGTTCTGTAATTCAGTTCCTGTGTAGCCAAGTTTACATTCCGTGTATTACTGATATCTTATGATGTTTCTTTTTCTGTGTGACTTATTTCAGTTAGAATCATCATACCTGAATCCACTCATTGTGATGCTAAGGGCCTGATGACATAGATTTAATTGCTGAGTGATATTGCTTTGTAAGTAAATACCACAACTTCTTTCTCCATTTTTCACTTTCTGCGATGTTGAACTTGTACTGTAATCGAGGTTCTTGTAAACAGAGCCTTTCGAAACTTTGGGGTGGCTGTGTCTTTTTGATTTTAAATTCCCTAAGCTATAGGACCATAAGTGGAAGTGCCCTAGGCTCTGTTGCTTTGTTTTTTAGATGTTTCAGGAAACACCATACACTTCTCCCGATTGGTTGTTGGCAATTTACATCCCGCCCTTCAGCATAACAAGGCTCCCAGTTCTCCATGGCCTGTCCTGCCTTTCTGGATTTTACACTTTTTTCAGATGGCCCTTTTGACCGGGGGGAAGTGAGACTTCATTGTAGTGCAGATTTCCTTTGCAAGCTTGCTTGGTTGGCCAAAAAGGGCGTATGCGTTTTTTCCTGAATATATTCAGGAAAAAACGCATACGCCCTTTTTGGCCAAGTGCATCATTGTGGACGTTCTGCCTCTTTTCCTATGCTTTCAATGCAATTCCAGTCTACCTCCTGAAATCGGTTTCCTGCAATTCTGCCCCGCTTTCAAGTCCTCTTGGCAGCCTCACTTCAGTCTATTTTTGGACGATAGCTGTCATTTATAACTCTGCAGGTTTGTGAATTACAGTGCCCCTGAGCTCCTTTCTTCAACTCGCTTTCTTGTGAGCTGGCCGCAACACCGCAGGATGGCTTCAGGCCCTAATCTGGTTCCGGCACGGCACACTGAGCCTTTGGTTATTTCCTCTTCCTGGTGGGAAATGAGAGTTAAATTTGCCCGTCCAGACACCTCCAGCTAGCCTCTCATTGGTTCTCGCTATTCCTGTTCATCTTTCGCAGAAATTGCAAACTGGGCCAAACAGGAGTTTAAAGGCGCTGACTCTCCAAGTGGGGAGAGTGTTAGTAAAGCGTCTGGAATGTTGCACCCGAGTACCAGGGGAGGAAAACTGAGACATATTTGAACACGTCTCCCGTTCACATGGTTGATCATACTCTGGGTTCCACATGCATGTTTTAGCTGAAGGAAGAATACCTTAAACCTGGAGAGTTGAGACCCGTGTAATGGGTACCATGCAATATGACTCAAAGGGTCTTCATTTGCTCACCGAACCTCTCCAATCCTATCACTGCTGCGTTTATGCCCCTGTACGCATGCTTGATTCTCTTTTGGAGACCAAGAAATCCATAGGTTTTACGATACTTACTAGTCAGGTACATTCTTAGGCGTTTAATATGCGGTGTTGAGTCCATTTCGTTGAGCAAGGAGTAGCTCTTATCTATTCCATATTTGACTTAAGGAACTTTATCTGTGCTCATTTCAATCTCTGGTTTTATGCAGCACCCCAACTGACCTTTACCCTTAAGCAAGCATAAGTTGGTTTTCTAAATTTGAGACGCTGTTCTGTTCTGTAATTCAGTTCCTGTGTAGCCAAGTTTACATTCCGTGTATTACTGATATCTTATGATGTTTCTTTTTCTGTGTGACTTATTTCAGTTAGAATCATCATACCTGAACCCACTCATTGTGATGCTAAGGGCCTGATGACACAGATTTCATTGCTGAGTGATATTGCTTTGTAAGTAAATACCACAACTTCTTTATCCATTTTTCACTTTCTGCGATGTTGAACTTGTACTGTAAACGAGGTTCTTGTAAACAGAGGCGTCCCAAACTTTGGGGTGGCTGTGTCTTTTTGATTTTAATTTCCCTAAGCTATAGGACCATAACTGGAAGTGCCCTAGGCTCTGTTGCTTTGTTTTTTAGATGTTTCAGGAAACACCATACACTTCTCCCGAGTGGTTGTTGGCAATTTACATCCCGCCCATCAGCATAACAAGGCTCCCAGTTCTCCATGGCCTGTCCTGCCTTTCTGGATTTTACACTTTTTTCACATGGCCCTTTTGACCGGGGGGAAGTGAGACTTCATTGTAGTGCAGATTTCCTTTGCAAGCTTGCTTGGTTGGCCAAAAAGGGCGTATGCGTTTTTTCCTGAATATATTCAGGAAAAAACGCATACGCCCTTTTTGGCCAAGTGCATCATTGTGGACGTTCTGCCTCTTTTCCTATGCTTTCAATGCAATTCCAGTCTACCTCCTGAAATCGGATTCCTGCAATTCTGCCCCGCTTTCAAGTCCTCTTGGCAGCCTTACTTCAGTCTATTTTTGGACGATAGCTGTCATTTATAACTCTGCAGGTTTGTGAATTACAGTGCCCCTGAGCTCCTTTCTTCAACTCGCTTTCTTGTGAGCTGGCCGCAACACCGCAGGAGGTCTTCAGGCCCTAATCTGGTTCTGGCATGGCACGATGAGCCTTTGGTTAATTCCTCTTCCTGGTGGGAAATGAGAGTTAAATTTGCCCATCCAGACACCTCCAGCTAGTCTCTCATTGGTTCTCGCTATTCCTGTTCATCTTCCGCAGAAATTGCAAACTGGGCCAAACAGGAGGTTAAAGGGACTGACTCTCCAAGTCGGGAGAGTGTTAGTAAAGCGTCTGGAATGTTGCACCCGAGTACCAGGGGAGGAAAACTGAGACATATTTGAACACGTCTCCCGATCACATTGTTGATCATACTCTAGGTTCCACATGCATGTTTTAGCTGAAGGAAGAATACCTTAAACCTGGGTAGTTGAAACCCGTGGAATGGGTACCATGCAATATGACTTCAAAGGGTCTTCATTTGCTCACCGAACCTCTCCAATCCTATCACTGCTGCGTTTATGCCCCTGTACACATGCTTGATTCTCTTTCGGAGACATAGCAATCCATAGGTTTTAAGATACTTACTAGTCAGGTACATTCTTAGGCGTTTAATATGCGGTGTTGAGTCCATTTCGTTGAGCAAGGAGTAGCTCTTGTCTATTCCATATTTGGCTTAAGGAACTTTATCTGTGCTCATTTCAATCTCTGGTTTTATGCAGCACCCCAACTCACCTTTCCCCTTAAGCAAGCATAAGTTGGTTTTCTAAATTTGAGACCCTGTTCTGTTTTGGAATGCAGTTCCTGTGTAGCCAAGTTTACATTCCGTGTATTAGTGATATCTTATGATGTTTCTTTTTCTGTGTGACTTATTTCAGTTAGAATCATCGTACCTGAATCCACTCATTATGCTGCTACAGGCCTGATGACATAGATTTCATTGCTGAGTGATACTGCATTGTACGTAAGTACCACACGTTCTTTACCCATTTTTCACTTTCTGCAATATTGAACTTGTACGGTAAACGAGGTTCTTGTAAACAGAGGCGTCCCAAACTTTGGGGTGGCTGTGTCTTTTTGATTTTAATTTCCCTAAGCTATAGGACCATAAGTGGAAGTGCCCTAGGCTCTGTTGCTTTGTTTTTTAGATGTTTCAGGAAACACCATACACTTCTCCAGAGTGGCTGTTGGCAATTTACATCCCGCCCATCAGCATAAGAAGGCTCCCAGTTCTCCATGGCCTGTCGTGCCTTTATGGATTTTACACTTTTTTCAGATGGCCCTTTTGACCAGGTGGAAGTGAGACTTCATTGTAGTGCAGATTTCCTTTGCAAGCTTGCTTGGTTGGCCAAAAAGGGCGTATGCGTTTTTTCCTGAATATATTCAGGAAAAAACGCATACGCCCTTTTTGGCCAAGTGCATCATTGTCGAGTTTCTGACTCTCTTCATGTGCTTTCAATGCAATTCCAGTCTACCTCCTGAAATCGGTTTCCTGCAATTCTGCCTTGCTTTCAATGCCTCTTCATAGCCTTACCTCAATATATTTTTTAAAAATAGTTGGCCTTTATAACTCTGCAGGTTTTTGAATTGCAGTGGCCCTTAGCTCCATTTTTTAGCTCTTATTTTTGTGGTCTTGCCCCGTAACCACAGGATTCCTTGAAGCCCTATTTTTCTTCTGGGGCACCTTGCTGTGCCTTTGGTTAATTCTTCTTACTGATGTGATATTAGAGTGACATGTGCCCATTGAAACCGCTACAGCTAGTTTCTCACTGGTTCCCCCTATTCCCATTCATCCTCTGCACTAACTGCAGACTGTGCGATACCAGAACTTAAAGGCATTGACTCCATGTGGGGATGTTGTTAGTAAAGCGGCTGGAATGTCGATCCGGAGCCCCAGGAGAGGAAAAATGAGGTGCGTTTTAGAAACCTTTCCCGATCATATGGTATACCAGTCGCTGGGTTTCCCAAGCATGGTTTAGCTGTAGGAAGATTCCCTTCAACCTGGAGTGTTGGGACCCTTGGACTGAGTAGCATGAAGTATTGCATTAAACTTTCGGCAGTTGCTCACCAAAGCTCACCAATCCTGTCAGCCCCAAGTGTCTAGCCTTATGTCTTATCCAGCTTTGGGTTTATATGTGGTCAATCCAGGTTGCATCACAGCCCCTGAGCGAATTTTGTAAGAATTTTTCTCTCTTTCATTGTTTCAGCGTTTTGTTTTTAAAATTTATTTCTATAATGGGGTTTAGCTCCTTTTCACTGCTGTGTTTGTGCCGCTCTGCACACACTTGATTCCCTTATGGAGATATATCAATACATGGGTTTTAAGATTCTTATTCCTCAGATATATTTCTCTGCGGTGTATAGGGTGTGTTGAGGCCTGTTCATTGAGCAAGGTGTAGATCTTGTCTAATACCTATTTGGTTTATTGAACGGTATCTGTGCTAATTTCAAACTCTGGTTTTATGCATCACCCCACCTCTCCTTTCCCCTTAAGCTGACATAAGTGTGTTTTCTAAATGTGAGACACTGTTCTGTTCTGTAATTCATTTCTTGTGCAGCCATATTTACCCTCCCTCTATAAGTGATATCTTATGATATGTTTCTTTTTCTGTTTGACTTATTTCAAGTAGTATTATCGGACCTAAATCCACTCTTTATCCTTCTACTAGCCTTATTACATTGATTTCATGGTGAAGAGATATTCCATTGTACATAAGTACCACATCTTCTTTATCCATTGTTCTCTTTCCTGGGATATTTAAGGTGTACTGAAGTTGAGGTTCTTGTAAACAGAGTAGCCCTAAACTGTGGTGTGCTTGTGTCTTGTTGATTTTTAGACTTCCCTAGATATACTCCCATGATTGGAAGTGTCCTATGCTCTGTAGCTCTGTTTTTTAGATGATTTAGGAACCACCATACACTTCTCCAGAGTGGCTCTCGGCAGTTCACACACTGCCCATCAGCGTATAAAGGCTCCCTGTTCTCCATGGCCTGTCTTGCCTTTCTGGATTTTACACTTTTTTCAGATGGCCCTTTTGACCGGGGGGAAGTGAGACTTCATTGTAGTGCAGATTTCCTTTGCAAGCTTGCTTGGTTGGCCAAAAAGGGCGTATGCGTTTTTTCCTGAATATATTCAGGAAAAAACGCATACGCCCTTTTTGGCCAAGTGCATCATTGTGGACGTTCTGCCTCTTTTCCTATGCTTTCAATGCAATTCCAGTCTACCTCCTGAAATCGGTTTCCTGCAATTCTGCCCCGCTTTCAAGTCCTCTTGGCAGCCTTACTTCAGTCTATTTTTGGACGATAGCTGTCATTTATAACTCTGCAGGTTTGTGAATTACAGTGCCCCTGAGCTCCTTTCTTCAACTCGCTTTCTTGTGACCTGGCCGCAACACCGCAGGATGGCTTCAGGCCCTAATCTGGTTCCGGTACGGCACGCTGAGCCTTTGGTTAATTCCTCTTCCTGGTGGGAAATGAGAGTTAAAATTGCCCGTCCAGACACCTCCAGCTAGCCTCTCATTGGTTCTCGCTATTCCTGTTCATCTTCCGCAGAAATTGCAAACTGGGCCAAACAGGAGGTTAAAGGCGCTGACTCTCCAAGTGTGGAGAGTGTTAGTAAAGCGTCTGGAATGTTGCACCCGAGTACCAGGGGAGGAAAACTGAGACATATTTGAACACGTCTCCCGTTCCCATGGTTGATCATACTTGTGTTCCACATGCATGTTTTAGCTGAAGGAAGAATACCTTAAACCTGGAGAGTTAAGACCCGTGTAATGGGTACCATGCAATATGACTTCAAAGGGTCTTCATTTGCTCACCGAACGTCTCCAATCCTATCACTGCTGCGTTTATGCCCCTGTACACATGCTTGATTCTCTTTCGGAGACATAGCAATCCATAGGTTTTACGATACTTACTAGTCAGGTACATTCTTAGGCGTTTAATATGGGGTGTTGAGTCCATTTCGTTGAGCAAGGAGTAGCTCTTGTCTATTCCATATTTGACTTAAGGAACTTTATCTGTGCTCATTTCAATCTCTGGTTTTATGCAGCACCCCAACTCATCTTTACCCTTAAGCAAGCATAAGTTGGTTTTCTAAATTTGAGACCCTGTTGTGTTCTGTAATTCAGTTCCTGTGTAGCCAAGTTTACATTCCGTGTATTACTGATATCTTATGATGTTTCTTTTTCTGTGTGACTTACTTCAGTTAGAATCATCATACCTGAATCCACTCATTGTGCTGCTAAGGGCCTGATGACACAGATTTCATTGCTGAGTGATATTGCTTTGTAAGTAAATACCACAACTTCTTTATCCATTTTTCACTTTCTGCGATGTTGAACTTGTACTGTAAACGAGGTTCTTGTAAACAGAGCCGTTCCAAACTTTGGGGTGGCTGTGTCTTTTTTATTTTAATTTCCCTAAGCTATAGGACCATAAGTGGAAGTGCCCTAGGTTCTGTTGGTTTGTTTTTTAGATGTTTCAGGAAACACCATACACTTCTCCCGAGTGGTTGTTGGCAATTTACATCCCGCCCATCAGCATAACAAGGCTCCCAGTTCTCCATGGCCTGTCCTGCCTTTCTGGATTTTACACTTTTTTCAGATGGCCCTTTTGACCGGGGGGAAGTGAGACTTCATTGTAGTGCAGATTTCCTTTGCAAGCTTTCTTGGTTGGCCAAAAAGGGCGTATGCGTTTTTACCTGAATATATTCAGGAAAAAACGCATACGCCCTTTTTGGCCAAGTGCATCATAGTGGACGTTCTGCCTCTTTTCCTATGCTTTCAATGCAATTCCAGTCTACCTCCTGAAATCGGTTTCCTGCAATTCTGCCCCGCTTTCAAGTCCTCTTGGCAGCCTTTCTTCAGTCTATTTTTGGACGATAGCTGTCATTTATAACTCTGCAGGTTTGTGAATTACAGTGCCCCTGAGCTCCTTTCTTCAACTCGCTTTCTTTTGAGCTGGCCGCAACACCGCAGGATGGCTTCAGGCCCTAATCTGGTTCCGGTACGGCACGCTGAGCCTTTGGTTATTTCCTCTTCCTGGTGGGAAATGAGAGTTAAATTTGCCCGTCCAGACACCTCCAGCTAGCCTCTCATTGGTTCTCGCTATTCCTGTTCATCTTCCGCAGAAATTGCAAACTGGGCCAAACAGGAGGTTAAAGGCGCTGACTCTCCAAGTGGGGAGAGTGTTAGTAAAGCGTCTGGAATGTTGCACCCGAGTACCAGGGGAGGAAAACTGAGACATATTTGAACACGTCTCCCGTTCACATGGTTGATCATACTTGGGTTCCACATGCACGTTTTAGCTGAAGGAAGAATACCTTAAACCTGGAGAGTTGAGACCCGTGTAATGGGTACCATGCAATATGACTTCAAAGGGTCTTCATTTGCTCACCGAACCTCTCCAATCCTATCACTGCTGTGTTTATGCCCCTGTACACATGCTTGATTCTCTTTCGGAGACATAGCAATCCATAGGTTTTAAGATACTTACTAGTCAGGTACATTCTTAGGCGTTTAATATGCGGTGTTGAGTCCATTTCGTTGAGCAAGGAGTAGCTCTTGTCTATTCCATATTTGACTTAAGGAACTTTATCTGTGCTCATTTCAATCTCTGGTTTTATGCAGCACCCCAACTCACCTTTACCCTTAAGCAAGCATAAGTTGGTTTTCTAAATTTGAGACCCTGTTCTGTTCTGTAATTCAGTTCCTGTGTAGCCAAGTTTACATTCCGTGTATTACTGATATCTTATGATGTTTCTTTTTCTGTGTGACTTACTTCAGTTAGAATCATCATACCTGAATCCACTCATTGTGCTGCTAAGGGCCTGATGACACAGATTTCATTGCTGAGTGATATTGCTTTGTAAGTAAATACCACAACTTCTTTATCCATTTTTCACTTTCTGCGATGTTGAACTTGTACTGTAAACGAGGTTCTTGTAAACAGAGCCGTTCCAAACTTTGGGGTGGCTGTGTCTTTTTGATTTTAATTTCCCTAAGCTATAGGGCCATAAGTGGAAGTGCCCTAGGTTCTGTTGCTTTGTTTTTTAGATGTTTCAGGAAACACCATACACTTCTCCCGAGTGGTTGTTGGCAATTTACATCCCGCCCATCAGCATAACAAGGCTCCCAGTTCTCCATGGCCTGTCCTGCCTTTCTGGATTTTACACTTTTTTCAGATGGCCCTTTTGACCGGGGGGAAGTGAGACTTCATTGTAGTGCAGATTTCCTTTGCAAGCTTGCTTGGTTGGCCAAAAAGGGCGTATGCGTTTTTTCCTGAATATATTCAGGAAAAAACGCATACGTCCTTTTTGGCCAAGTGCATCATTGTGGACGTTCTGCCTCTTTTCCTATGCTTTCAATGCAATTCCAGTCTACCTCCTGAAATCGGTTTCCTGCAATTCTGCCCCGCTTTCAAGTCCTCTTGGCAGCCTTACTTCAGTCTATTTTTGGACGATAGCTGTCATTTATAACTCTGCAGGTTTGTGAATTACAGTGCCCCTGAGCTCCTTTCTTCAACTCGCTTTCTTGTGACCTGGCCGCAACACCGCAGGATGGCTTCAGGCCCTAATCTGGTTCCGGCCCGGCATGCTGAGCCTTTGGTTAATTCCTCTTCCTGGTGGGAAATGAGAGTTAAATTTGCCCGTCCAGACACCTCCAGCTAGCCTCTCATTGGTTCTCGCTATTCCTGTTCATCTTCCGCAGAAATTGCAAACTGGGCCAAACAGGAGGTTAAAGGGACTGACTCTCCAAGTCGGGAGAGTGTTAGTAAAGCGTCTGGAATGTTGCACCCGAGTACCAGGGGAGGAAAACTGAGACATATTTGAACACGTCTCCCGTTCACACGGTTGATCATACTCTGGGTTCCACATGCATGTTTTAGCTGAAGGAAGAATACCTAAAACCTGGGTAGTTGAAACCCGTGGAATGGGTACCATGCAATATGACTTCAAAGGGTCTTCATTTGCTCACCGAACCTCTCCAATCCTATCACTGCTGCATTTATTCCCCTGTACACACACTTGATTCTCTTTTGGAGACATAGCAATCCATAGGTTTTAAGATACTTACTAGTCAGGTACATTCTTAGGGGTTTAATATGGGGTTTTGAGTCCATTTCGTTGAGCAAGGAGTAGCTCTTGTCTATTCCATATTTGGCTTAAGGAACTTTATCTGTGCTCATTTCAATCTCTGGTTTTATGCAGCACCCCAACTCACCTTTCCCCTTAAGCAAGCATAAGTTGGTTTTCTAAATTTGAGACCCTGTTCTGTTTTGGAATGTAGTTCCTGTGTAGTCAAGTTTACATTCCGTGTATTAGTGATATCTTATGATGTTTCTTTTTCTGTGTGACTTATTTCAGTTAGAATCATCGTACCTGAATCTACTCATTATGCTGCTAAGGGCCTGATGACATAGATTTCATTGCTGAGTGATACTGCATTGTACGTAAGTACCACAAGTTCTTTATCCATTTTTCACTTTCTGCGATGTTGAACTTGTACTGTAAACGAGGTTCTTGTAAACAGAGCCGTTCCAAACTTTGGGGTGGCTGTGTCTTTTTGATTTTAATTTCCCTAAGCTATAGGACCATAAGTGGAAGTGCCCTAGGCTCTGTTGCTTTGTTTTTTAGATGTTTCAGGAAACACCATACACTTCTCCCAAGTGTCTGTTGGCAATTTACATCCCGCCCTTCAGCATAACAAGGCTCCCAGTTCTCAATGGCCTGTTGCCTTTCTGGATTTTACACTTTTTTCAGATGGCCCTTTTGACCGGGGGGAAGTGAGACTTCATTGTAGTGCCGATTTCCTTTGCAAGCTTGCTTGGTTGGCCAAAAAGGGCGTATGCGTTTTTTCCTGAATATATTCAGGAAAAAACGCATACGCCCTTTTTGGCCAAGTGCATCATTGTGGACGTTCTGCCTCTTTTCCTATGCTTTCAATGCAATTCCAGTCTAGCTCCTGAAATCAGTTTCCTGCAATTCTGCCCCGCATTCAAGTCCTCTTGGCAGCCTTACTTCAGTCTATTATTGGATGATAGCTGTCATTTATAACTCTGCAGGTTTGTGAATTACAGTGCCCCTTAGCTCCTTTCTTCAACTTGCTTTCTTGTGACCTGGCCGCAACACCGCAGGCTGGCTTCAGGCCCTAATCTGGTTCCGGCACGGCACGCTGAGCCTTTGGTTATTTCCTCTTCCTGGTGGGAAATGAGAGTTAAATTTGCCCGTCCAGAAACCTCCAGTTAGCCTCTCATTGGTTCTCGCTATTCCTGTTCATCTTCCACAGAAATTACAAACTGGGCCAAACAGGAGGTTAAAGGCGCTGACTCTCCAAGTGTGGAGAGTGTTAGTAAAGCGTCTGGAATGTTGCACCCGAGTACCAGGGGAGGAAAACTGAGACATATTTCAACACGTCTCCCGTTCACATGGTTGATCATACTTGGGTTCCACATGCATGTTTTAGCTGAAGGAAGAATACCTTAAACCTGGAGAGTTAAGACCCGTGTAATGGGTACCATGCAATATGACTTCAAAGGGTCTTCATTTGCTCACCGAACCTCTCCAATCCTATCACTGCTGCGTTTATGCCCCTGTACACATGCTTGATTCTCTTTCGGAGACATAGCAATCCATAGGTTTTACGATACTTACTAGTCAGGTACATTCTTAGGCGTTTAATATGCGGTGTTGAGTCCATTTCGTTGAGCAAGGAGTAGCTCTTGTCTATTCCATATTTGACTTAAGGAACTTTATCTGTGCTCATTTCAATCTCTGGTTTTATGCAGCACCCCAACTCACCTTTACCCTTAAGCAAGCATAAGTTGGTTTTCTAAATTTGAGACCCTGTTCTGTTCTGTAATTCAGTTCCTGTGTAGCCAAGTTTACATTCCGTGTATTACTGATATCTTATGATGTTTCTTTTTCTGTGTGACTTACTTCAGTTAGAATCATCATACCTGAATCCACTCATTGTGCTGCTAAGGGCCTGATGACACAGATTTCATTGCTGAGTGATATTGCTTTCTAAGTAAATACCACAACTTCTTTATCCATTTTTCACTTTCTGCGATGTTGAACTTGTACTGTAAACGAGGTTCTTGTAAACAGAGCCGTTCCAAACTTTGAGGTGGCTGTGTCTTTTTGATTTTAATTTCCCTAAGCTATAGGACCATAAGTGGAAGTGCCCTAGGCTCTGTTGCTTTGTTTTTTAGATGTTTCAGGAAACACCATACACTTCTCCCGAGTGGTTGTTGGCAATTTACATCCCGCCCATCAGCATAACAAGGCTCCCAGTTCTCCATGGCCTGTCCTGCCTTTCTGGATTTTACACTTTTTTCAGATGGCCCTTTTGACCGGGGGGAAGTGAGACTTCATTGTAGTGCAGATTTCCTTTGCAAGCTTGCTTGGTTGGCCAAAAAGGGCGTATGTGTTTTTTCCTGAATATATTCAGGAAAAAACGCATACGCCCTTTTTGGCCAAGTGCATCATTGTGGACGTTCTGCCTCTTTTCCTATGCTTTCAATGCAATTCCAGTCTACCTCCTGAAATCGGTTTCCTGCAATTCTGCCCCGCTTTCAAGTCCTCTAGGCAGCCTTACTTCAGTCTATTTTTGGACGATAGCTGTCATTTATAACTCTGCAGGTTTGTGAATTACAGTGCCCCTGAGCTCCTTTCTTCAACTCGCTTTCTTTTGAGCTGGCCGCAACACCGCAGGATGGCTTCAGGCCCTAATCTGGTTCCGGCCCGGCATGCTGAGCCTTTGGTTAATTCCTCTTCCTGGTGGGAAATGAGAGTTAAATTTGCCCGTCGAGACACCTCCAGCTAGTCTCTCATTGGTTCTCGCTATTCCTGTTCATCTTCCGCAGAAATTGCAAACTGGGCCAAACAGGAGGTTAAAGGCGCTGACTCTCCAAGTGGGGAGAGTGTTAGTAAAGCGTCTGGAATGTTGCACCCGAGTACCAGGGGAGGAAAACTGAGACATATTTGAACACGTCTCCCGTTCACATGGTTGATCATACTTGGGTTCCACATGCATGTTTTAGCTGAAGGAAGAATACCTTAAACCTGGAGAGTTGAGACCCGTGTAATGGGTACCATGCAATATGACTTCAAAGGGTCTTCGTTTGCTCACCGAACCTCTCCAATCCTATCACTGCTGCGTTTATGCCCCTGTACACATGCTTGATTCTCTTTTGGAGACATAGCAATCCATAGGTTTTACGATACTTACTAGTCAGGTACATTCTTAGGCGTTTAATATGCGGTGATGAGTCCATTTCGTTGAGCAAGGAGTAGCTCTTGTCTATTCCATATTTGACTTAAGGAACTTTATCTGTGCTCATTTCAATCTCTGGTTTTATGCAGCACCCCAACTCACCTTTACCCTTAAGCAAGCATAAGTTGGTTTTCTAAATTTGAGACCCTGTTCTGTTCTGTAATTCAGTTCCTGTGTAGCCAAGTTTACATTCCGTGTATTACTGATATCTTATGATGTTTCTTTTTCTGTGTGACTTACTTCAGTTAGAATCATCATACCTGAATCCACTCATTGTGCTGCTAAGGGCCTGATGACACAGATTTCATTGCTGAGTGATATTGCTTTGTAAGTAAATACCACAACTTCTTTATCCATTTTTCACTTTCTGCGATGTTGAACTTGTACTGTAAACGAGGTTCTTGTAAACAGAGCCGTTCCAAACTTTGGGGTGGCTGTGTCTTTTTTATTTTAATTTCCCTAAGCTATAGGACCATAAGTGGAAGTGCCCTAGGTTCTGTTGGTTTGTTTTTTAGATGTTTCAGGAAACACCATACACTTCTCCCGAGTGGTTGTTGGCAATTTACATCCCGCCCATCAGCATAACAAGGCTCCCAGTTCTCCATGGCCTGTCCTGCCTTTCTGGATTTTACACTTTTTTCAGATGGCCCTTTTGACCGGGGGGAAGTGAGACTTCATTGTAGTGCAGATTTCCTTTGCAAGCTTTCTTGGTTGGCCAAAAAGGGCGTATGCGTTTTTACCTGAATATATTCAGGAAAAAACGCATACGCCCTTTTTGGCCAAGTGCATCATAGTGGACGTTCTGCCTCTTTTCCTATGCTTTCAATGCAATTCCAGTCTACCTCCTGAAATCGGTTTCCTGCAATTCTGCCCCGCTTTCAAGTCCTCTTGGCAGCCTTACTTCAGTCTATTTTTGGACGATAGCTGTCATTTATAACTCTGCAGGTTTGTGAATTACAGTGCCCCTGAGCTCCTTTCTTCAACTCGCTTTCTTTTGAGCTGGCCGCAACACCGCAGGATGGCTTCAGGCCCTAATCTGGTTCCGGTACGGCACGCTGAGCCTTTGGTTATTTCCTCTTCCTGGTGGGAAATGAGAGTTAAATTTGCCCGTCCAGACACCTCCAGCTAGCCTCTCATTGGTTCTCGCTATTCCTGTTCATCTTCCGCAGAAATTGCAAACTGGGCCAAACAGGAGGTTAAAGGCGCTGACTCTCCAAGTGGGGAGAGTGTTAGTAAAGCGTCTGGAATGTTGCACCCGAGTACCAGGGGAGGAAAACTGAGACATATTTGAACACGTCTCCCGTTCACATGGTTGATCATACTTGGGTTCCACATGCATGTTTTAGCTGAAGGAAGAATACCTTAAACCTGGAGAGTTGAGACCCGTGTAATGGGTACCATGCAATATGACTTCAAAGGGTCTTCATTTGCTCACCGAACCTCTCCAATCCTATCACTGCTGTGTTTATGCCCCTGTACACATGCTTGATTCTCTTTCGGAGACATAGCAATCCATAGGTTTTAAGATACTTACTAGTCAGGTACATTCTTAGGCGTTTAATATGCGGTGTTGAGTCCATTTCGTTGAGCAAGGAGTAGCTCTTGTCTATTCCATATTTGACTTAAGGAACTTTATCTGTGCTCATTTCAATCTCTGGTTTTATGCAGCACCCCAACTCACCTTTACCCTTAAGCAAGCATAAGTTGGTTTTCTAAATTTGAGACCCTGTTCTGTTCTGTAATTCAGTTCCTGTGTAGCCAAGTTTACATTCCGTGTATTACTGATATCTTATGATGTTTCTTTTTCTGTGTGACTTACTTCAGTTAGAATCATCATACCTGAATCCACTCATTGTGCTGCTAAGGGCCTGATGACACAGATTTCATTGCTGAGTGATATTGCTTTGTAAGTAAATACCACAACTTCTTTATCCATTTTTCACTTTCTGCGATGTTGAACTTGTACTGTAAACGAGGTTCTTGTAAACAGAGCCGTTCCAAACTTTGGGGTGGCTGTGTCTTTTTGATTTTAATTTCCCTAAGCTATAGGGCCATAAGTGGAAGTGCCCTAGGTTCTGTTGCTTTGTTTTTTAGATGTTTCAGGAAACACCATACACTTCTCCCGAGTGGTTGTTGGCAATTTACATCCCGCCCATCAGCATAACAAGGCTCCCAGTTCTCCATGGCCTGTCCTGCCTTTCTGGATTTTACACTTTTTTCAGATGGCCCTTTTGACCGGGGGGAAGTGAGACTTCATTGTAGTGCAGATTTCCTTTGCAAGCTTGCTTGGTTGGCCAAAAAGGGCGTATGCGTTTTTTCCTGAATATATTCAGGAAAAAACGCATACGTCCTTTTTGGCCAAGTGCATCATTGTGGACGTTCTGCCTCTTTTCCTATGCTTTCAATGCAATTCCAGTCTACCTCCTGAAATCGGTTTCCTGCAATTCTGCCCCGCTTTCAAGTCCTCTTGGCAGCCTTACTTCAGTCTATTTTTGGACGATAGCTGTCATTTATAACTCTGCAGGTTTGTGAATTACAGTGCCCCTGAGCTCCTTTCTTCAACTCGCTTTCTTGTGACCTGGCCGCAACACCGCAGGATGGCTTCAGGCCCTAATCTGGTTCCGGCCCGGCATGCTGAGCCTTTGGTTAATTCCTCTTCCTGGTGGGAAATGAGAGTTAAATTTGCCCGTCCAGACACCTCCAGCTAGCCTCTCATTGGTTCTCGCTATTCCTGTTCATCTTCCGCAGAAATTGCAAACTGGGCCAAACAGGAGGTTAAAGGGACTGACTCTCCAAGTCGGGAGAGTGTTAGTAAAGCGTCTGGAATGTTGCACCCGAGTACCAGGGGAGGAAAACTGAGACATATTTGAACACATCTCCCGTTCACACGGTTGATCATACTCTGGGTTCCACATGCATGTTTTAGCTGAAGGAAGAATACCTAAAACCTGGGTAGTTGAAACCCGTGGAATGGGTACCATGCAATATGACTTCAAAGGGTCTTCATTTGCTCACCGAACCTCTCCAATCCTATCACTGCTGCATTTATTCCCCTGTACACACACTTGATTCTCTTTTGGAGACATAGCAATCCATAGGTTTTAAGATACTTACTAGTCAGGTACATTCTTAGGGGTTTAATATGGGGTTTTGAGTCCATTTCGTTGAGCAAGGAGTAGCTCTTGTCTATTCCATATTTGGCTTAAGGAACTTATCTGTGCTCATTTCAATCTCTGGTTTTATGCAGCACCCCAACTCACCTTTCCCCTTAAGCAAGCATAAGTTGGTTTTCTAAATTTGAGACCCTGTTCTGTTTTGGAATGTAGTTCCTGTGTAGTCAAGTTTACATTCCGTGTATTAGTGATATCTTATGATGTTTCTTTTTCTGTGTGACTTATTTCAGTTAGAATCATCGTACCTGAATCTACTCATTATGCTGCTAAGGGCCTGATGACATAGATTTCATTGCTGAGTGATACTGCATTGTACGTAAGTACCACAAGTTCTTTATCCATTTTTCACTTTCTGCGATGTTGAACTTGTACTGTAAACGAGGTTCTTGTAAACAGAGCCGTTCCAAACTTTGGGGTGGCTGTGTCTTTTTGATTTTAATTTCCCTAAGCTATAGGACCATAAGTGGAAGTGCCCTAGGCTCTGTTGCTTTGTTTTTTAGATGTTTCAGGAAACACCATACACTTCTCCCAAGTGTCTGTTGGCAATTTACATCCCGCCCTTCAGCATAACAAGGCTCCCAGTTCTCAATGGCCTGTTGCCTTTCTGGATTTTACACTTTTTTCAGATGGCCCTTTTGACCGGGGGGAAGTGAGACTTCATTGTAGTGCAGATTTCCTTTGCAAGCTTGCTTGGTTGGCCAAAAAGGGCGTATGCGTTTTTTCCTGAATATATTCAGGAAAAAACGCATACGCCCTTTTTGGCCAAGTGCATCATTGTGGACGTTCTGCCTCTTTTCCTATGCTTTCAATGCAATTCCAGTCTACCTCCTGAAATCGGTTTCCTGCAATTCTGCCCCGCATTCAAGTCCTCTTGGCAGCCTTACTTCAGTCTATTATTGGATGATAGCTGTCATTTATAACTCTGCAGGTTTGTGAATTACAGTGCCCCTGAGCTCCTTTCTTCAACTTGCTTTCTTGTGACCTGGCCGCAACACCGCAGGCTGGCTTCAGGCCCTAATCTGGTTCCGGCACGGCACGCTGAGCCTTTGGTTATTTCCTCTTCCTGGTGGGAAATGAGAGTTAAATTTGCCCGTCCAGAAACCTCCAGTTAGCCTCTCATTGGTTCTCGCTATTCCTGTTCATCTTCCACAGAAATTACAAACTGGGCCAAACAGGAGGTTAAAGGCGCTGACTCTCCAAGTGTGGAGAGTGTTAGTAAAGCGTCTGGAATGTTGCACCCGAGTACCAGGGGAGGAAAACTGAGACATATTTCAACACGTCTCCCGTTCACATGGTTGATCATACTTGGGTTCCACATGCATGTTTTAGCTGAAGGAAGAATACCTTAAACCTGGAGAGTTAAGACCCGTGTAATGGGTACCATGCAATATGACTTCAAAGGGTCTTCATTTGCTCACCGAACCTCTCCAATCCTATCACTGCTGCGTTTATGCCCCTGTACACATGCTTGATTCTCTTTCGGAGACATAGCAATCCATAGGTTTTACGATACTTACTAGTCAGGTACATTCTTAGGCGTTTAATATGCGGTGTTGAGTCCATTTCGTTGAGCAAGGAGTAGCTCTTGTCTATTCCATATTTGACTTAAGGAACTTTATCTGTGCTCATTTCAATCTCTGGTTTTATGCAGCACCCCAACTCACCTTTACCCTTAAGCAAGCATAAGTTGGTTTTCTAAATTTGAGACCCTGTTCTGTTCTGTAATTCAGTTCCTGTGTAGCCAAGTTTACATTCCGTGTATTACTGATATCTTATGATGTTTCTTTTTCTGTGTGACTTACTTCAGTTAGAATCATCATACCTGAATCCACTCATTGTGCTGCTAAGGGCCTGATGACACAGATTTCATTGCTGAGTGATATTGCTTTCTAAGTAAATACCACAACTTCTTTATCCATTTTTCACTTTCTGCGATGTTGAACTTGTACTGTAAACGAGGTTCTTGTAAACAGAGCCGTTCCAAACTTTGAGGTGGCTGTGTCTTTTTGATTTTAATTTCCCTAAGCTATAGGACCATAAGTGGAAGTGCCCTAGGCTCTGTTGCTTTGTTTTTTAGATGTTTCAGGAAACACCATACACTTCTCCCGAGTGGTTGTTGGCAATTTACATCCCGCCCATCAGCATAACAAGGCTCCCAGTTCTCCATGGCCTGTCCTGCCTTTCTGGATTTTACACTTTTTTCAGATGGCCCTTTTGACCGGGGGGAAGTGAGACTTCATTGTAGTGCAGATTTCCTTTGCAAGCTTGCTTGGTTGGCCAAAAAGGGCGTATGCGTTTTTTCCTGAATATATTCAGGAAAAAACGCATACGCCCTTTTTGGCCAAGTGCATCATTGTGGACGTTCTGCCTCTTTTCCTATGCTTTCAATGCAATTCCAGTCTACCTCCTGAAATCGGTTTCCTGCAATTCTGCCCCGCTTTCAAGTCCTCTAGGCAGCCTTACTTCAGTCTATTTTTGGACGATAGCTGTCATTTATAACTCTGCAGGTTTGTGAATTACAGTGCCCCTGAGCTCCTTTCTTCAACTCGCTTTCTTTTGAGCTGGCCGCAACACCGCAGGATGGCTTCAGGCCCTAATCTGGTTCCGGCCCGGCATGCTGAGCCTTTGGTTAATTCCTCTTCCTGGTGGGAAATGAGAGTTAAATTTGCCCGTCGAGACACCTCCAGCTAGTCTCTCATTGGTTCTCGCTATTCCTGTTCATCTTCCGCAGAAATTGCAAACTGGGCCAAACAGGAGGTTAAAGGCGCTGACTCTCCAAGTGGGGAGAGTGTTAGTAAAGCGCCTGGAATGTTGCACCCGAGTACCAGGGGAGGAAAACTGAGACATATTTGAACACGTCTCCCGTTCACATGGTTGATCATACTTGGGTTCCACATGCATGTTTTAGCTGAAGGAAGAATACCTTAAACCTGGAGAGTTGAGACCCGTGTAATGGGTACCATGCAATATGACTTCAAAGGGTCTTCGTTTGCTCACCGAACCTCTCCAATCCTATCACTGCTGCGTTTATGCCCCTGTACACATGCTTGATTCTCTTTCGGAGACATAGCAATCCATAGGTTTTACGATACTTACTAGTCAGGTACATTCTTAGGCGTTTAATATGCGGTGATGAGTCCATTTCGTTGAGCAAGGAGTAGCTCTTGTCTATTCCATATTTGACTTAAGGAACTTTATCTGTGCTCATTTCAATCTCTGGTTTTATGCAGCACCCCAACTCACCTTTACCCTTAAGCAAGCATAAGTTGGTTTTCTAAATTTGAGACCCTGTTCTGTTCTGTAATTCAGTTCCTGTGTAGCCAAGTTTACATTCCGTGTATTACTGATATCTTATGATGTTTCTTTTTCTGTGTGACTTATTTCAGTTAGAATCATCATACCTGAATCCACTCATTGTGATGCTAAGGGCCTGATGACATAGATTTCATTGCTGAGTGATATTGCTTTGTAAGTAAATACCACAACTTCTTTATCCATTTTTCACTTTCTGCGATGTTGAACTTGTACTGTAAACGAGGTTCTTGTAAACAGAGGCGCCCCAAACTTTGGGGTGGCTGTGTCTTTTTGATTTTAATTTCCCTAAGCTATAGGACCATAAGTGGAAGTGCCCTAGGCTCTGTTGCTTTGTTTTTTAGATGTTTCAGGAAACACCATACACTTCTCCCGAGTGGTTGTTGGCAATTTACATCCCGCCCATCAGCATAACAAGGCTCCCAGTTCTCCATGGCCTGTCCTGCCTTTCTGGATTTTACACTTTTTTCAGATGGCCCTTTTGACTGGGGAGAAGTGAGACTTCATTGTAGTGCAGATTTCCTTTGCAAGCTTGCTTGGTTGGCCAAAAAGGGCGTATGCGTTTTTTCCTGAATATATTCAGGAAAAAACGCATACGCCCTTTTTGGCCAAGTGCATCATTGTGGACGTTCTGCCTCTTTTCCTATGCTTTCAATGCAATTCCAGTCTACCTCCTGAAATCGGTTTCCTGCAATTCTGCCCCGCTTTCAAGTCCTCTTGGCAGCCTTACTTCAGTCTATTTTTGGACGATAGCTGTCATTTATAACTCTGCAGGTTTGTGAATTACAGTGCCCCTGAGCTCCTTTCTTCAACTCGCTTTCTTTTGAGCTGGCCGCAACACCGCAGGATGGCTTCAGGCCCTAATCTGGTTCCGGCCTGGCATGCTGAGCCTTTGGTTAATTCCTCTTCCTGGTGGGAAATGAGAGTTAAATTTGCCCGTCCAGACACCTCCAGCTAGCCTCTCATTGGTTCTCGCTATTCCTGTTCATCTTCCGCAGAAATTGCAAACTGGGCCAAACAGGAGGTTAAAGGGACTGACACTCCAAGTGGGGAGAGTGTTAGTAAAGCGTCTGGAATGTTGCACCCGAGTACCAGGGGAGGGAAACTGAGAGATATTTGAACACGTCTCCCGATCACATGGTTGATCATACTCTAGGTTCCACATGCATGTTTTAGCTGAAGGAAGAATACCTTAAACCTGGGTAGTTGAAACCC
Organism: Stenella coeruleoalba; assembly: GCF_951394435.1. Taxonomy (NCBI): domain Eukaryota; kingdom Metazoa; phylum Chordata; class Mammalia; order Artiodactyla; family Delphinidae; genus Stenella; species Stenella coeruleoalba. Next base: position 93,130,430 of record NC_137149.1, on the reverse strand, counting down.
GTGGAATGGGTACCATGCAATATGACTTCAAAGGGTCTTCATTTGCTCACCGAACCTCTCCAATCCTATCACTGCTGTGTTTATGCCCCTGTACACATGCTTGATTCTCTTTCGGAGACATAGCAATCCATAGGTTTTAAGATACTTACTAGTCAGGTACATTCTTAGGCGTTTAATATGCGGTGTTGAGTCCATTTCGTTGAGCAAGGAGTAGCTCTTGTCTATTCCATATTTGACTTAAGGAACTTTATCTGTGCTCATTTCAATCTCTGGTTTTATGCAGCACCCCAACTCACCTTTACGCTTAAGCAAGCATAAGTTAGTTTTCTACATTTGAGACCCTGTTCTGTTCTGTAATTCAGTTCCTGTGTAGCCAAGTTTACATTCCGTGTATTACTGATATCTTATGATGTTTCTTTTTCTGTGTGACTTATTTCAGTTAGAATCATCATACCTGAATCCACTCATTGTGCTGCTAAGGGCCTGATGACACAGATTTCATTGCTGAGTGATATTGCTTTGTAAGTAAATACCACAACTTCTTTATCCATTTTTCACTTTCTGCGATGTTGAACTTGTACTGTAAACGAGGTTCTTGTAAACAGAGCCATTCCAAACTTTGGGGTGGCTGTGTCTTTTTCATTTTAATTTCCCTAAGCTATAGGACCATAAGTGGAAGTGCCCTAGGTTCTGTTGCTTTGTTTTTTAGATGTTTCAGGAAACGCCATACACTTCTCCCGAGTGGTTGTTGGCAATTTACATCCCGCCCATCAGCATAACAAGGCTCCCAGTTCTCCATGGCCTGTCCTGCCTTTCTGGATTTTACACTTTTTTCAGATGGCCCTTTTGACCGGGGGGAAGTGAGACTTCATTGTAGTGCAGATTTCCTTTGCAAGCTTGCTTGGTTGGCCAAAAAGGGCGTATGCGTTTTTTCCTGAATATATTCAGGAAAAAACGCATACGCCCTTTTTGGCCAAGTGCATCATTGTGAACGTTCTGCCTCTTTTCCTATGCTTTCAATGCAATTCCAGTCTACCTCCTGAAATCGGTTTCCTGCAATTCTGCCCCGCTTTCAAGTCCTCTTGGCAGCCTTACTTCAGTCTATTTTTGGACGATAGCTGTCATTTATAACTCTGCAGGTTTGTGAATTACAGTGCCCCTGAGCTCCTTTCTTCAACTCGCTTTCTTGTGACCTGGCCGCAACACCGCAGGATGGCTTCAGGCCCTAATCTGGTTCCGGCCCGGCATGCTGAGCCTTTGGTTAATTCCTCTTCCTGGTGGGAAATGAGAGTTAAATTTGCCCGTCCAGACACCTCCAGCTAGCCTCTCATTGGTTCTCGCTATTCCTGTTCATCTTCCGCAGAAATTGCAAACTGGGCCAAACAGGAGGTTAAAGGCGCTGACTCTCCAAGTGGGGAGAGTGTTAGTAAAGCGTCTGGAATGTTGCACCCGAGTACCAGGGGAGGAAAACTGAGACATATTTGAACACGTCTCCCGATCACATGGTTGATCATACTCTAGGTTCCACATGCATGTTTTAGCTGAAGGAAGAATACCTTAAACCTGGGTAGTTGAAACCCGTGGAATGGGTACCATGCAATATGACTTCAAAGGGTCTTCATTTGCTCACCGAACCTCTCCAATCCTATCACTGCTGCGTTTATGCCCCTGTACACACGCTTGATTCTCTTCTGGAGACATAGCAATCCATAGGTTTTAAGATACTTACTAGTCAGGTACATTCTTAGGCGTTTAATATGGGGTGTTGAGTCCATTTCGTTGAGCAAGGAGTAGCTCTTGTCTATTCCATATTTGGCTTAAGGAACTTTATCTGTGCTCATTTCAATCTCTGGTTTTATGCAGCAGCTCAACTCACCTTTCCCCTTAAGCAAGCATAAGTTGGTTTTCTAAATTTGAGACACTGTTCTGTTTTGGAATGCAGTTCCTGTGTAGCCAAGTTTACATTCCGTGTATTAGTGATATCTTATGATGTTTCTTTTTCTGTGTGACTTATTTCAGTTAGAATCATCGTACCTGAATCCACTGATTATGCTGCTACGGGCCTGATGACATAGATTTCACTGCTGAGTGATACTGCATTGTACGTAAGTACCACAAGTTCTTTATCCATTTTTCACTTTCTGTGATATTGAACTTGTACGGTAAACGAGGTTCTTGTAAACGGAGGCGTCCCAAACTTTGGGGTGGCTGTGTCTTTTTGATTTTAATTTCCCTAAGCTATAGGACCATAAGTGGAAGTGCCCTAGGCTCTGGTGCTTTGTTTTTTAGATGTTTCAGGAAACACCATACACTTCTCCCGAGTGGTTGTTGGCAATTTACATCCCGCCCATCAGCATAACAAGGCTCCCAGTTCTCCATGGCCTGTCCTGCCTTTCTGGATTTTACACTTTTTTCAGATGGCCCTTTTGACCGGGGGGAATTGAGACTTCACTGTAGTGCAGATTTCCTTTGCAAGCTTGCTTGGTTGGCCAAAAAGAGCGTATGCGTTTTTTCCTGAATATATTCAGGAAAAAACGCATACGCCCTTTTTGGCCAAGTGCATCATTGTGGACGTTCTGCCTCTTTTCCTATGCTTTCAATGCAATTCCAGTCTACCTCCTGAAATCGGTTTCCTGCAATTCTGCCCCGCTTTCAAGTCCTCTTGGCAGCCTTACTTCAGTCTATTTTTGGACGATAGCTGTCATTTATAACTCTGCAGGTTTGTGAATTACAGTGCCCCTGAGCTCCTTTCTTCAACTCGCTTTCTTGTGACCTGGCCGCAACACCGCAGGATGGCTTCAGGCCCTAAACTGGTTCCGGCACGGCACGCTGATCCTTTGGTTATTTCCTCTTCCTGGTGGGAAATGAGAGTTAAATTTGCCCGTCCAGACACCTCCAGCTAGTCTCTCATTGGTTCTCGCTATTCCTGTTCATCTTCCGCAGAAATTGCAAACTGGGCCAAACAGGAGGTTAAAGGCGCTGACTCTCCAAGTGGGGAGAGTGTTAGTAAAGCGTCTGGAATGTTGCACCCGAGTACAAGGGGAGGAAAACTGAGACATATTTGAACACGTCTCCCGTTCACATGGTTGATCAGACTTGGGTTCCACATGCATGTTTTAGCTGAAGGAAGAATACCTTAAACCTGGAGAGTTAAGACCCGTGTAATGGGTACCATGCAATATGACTTCAAAGGGTCTTCATTTGCTCACCGAACCTCTCCAATCCTATCACTGCTGCGTTTATGCCCCTGTACACATGCTTGATTCTCTTTCGGAGACATAGCAATCCATAGGTTTTACGATACTTACTAGTCAGGTACATTCTTAGGCGTTTAATATGGGGTGTTGAGTCCATTTCGTTGAGCAAGGAGTAGCTCTTGTCTATTCCATATTTGACTTAAGGAACTTTATCTGTGCTCATTTCAATCTCTGGTTTTATGCAGCACCCCAACTCATCTTTACCCTTAAGCAAGCATAAGTTGGTTTTCTAAATTTGAGACCCTGTTCTGTTCTGTAATTCAGTTCCTGTGTAGCCAAGTTTACATTCCGTGTATTACTGATATCTTATGATGTTTCTTTTTCTGTGTGACTTACTTCAGTTAGAATCATCATACCTGAATCCACTCATTGTGCTGCTAAGGGCCTGATGACACAGATTTCATTGCTGAGTGATATTGCTTTGTAAGTAAATACCACAACTTCTTTATCCATTTTTCACTTTCTGCGATGTTGAACTTGTACTGTAAACGAGGTTCTTGTAAACAGAGCCGTTCCAAACTTTGGGGTGGCTGTGTCTTTTTTATTTTAATTTCCCTAAGCTATAGGACCATAAGTGGAAGTGCCCTAGGTTCTGTTGGTTTGTTTTTTAGATGTTTCAGGAAACACCATACACTTCTCCCGAGTGGTTGTTGGCAATTTACATCCCGCCCATCAGCATAACAAGGCTCCCAGTTCTCCATGGCCTGTCCTGCCTTTCTGGATTTTACACTTTTTTCAGATGGCCCTTTTGACCGGGGGGAAGTGAGACTTCATTGTAGTGCAGATTTCCTTTGCAAGCTTGCTTGGTTGGCCAAAAAGTGCGTATGCGTTTTTTCCTGAATATATTCAGGAAAAAACGCATACGCCCTTTTTGGCCAAGTGCATCATTGTGGACGTTCTGCCTCTTTTCCTATGCTTTCAATGCAATTCCAGTCTACCTCCTGAAATCGGTTTCCTGCAATTCTGCCCCGCTTTCAAGTCCTCTTGGCAGCCTTACTTCAGTCTATTTTTGGACGATAGCTGTCATTTATAACTCTGCAGGTTTGTGAATTACAGTGCCCCTGAGCTCCTTTCTTCAACTCGCTTTCTTTTGAGCTGGCCGCAACACCGCAGGATGGCTTCAGGCCCTAATCTGGTTCCGGTACGGCACGCTGAGCCTTTGGTTCTTTCCTCTTCCTGGTGGGAAATGAGAGTTAAATTTGCCCGTCCAGACACCTCCAGATAGCCTCTCATTGGTTCTCACTATTCCTGTTCATCTTCCGCATAAATTGCAAACTGGGCCAAACAGGAGGTTAAAGGCGCTGACTCTCCAAGTGGGGAGAGTGTTAGTAAAGCTTCTGGAATGTTGCACCCGAGTACCAGGGGAGGAAAACTGAGACATATTTGAACACGTCTCCCGTTCACATGGTTGATCATACTTGGGTTCCACATGCATGTTTTAGCTGAAGGAAGAATACCTTAAACCTGGAGAGTTGAGACCCGTGTAATGGGTACCATGCAATATGACTTCAAAGGGTCTTCATTTGCTCACCGAACCTCTCCAATCCTATCACTGCTGCATTTATGCCTCTGCATACATGCTTGATTCTCTTTTGGAGACATAGCAATCCATAGGTTTTACGATACTTACTAGTCAGGTACATTCTTAGGCGTTTAATATGCGGTGTTGAGTCCATTTCGTTGAGCAAGGAGTAGCTCTTGTCTATTCCATATTTGACTTAAGGAACTTTATCTGTGCTCATTTCAATCTCTGGTTTTATGCAGCACCCCAACTCACCTTTACCCTTAAGCAAGCATAAGTTGGTTTTCTAAATTTGAGACCCTGTTCTGTTCTGTAATTCAGTTCCTGTGTAGCCAAGTTTACATTCCGTGTATTACTGATATCTTATGATGTTTCTTTTTCTGTGTGACTTATTTCAGTTAGAATCATCATACCTGAATCCACTCATTGTGCTGCTAAGGGCCTGATGACACAGATTTCATTGCTGAGTGATATTGCTTTGTAAGTAAATACCACAACTTCTTTATCCATTTTTCACTTTCTGCGATGTTGAACTTGTACTGTAAACGAGGTTCTTGTAAACAGAGCCATTCCAAACTTTGGGGTGGCTGTGTCTTTTTGATTTTAATTTCCCTAAGCTATAGGACCATAAGTGGAAGTGCCCTAGGTTCTGTTGCTTTGTTTTTTAGATGTTTCAGGAAACACCATACACTTCTCCTGAGTGGTTGTAGGCAATTTACATCCCGCCCATCAGCATAACAAGGCTCCCAGTTCTCCATGGCCTGTCCTGCCTTTCTGGATTTTACACTTTTTTCAGATGGCCCTTTTGACCGGGGGGAAGTGAGACTTCATTGTAGTGTAGATTTCCTTTGCAAGCTTGCTTGGTTGGCCAAAAAGGGCGTATGCGTTTTTTCCTGAATATATTCAGGAAAAAACGCATACGCCCTTTTTGGCCAAGTGCATCATTGTGGACGTTCTGCCTCTTTTCCTATGCTTTCAATGCAATTCCAGTCTACCTCCTGAAATCGGATTCCTGCAATTCTGCCCCGCTTTCAAGTCCTCTTGGCAGCCTTACTTCAGTCTATTTTTGGACGATAGCTGTCATTTATAACTCTGCAGGTTTGTGAATTACAGTGCCCCTGAGCTCCTTTCTTCAACTCGCTTTCTTTTGAGCTGGCCGCAACACCGCAGGATGGCTTCAGGCCCTAATCTGGTTCCGGCACGGCACACTGGGCCTTTGGTTAGTTCCTCTTCCTGGTGGGAAATGAGAGTTAAATTTGCCCGTCCAGACACCTCCAGCTAGCCTCTCATTGGTTCTCGCTATTCCTGTTCATCTTCCGCAGAAATTGCAAACTGGGCCAAACAGGAGGTTAAAGGGACTGACTCTCCAAGTCGGGAGAGTGTTAGTAAAGCATCTGGAATGTTGCACCCGAGTACCAGGGGAGGAAAACTGAGACATATTTGAACACGTCTCCCGATCACATGGTTGATCATACTCTAGGTTGAACATGCATGTTTTAGCTGAAGGAAGAATACCTTAAACCTGGGTAGTTGAAACCCGTGGAATGGGTACCATGCAATATGACTTCAAAGGGTCTTCATTTGCTCACCGAACCTCTCCAATCCTATCACTGCTGCGTATGCCCCTGTACACACGCTTGATTCTCTTTTGGAGACATAGCAATCCATAGGTTTTAAGATACTTACTAGTCAGGTACATTCTTAGGCGTTTAATATGGGGTGTTGAGTCCATTTCGTTGAGCAAGGAGTAGCTCTTGTCTATTCCATATTTGGCTTAAGGAACTTTATCTGTGCTCATTTCAATCTCTGGTTTTATGCAGCAGCTCAACTCACCTTTCCCCTTAAGCAAGCATAAGTTGGTTTTCTAAATTTGAGACCCTGTTCTGTTTTGGAATGCAGTTCCTGTGTAGCCAAGTTTACATTCCGTGTATTAGTGATATCTTATGATGTTTCTTTTTCTGTGTGCCTTATTTCAGTTAGAATCATCGTACCTGAATCCACTGATTATGCTGCTACGGGCCTGATGACATAGATTTCACTGCTGAGTGATACTGCATTGTACGTAAGTACCACAAGTTCTTTATCCATTTTTCACTTTCTGTGATATTGAACTTGTACGGTAAACGAGGTTCTTGTAAACGGAGGCGTCCCAAACTTTGGGGTGGCTGTGTCTTTTTGATTTTAATTTCCCTAAGCTATAGGACCATAAGTGGCAGTGCCCTAGGCTCTGTTGCTTTGTTTTTTAGATGTTTCAGGAAACACCATACACTTCTCCCGAGTGTCTGTTGGCAATTTACATCCCGCCCATCAGCATAACAAGGCTCCCAGTTCTCCATGGCCTGTCCTGCCTTTCTGGATTTTACACTTTTTTCAGATGGCCCTTTTGACCGGGGGGAAGTGAGACTTCATTGTAGTGCAGATTTCCTTTGCAAGCTTGCTTGGTTGGCCAAAAAGGGCGTATGCGTTTTTTCCTGAATATATTCAGGAAAAAACGCATACGCCCTTTTTGGCCAAGTGCATCATTGTGGACGTTCTGCCTCTTTTCCTATGCTTTCAATGCAATTCCAGCCTACCTCCTGAAATCGGTTTCCTGCAATTCTGCCCTGCTTTCAAGTCCTCTTGGCAGCCTTACTTCAGTCTATTTTTGGACGATAGCTGTCATTTATAACTCTGCAGGTTTGTGAATTACAGTGCCCCAGAGCTCCTTTCTTCAACTCGCTTTCTTGTGACCTGGCCGCAACACCGCAGGATGGCTTCAGGCCCTAATCTTATTTCGGCACGGCACGCTGATCCTTTGGTTATTTCCTCTTCCTGGTGGGAAATGAGAGTTAAATTTGCCCGTCCAGACACCTCCAGCTAGTCTCTCATTGGTTCTCGCTATTCCTGTTCATCTTCCGCAGAAATTGCAAACTGGGCCAAACAGGAGGTTAAAGGCACTGACTCTCCAAGTGGGGAGAGTGTTAGTAAAGCGTCTGGAATGTTGCACCCGAGTACCAGGGGAGGAAAACTGAGACATATTTGAACACGTCTCCCGTTCACATGGTTGATCATACTTGGGTTCCACATGCATGTTTTAGCTGAAGGAAGAATACCTTAAACCTGGAGAGTTAAGACCCGTGTAATGGGTACCATGCAATATGACTTCAAAGGGTCTTCATTTGCTCACCGAACCTCTCCAATCCTATCACTGCTGCGTTTATGCCCCTGTACACATGCTTGATTCTCTTTCGGAGACATAGCAATCCATAGGTTTTAAGATACTTACTAGTCAGGTACATTCTTAGGCGTTTAATATGCGGTGTTGAGTCCATTTCGTTGAGCAAGGAGTAGCTCTTGTCTATTCCATATTTGACTTAAGGAACTTTATCTGTGCTCATTTCAATCTCTGGTTTTATGCAGCACCCCAACTCACCTTTACCCTTAAGCAAGAATAAGTTGGTTTTCTAAATTTGAGACCCTGTTCTGTTCTGTAATTCAGTTCCTGTGTAGCCACGTTTCCATTCCGTGTATTACTGATATCTTATGATGTTTCTTTTTCTGTGTGACTTACTTCAGTTAGAATCATCATACCTGAATCCACTCATTGTGCTGCTAAGGGCCTGATGACACAGATTTCATTGCTGAGTGATATTGCTTTGTAAGTAAATACCACAACTTCTTTATCCATTTTTCACTTTCTGCGATGTTGAACTTGTACTGTAAACGAGGTTCTTGTAAACAGAGGCGCCCCAAACTTTGGGGTGGCTGTGTCTTTTTGATTTTAATTTCCCTAAGCTATAGGACCATAAGTGGCAGTGCCCTAGGCTCTGTTGCTTTGTTTTTTAGATGTTTCAGGAAACACCATACACTTCTCCCGAGTGGTTGTTGGCAATTTACATCCCGCCCATCAGCATAACAAGGCTCCCAGTTCTCCATGGCCTGTCCTGCCTTTCTGGATTTTACACTTTTTTCAGATGGCCCTTTTGACCGGGGGGAAGTGAGACTTCATTGTAGTGCAGATTTCCTTTGCAAGCTTGCTTGGTTGGCCAAAAAGGGCGTATGCGTTTTTTCCTGAATATATTCAGGAAAAAACGCATACGCCCTTTTTGGCCAAGTGCATCATTGTGGACGTTCTGCCTCTTTTCCTATGCTTTCAATGCAATTCCAGTCTACCTCCTGAAATCGGTTTCCTGCAATTCTGCCCCGCTTTCAAGTCCTCTTGGCAGCCTTACTTCAGTCTATTTTTGGACGATAGCTGTCATTTATAACTCTGCAGGTTTGTGAATTACAGTGCCCCAGAGCTCCTTTCTTCAACTCGCTTTCTTGTGACCTGGCCGCAACACCGCAGGATGGCTTCAGGCCCTAATCTGATTCCGGCACGGCACGCTGATCCTTTGGTTATTTCCTCTTCCTGGTGGGAAATGAGAGTTAAATTTGCCCGTCCAGACACCTCCAGCTAGTCTCTCATTGGTTCTCGCTATTCCTGTTCATCTTCCGCAGAAATTGCAAACTGGGCCAAACAGGAGGTTAAAGGCGGTGACTCTCCAAGTGGGGAGAGTGTTAGTAAAGCGTCTGGAATGTTGCACCCGAGTACCAGGGGAGGAAAACTGAGACATATTTGAACACGTCTCCCGTTCACATGGTTGATCATACTTGGGTTCCACATGCATGTTTTAGCTGAAGGAAGAATACCTTAAACCTGGAGAGTTAAGACCCGTGTAATGGGTACCATGCAATATGACTTCAAAGGGTCTTCATTTGCTCACCGAACCTCTCCAATCCTATCACTGCTGCGTTTATGCCCCTGTACACATGCTTGATTCTCTTTTGGAGACATAGCAATCCATAGGTTTTAAGATACTTACTAGTCAGGTACATTCTTAGGCGTTTAATATGCGGTGTTGAGTCCATTTCGTTGAGCAAGGAGTAGCTCTTGTCTATTCCATATTTGACTTAAGGAACTTTATCTGTGCTCATTTCAATCTCTGGTTTTATGCAGCACCCCAACTCACCTTTACCCTTAAGCAAGCATAAGTTGGTTTTCTAAATTTGAGACCCTGTTCTGTTTTGGAATGCAGTTCCTGTGTAGCCAAGTTTACATTCCGTGTATTACTGATATCTTATGATGTTTCTTTTTCTGTGTGACTTACTTCAGTTAGAATCATCGTACCTGAATCTACTCATTATGCTGCTAAGGGCCTGATGACATAGATTTCATTGCTGAGTGATACTGCATTGTACGTAAGTACCACAAGTTCTTTATCCATTTTTCACTTTCTGCGATGTTGAACTTGTACTGTAAACGAGGTTCTTGTAAACAGAGCCGTTCCAAACTTTGGGGTGGCTGTGTCTTTTTGATTTTAATTTCCCTAAGCTATAGGACCATAAGTGGAAGTGCCCTAGGTTCTGTTGCTTTGTTTTTTAGATGTTTCAGGAAACACCATACACTTCTCCCGAGTGTCTGTTGGCAACTTACATCCCGCCCATCAGCATAACAAGGCTCCCAGTTCTCCATGGCCTGTCCTGCCTTTCTGGATTTTACACTTTTTTCAGATGGCCCTTTTGACCGGGGGGAAGTGAGACTTCATTGTAGTGCAGATTTCCTTTGCAAGCTTGCTTGGTTGGCCAAAAAGGGCGTATGCGTTTTTTCCTGAATATATTCAGGAAAAAACGCATACGCCCTTTTTGGCCAAGTGCATCATTGTGGACGTTCTGCCTCTTTTCCTATGCTTTCAATGCAATTCCAGTCTACCTCCTGAAATCGGTTTCCTGCAATTCTGCCCCGCTTTCAAGTCCTCTTGGCAGCCTTACTTCAGTCTATTTTTGGACGATAGCTGTCATTTATAACTCTGCAGGTTTGTGAATTACAGTGCCCCTGAGCTCCTTTCTTCAACTCGCTTTCTTGTGACCTGGCCGCAACACCGCAGGATGGCTTCAGGCCCTAATCTGGTTCCGGCCCGGCATGCTGAGCCTTTGGTTAATTCCTCTTCCTGGTGGGAAATGAGAGTTAAATTTGCCCGTCCAGACACCTCCAGCTAGCCTCTCATTGGTTCTGGCTATTCCTGTTCATCTTCCGCAGAAATTGCAAACTGGGCCAAACAGGAGGTTAAAGGCACTGACTCTCCAAGTGGGGAGAGTGTTAGTAAAGCGCCTGGAATGTTGCACCCGAGTACCAGGGGAGGAAAACTGAGACATATTTGAACACGTCTCCCGTTCACATGGTTGATCAGACTTGGGTTCCACATGCATGTTTTAGCTGAAGGAAGAATACCTTAAACCTGGAGAGTTAAGACCCGTGTAATGGGTACCATGCAATATGACTTCAAAGGGTCTTCATTTGCTCACCGAACCTCTCCAATCCTATCACTGCTGCGTTTATGCCCCTGTACACACGCTTGATTCTCTTTTGGAGACATAGCAATCCATAGGTTTTAAGATACTTACTAGTCAGGTACATTCTTAGGCGTTTAATATGGGGTGTTGAGTCCATTTCGTTGAGCAAGGAGTAGCTCTTGTCTATTCCATATTTGGCTTAAGGAACTTTATCTGTGCTCATTTCAATCTCTGGTTTTATGCAGCAGCTCAACTCACCTTTCCCCTTAAGCAAGCATAAGTTGGTTTTCTAAATTTGAGACCCTGTTCTGTTTTGGAATGCAGTTCCTGTGTAGCCAAGTTTACATTCCGTGTATTAGTGATATCTTATGATGTTTCTTTTTCTGTGTGACTTATATCAGTTAGAATCATCGTACCTGAATCCACTCATTATGCTGCTATGGGCCTGATGACATAGATTTCACTGCTGAGTGATACTGCATTGTACGTAAGTACCACAAGTTCTTTATCCATTTTTCACTTTCTGTGATATTGAACTTGTACGGTAAACGAGGTTCTTGTAAACGGAGGCGTCCCAAACTTTGGGGTGGCTGTGTCTTTTTGATTTTAATTTCCCTAAGCTATAGGACCATAAGTGGAAGTGCCCTAGGCTCTGGTGCTTTGTTTTTTAGATGTTTCAGGAAACACCATACACTTCTCCCGAGTGGTTGTTGGCAATTTACATCCCGCCCATCAGCATAACAAGGCTCCCAGTTCTCCATGGCCTGTCTTGCCTTTCTGGATTTTACACGTTTTTCAGATGGCCCTTTTGACCGGGGGGAAGTGGGACTTCACTGTAGTGCAGATTTCCTTTGCAAGCTTGCTTGGTTGGCCAAAAAGGGCGTATGCGTTTTTTCCTGAATATATTCAGGTAAAAACGCATACGCCCTTTTTGGCCAAGTGCATCATTGTGGACGTTCTGCCTCTTTTCCTATGCTTTCAATGCAATTCCAGTCTACCTCCTGAAATCGGTTTCCTGCAATTCTGCCCCGCTTTCAAGTCCTCTTGGCAGCCTTACTTCAGTCTATTTTTGGACGATAGCTGTCATTTATAACTCTGCAGGTTTGTGAATTACAGTGCCCCTGAGCTCCTTTCTTCAACTCGCTTTCTTGTGACCTGGCCGCAACACCGCAGGATGGCTTCAGGCCCTAATCTGGTTCCGGCACGGCATGCTGAGCCTTTGGTTATTTCCTCTTCCTGGTGGGAAATGAGAGTTAAATTTGCCCGTCCAGACACCTCCAGCTAGTCTCTCATTGGTTCTCGCTATTCCTGTTCATCTAGCGCAGAAATTGCAAACTGGGCCAAACAGGAGGTTAAAGGCGCTGACTCTCCAAGTGGGGAGAGTGTTAGTAAAGTGTCTAGAATGTTGCACCCGAATACCAGGGGAGGAAAACTGAGACATATTTGAACACGTCTCCCGTTCACATGGTTGATCATACTTGGGTTCCACATGCATGTTTTAGCTGAAGGAAGAATACCTTAAACCTGGAGAGTTAAGACCCGTGTAATGGGTACCATGCAATATGACTTCAAAGGGTCTTCATTTGCTCACCGAACCTCTCCAATCCTATCACTGCTGCGTTTATGCCCCTGTACACATGCTTGATTCTCTTTCGGAGACATAGCAATCCATAGGTTTTACGATACTTACTAGTCAGGTACATTCTTAGGCGTTTAATATGGGGTGTTGAGTCCATTTCGTTGAGCAAGGAGTAGCTCTTGTCTATTCCATATTTGACTTAAGGAACTTTATCTGTGCTCATTTCAATCTCTGGTTTTATGCAGCACCCCAACTCATCTTTACCCTTAAGCAAGCATTAGTTGGTTTTCTAAATTTGAGACCCTGTTCTGTTCTGTAATTCAGTTCCTGTGTAGCCAAGTTTACATTCCGTGTATTACTGATATCTTATGATGTTTCTTTTTCTGTGTGACTTACTTCAGTTAGAATCATCATACCTGAATCCACTCATTGTGCTGCTAAGGGCCTGATGACACAGATTTCATTGCTGAGTGATATTGCTTTGTAAGTAAATACCACAACTTCTTTATCCATTTTTCACTTTCTGCGATGTTGAACTTGTACTGTAAACGAGGTTCTTGTAAACAGAGGCGTCCCAAACTTTGGGGTGGCTGTGTCTTTTTGATTTTAATTTCCCTAAGCTATAGGACCATAAGTGGCAGTGCCCTAGGTTCTGTTGCTTTGTTTTTTAGATGTTTCAGGAAACACCATACACTTCTCCCGAGTGGTTGTTGGCAATTTACATCCCGCCCATCAGCATAACAAGGCTCCCAGTTCTCCATGGCCTGTCCTGCCTTTCTGGATTTTACACTTTTTTCAGATGGCCCTTTTGACCGGGGGGAAGTGAGACTTCATTGTAGTGCAGATTTCCTTTGCAAGCTTGCTTGGTTGGCCAAAAAGGGCGTATGCGTTTTTTCCTGAATATATTCAGGAAAAAACGCATACGCCCTTTTTGGCCAAGTGCATCATTGTGGACGTTCTGCCTCTTTTCCTATGCTTTCAATGCAATTCCAGTCTACCTCCTGAAATTGGTTTCCTGCAATTCTGCCCCGCTTTCAAGTCCTCTTGGCAGCCTTACTTCAGTCTATTTTTGGACGATAGCTGTCATTTATAACTCTGCAGGTTTGTGAATTACAGTGCCCCAGAGCTCCTTTCTTCAACTCGCTTTCTTGTGACCTGGCCGCAACACCGCAGGATGGCTTCAGGCCCTAATCTGATTCCGGCACGGCACGCTGATCCTTTGGTTATTTCCTCTTCCTGGTGGGAAATGAGAGTTAAATTTGCCCGTCCAGACACCTCCAGCTAGTCTCTCATTGGTTCTCGCTATTCCTGTTCATCTTCCGCAGAAATTGCAAACTGGGCCAAACAGGAGGTTAAAGGCGCTGACTCTCCAAGTGGGGAGAGTGTTAGTAAAGTGCCTGGAATGTTGCACCCGAGTACCAGGGGAGGAAAACTGAGACATATTTGAACACGTCTCCCGTTCACATGGTTGATCATACTTGGGTTCCACATGCATGTTTTAGCTGAAGGAAGAATACCTTAAACCTGGAGAGTTAAGACCCGTGTAATGGGTACCATGCAATATGACTTCAAAGGGTCTTCATTTGCTCACCGAACCTCTCCAATCCTATCACTGCTGCGTTTATGCCCCTGTACACATGCTTGATTCTCTTTCGGAGACATAGCAATTCATAGGTTTTAAGATACTTACTAGTCAGGTACATTCTTAGGCGTTTAATATGCGGTGTTGAGTCCATTTCGTTGAGCAAGGAGTAGCTCTTGTCTATTCCATATTTGACTTAAGGAACTTTATCTGTGCTCATTTCAATCTCTGGTTTTATGCAGCACCCCAACTCACCTTTACCCTTAAGCAAGCATATGTTGGTTTTCTAAATTTGAGACCCTGTTCTGTTCTGTAATTCAGTTCCTGTGTAGCCAAGTTTACATTCCGTGTATTACTGATATCTTATGATGTTTCTTTTTCTGTGTGACTTACTTCAGTTAGAATCATCATACCTGAATCCACTCATTGTGCTGCTAAGGGCCTGATGACACAGATTTCATTGCTGAGTGATATTGCTTTGTAAGTAAATACCACAACTTCTTTATCCATTTTTCACTTTCTGCGATGTTGAACTTGTACTGTAAACGAGGTTCTTGTAAACAGAGCCGTTCCAAACTTTGGGGTGGCTGTGTCTTTTTTATTTTAATTTCCCTAAGCTATAGGACCATAAGTGGAAGTGCCCTAGGTTCTGTTGGTTTGTTTTTTAGATGTTTCAGGAAACACCATACACTTCTCCCGAGTGGTTGTTGGCAATTTACATCCCGCCCATCAGCATAACAAGGCTCCCAGTTCTCCATGGCCTGTCCTGCCTTTCTGGATTTTACACTTTTTTCAGATGGCCCTTTTGACCGGGGGGAAGTGAGACTTCATTGTAGTGCAGATTTCCTTTGCAAGCTTGCTTGGTTGGCCAAAAAGGGCGTATGCGTTTTTTCCTGAATATATTCAGGAAAAAACGCATACGCCCTTTTTGGCCAAGTGCATCATTGTGGACGTTCTGCCTCTTTTCCTATGCTTTCAATGCAATTCCAGTCTACCTCCTGAAATCGGTTTCCTGCAATTCTGCCCCGCTTTCAAGTCCTCTTGGCAGCCTTACTTCAGTCTATTTTTGGACGATAGCTGTCATTTATAACTCTGCAGGTTTGTGAATTACAGTGCCCCTGAGCTCCTTTCTTCAACTCGCTTTCTTGTGACCTGGCCGCAACACCGCAGGATGGCTTCAGGCCCTAATCTGGTTCCGGTACGGCACGCTGAGCCTTTGGTTATTTCCTCTTCCTGGTGGGAAATGAGAGTTAAATTTGCCCGTCCAGACACCTCCAGATAGCCTCTCATTGGTTCTCACTATTCCTGTTCATCTTCCGCAGAAATTGCAAACTGGGCCAAACAGGAGGTTAAAGGCGCTGACTCTCCAAGTGGGGAGAGTGTTAGTAAAGCGTCTGGAATGTTGCACCCGAGTACCAGGGGAGGAAAACTGAGACATATTTGAACACGTCTCCCGTTCACATGGTTGATCATACTTGGGTTCCACATGCATGTTTTAGCTGAAGGAAGAATACCTTAAACCTGGAGAGTTGAGACCCGTGTAATGGGTACCATGCAATATGACTTCAAAGGGTCTTCATTTGCTCACCGAACCTCTCCAATCCTATCACTGCTGCGTTTATGCCTCTGCATACATGCTTGATTCTCTTTTGGAGACATAGCAATCCATAGGTTTTACGATACTTACTAGTCAGGTACATTCTTAGGCGTTTAATATGCGGTGTTGAGTCCATTTCGTTGAGCAAGGAGTAGCTCTTGTCTATTCCATATTTGACTTAAGGAACTTTATCTGTGCTCATTTCAATCTCTGGTTTTATGCAGCACCCCAACTCACCTTTACCCTTAAGCAAGCATATGTTGGTTTTCTAAATTTGAGACCCTGTTCTGTTCTGTAATTCAGTTCCTGTGTAGCCAAGTTTACATTCCGTGTATTACTGATATCTTATGATGTTTCTTTTTCTGTGTGACTTATTTCAGTTAGAATCATCATACCTGAATCCACTCATTGTGATGCTAAGGGCCTGATGACATAGATTTCATTGCTGAGTGATATTGCTTTGTAAGTAAATACCACAACTTCTTTATCCATTTTTCACTTTCTGCGATGTTGAACTTGTACTGTAAACGAGGTTCTTGTAAACAGAGTCGTCCCAAATTTTGGGGTGGCTGTGTCTTTTTGATTTTAATTTCCCTAAGCTATAGGACCATAAGTGGCAGTGCCCTAGGCTCTGTTGCTTTGTTTTTTAGATGTTTCAGGAAACACCATACACTTCTCCCGAGTGTCTGTTGGCAATTTACATCCCGCCCATCAGCATAACAAGGCTCCCAGTTCTCCATGGCCTGTCCTGCCTTTCTGGATTTTACACTTTTTTCAGATGGCCCTTTTGACCGGGGGGAAGTGAGACTTCATTGTAGTGCAGATTTCCTTTGCAAGCTTGCTTGGTTGGCCAAAAAGGGCGTATGCGTTTTTTCCTGAATATATTCAGGAAAAAACGCATACGCCCTTTTTGGCCAAGTGCATCATTGTGGACGTTCTGCCTCTTTTCCTATGCTTTCAATGCAATTCCAGTCTACCTCCTGAAATCGGTTTCCTGCAATTCTGCCCCGCTTTCAAGTCCTCTTGGCAGCCTTACTTCAGTCTATTTTTGGACGATAGCTGTCATTTATAACTCTGCAGGTTTGTGAATTACAGTGCCCCAGAGCTCCTTTCTTCAACTCGCTTTCTTGTGACCTGGCCGCAACACCGCAGGATGGCTTCAGGCCCTAATCTGATTCCGGCACGGCACGCTGATCCTTTGGTTATTTCCTCTTCCTGGTGGGAAATGAGAGTTAAATTTGCCCGTCCAGACACCTCCAGCTAGTCTCTCATTGGTTCTCGCTATTCCTGTTCATCTTCCGCAGAAATTGCAAACTGGGCCAAACAGGAGGTTAAAGGCGGTGACTCTCCAAGTGGGGAGAGTGTTAGTAAAGCGCCTGGAATGTTGCACCCGAGTACCAGGGGAGGAAAACTGAGACATATTTGAACACGTCTCCCGTTCACATGGTTGATCATACTTGGGATCCACATGCATGTTTTAGCTGAAGGAAGAATACCTTAAACCTGGGTAGTTGAAACCCGTGGAATGGGTACCATGCAGTATGACTTCAAAGGGTCTTCATTTGCTCACCGAACCTCTCCAATCCTATCACTGCTGCGTTTATGCCCCTGTACACACGCTTGATTCTCTTTTGGAGACATAGCAATCCATAGGTTTTAAGATACTTACTAGTCAGGTACATTCTTAGGCGTTTAATATGGGGTGTTGAGTCCATTTCGTTGAGCAAGGAGTAGCTCTTGTCTATTCCATATTTGGCTTAAGGAACTTTATCTGTGCTCATTTCAATCTCTGGTTTTATGCAGCAGCTCAACTCACCTTTCCCCTTAAGCAAGCATAAGTTGGTTTTCTAAATTTGAGACCCTGTTCTGTTTTGGAATGCAGTTCCTGTGTAGCCAAGTTTACATTCCGTGTATTAGTGATATCTTATGATGTTTCTTTTTCTGTGTGACTTATTTCAGTTAGAATCATCGTACCTGAATCCACTGATTATGCTGCTACGGGCCTGATGACATAGATTTCACTGCTGAGTGATACTGCATTGTACGTAAGTACCACAAGTTCTTTATCCATTTTTCACTTTCTGTGATATTGAACTTGTACGGTAAACGAGGTTCTTGTAAACGGAGGCGTCCCAAACTTTGGGGTGGCTGTGTCTTTTTGATTTTAATTTCCCTAAGCTATAGGACCATAAGTGGAAGTGCCCTAGGCTCTGGTGCTTTGTTTTTTAGATGTTTCAGGAAACACCATACACTTCTCCCGAGTGGTTGTTGGCAATTTACATCCCGCCCATCAGCATAACAAGGCTCCCAGTTCTCCATGGCCTGTCCTGCCTTTCTGGATTTTACACTTTTTTCAGATGGCCCTTTTGACCGGGGGGAATTGAGACTTCACTGTAGTGCAGATTTCCTTTGCAAGCTTGCTTGGTTGGCCAAAAAGAGCGTATGCGTTTTTTCCTGAATATATTCAGGAAAAAACGCATACGCCCTTTTTGGCCAAGTGCATCATTGTGGACGTTCTGCCTCTTTTCCTATGCTTTCAATGCAATTCCAGTCTACCTCCTGAAATCGGTTTCCTGCAATTCTGCCCCGCTTTCAAGTCCTCTTGGCAGCCTTACTTCAGTCTATTTTTGGACGATAGCTGTCATTTATAACTCTGCAGGTTTGTGAATTACAGTGCCCCTGAGCTCCTTTCTTCAACTCGCTTTCTTGTGACCTGGCCGCAACACCGCAGGATGGCTTCAGGCCCTAAACTGGTTCCGGCACGGCACGCTGATCCTTTGGTTATTTCCTCTTCCTGGTGGGAAATGAGAGTTAAATTTGCCCGTCCAGACACCTCCAGCTAGTCTCTCATTGGTTCTCGCTATTCCTGTTCATCTTCCGCAGAAATTGCAAACTGGGCCAAACAGGAGGTTAAAGGCGCTGACTCTCCAAGTGGGGAGAGTGTTAGTAAAGCGTCTGGAATGTTGCACCCGAGTACAAGGGGAGGAAAACTGAGACATATTTGAACACGTCTCCCGTTCACATGGTTGATCAGACTTGGGTTCCACATGCATGTTTTAGCTGAAGGAAGAATACCTTAAACCTGGAGAGTTAAGACCCGTGTAATGGGTACCATGCAATATGACTTCAAAGGGTCTTCATTTGCTCACCGAACCTCTCCAATCCTATCACTGCTGCGTTTATGCCCCTGTACACATGCTTGATTCTCTTTCGGAGACATAGCAATCCATAGGTTTTACGATACTTACTAGTCAGGTACATTCTTAGGCGTTTAATATGGGGTGTTGAGTCCATTTCGTTGAGCAAGGAGTAGCTCTTGTCTATTCCATATTTGACTTAAGGAACTTTATCTGTGCTCATTTCAATCTCTGGTTTTATGCAGCACCCCAACTCATCTTTACCCTTAAGCAAGCATAAGTTGGTTTTCTAAATTTGAGACCCTGTTCTGTTCTGTAATTCAGTTCCTGTGTAGCCAAGTTTACATTCCGTGTATTACTGATATCTTATGATGTTTCTTTTTCTGTGTGACTTACTTCAGTTAGAATCATCATACCTGAATCCACTCATTGTGCTGCTAAGGGCCTGATGACACAGATTTCATTGCTGAGTGATATTGCTTTGTAAGTAAATACCACAACTTCTTTATCCATTTTTCACTTTCTGCGATGTTGAACTTGTACTGTAAACGAGGTTCTTGTAAACAGAGCCGTTCCAAACTTTGGGGTGGCTGTGTCTTTTTTATTTTAATTTCCCTAAGCTATAGGACCATAAGTGGAAGTGCCCTAGGTTCTGTTGGTTTGTTTTTTAGATGTTTCAGGAAACACCATACACTTCTCCCGAGTGGTTGTTGGCAATTTACATCCCGCCCATCAGCATAACAAGGCTCCCAGTTCTCCATGGCCTGTCCTGCCTTTCTGGATTTTACACTTTTTTCAGATGGCCCTTTTGACCGGGGGGAAGTGAGACTTCATTGTAGTGCAGATTTCCTTTGCAAGCTTGCTTGGTTGGCCAAAAAGGGCGTATGCGTTTTTTCCTGAATATATTCAGGAAAAAACGCATACGCCCTTTTTGGCCAAGTGCATCATTGTGGACGTTCTGCCTCTTTTCCTATGCTTTCAATGCAATTCCAGTCTACCTCCTGAAATCGGTTTCCTGCAATTCTGCCCCGCTTTCAAGTCCTCTTGGCAGCCTTACTTCAGTCTATTTTTGGACGATAGCTGTCATTTATAACTCTGCAGGTTTGTGAATTACAGTGCCCCTGAGCTCCTTTCTTCAACTCGCTTTCTTTTGAGCTGGCCGCAACACCGCAGGATGGCTTCAGGCCCTAATCTGGTTCCGGTACGGCACGCTGAGCCTTTGGTTCTTTCCTCTTCCTGGTGGGAAATGAGAGTTAAATTTGCCCGTCCAGACACCTCCAGATAGCCTCTCATTGGTTCTCACTATTCCTGTTCATCTTCCGCATAAATTGCAAACTGGGCCAAACAGGAGGTTAAAGGCGCTGACTCTCCAAGTGGGGAGAGTGTTAGTAAAGCTTCTGGAATGTTGCACCCGAGTACCAGGGGAGGAAAACTGAGACATATTTGAACACGTCTCCCGTTCACATGGTTGATCATACTTGGGTTCCACATGCATGTTTTAGCTGAAGGAAGAATACCTTAAACCTGGAGAGTTGAGACCCGTGTAATGGGTACCATGCAATATGACTTCAAAGGGTCTTCATTTGCTCACCGAACCTCTCCAATCCTATCACTGCTGCATTTATGCCTCTGCATACATGCTTGATTCTCTTTTGGAGACATAGCAATCCATAGGTTTTACGATACTTACTAGTCAGGTACATTCTTAGGCGTTTAATATGCGGTGTTGAGTCCATTTCGTTGAGCAAGGAGTAGCTCTTGTCTATTCCATATTTGACTTAAGGAACTTTATCTGTGCTCATTTCAATCTCTGGTTTTATGCAGCACCCCAACTCACCTTTACCCTTAAGCAAGCATAAGTTGGTTTTCTAAATTTGAGACCCTGTTCTGTTCTGTAATTCAGTTCCTGTGTAGCCAAGTTTACATTCCGTGTATTACTGATATCTTATGATGTTTCTTTTTCTGTGTGACTTATTTCAGTTAGAATCATCATACCTGAATCCACTCATTGTGATGCTAAGGGCCTGATGACATAGATTTCATTGCTGAGTGATATTGCTTTGTAAGTAAATACCACAACTTCTTTATCCATTTTTCACTTTCTGCGATGTTGAACTTGTACTGTAAACGAGGTTCTTGTAAACAGAGGCGTCCCAAACTTTGGGGTGGCTGTGTCTTTTTGATTTTAATTTCCCTAAGCTATAGGACCATAAGTGGCAGTGCCCTAGGCTCTGTTGCTTTGTTTTTTAGATGTTTCAGGAAACACCATACACTTCTCCCAAGTGTCTGTTGGCAATTTACATCCCGCCCATCAGCATAACAAGGCTCCCAGTTCTCCATGGCCTGTCCTGCCTTTCTGGATTTTACACTTTTTTCAGATGGCCCTTTTGACCGGGGGGAAGTGAGACTTCATTGTAGTGCAGATTTCCTTTGCAAGCTTGCTTGGTTGGCCAAAAAGGGCGTATGCGTTTTTTCCTGAATATATTCAGGAAAAAACGCATACGCCCTTTTTGGCCAAGTGCATCATTGTGGACGTTCTGCCTCTTTTCCTATGCTTTCAATGCAATTCCAGTCTACCTCCTGAAATCGGTTTCCTGCAATTCTGCCCCGCTTTCAAGTCCTCTTGGCAGCCTTACTTCAGTCTATTTTTGGACGATAGCTGTCATTTATAACTCTGCAGGTTTGTGAATTACAGTGCCCCTGAGCTCCTTTCTTCAACTCGCTTTCTTTTGAGCTGGCCGCAACACCGCAGGATGGCTTCAGGCCCTAATCTGGTTCCGGCCCGGCATGCTGAGCCTTTGGTTAATTCCTCTTCCTGGTGGGAAATGAGAGTTAAATTTGCCCGTCCAGACACCTCCAGCTAGCCTCTCATTGGTTCTCGCTATTCCTGTTCATCTTCCGCAGAAATTGCAAACTGGGCCAAACAGGAGGTTAAAGGGACTGACTCTCCAAGTTGGGAGAGTGTTAGTAAAGCGTCTGGAATGTTGCACCCGAGTACCAGGGGAGGAAAACTGAGACATATTTGAACACGTCTCCTGTTCACATGGTTGATCATACTCTGGGTTCCACATTCATGTTTTAGCTGAAGGAAGAATACCTTAAACCTGGAGAGTTGAGACCCATGGAATGGGTACCATGCAATATGACTTCAAAGGGTCTTCATTTGCTCACCGAACCTCTCCAATCCTATCACTGCTGCGTTTATTCCCCTGTACACACGCTTGATTCTCTTTCGGAGACATAGCAATCCATAGGTTTTAAGATACTTACTAGTCAGGTACATTCTTAGGGGTTTAATATGGGGTTTTGAGTCCATTTCGTTGAGCAAGGAGTAGCTCTTGTCTATTCCATATTTGGCTTAAGGAACTTTATCTGTGCTCATTTCAATCTCTGGTTTTATGCAGCACCCCAACTCACCTTTACCCTTAAGCAAGCATAAGTTGGTTTTCTAAATTTGAGACCCTGTTCTCTTTTGGAATGCAGTTCCTGTGTAGCCAAGTTTACATTCCGTGTATTACTGATATCTTATGATGTTTCTTTTTCTGTGTGACTTATTTCAGTTAGAATCATCATACCTGAATCCACTCATTGTGCTGCTAAGGGCCTGATGACACAGATTTCATTGCTGAGTGATATTGCTTTGTAAGTAAATACCACAACTTCTTTATCCATTTTTCACTTTCTGCGATGTTGAACTTGTACTGTAAACGAGGTTCTTGTAAACAGAGCCGTTCCAAACTTTGGGGTGGCTGTGTCTTTTTGATTTTAATTTCCCTAAGCTATAGGACCATAAGTGGAAGTGCCCTAGGTTCTGTTGCTTTGTTTTTTAGATGTTTCAGGAAACACCATACACTTCTCCTGAGTGGTTGTAGGCAATTTACATCCCGCCCATCAGCATAACAAGGCTCCCAGTTCTCCATGGCCTGTCCTGCCTTTCTGGATTTTACACTTTTTTCAGATGGCCCTTTTGACCGGGGGGAAGTGAGACTTCATTGTAGTGTAGATTTCCTTTGCAAGCTTGCTTGGTTGGCCAAAAAGGGCGTATGCGTTTTTTCCTGAATATATTCAGGAAAAAACGCATACGCCCTTTTTGGCCAAGTGCATCATTGTGGACGTTCTGCCTCTTTTCCTATGCTTTCAATGCAATTCCAGTCTACCTCCTGAAATCGGATTCCTGCAATTCTGCCCCGCTTTCAAGTCCTCTTGGCAGCCTTACTTCAGTCTATTTTTGGACGATAGCTGTCATTTATAACTCTGCAGGTTTGTGAATTACAGTGCCCCTGAGCTCCTTTCTTCAACTCGCTTTCTTTTGAGCTGGCCGCAACACCGCAGGATGGCTTCAGGCCCTAATCTGGTTCCGGCACGGCACACTGGGCCTTTGGTTAGTTCCTCTTCCTGGTGGGAAATGAGAGTTAAATTTGCCCGTCCAGACACCTCCAGCTAGCCTCTCATTGGTTCTCGCTATTCCTGTTCATCTTCCGCAGAAATTGCAAACTGGGCCAAACAGGAGGTTAAAGGGACTGACTCTCCAAGTCGGGAGAGTGTTAGTAAAGCATCTGGAATGTTGCACCCGAGTACCAGGGGAGGAAAACTGAGACATATTTGAACACGTCTCCCGATCACATGGTTGATCATACTCTAGGTTGAACATGCATGTTTTAGCTGAAGGAAGAATACCTTAAACCTGGGTAGTTGAAACCCGTGGAATGGGTACCATGCAATATGACTTCAAAGGGTCTTCATTTGCTCACCGAACCTCTCCAATCCTATCACTGCTGCGTATGCCCCTGTACACACGCTTGATTCTCTTTTGGAGACATAGCAATCCATAGGTTTTAAGATACTTACTAGTCAGGTACATTCTTAGGCGTTTAATATGGGGTGTTGAGTCCATTTCGTTGAGCAAGGAGTAGCTCTTGTCTATTCCATATTTGGCTTAAGGAACTTTATCTGTGCTCATTTCAATCTCTGGTTTTATGCAGCAGCTCAACTCACCTTTCCCCTTAAGCAAGCATAAGTTGGTTTTCTAAATTTGAGACCCTGTTCTGTTTTGGAATGCAGTTCCTGTGTAGCCAAGTTTACATTCCGTGTATTAGTGATATCTTATGATGTTTCTTTTTCTGTGTGCCTTATTTCAGTTAGAATCATCGTACCTGAATCCACTGATTATGCTGCTACGGGCCTGATGACATAGATTTCACTGCTGAGTGATACTGCATTGTACGTAAGTACCACAAGTTCTTTATCCATTTTTCACTTTCTGTGATATTGAACTTGTACGGTAAACGAGGTTCTTGTAAACGGAGGCGTCCCAAACTTTGGGGTGGCTGTGTCTTTTTGATTTTAATTTCCCTAAGCTATAGGACCATAAGTGGCAGTGCCCTAGGCTCTGTTGCTTTGTTTTTTAGATGTTTCAGGAAACACCATACACTTCTCCCGAGTGTCTGTTGGCAATTTACATCCCGCCCATCAGCATAACAAGGCTCCCAGTTCTCCATGGCCTGTCCTGCCTTTCTGGATTTTACACTTTTTTCAGATGGCCCTTTTGACCGGGGGGAAGTGAGACTTCATTGTAGTGCAGATTTCCTTTGCAAGCTTGCTTGGTTGGCCAAAAAGGGCGTATGCGTTTTTTCCTGAATATATTCAGGAAAAAACGCATACGCCCTTTTTGGCCAAGTGCATCATTGTGGACGTTCTGCCTCTTTTCCTATGCTTTCAATGCAATTCCAGTCTACCTCCTGAAATCGGTTTCCTGCAATTCTGCCCCGCTTTCAAGTCCTCTTGGCAGCCTTACTTCAGTCTATTTTTGGACGATAGCTGTCATTTATAACTCTGCAGGTTTGTGAATTACAGTGCCCCTGAGCTCCTTTCTTCAACTCGCTTTCTTTTGAGCTGGCCGCAACACCGCAGGATGGCTTCAGGCCCTAATCTGGTTCCGGTACGGCACGCTGAGCCTTTGGTTCTTTCCTCTTCCTGGTGGGAAATGAGAGTTAAATTTGCCCGTCCAGACACCTCCAGATAGCCTCTCATTGGTTCTCACTATTCCTGTTCATCTTCCGCATAAATTGCAAACTGGGCCAAACAGGAGGTTAAAGGCGCTGACTCTCCAAGTGGGGAGAGTGTTAGTAAAGCTTCTGGAATGTTGCACCCGAGTACCAGGGGAGGAAAACTGAGACATATTTGAACACGTCTCCCGTTCACATGGTTGATCATACTTGGGTTCCACATGCATGTTTTAGCTGAAGGAAGAATACCTTAAACCTGGAGAGTTGAGACCCGTGTAATGGGTACCATGCAATATGACTTCAAAGGGTCTTCATTTGCTCACCGAACCTCTCCAATCCTATCACTGCTGCATTTATGCCTCTGCATACATGCTTGATTCTCTTTTGGAGACATAGCAATCCATAGGTTTTACGATACTTACTAGTCAGGTACATTCTTAGGCGTTTAATATGCGGTGTTGAGTCCATTTCGTTGAGCAAGGAGTAGCTCTTGTCTATTCCATATTTGACTTAAGGAACTTTATCTGTGCTCATTTCAATCTCTGGTTTTATGCAGCACCCCAACTCACCTTTACCCTTAAGCAAGCATAAGTTGGTTTTCTAAATTTGAGACCCTGTTCTGTTCTGTAATTCAGTTCCTGTGTAGCCAAGTTTACATTCCGTGTATTACTGATATCTTATGATGTTTCTTTTTCTGTGTGACTTATTTCAGTTAGAATCATCATACCTGAATCCACTCATTGTGATGCTAAGGGCCTGATGACATAGATTTCATTGCTGAGTGATATTGCTTTGTAAGTAAATACCACAACTTCTTTATCCATTTTTCACTTTCTGCGATGTTGAACTTGTACTGTAAACGAGGTTCTTGTAAACAGAGGCGTCCCAAACTTTGGGGTGGCTGTGTCTTTTTGATTTTAATTTCCCTAAGCTATAGGACCATAAGTGGCAGTGCCCTAGGCTCTGTTGCTTTGTTTTTTAGATGTTTCAGGAAACACCATACACTTCTCCCAAGTGTCTGTTGGCAATTTACATCCCGCCCATCAGCATAACAAGGCTCCCAGTTCTCCATGGCCTGTCCTGCCTTTCTGGATTTTACACTTTTTTCAGATGGCCCTTTTGACCGGGGGGAAGTGAGACTTCATTGTAGTGCAGATTTCCTTTGCAAGCTTGCTTGGTTGGCCAAAAAGGGCGTATGCGTTTTTTCCTGAATATATTCAGGAAAAAACGCATACGCCCTTTTTGGCCAAGTGCATCATTGTGGACGTTCTGCCTCTTTTCCTATGCTTTCAATGCAATTCCAGTCTACCTCCTGAAATCGGTTTCCTGCAATTCTGCCCCGCTTTCAAGTCCTCTTGGCAGCCTTACTTCAGTCTATTTTTGGACGATAGCTGTCATTTATAACTCTGCAGGTTTGTGAATTACAGTGCCCCTGAGCTCCTTTCTTCAACTCGCTTTCTTTTGAGCTGGCCGCAACACCGCAGGATGGCTTCAGGCCCTAATCTGGTTCCGGCCCGGCATGCTGAGCCTTTGGTTAATTCCTCTTCCTGGTGGGAAATGAGAGTTAAATTTGCCCGTCCAGACACCTCCAGCTAGCCTCTCATTGGTTCTCGCTATTCCTGTTCATCTTCCGCAGAAATTGCAAACTGGGCCAAACAGGAGGTTAAAGGGACTGACTCTCCAAGTTGGGAGAGTGTTAGTAAAGCGTCTGGAATGTTGCACCCGAGTACCAGGGGAGGAAAACTGAGACATATTTGAACACGTCTCCTGTTCACATGGTTGATCATACTCTGGGTTCCACATTCATGTTTTAGCTGAAGGAAGAATACCTTAAACCTGGAGAGTTGAGACCCATGGAATGGGTACCATGCAATATGACTTCAAAGGGTCTTCATTTGCTCACCGAACCTCTCCAATCCTATCACTGCTGCGTTTATTCCCCTGTACACACGCTTGATTCTCTTTCGGAGACATAGCAATCCATAGGTTTTAAGATACTTACTAGTCAGGTACATTCTTAGGGGTTTAATATGGGGTTTTGAGTCCATTTCGTTGAGCAAGGAGTAGCTCTTGTCTATTCCATATTTGGCTTAAGGAACTTTATCTGTGCTCATTTCAATCTCTGGTTTTATGCAGCACCCCAACTCACCTTTACCCTTAAGCAAGCATAAGTTGGTTTTCTAAATTTGAGACCCTGTTCTCTTTTGGAATGCAGTTCCTGTGTAGCCAAGTTTACATTCCGTGTATTACTGATATCTTATGATGTTTCTTTTTCTGTGTGACTTATTTCAGTTAGAATCATCATACCTGAATCCACTCATTGTGCTGCTAAGGGCCTGATGACACAGATTTCATTGCTGAGTGATATTGCTTTGTAAGTAAATACCACAACTTCTTTATCCATTTTTCACTTTCTGCGATGTTGAACTTGTACTGTAAACGAGGTTCTTGTAAACAGAGCCGTTCCAAACTTTGGGGTGGCTGTGTCTTTTTGATTTTAATTTCCCTAAGCTATAGGACCATAAGTGGAAGTGCCCTAGGTTCTGTTGCTTTGTTTTTTAGATGTTTCAGGAAACACCATACACTTCTCCTGAGTGGTTGTAGGCAATTTACATCCCGCCCATCAGCATAACAAGGCTCCCAGTTCTCCATGGCCTGTCCTGCCTTTCTGGATTTTACACTTTTTTCAGATGGCCCTTTTGACCGGGGGGAAGTGAGACTTCATTGTAGTGTAGATTTCCTTTGCAAGCTTGCTTGGTTGGCCAAAAAGGGCGTATGCGTTTTTTCCTGAATATATTCAGGAAAAAACGCATACGCCCTTTTTGGCCAAGTGCATCATTGTGGACGTTCTGCCTCTTTTCCTATGC
The DNA here is from genome assembly GCF_951394435.1 of Stenella coeruleoalba. Classification (NCBI taxonomy): domain Eukaryota; kingdom Metazoa; phylum Chordata; class Mammalia; order Artiodactyla; family Delphinidae; genus Stenella; species Stenella coeruleoalba. Next base: position 93,102,572 of record NC_137149.1, on the reverse strand, counting down.
TTTCAATGCAATTCCAGTCTACCTCCTGAAATCGGATTCCTGCAATTCTGCCCCGCTTTCAAGTCCTCTTGGCAGCCTTACTTCAGTCTATTTTTGGACGATAGCTGTCATTTATAACTCTGCAGGTTTGTGAATTACAGTGCCCCTGAGCTCCTTTCTTCAACTCGCTTTCTTTTGAGCTGGCCGCAACACCGCAGGATGGCTTCAGGCCCTAATCTGGTTCCGGCACGGCACACTGGGCCTTTGGTTAGTTCCTCTTCCTGGTGGGAAATGAGAGTTAAATTTGCCCGTCCAGACACCTCCAGCTAGCCTCTCATTGGTTCTCGCTATTCCTGTTCATCTTCCGCAGAAATTGCAAACTGGGCCAAACAGGAGGTTAAAGGGACTGACTCTCCAAGTCGGGAGAGTGTTAGTAAAGCATCTGGAATGTTGCACCCGAGTACCAGGGGAGGAAAACTGAGACATATTTGAACACGTCTCCCGATCACATGGTTGATCATACTCTAGGTTGAACATGCATGTTTTAGCTGAAGGAAGAATACCTTAAACCTGGGTAGTTGAAACCCGTGGAATGGGTACCATGCAATATGACTTCAAAGGGTCTTCATTTGCTCACCGAACCTCTCCAATCCTATCACTGCTGCGTATGCCCCTGTACACACGCTTGATTCTCTTTTGGAGACATAGCAATCCATAGGTTTTAAGATACTTACTAGTCAGGTACATTCTTAGGCGTTTAATATGGGGTGTTGAGTCCATTTCGTTGAGCAAGGAGTAGCTCTTGTCTATTCCATATTTGGCTTAAGGAACTTTATCTGTGCTCATTTCAATCTCTGGTTTTATGCAGCAGCTCAACTCACCTTTCCCCTTAAGCAAGCATAAGTTGGTTTTCTAAATTTGAGACCCTGTTCTGTTTTGGAATGCAGTTCCTGTGTAGCCAAGTTTACATTCCGTGTATTAGTGATATCTTATGATGTTTCTTTTTCTGTGTGCCTTATTTCAGTTAGAATCATCGTACCTGAATCCACTGATTATGCTGCTACGGGCCTGATGACATAGATTTCACTGCTGAGTGATACTGCATTGTACGTAAGTACCACAAGTTCTTTATCCATTTTTCACTTTCTGTGATATTGAACTTGTACGGTAAACGAGGTTCTTGTAAACGGAGGCGTCCCAAACTTTGGGGTGGCTGTGTCTTTTTGATTTTAATTTCCCTAAGCTATAGGACCATAAGTGGCAGTGCCCTAGGCTCTGTTGCTTTGTTTTTTAGATGTTTCAGGAAACACCATACACTTCTCCCGAGTGTCTGTTGGCAATTTACATCCCGCCCATCAGCATAACAAGGCTCCCAGTTCTCCATGGCCTGTCCTGCCTTTCTGGATTTTACACTTTTTTCAGATGGCCCTTTTGACCGGGGGGAAGTGAGACTTCATTGTAGTGCAGATTTCCTTTGCAAGCTTGCTTGGTTGGCCAAAAAGGGCGTATGCGTTTTTTCCTGAATATATTCAGGAAAAAACGCATACGCCCTTTTTGGCCAAGTGCATCATTGTGGACGTTCTGCCTCTTTTCCTATGCTTTCAATGCAATTCCAGCCTACCTCCTGAAATCGGTTTCCTGCAATTCTGCCCCGCTTTCAAGTCCTCTTGGCAGCCTTACTTCAGTCTATTTTTGGACGATAGCTGTCATTTATAACTCTGCAGGTTTGTGAATTACAGTGCCCCAGAGCTCCTTTCTTCAACTCGCTTTCTTGTGACCTGGCCGCAACACCGCAGGATGGCTTCAGGCCCTAATCTGATTCCGGCACGGCACGCTGATCCTTTGGTTATTTCCTCTTCCTGGTGGGAAATGAGAGTTAAATTTGCCCGTCCAGACACCTCCAGCTAGTCTCTCATTGGTTCTCGCTATTCCTGTTCATCTTCCGCAGAAATTGCAAACTGGGCCAAACAGGAGGTTAAAGGCGGTGACTCTCCAAGTGGGGAGAGTGTTAGTAAAGCGTCTGGAATGTTGCACCCGAGTACCAGGGGAGGAAAACTGAGACATATTTGAACACGTCTCCCGTTCACATGGTTGATCATACTTGGGTTCCACAAGCATGTTTTAGCTGAAGGAAGAATACCTTAAACCTGGAGAGTTAAGACCCGTGTAATGGGTACCATGCAATATGACTTCAAAGGGTCTTCATTTGCTCACCGAACCTCTCCAATCCTATCACTGCTGCGTTTATGCCCCTGTACACATGCTTGATTCTCTTTCGGAGACATAGCAATCCATAGGTTTTAAGATACTTACTAGTCAGGTACATTCTTAGGCGTTTAATATGCGGTGTTGAGTCCATTTCGTTGAGCAAGGAGTAGCTCTTGTCTATTCCATATTTGACTTAAGGAACTTTATCTGTGCTCATTTCAATCTCTGGTTTTATGCAGCACCCCAACTCACCTTTACCCTTAAGCAAGCATAAGTTGGTTTTCTAAATTTGAGACCCTGTTCTGTTCTGTAATTCAGTTCCTGTGTAGCCAAGTTTACATTCCGTGTATTACTGATATCTTATGATGTTTCTTTTTCTGTGTGACTTACTTCAGTTAGAATCATCATACCTGAATCCACTCATTGTGCTGCTAAGGGCCTGATGACACAGATTTCATTGCTGAGTGATATTGCTTTGTAAGTAAATACCACAACTTCTTTATCCATTTTTCACTTTCTGCGATGTTGAACTTGTACTGTAAACGAGGTTCTTGTAAACAGAGGCGTCGCAAACTTTGGGGTGGCTGTGTCTTTTTGATTTTAATTTCCCTAAGCTATAGGACCATAAGTGGCAGTGCCCTAGGCTCTGTTTCTTTGTTTTTTAGATGTTTCAGGAAACACCATACACTTCTCCCGAGTGTCTGTTGGCAATTTACATCCCGCCCATCACCATAACAAGGCTCCCAGTTCTCCATGGCCTGTCCTGCCTTTCTGGATTTTACACTTTTTTCAGATGGCCCTTTTGACCGGGGGGAAGTGAGACTTCATTGTAGTGCAGATTTCCTTTGCAAGCTTGCTTGGTTGGCCAAAAAGGGCGTATGCGTTTTTTCCTGAATATATTCAGGAAAAAACGCATACGCCCTTTTTGGCCAAGTGCATCATTGTGGACGTTCTGCCTCTTTTCCTATGCTTTCAATGCAATTCCAGCCTACCTCCTGAAATCGGTTTCCTGCAATTCTGCCCTGCTTTCAAGTCCTCTTGGCAGCCTTACTTCAGTCTATTTTTGGACGATAGCTGTCATTTATAACTCTGCAGGTTTGTGAATTACAGTGCCCCAGAGCTCCTTTCTTCAACTCGCTTTCTTGTGACCTGGCCGCAACACCGCAGGATGGCTTCAGGCCCTAATCTTATTTCGGCACGGCACGCTGATCCTTTGGTTATTTCCTCTTCCTGGTGGGAAATGAGAGTTAAATTTGCCCGTCCAGACACCTCCAGCTAGTCTCTCATTGGTTCTCGCTATTCCTGTTCATCTTCCGCAGAAATTGCAAACTGGGCCAAACAGGAGGTTAAAGGCACTGACTCTCCAAGTGGGGAGAGTGTTAGTAAAGCGTCTGGAATGTTGCACCCGAGTACCAGGGGAGGAAAACTGAGACATATTTGAACACGTCTCCCGTTCACATGGTTGATCATACTTGGGTTCCACATGCATGTTTTAGCTGAAGGAAGAATACCTTAAACCTGGAGAGTTAAGACCCGTGTAATGGGTACCATGCAATATGACTTCAAAGGGTCTTCATTTGCTCACCGAACCTCTCCAATCCTATCACTGCTGCGTTTATGCCCCTGTACACATGCTTGATTCTCTTTCGGAGACATAGCAATCCATAGGTTTTAAGATACTTACTAGTCAGGTACATTCTTAGGCGTTTAATATGCGGTGTTGAGTCCATTTCGTTGAGCAAGGAGTAGCTCTTGTCTATTCCATATTTGACTTAAGGAACTTTATCTGTGCTCATTTCAATCTCTGGTTTTATGCAGCACCCCAACTCACCTTTACCCTTAAGCAAGAATAAGTTGGTTTTCTAAATTTGAGACCCTGTTCTGTTCTGTAATTCAGTTCCTGTGTAGCCACGTTTCCATTCCGTGTATTACTGATATCTTATGATGTTTCTTTTTCTGTGTGACTTACTTCAGTTAGAATCATCATACCTGAATCCACTCATTGTGCTGCTAAGGGCCTGATGACACAGATTTCATTGCTGAGTGATATTGCTTTGTAAGTAAATACCACAACTTCTTTATCCATTTTTCACTTTCTGCGATGTTGAACTTGTACTGTAAACGAGGTTCTTGTAAACAGAGGCGCCCCAAACTTTGGGGTGGCTGTGTCTTTTTGATTTTAATTTCCCTAAGCTATAGGACCATAAGTGGCAGTGCCCTAGGCTCTGTTGCTTTGTTTTTTAGATGTTTCAGGAAACACCATACACTTCTCCCGAGTGGTTGTTGGCAATTTACATCCCGCCCATCAGCATAACAAGGCTCCCAGTTCTCCATGGCCTGTCCTGCCTTTCTGGATTTTACACTTTTTTCAGATGGCCCTTTTGACCGGGGGGAAGTGAGACTTCATTGTAGTGCAGATTTCCTTTGCAAGCTTGCTTGGTTGGCCAAAAAGGGCGTATGCGTTTTTTCCTGAATATATTCAGGAAAAAACGCATACGCCCTTTTTGGCCAAGTGCATCATTGTGGACGTTCTGCCTCTTTTCCTATGCTTTCAATGCAATTCCAGTCTACCTCCTGAAATCGGTTTCCTGCAATTCTGCCCCGCTTTCAAGTCCTCTTGGCAGCCTTACTTCAGTCTATTTTTGGACGATAGCTGTCATTTATAACTCTGCAGGTTTGTGAATTACAGTGCCCCAGAGCTCCTTTCTTCAACTCGCTTTCTTGTGACCTGGCCGCAACACCGCAGGATGGCTTCAGGCCCTAATCTGATTCCGGCACGGCACGCTGATCCTTTGGTTATTTCCTCTTCCTGGTGGGAAATGAGAGTTAAATTTGCCCGTCCAGACACCTCCAGCTAGTCTCTCATTGGTTCTCGCTATTCCTGTTCATCTTCCGCAGAAATTGCAAACTGGGCCAAACAGGAGGTTAAAGGCGGTGACTCTCCAAGTGGGGAGAGTGTTAGTAAAGCGTCTGGAATGTTGCACCCGAGTACCAGGGGAGGAAAACTGAGACATATTTGAACACGTCTCCCGTTCACATGGTTGATCATACTTGGGTTCCACATGCATGTTTTAGCTGAAGGAAGAATACCTTAAACCTGGAGAGTTAAGACCCGTGTAATGGGTACCATGCAATATGACTTCAAAGGGTCTTCATTTGCTCACCGAACCTCTCCAATCCTATCACTGCTGCGTTTATGCCCCTGTACACATGCTTGATTCTCTTTTGGAGACATAGCAATCCATAGGTTTTAAGATACTTACTAGTCAGGTACATTCTTAGGCGTTTAATATGCGGTGTTGAGTCCATTTCGTTGAGCAAGGAGTAGCTCTTGTCTATTCCATATTTGACTTAAGGAACTTTATCTGTGCTCATTTCAATCTCTGGTTTTATGCAGCACCCCAACTCACCTTTACCCTTAAGCAAGCATAAGTTGGTTTTCTAAATTTGAGACCCTGTTCTGTTTTGGAATGCAGTTCCTGTGTAGCCAAGTTTACATTCCGTGTATTACTGATATCTTATGATGTTTCTTTTTCTGTGTGACTTACTTCAGTTAGAATCATCGTACCTGAATCTACTCATTATGCTGCTAAGGGCCTGATGACATAGATTTCATTGCTGAGTGATACTGCATTGTACGTAAGTACCACAAGTTCTTTATCCATTTTTCACTTTCTGCGATGTTGAACTTGTACTGTAAACGAGGTTCTTGTAAACAGAGCCGTTCCAAACTTTGGGGTGGCTGTGTCTTTTTGATTTTAATTTCCCTAAGCTATAGGACCATAAGTGGAAGTGCCCTAGGTTCTGTTGCTTTGTTTTTTAGATGTTTCAGGAAACACCATACACTTCTCCCTAGTGTCTGTTGGCAATTTACATCCCGCCCATCAGCATAACAAGACTCCCAGTTCTCCATGGCCTGTCCTGCCTTTCTGGATTTTACACTTTTTTCAGATGGCCCTTTTGACCGGGGGGAAGTGAGACTTCATTGTAGTGCAGATTTCCTTTGCAAGCTTGCTTGGTTGGCCAAAAAGGGCGTATGCGTTTTTTCCTGAATATATTCAGGAAAAAACGCATACGCCCTTTTTGGCCAAGTGCATCATTGTGGACGTTCTGCCTCTTTTCCTATGCTTTCAATGCAATTCCAGTCTACCTCCTGAAATCGGTTTCCTGCAATTCTGCCCCGCTTTCAAGTCCTCTTGGCAGCCTTACTTCAGTCTATTTTTGGACGATAGCTGTCATTTATAACTCTGCAGGTTTGTGAATTACAGTGCCCCTGAGCTCCTTTCTTCAACTCGCTTTCTTGTGACCTGGCCGCAACACCGCAGGATGGCTTCAGGCCCTAATCTGGTTCCGGCCCGGCATGCTGAGCCTTTGGTTAATTCCTCTTCCTGGTGGGAAATGAGAGTTAAATTTGCCCGTCCAGACACCTCCAGCTAGCCTCTCATTGGTTCTGGCTATTCCTGTTCATCTTCCGCAGAAATTGCAAACTGGGCCAAACAGGAGGTTAAAGGCACTGACTCTCCAAGTGGGGAGAGTGTTAGTAAAGCGCCTGGAATGTTGCACCCGAGTACCAGGGGAGGAAAACTGAGACATATTTGAACACGTCTCCCGTTCACATGGTTGATCAGACTTGGGTTCCACATGCATGTTTTAGCTGAAGGAAGAATACCTTAAACCTGGAGAGTTAAGACCCGTGTAATGGGTACCATGCAATATGACTTCAAAGGGTCTTCATTTGCTCACCGAACCTCTCCAATCCTATCACTGCTGCGTTTATGCCCCTGTACACACGCTTGATTCTCTTTTGGAGACATAGCAATCCATAGGTTTTAAGATACTTACTAGTCAGGTACATTCTTAGGCGTTTAATATGGGGTGTTGAGTCCATTTCGTTGAGCAAGGAGTAGCTCTTGTCTATTCCATATTTGGCTTAAGGAACTTTATCTGTGCTCATTTCAATCTCTGGTTTTATGCAGCAGCTCAACTCACCTTTCCCCTTAAGCAAGCATAAGTTGGTTTTCTAAATTTGAGACCCTGTTCTGTTTTGGAATGCAGTTCCTGTGTAGCCAAGTTTACATTCCGTGTATTAGTGATATCTTATGATGTTTCTTTTTCTGTGTGACTTATTTCAGTTAGAATCATCGTACCTGAATCCACTCATTATGCTGCTATGGGCCTGATGACATAGATTTCACTGCTGAGTGATACTGCATTGTACGTAAGTACCACAAGTTCTTTATCCATTTTTCACTTTCTGTGATATTGAACTTGTACGGTAAACGAGGTTCTTGTAAACGGAGGCGTCCCAAACTTTGGGGTGGCTGTGTCTTTTTGATTTTAATTTCCCTAAGCTATAGGACCATAAGTGGAAGTGCCCTAGGCTCTGGTGCTTTGTTTTTTAGATGTTTCAGGAAACACCATACACTTCTCCCGAGTGGTTGTTGGCAATTTACATCCCGCCCATCAGCATAACAAGGCTCCCAGTTCTCCATGGCCTGTCTTGCCTTTCTGGATTTTACACGTTTTTCAGATGGCCCTTTTGACCGGGGGGAAGTGGGACTTCACTGTAGTGCAGATTTCCTTTGCAAGCTTGCTTGGTTGGCCAAAAAGGGCGTATGCGTTTTTTCCTGAATATATTCAGGTAAAAACGCATACGCCCTTTTTGGCCAAGTGCATCATTGTGGACGTTCTGCCTCTTTTCCTATGCTTTCAATGCAATTCCAGTCTACCTCCTGAAATCGGTTTCCTGCAATTCTGCCCCGCTTTCAAGTCCTCTTGGCAGCCTTACTTCAGTCTATTTTTGGACGATAGCTGTCATTTATAACTCTGCAGGTTTGTGAATTACAGTGCCCCTGAGCTCCTTTCTTCAACTCGCTTTCTTGTGACCTGGCCGCAACACCGCAGGATGGCTTCAGGCCCTAATCTGGTTCCGGCACGGCATGCTGAGCCTTTGGTTATTTCCTCTTCCTGGTGGGAAATGAGAGTTAAATTTGCCCGTCCAGACACCTCCAGCTAGTCTCTCATTGGTTCTCGCTATTCCTGTTCATCTAGCGCAGAAATTGCAAACTGGGCCAAACAGGAGGTTAAAGGCGCTGACTCTCCAAGTGGGGAGAGTGTTAGTAAAGTGTCTAGAATGTTGCACCCGAATACCAGGGGAGGAAAACTGAGACATATTTGAACACGTCTCCCGTTCACATGGTTGATCATACTTGGGTTCCACATGCATGTTTTAGCTGAAGGAAGAATACCTTAAACCTGGAGAGTTAAGACCCGTGTAATGGGTACCATGCAATATGACTTCAAAGGGTCTTCATTTGCTCACCGAACCTCTCCAATCCTATCACTGCTGCGTTTATGCCCCTGTACACATGCTTGATTCTCTTTCGGAGACATAGCAATCCATAGGTTTTACGATACTTACTAGTCAGGTACATTCTTAGGCGTTTAATATGGGGTGTTGAGTCCATTTCGTTGAGCAAGGAGTAGCTCTTGTCTATTCCATATTTGACTTAAGGAACTTTATCTGTGCTCATTTCAATCTCTGGTTTTATGCAGCACCCCAACTCATCTTTACCCTTAAGCAAGCATTAGTTGGTTTTCTAAATTTGAGACCCTGTTCTGTTCTGTAATTCAGTTCCTGTGTAGCCAAGTTTACATTCCGTGTATTACTGATATCTTATGATGTTTCTTTTTCTGTGTGACTTACTTCAGTTAGAATCATCATACCTGAATCCACTCATTGTGCTGCTAAGGGCCTGATGACACAGATTTCATTGCTGAGTGATATTGCTTTGTAAGTAAATACCACAACTTCTTTATCCATTTTTCACTTTCTGCGATGTTGAACTTGTACTGTAAACGAGGTTCTTGTAAACAGAGGCGTCCCAAACTTTGGGGTGGCTGTGTCTTTTTGATTTTAATTTCCCTAAGCTATAGGACCATAAGTGGCAGTGCCCTAGGTTCTGTTGCTTTGTTTTTTAGATGTTTCAGGAAACACCATACACTTCTCCCGAGTGGTTGTTGGCAATTTACATCCCGCCCATCAGCATAACAAGGCTCCCAGTTCTCCATGGCCTGTCCTGCCTTTCTGGATTTTACACTTTTTTCAGATGGCCCTTTTGACCGGGGGGAAGTGAGACTTCATTGTAGTGCAGATTTCCTTTGCAAGCTTGCTTGGTTGGCCAAAAAGGGCGTATGCGTTTTTTCCTGAATATATTCAGGAAAAAACGCATACGCCCTTTTTGGCCAAGTGCATCATTGTGGACGTTCTGCCTCTTTTCCTATGCTTTCAATGCAATTCCAGTCTACCTCCTGAAATCGGTTTCCTGCAATTCTGCCCCGCTTTCAAGTCCTCTTGGCAGCCTTACTTCAGTCTATTTTTGGACGATAGCTGTCATTTATAACTCTGCAGGTTTGTGAATTACAGTGCCCCAGAGCTCCTTTCTTCAACTCGCTTTCTTGTGACCTGGCCGCAACACCGCAGGATGGCTTCAGGCCCTAATCTGATTCCGGCACGGCACGCTGATCCTTTGGTTATTTCCTCTTCCTGGTGGGAAATGAGAGTTAAATTTGCCCGTCCAGACACCTCCAGCTAGTCTCTCATTGGTTCTCGCTATTCCTGTTCATCTTCCGCAGAAATTGCAAACTGGGCCAAACAGGAGGTTAAAGGCGCTGACTCTCCAAGTGGGGAGAGTGTTAGTAAAGTGCCTGGAATGTTGCACCCGAGTACCAGGGGAGGAAAACTGAGACATATTTGAACACGTCTCCCGTTCACATGGTTGATCATACTTGGGTTCCACATGCATGTTTTAGCTGAAGGAAGAATACCTTAAACCTGGAGAGTTAAGACCCGTGTAATGGGTACCATGCAATATGACTTCAAAGGGTCTTCATTTGCTCACCGAACCTCTCCAATCCTATCACTGCTGCGTTTATGCCCCTGTACACATGCTTGATTCTCTTTCGGAGACATAGCAATTCATAGGTTTTAAGATACTTACTAGTCAGGTACATTCTTAGGCGTTTAATATGCGGTGTTGAGTCCATTTCGTTGAGCAAGGAGTAGCTCTTGTCTATTCCATATTTGACTTAAGGAACTTTATCTGTGCTCATTTCAATCTCTGGTTTTATGCAGCACCCCAACTCACCTTTACCCTTAAGCAAGCATATGTTGGTTTTCTAAATTTGAGACCCTGTTCTGTTCTGTAATTCAGTTCCTGTGTAGCCAAGTTTACATTCCGTGTATTACTGATATCTTATGATGTTTCTTTTTCTGTGTGACTTACTTCAGTTAGAATCATCATACCTGAATCCACTCATTGTGCTGCTAAGGGCCTGATGACACAGATTTCATTGCTGAGTGATATTGCTTTGTAAGTAAATACCACAACTTCTTTATCCATTTTTCACTTTCTGCGATGTTGAACTTGTACTGTAAACGAGGTTCTTGTAAACAGAGCCGTTCCAAACTTTGGGGTGGCTGTGTCTTTTTTATTTTAATTTCCCTAAGCTATAGGACCATAAGTGGAAGTGCCCTAGGTTCTGTTGGTTTGTTTTTTAGATGTTTCAGGAAACACCATACACTTCTCCCGAGTGGTTGTTGGCAATTTACATCCCGCCCATCAGCATAACAAGGCTCCCAGTTCTCCATGGCCTGTCCTGCCTTTCTGGATTTTACACTTTTTTCAGATGGCCCTTTTGACCGGGGGGAAGTGAGACTTCATTGTAGTGCAGATTTCCTTTGCAAGCTTGCTTGGTTGGCCAAAAAGGGCGTATGCGTTTTTTCCTGAATATATTCAGGAAAAAACGCATACGCCCTTTTTGGCCAAGTGCATCATTGTGGACGTTCTGCCTCTTTTCCTATGCTTTCAATGCAATTCCAGTCTACCTCCTGAAATCGGTTTCCTGCAATTCTGCCCCGCTTTCAAGTCCTCTTGGCAGCCTTACTTCAGTCTATTTTTGGACGATAGCTGTCATTTATAACTCTGCAGGTTTGTGAATTACAGTGCCCCTGAGCTCCTTTCTTCAACTCGCTTTCTTGTGACCTGGCCGCAACACCGCAGGATGGCTTCAGGCCCTAATCTGGTTCCGGTACGGCACGCTGAGCCTTTGGTTATTTCCTCTTCCTGGTGGGAAATGAGAGTTAAATTTGCCCGTCCAGACACCTCCAGATAGCCTCTCATTGGTTCTCACTATTCCTGTTCATCTTCCGCAGAAATTGCAAACTGGGCCAAACAGGAGGTTAAAGGCGCTGACTCTCCAAGTGGGGAGAGTGTTAGTAAAGCGTCTGGAATGTTGCACCCGAGTACCAGGGGAGGAAAACTGAGACATATTTGAACACGTCTCCCGTTCACATGGTTGATCATACTTGGGTTCCACATGCATGTTTTAGCTGAAGGAAGAATACCTTAAACCTGGAGAGTTGAGACCCGTGTAATGGGTACCATGCAATATGACTTCAAAGGGTCTTCATTTGCTCACCGAACCTCTCCAATCCTATCACTGCTGCGTTTATGCCTCTGCATACATGCTTGATTCTCTTTTGGAGACATAGCAATCCATAGGTTTTACGATACTTACTAGTCAGGTACATTCTTAGGCGTTTAATATGCGGTGTTGAGTCCATTTCGTTGAGCAAGGAGTAGCTCTTGTCTATTCCATATTTGACTTAAGGAACTTTATCTGTGCTCATTTCAATCTCTGGTTTTATGCAGCACCCCAACTCACCTTTACCCTTAAGCAAGCATATGTTGGTTTTCTAAATTTGAGACCCTGTTCTGTTCTGTAATTCAGTTCCTGTGTAGCCAAGTTTACATTCCGTGTATTACTGATATCTTATGATGTTTCTTTTTCTGTGTGACTTATTTCAGTTAGAATCATCATACCTGAATCCACTCATTGTGATGCTAAGGGCCTGATGACATAGATTTCATTGCTGAGTGATATTGCTTTGTAAGTAAATACCACAACTTCTTTATCCATTTTTCACTTTCTGCGATGTTGAACTTGTACTGTAAACGAGGTTCTTGTAAACAGAGTCGTCCCAAATTTTGGGGTGGCTGTGTCTTTTTGATTTTAATTTCCCTAAGCTATAGGACCATAAGTGGCAGTGCCCTAGGCTCTGTTGCTTTGTTTTTTAGATGTTTCAGGAAACACCATACACTTCTCCCGAGTGTCTGTTGGCAATTTACATCCCGCCCATCAGCATAACAAGGCTCCCAGTTCTCCATGGCCTGTCCTGCCTTTCTGGATTTTACACTTTTTTCAGATGGCCCTTTTGACCGGGGGGAAGTGAGACTTCATTGTAGTGCAGATTTCCTTTGCAAGCTTGCTTGGTTGGCCAAAAAGGGCGTATGCGTTTTTTCCTGAATATATTCAGGAAAAAACGCATACGCCCTTTTTGGCCAAGTGCATCATTGTGGACGTTCTGCCTCTTTTCCTATGCTTTCAATGCAATTCCAGTCTACCTCCTGAAATCGGTTTCCTGCAATTCTGCCCCGCTTTCAAGTCCTCTTGGCAGCCTTACTTCAGTCTATTTTTGGACGATAGCTGTCATTTATAACTCTGCAGGTTTGTGAATTACAGTGCCCCAGAGCTCCTTTCTTCAACTCGCTTTCTTGTGACCTGGCCGCAACACCGCAGGATGGCTTCAGGCCCTAATCTGATTCCGGCACGGCACGCTGATCCTTTGGTTATTTCCTCTTCCTGGTGGGAAATGAGAGTTAAATTTGCCCGTCCAGACACCTCCAGCTAGTCTCTCATTGGTTCTCGCTATTCCTGTTCATCTTCCGCAGAAATTGCAAACTGGGCCAAACAGGAGGTTAAAGGCACTGACTCTCCAAGTGGGGAGAGTGTTAGTAAAGCGTCTGGAATGTTGCACCCGAGTACCAGGGGAGGAAAACTGAGACATATTTGAACACGTCTCCCGTTCACATGGTTGATCATACTTGGGTTCCACATGCATGTTTTAGCTGAAGGAAGAATACCTTAAACCTGGAGAGTTAAGACCCGTGTAATGGGTACCATGCAATATGACTTCAAAGGGTCTTCATTTGCTCACCGAACCTCTCCAATCCTATCACTGCTGCGTTTATGCCCCTGTACACATGCTTGATTCTCTTTCGGAGACATAGCAATCCATAGGTTTTAAGATACTTACTAGTCAGGTACATTCTTAGGCGTTTAATATGCGGTGTTGAGTCCATTTCGTTGAGCAAGGAGTAGCTCTTGTCTATTCCATATTTGACTTAAGGAACTTTATCTGTGCTCATTTCAATCTCTGGTTTTATGCAGCACCCCAACTCACCTTTACCCTTAAGCAAGAATAAGTTGGTTTTCTAAATTTGAGACCCTGTTCTGTTCTGTAATTCAGTTCCTGTGTAGCCACGTTTCCATTCCGTGTATTACTGATATCTTATGATGTTTCTTTTTCTGTGTGACTTACTTCAGTTAGAATCATCATACCTGAATCCACTCATTGTGCTGCTAAGGGCCTGATGACACAGATTTCATTGCTGAGTGATATTGCTTTGTAAGTAAATACCACAACTTCTTTATCCATTTTTCACTTTCTGCGATGTTGAACTTGTACTGTAAACGAGGTTCTTGTAAACAGAGGCGCCCCAAACTTTGGGGTGGCTGTGTCTTTTTGATTTTAATTTCCCTAAGCTATAGGACCATAAGTGGCAGTGCCCTAGGCTCTGTTGCTTTGTTTTTTAGATGTTTCAGGAAACACCATACACTTCTCCCGAGTGGTTGTTGGCAATTTACATCCCGCCCATCAGCATAACAAGGCTCCCAGTTCTCCATGGCCTGTCCTGCCTTTCTGGATTTTACACTTTTTTCAGATGGCCCTTTTGACCGGGGGGAAGTGAGACTTCATTGTAGTGCAGATTTCCTTTGCAAGCTTGCTTGGTTGGCCAAAAAGGGCGTATGCGTTTTTTCCTGAATATATTCAGGAAAAAACGCATACGCCCTTTTTGGCCAAGTGCATCATTGTGGACGTTCTGCCTCTTTTCCTATGCTTTCAATGCAATTCCAGTCTACCTCCTGAAATCGGTTTCCTGCAATTCTGCCCCGCTTTCAAGTCCTCTTGGCAGCCTTACTTCAGTCTATTTTTGGACGATAGCTGTCATTTATAACTCTGCAGGTTTGTGAATTACAGTGCCCCAGAGCTCCTTTCTTCAACTCGCTTTCTTGTGACCTGGCCGCAACACCGCAGGATGGCTTCAGGCCCTAATCTGATTCCGGCACGGCACGCTGATCCTTTGGTTATTTCCTCTTCCTGGTGGGAAATGAGAGTTAAATTTGCCCGTCCAGACACCTCCAGCTAGTCTCTCATTGGTTCTCGCTATTCCTGTTCATCTTCCGCAGAAATTGCAAACTGGGCCAAACAGGAGGTTAAAGGCGGTGACTCTCCAAGTGGGGAGAGTGTTAGTAAAGCGTCTGGAATGTTGCACCCGAGTACCAGGGGAGGAAAACTGAGACATATTTGAACACGTCTCCCGTTCACATGGTTGATCATACTTGGGTTCCACATGCATGTTTTAGCTGAAGGAAGAATACCTTAAACCTGGAGAGTTAAGACCCGTGTAATGGGTACCATGCAATATGACTTCAAAGGGTCTTCATTTGCTCACCGAACCTCTCCAATCCTATCACTGCTGCGTTTATGCCCCTGTACACATGCTTGATTCTCTTTTGGAGACATAGCAATCCATAGGTTTTAAGATACTTACTAGTCAGGTACATTCTTAGGCGTTTAATATGCGGTGTTGAGTCCATTTCGTTGAGCAAGGAGTAGCTCTTGTCTATTCCATATTTGACTTAAGGAACTTTATCTGTGCTCATTTCAATCTCTGGTTTTATGCAGCACCCCAACTCACCTTTACCCTTAAGCAAGCATAAGTTGGTTTTCTAAATTTGAGACCCTGTTCTGTTTTGGAATGCAGTTCCTGTGTAGCCAAGTTTACATTCCGTGTATTACTGATATCTTATGATGTTTCTTTTTCTGTGTGACTTACTTCAGTTAGAATCATCGTACCTGAATCTACTCATTATGCTGCTAAGGGCCTGATGACATAGATTTCATTGCTGAGTGATACTGCATTGTACGTAAGTACCACAAGTTCTTTATCCATTTTTCACTTTCTGCGATGTTGAACTTGTACTGTAAACGAGGTTCTTGTAAACAGAGCCGTTCCAAACTTTGGGGTGGCTGTGTCTTTTTGATTTTAATTTCCCTAAGCTATAGGACCATAAGTGGAAGTGCCCTAGGTTCTGTTGCTTTGTTTTTTAGATGTTTCAGGAAACACCATACACTTCTCCCTAGTGTCTGTTGGCAATTTACATCCCGCCCATCAGCATAACAAGACTCCCAGTTCTCCATGGCCTGTCCTGCCTTTCTGGATTTTACACTTTTTTCAGATGGCCCTTTTGACCGGGGGGAAGTGAGACTTCATTGTAGTGCAGATTTCCTTTGCAAGCTTGCTTGGTTGGCCAAAAAGGGCGTATGCGTTTTTTCCTGAATATATTCAGGAAAAAACGCATACGCCCTTTTTGGCCAAGTGCATCATTGTGGACGTTCTGCCTCTTTTCCTATGCTTTCAATGCAATTCCAGTCTACCTCCTGAAATCGGTTTCCTGCAATTCTGCCCCGCTTTCAAGTCCTCTTGGCAGCCTTACTTCAGTCTATTTTTGGACGATAGCTGTCATTTATAACTCTGCAGGTTTGTGAATTACAGTGCCCCTGAGCTCCTTTCTTCAACTCGCTTTCTTGTGACCTGGCCGCAACACCGCAGGATGGCTTCAGGCCCTAATCTGGTTCCGGCCCGGCATGCTGAGCCTTTGGTTAATTCCTCTTCCTGGTGGGAAATGAGAGTTAAATTTGCCCGTCCAGACACCTCCAGCTAGCCTCTCATTGGTTCTGGCTATTCCTGTTCATCTTCCGCAGAAATTGCAAACTGGGCCAAACAGGAGGTTAAAGGCACTGACTCTCCAAGTGGGGAGAGTGTTAGTAAAGCGCCTGGAATGTTGCACCCGAGTACCAGGGGAGGAAAACTGAGACATATTTGAACACGTCTCCCGTTCACATGGTTGATCAGACTTGGGTTCCACATGCATGTTTTAGCTGAAGGAAGAATACCTTAAACCTGGAGAGTTAAGACCCGTGTAATGGGTACCATGCAATATGACTTCAAAGGGTCTTCATTTGCTCACCGAACCTCTCCAATCCTATCACTGCTGCGTTTATGCCCCTGTACACACGCTTGATTCTCTTTTGGAGACATAGCAATCCATAGGTTTTAAGATACTTACTAGTCAGGTACATTCTTAGGCGTTTAATATGGGGTGTTGAGTCCATTTCGTTGAGCAAGGAGTAGCTCTTGTCTATTCCATATTTGGCTTAAGGAACTTTATCTGTGCTCATTTCAATCTCTGGTTTTATGCAGCAGCTCAACTCACCTTTCCCCTTAAGCAAGCATAAGTTGGTTTTCTAAATTTGAGACCCTGTTCTGTTTTGGAATGCAGTTCCTGTGTAGCCAAGTTTACATTCCGTGTATTAGTGATATCTTATGATGTTTCTTTTTCTGTGTGACTTATTTCAGTTAGAATCATCGTACCTGAATCCACTCATTATGCTGCTATGGGCCTGATGACATAGATTTCACTGCTGAGTGATACTGCATTGTACGTAAGTACCACAAGTTCTTTATCCATTTTTCACTTTCTGTGATATTGAACTTGTACGGTAAACGAGGTTCTTGTAAACGGAGGCGTCCCAAACTTTGGGGTGGCTGTGTCTTTTTGATTTTAATTTCCCTAAGCTATAGGACCATAAGTGGAAGTGCCCTAGGCTCTGGTGCTTTGTTTTTTAGATGTTTCAGGAAACACCATACACTTCTCCCGAGTGGTTGTTGGCAATTTACATCCCGCCCATCAGCATAACAAGGCTCCCAGTTCTCCATGGCCTGTCTTGCCTTTCTGGATTTTACACGTTTTTCAGATGGCCCTTTTGACCGGGGGGAAGTGGGACTTCACTGTAGTGCAGATTTCCTTTGCAAGCTTGCTTGGTTGGCCAAAAAGGGCGTATGCGTTTTTTCCTGAATATATTCAGGTAAAAACGCATACGCCCTTTTTGGCCAAGTGCATCATTGTGGACGTTCTGCCTCTTTTCCTATGCTTTCAATGCAATTCCAGTCTACCTCCTGAAATCGGTTTCCTGCAATTCTGCCCCGCTTTCAAGTCCTCTTGGCAGCCTTACTTCAGTCTATTTTTGGACGATAGCTGTCATTTATAACTCTGCAGGTTTGTGAATTACAGTGCCCCTGAGCTCCTTTCTTCAACTCGCTTTCTTGTGACCTGGCCGCAACACCGCAGGATGGCTTCAGGCCCTAATCTGGTTCCGGCACGGCATGCTGAGCCTTTGGTTATTTCCTCTTCCTGGTGGGAAATGAGAGTTAAATTTGCCCGTCCAGACACCTCCAGCTAGTCTCTCATTGGTTCTCGCTATTCCTGTTCATCTAGCGCAGAAATTGCAAACTGGGCCAAACAGGAGGTTAAAGGCGCTGACTCTCCAAGTGGGGAGAGTGTTAGTAAAGTGTCTAGAATGTTGCACCCGAATACCAGGGGAGGAAAACTGAGACATATTTGAACACGTCTCCCGTTCACATGGTTGATCATACTTGGGTTCCACATGCATGTTTTAGCTGAAGGAAGAATACCTTAAACCTGGAGAGTTAAGACCCGTGTAATGGGTACCATGCAATATGACTTCAAAGGGTCTTCATTTGCTCACCGAACCTCTCCAATCCTATCACTGCTGCGTTTATGCCCCTGTACACATGCTTGATTCTCTTTCGGAGACATAGCAATCCATAGGTTTTACGATACTTACTAGTCAGGTACATTCTTAGGCGTTTAATATGGGGTGTTGAGTCCATTTCGTTGAGCAAGGAGTAGCTCTTGTCTATTCCATATTTGACTTAAGGAACTTTATCTGTGCTCATTTCAATCTCTGGTTTTATGCAGCACCCCAACTCATCTTTACCCTTAAGCAAGCATTAGTTGGTTTTCTAAATTTGAGACCCTGTTCTGTTCTGTAATTCAGTTCCTGTGTAGCCAAGTTTACATTCCGTGTATTACTGATATCTTATGATGTTTCTTTTTCTGTGTGACTTACTTCAGTTAGAATCATCATACCTGAATCCACTCATTGTGCTGCTAAGGGCCTGATGACACAGATTTCATTGCTGAGTGATATTGCTTTGTAAGTAAATACCACAACTTCTTTATCCATTTTTCACTTTCTGCGATGTTGAACTTGTACTGTAAACGAGGTTCTTGTAAACAGAGGCGTCCCAAACTTTGGGGTGGCTGTGTCTTTTTGATTTTAATTTCCCTAAGCTATAGGACCATAAGTGGCAGTGCCCTAGGTTCTGTTGCTTTGTTTTTTAGATGTTTCAGGAAACACCATACACTTCTCCCGAGTGGTTGTTGGCAATTTACATCCCGCCCATCAGCATAACAAGGCTCCCAGTTCTCCATGGCCTGTCCTGCCTTTCTGGATTTTACACTTTTTTCAGATGGCCCTTTTGACCGGGGGGAAGTGAGACTTCATTGTAGTGCAGATTTCCTTTGCAAGCTTGCTTGGTTGGCCAAAAAGGGCGTATGCGTTTTTTCCTGAATATATTCAGGAAAAAACGCATACGCCCTTTTTGGCCAAGTGCATCATTGTGGACGTTCTGCCTCTTTTCCTATGCTTTCAATGCAATTCCAGTCTACCTCCTGAAATTGGTTTCCTGCAATTCTGCCCCGCTTTCAAGTCCTCTTGGCAGCCTTACTTCAGTCTATTTTTGGACGATAGCTGTCATTTATAACTCTGCAGGTTTGTGAATTACAGTGCCCCAGAGCTCCTTTCTTCAACTCGCTTTCTTGTGACCTGGCCGCAACACCGCAGGATGGCTTCAGGCCCTAATCTGATTCCGGCACGGCACGCTGATCCTTTGGTTATTTCCTCTTCCTGGTGGGAAATGAGAGTTAAATTTGCCCGTCCAGACACCTCCAGCTAGTCTCTCATTGGTTCTCGCTATTCCTGTTCATCTTCCGCAGAAATTGCAAACTGGGCCAAACAGGAGGTTAAAGGCGCTGACTCTCCAAGTGGGGAGAGTGTTAGTAAAGTGCCTGGAATGTTGCACCCGAGTACCAGGGGAGGAAAACTGAGACATATTTGAACACGTCTCCCGTTCACATGGTTGATCATACTTGGGTTCCACATGCATGTTTTAGCTGAAGGAAGAATACCTTAAACCTGGAGAGTTAAGACCCGTGTAATGGGTACCATGCAATATGACTTCAAAGGGTCTTCATTTGCTCACCGAACCTCTCCAATCCTATCACTGCTGCGTTTATGCCCCTGTACACATGCTTGATTCTCTTTCGGAGACATAGCAATTCATAGGTTTTAAGATACTTACTAGTCAGGTACATTCTTAGGCGTTTAATATGCGGTGTTGAGTCCATTTCGTTGAGCAAGGAGTAGCTCTTGTCTATTCCATATTTGACTTAAGGAACTTTATCTGTGCTCATTTCAATCTCTGGTTTTATGCAGCACCCCAACTCACCTTTACCCTTAAGCAAGCATATGTTGGTTTTCTAAATTTGAGACCCTGTTCTGTTCTGTAATTCAGTTCCTGTGTAGCCAAGTTTACATTCCGTGTATTACTGATATCTTATGATGTTTCTTTTTCTGTGTGACTTACTTCAGTTAGAATCATCATACCTGAATCCACTCATTGTGCTGCTAAGGGCCTGATGACACAGATTTCATTGCTGAGTGATATTGCTTTGTAAGTAAATACCACAACTTCTTTATCCATTTTTCACTTTCTGCGATGTTGAACTTGTACTGTAAACGAGGTTCTTGTAAACAGAGCCGTTCCAAACTTTGGGGTGGCTGTGTCTTTTTTATTTTAATTTCCCTAAGCTATAGGACCATAAGTGGAAGTGCCCTAGGTTCTGTTGGTTTGTTTTTTAGATGTTTCAGGAAACACCATACACTTCTCCCGAGTGGTTGTTGGCAATTTACATCCCGCCCATCAGCATAACAAGGCTCCCAGTTCTCCATGGCCTGTCCTGCCTTTCTGGATTTTACACTTTTTTCAGATGGCCCTTTTGACCGGGGGGAAGTGAGACTTCATTGTAGTGCAGATTTCCTTTGCAAGCTTGCTTG
Organism: Stenella coeruleoalba; assembly: GCF_951394435.1. Classification (NCBI taxonomy): domain Eukaryota; kingdom Metazoa; phylum Chordata; class Mammalia; order Artiodactyla; family Delphinidae; genus Stenella; species Stenella coeruleoalba. The sequence goes on along the minus strand of NC_137149.1, from coordinate 93,082,156 downwards.
GTTGGCCAAAAAGGGCGTATGCGTTTTTTCCTGAATATATTCAGGAAAAAACGCATACGCCCTTTTTGGCCAAGTGCATCATTGTGGACGTTCTGCCTCTTTTCCTATGCTTTCAATGCAATTCCAGTCTACCTCCTGAAATCGGTTTCCTGCAATTCTGCCCCGCTTTCAAGTCCTCTTGGCAGCCTTACTTCAGTCTATTTTTGGACGATAGCTGTCATTTATAACTCTGCAGGTTTGTGAATTACAGTGCCCCTGAGCTCCTTTCTTCAACTCGCTTTCTTGTGACCTGGCCGCAACACCGCAGGATGGCTTCAGGCCCTAATCTGGTTCCGGTACGGCACGCTGAGCCTTTGGTTATTTCCTCTTCCTGGTGGGAAATGAGAGTTAAATTTGCCCGTCCAGACACCTCCAGATAGCCTCTCATTGGTTCTCACTATTCCTGTTCATCTTCCGCAGAAATTGCAAACTGGGCCAAACAGGAGGTTAAAGGCGCTGACTCTCCAAGTGGGGAGAGTGTTAGTAAAGCGTCTGGAATGTTGCACCCGAGTACCAGGGGAGGAAAACTGAGACATATTTGAACACGTCTCCCGTTCACATGGTTGATCATACTTGGGTTCCACATGCATGTTTTAGCTGAAGGAAGAATACCTTAAACCTGGAGAGTTGAGACCCGTGTAATGGGTACCATGCAATATGACTTCAAAGGGTCTTCATTTGCTCACCGAACCTCTCCAATCCTATCACTGCTGCGTTTATGCCTCTGCATACATGCTTGATTCTCTTTTGGAGACATAGCAATCCATAGGTTTTACGATACTTACTAGTCAGGTACATTCTTAGGCGTTTAATATGCGGTGTTGAGTCCATTTCGTTGAGCAAGGAGTAGCTCTTGTCTATTCCATATTTGACTTAAGGAACTTTATCTGTGCTCATTTCAATCTCTGGTTTTATGCAGCACCCCAACTCACCTTTACCCTTAAGCAAGCATATGTTGGTTTTCTAAATTTGAGACCCTGTTCTGTTCTGTAATTCAGTTCCTGTGTAGCCAAGTTTACATTCCGTGTATTACTGATATCTTATGATGTTTCTTTTTCTGTGTGACTTATTTCAGTTAGAATCATCATACCTGAATCCACTCATTGTGATGCTAAGGGCCTGATGACATAGATTTCATTGCTGAGTGATATTGCTTTGTAAGTAAATACCACAACTTCTTTATCCATTTTTCACTTTCTGCGATGTTGAACTTGTACTGTAAACGAGGTTCTTGTAAACAGAGTCGTCCCAAATTTTGGGGTGGCTGTGTCTTTTTGATTTTAATTTCCCTAAGCTATAGGACCATAAGTGGCAGTGCCCTAGGCTCTGTTGCTTTGTTTTTTAGATGTTTCAGGAAACACCATACACTTCTCCCGAGTGTCTGTTGGCAATTTACATCCCGCCCATCAGCATAACAAGGCTCCCAGTTCTCCATGGCCTGTCCTGCCTTTCTGGATTTTACACTTTTTTCAGATGGCCCTTTTGACCGGGGGGAAGTGAGACTTCATTGTAGTGCAGATTTCCTTTGCAAGCTTGCTTGGTTGGCCAAAAAGGGCGTATGCGTTTTTTCCTGAATATATTCAGGAAAAAACGCATACGCCCTTTTTGGCCAAGTGCATCATTGTGGACGTTCTGCCTCTTTTCCTATGCTTTCAATGCAATTCCAGTCTACCTCCTGAAATCGGTTTCCTGCAATTCTGCCCCGCTTTCAAGTCCTCTTGGCAGCCTTACTTCAGTCTATTTTTGGACGATAGCTGTCATTTATAACTCTGCAGGTTTGTGAATTACAGTGCCCCAGAGCTCCTTTCTTCAACTCGCTTTCTTGTGACCTGGCCGCAACACCGCAGGATGGCTTCAGGCCCTAATCTGATTCCGGCACGGCACGCTGATCCTTTGGTTATTTCCTCTTCCTGGTGGGAAATGAGAGTTAAATTTGCCCGTCCAGACACCTCCAGCTAGTCTCTCATTGGTTCTCGCTATTCCTGTTCATCTTCCGCAGAAATTGCAAACTGGGCCAAACAGGAGGTTAAAGGCGGTGACTCTCCAAGTGGGGAGAGTGTTAGTAAAGCGCCTGGAATGTTGCACCCGAGTACCAGGGGAGGAAAACTGAGACATATTTGAACACGTCTCCCGTTCACATGGTTGATCATACTTGGGATCCACATGCATGTTTTAGCTGAAGGAAGAATACCTTAAACCTGGGTAGTTGAAACCCGTGGAATGGGTACCATGCAGTATGACTTCAAAGGGTCTTCATTTGCTCACCGAACCTCTCCAATCCTATCACTGCTGCGTTTATGCCCCTGTACACACGCTTGATTCTCTTTTGGAGACATAGCAATCCATAGGTTTTAAGATACTTACTAGTCAGGTACATTCTTAGGCGTTTAATATGGGGTGTTGAGTCCATTTCGTTGAGCAAGGAGTAGCTCTTGTCTATTCCATATTTGGCTTAAGGAACTTTATCTGTGCTCATTTCAATCTCTGGTTTTATGCAGCAGCTCAACTCACCTTTCCCCTTAAGCAAGCATAAGTTGGTTTTCTAAATTTGAGACCCTGTTCTGTTTTGGAATGCAGTTCCTGTGTAGCCAAGTTTACATTCCGTGTATTAGTGATATCTTATGATGTTTCTTTTTCTGTGTGACTTATTTCAGTTAGAATCATCGTACCTGAATCCACTCATTATGCTGCTATGGGCCTGATGACATAGATTTCACTGCTGAGTGATACTGCATTGTACGTAAGTACCACAAGTTCTTTATCCATTTTTCACTTTCTGTGATATTGAACTTATACGGTAAACGAGGTTCTTGTAAACGGAGGCGTCCCAAACTTTGGGGTGGCTGTGTCTTTTTGATTTTAATTTCCCTAAGCTATAGGACCATAAGTGGAAGTGCCCTAGGCTCTGGTGCTTTGTTTTTTAGATGTTTCAGGAAACACCATACACTTCTCCCGAGTGGTTGTTGGCAATTTACATCCCGCCCATCAGCATAACAAGGCTCCCAGTTCTCCATGGCCTGTCTTGCCTTTCTGGATTTTACACGTTTTTCAGATGGCCCTTTTGACCGGGGGGAAGTGAGACTTCACTGTAGTGCAGATTTCCTTTGCAAGCTTGCTTGGTTGGCCAAAAAGGGCGTATGCGTTTTTTCCTGAATATATTCAGGTAAAAACGCATACGCCCTTTTTGGCCAAGTGCATCATTGTGGACGTTCTGCCTCTTTTCCTATGCTTTCAATGCAATTCCAGTCTACCTCCTGAAATCGGTTTCCTGCAATTCTGCCCCGCTTTCAAGTCCTCTTGGCAGCCTTACTTCAGTCTATTTTTGGACGATAGCTGTCATTTATAACTCTGCAGGTTTGTGAATTACAGTGCCCCTGAGCTCCTTTCTTCAACTCGCTTTCTTGTGACCTGGCCGCAACACCGCAGGATGGCTTCAGGCCCTAATCTGGTTCCGGCACGGCATGCTGAGCCTTTGGTTATTTCCTCTTCCTGGTGGGAAATGAGAGTTAAATTTGCCCGTCCAGACACCTCCAGCTAGTCTCTCATTGGTTCTCGCTATTCCTGTTCATCTAGCGCAGAAATTGCAAACTGGGCCAAACAGGAGGTTAAAGGCGCTGACTCTCCAAGTGGGGAGAGTGTTAGTAAAGCGTCTAGAATGTTGCACCCGAGTACCAGGGGAGGAAAACTGAGACATATTTGAACACGTCTCCCGTTCACATGGTTGATCATACTTGGGTTCCACATGCATGTTTTAGCTGAAGGAAGAATACCTTAAACCTGGAGAGTTAAGACCCGTGTAATGGGTACCATGCAATATGACTTCAAAGGGTCTTCATTTGCTCACCGAACCTCTCCAATCCTATCACTGCTGCGTTTATGCCCCTGTACACATGCTTGATTCTCTTTCGGAGACATAGCAATCCATAGGTTTTAAGATACTTACTAGTCAGGTACATTCTTAGGCGTTTAATATGGGGTGTTGAGTCCATTTCGTTGAGCAAGGAGTAGCTCTTGTCTATTCCATATTTGACTTAAGGAACTTTATCTGTGCTCATTTCAATCTCTGGTTTTATGCAGCACCCCAACTCATCTTTACCCTTAAGCAAGCATAAGTTGGTTTTCTAAATTTGAGACCCTGTTCTGTTCTGTAATTCAGTTCCTGTGTAGCCAAGTTTACATTCCGTGTATTACTGATATCTTATGATGTTTCTTTTTCTGTGTGACTTACTTCAGTTAGAATCATCATACCTGAATCCACTCATTGTGCTGCTAAGGGCCTGATGACACAGATTTCATTGCTGAGTGATATTGCTTTGTAAGTAAATACCACAACTTCTTTATCCATTTTTCACTTTCTGTGATGTTGAACTTGTACTGTAAACGAGGTTCTTGTAAACAGAGCCGTTCCAAACTTTGGGGTGGCTGTGTCTTTTTTATTTTAATTTCCCTAAGCTATAGGACCATAAGTGGAAGTGCCCTAGGTTCTGTTGGTTTGTTTTTTAGATGTTTCAGGAAACACCATACACTTCTCCCGAGTGGTTGTTGGCAATTTACATCCCGCCCGTCAGCATAACAAGGCTCCCAGTTCTCCATGGCCTGTCCTGCCTTTCTGGATTTTACACTTTTTTCAGATGGCCCTTTTGACCGGGGGGAAGTGAGACTTCATTGTAGTGCACATTTCCTTTGCAAGCTTGCTTGGTTGGCCAAAAAGGGCGTATGCGTTTTTTCCTGAATATATTCAGGAAAAAACGCATACGCCCTTTTTGGCCAAGTGCATCATTGTGGACGTTCTGCCTCTTTTCCTATGCTTTCAATGCAATTCCAGTCTACCTCCTGAAATCGGTTTCCTGCAATTCTGCCCTGCTTTCAAGTCCTCTTGGCAGCCTTACTTCAGTCTATTTTTGGACGATAGCTGTCATTTATAACTCTGCAGGTTTGTGAATTACAGTGCCCCTGAGCTCCTTTCTTCAACTCGCTTTCTTTTGAGCTGGCCGCAACACCGCAGGATGGCTTCAGGCCCTAATCTGGTTCCGGTACGGCACGCTGAGCCTTTGGTTATTTCCTCTTCCTGGTGGGAAATGAGAGTTAAATTTGCCCGTCCAGACACCTCCAGATAGCCTCTCATTGGTTCTCACTATTCCTGTTCATCTTCCGCAGAAATTGCAAACTGGGCCAAACAGGAGGTTAAAGGCGCTGACTCTCCAAGTGGGGAGAGTGTTTGTAAAGCGTCTGGAATGTTGCACCCGAGTACCAGGGGAGGAAAACTGAGACATATTTGAACACGTCTCCCGTTCACATGGTTGATCATACTTGGGTTCCACATGCATGTTTTAGCTGAAGGAAGAATACCTTAAACCTGGAGAGTTGAGACCCGTGTAATGGGTACCATGCAATATGACTTCAAAGGGTCTTCATTTGCTCACCGAACCTCTCCAATCCTATCACTGCTGCGTTTATGCCCCTGTACACATGCTTGATTCTCTTTCGGAGACATAGCAATCCATAGGTTTTAAGATACTTACTAGTCAGGTACATTCTTAGGCGTTTAATATGCGGTGTTGAGTCCATTTCGTTGAGCAAGGAGTAGCTCTTGTCTATTCCATATTTGACTTAAGGAACTTTATCTGTGCTCATTTCAATCTCTGGTTTTATGCAGCACCCCAACTCACCTTTACCCTTAAGCAAGAATAAGTTGGTTTTCTAAATTTGAGACCCTGTTCTGTTCTGTAATTCAGTTCCTGTGTAGCCACGTTTCCATTCCGTGTATTACTGATATCTTATGATGTTTCTTTTTCTGTGTGACTTACTTCAGTTAGAATCATCATACCTGAATCCACTCATTGTGCTGCTAAGGGCCTGATGACACAGATTTCATTGCTGAGTGATATTGCTTTGTAAGTAAATACCACAACTTCTTTATCCATTTTTCACTTTCTGCGATGTTGAACTTGTACTGTAAACGAGGTTCTTGTAAACAGAGGCGCCCCAAACTTTGGGGTGGCTGTGTCTTTTTGATTTTAATTTCCCTAAGCTATAGGACCATAAGTGGCAGTGCCCTAGGCTCTGTTGCTTTGTTTTTTAGATGTTTCAGGAAACACCATACACTTCTCCCGAGTGGTTGTTGGCAATTTACATCCCGCCCATCAGCATAACAAGGCTCCCAGTTCTCCATGGCCTGTCCTGCCTTTCTGGATTTTACACTTTTTTCAGATGGCCCTTTTGACCGGGGGGAAGTGAGACTTCATTGTAGTGCAGATTTCCTTTGCAAGCTTGCTTGCTTGGCCAAAAAGGGCGTATGCGTTTTTTCCTGAATATATTCAGGAAAAAACGCATACGCCCTTTTTGGCCAAGTGCATCATTGTGGACGTTCTGCCTCTTTTCCTATGCTTTCAATGCAATTCCAGTCTACCTCCTGAAATCGGTTTCCTGCAATTCTGCCCCGCTTTCAAGTCCTCTTGGCAGCCTTACTTCAGTCTATTTTTGGACGATAGCTGTCATTTATAACTCTGCAGGTTTGTGAATTACAGTGCCCCAGAGCTCCTTTCTTCAACTCGCTTTCTTGTGAGCTGGCCGCAACACCGCAGGATGGCTTCAGGCCCTAATCTGATTCCGGCACGGCACGCTGATCCTTTGGTTATTTCCTCTTCCTGGTGGGAAATGAGAGTTAAATTTGCCCGTCCAGACACCTCCAGCTAGTCTCTCATTGGTTCTCGCTATTCCTGTTCATCTTCCGCAGAAATTGCAAACTGGGCCAAACAGAAGGTTAAAGGCGGTGACTCTCCAAGTGGGGAGAGTGTTAGTAAAGCGCCTGGAATGTTGCACCCGAGTACCAGGGGAGGAAAACTGAGACATATTTGAACACGTCTCCCGTTCACATGGTTGATCATACTTGGGTTCCACATGCATGTTTTAGCTGAAGGAAGAATACCTTAAACCTGGAGAGTTAAGACCCGTGTAATGGGTACCATGCAATATGACTTCAAAGGGTCTTCATTTGCTCACCGAACCTCTCCAATCCTATCACTGCTGCGTTTATGCCCCTGTACACATGCTTGATTCTCTTTCGGAGACATAGCAATCCATAGGTTTTAAGATACTTACTAGTCAGGTACATTCTTAGGCGTTTAATATGGGGTGTTGAGTCCATTTCGTTGAGCAAGGAGTAGCTCTTGTCTATTCCATATTTGACTTAAGGAACTTTATCTGTGCTCATTTCAATCTCTGGTTTTATGCAGCACCCCAACTCACCTTTACCCTTAAGCAAGCATAAGTTGGTTTTCTAAATTTGAGACCCTGTTCTGTTCTGTAATTCAGTTCCTGTGTAGCCAAGTTTACATTCCGTGTATTACTGATATCTTATGATGTTTCTTTTTCTGTGTGACTTACTTCAGTTAGAATCATCATACCTGAATCCACTCATTGTGCTGCTAAGGGCCTGATGACACAGATTTCATTGCTGAGTGATATTGCTTTGTAAGTAAATACCACAACTTCTTTATCCATTTTTCACTTTCTGCGATGTTGAACTTGTACTGTAAACGAGGTTCTTGTAAACAGAGCCGTTCCAAACTTTGGGGTGGCTGTGTCTTTTTTATTTTAATTTCCCTAAGCTATAGGACCATAAGTGGAAGTGCCCTAGGTTCTGTTGGTTTGTTTTTTAGATGTTTCAGGAAACACCATACACTTCTCCCGAGTGGTTGTTGGCAATTTACATCCCGCCCGTCAGCATAACAAGGCTCCCAGTTCTCCATGGCCTGTCCTGCCTTTCTGGATTTTACACTTTTTTCAGATGGCCCTTTTGACCGGGGGGAAGTGAGACTTCATTGTAGTGCACATTTCCTTTGCAAGCTTGCTTGGTTGGCCAAAAAGGGCGTATGCGTTTTTTCCTGAATATATTCAGGAAAAAACGCATACGCCCTTTTTGGCCAAGTGCATCATTGTGGACGTTCTGCCTCTTTTCCTATGCTTTCAATGCAATTCCAGTCTACCTCCTGAAATCGGTTTCCTGCAATTCTGCCCCGCTTTCAAGTCCTCTTGGCAGCCTTACTTCAGTCTATTTTTGGACGATAGCTGTCATTTATAACTCTGCAGGTTTGTGAATTACAGTGCCCCTGAGCTCCTTTCTTCAACTCGCTTTCTTTTGAGCTGGCCGCAACACCGCAGGATGGCTTCAGGCCCTAATCTGGTTCCGGTACGGCACGCTGAGCCTTTGGTTATTTCCTCTTCCTGGTGGGAAATGAGAGTTAAATTTGCCCGTCCAGACACCTCCAGATAGCCTCTCATTGGTTCTCACTATTCCTGTTCATCTTCCGCAGAAATTGCAAACTGGGCCAAACAGGAGGTTAAAGGCGCTGACTCTCCAAGTGGGGAGAGTGTTAGTAAAGCGTCTGGAATGTTGCACCCGAGTACCAGGGGAGGAAAACTGAGACATATTTGAACACGTCTCCCGTTCACATGGTTGATCATACTTGGGTTCCACATGCATGTTTTAGCTGAAGGAAGAATACCTTAAACCTGGAGAGTTGAGACCCGTGTAATGGGTACCATGCAATATGACTTCAAAGGGTCTTCATTTGCTCACCGAACCTCTCCAATCCTATCACTGCTGCGTTTATGCCTCTGCATACATGCTTGATTCTCTTTTGGAGACATAGCAATCCATAGGTTTTACGATACTTACTAGTCAGGTACATTCTTAGGCGTTTAATATGCGGTGTTGAGTCCATTTCGTTGAGCAAGGAGTAGCTCTTGTCTATTCCATATTTGACTTAAGGAACTTTATCTGTGCTCATTTCAATCTCTGGTTTTATGCAGCACCCCAACTCACCTTTACCCTTAAGCAAGCATATGTTGGTTTTCTAAATTTGAGACCCTGTTCTGTTCTGTAATTCAGTTCCTGTGTAGCCAAGTTTACATTCCGTGTATTACTGATATCTTATGATGTTTCTTTTTCTGTGTGACTTATTTCAGTTAGAATCATCATACCTGAATCCACTCATTGTGATGCTAAGGGCCTGATGACATAGATTTCATTGCTGAGTGATATTGCTTTGTAAGTAAATACCACAACTTCTTTATCCATTTTTCACTTTCTGCGATGTTGAACTTGTACTGTAAACGAGGTTCTTGTAAACAGAGTCGTCCCAAACTTTGGGGTGGCTGTGTCTTTTTGATTTTAATTTCCCTAAGCTATAGGACCATAAGTGGCAGTGCCCTAGGCTCTGTTGCTTTGTTTTTTAGATGTTTCAGGAAACACCATACACTTCTCCCGAGTGTCTGTTGGCAATTTACATCCCGCCCATCAGCATAACAAGGCTCCCAGTTCTCCATGGCCTGTCCTGCCTTTCTGGATTTTACACTTTTTTCAGATGGCCCTTTTGACCGGGGGGAAGTGAGACTTCATTGTAGTGCAGATTTCCTTTGCAAGCTTGCTTGGTTGGCCAAAAAGGGCGTATGCGTTTTTTCCTGAATATATTCAGGAAAAAACGCATACGCCCTTTTTGGCCAAGTGCATCATTGTGGACGTTCTGCCTCTTTTCCTATGCTTTCAATGCAATTCCAGTCTACCTCCTGAAATCGGTTTCCTGCAATTCTGCCCCGCTTTCAAGTCCTCTTGGCAGCCTTACTTCAGTCTATTTTTGGACGATAGCTGTCATTTATAACTCTGCAGGTTTGTGAATTACAGTGCCCCAGAGCTCCTTTCTTCAACTCGCTTTCTTGTGACCTGGCCGCAACACCGCAGGATGGCTTCAGGCCCTAATCTGATTCCGGCACGGCACGCTGATCCTTTGGTTATTTCCTCTTCCTGGTGGGAAATGAGAGTTAAATTTGCCCGTCCAGACACCTCCAGCTAGTCTCTCATTGGTTCTCGCTATTCCTGTTCATCTTCCGCAGAAATTGCAAACTGGGCCAAACAGGAGGTTAAAGGCGGTGACTCTCCAAGTGGGGAGAGTGTTAGTAAAGCGCCTGGAATGTTGCACCCGAGTACCAGGGGAGGAAAACTGAGACATATTTGAACACGTCTCCCGTTCACATGGTTGATCATACTTGGGTTCCACATGCATGTTTTAGCTGAAGGAAGAATACCTTAAACCTGGAGAGTTAAGACCCGTGTAATGGGTACCATGCAATATGACTTCAAAGGGTCTTCATTTGCTCACCGAACCTCTCCAATCCTATCACTGCTGCGTTTATGCCCCTGTACACATGCTTGATTCTCTTTCGGAGACATAGCAATCCATAGGTTTTAAGATACTTACTAGTCAGGTACATTCTTAGGCGTTTAATATGCGGTGTTGAGTCCATTTCGTTGAGCAAGGAGTAGCTCTTGTCTATTCCATATTTGACTTAAGGAACTTTATCTGTGCTCATTTCAATCTCTGGTTTTATGCAGCACCCCAACTCACCTTTACCCTTAAGCAAGCATAAGTTGGTTTTCTAAATTTGAGACCCTGTTCTGTTCTGTAATTCAGTTCCTGTGTAGCCAAGTTTACATTCCGTGTATTACTGATATCTTATGATGTTTCTTTTTCTGTGTGACTTACTTCAGTTAGAATCATCATACCTGAATCCACTCATTGTGCTGCTAAGGGCCTGATAACACAGATTTCATTGCTGAGTGATATTGCTTTGTAAGTAAATACCACAACTTCTTTATCCATTTTTCACTTTCTGCGATGTTGAACTTGTACTGTAAACGAGGTGCTTGTAAACAGAGCCGTTCCAAACTTTGGGGTGGCTGTGTCTTTTTTATTTTAATTTCCCTAAGCTATAGGACCATAAGTGGAAGTGCCCTAGGTTCTGTTGGTTTGTTTTTTAGATGTTTCAGGAAACACCATACACTTCTCCCGAGTGGTTGTTGGCAATTTACATCCCGCCCATCAGCATAACAAGGCTCCCAGTTCTCCATGGCCTGTCCTGCCTTTCTGGATTTTACACTTTTTTCAGATGGCCCTTTTGACCGGGGGGAAGTGAGACTTCATTGTAGTGCAGATTTCCTTTGCAAGCTTGCTTGGTTGGCCAAAAAGGGCGTATGCGTTTTTTCCTGAATATATTCAGGAAAAAACGCATACGCCCTTTTTGGCCAAGTGCATCATTGTGGACGTTCTGCCTCTTTTCCTATGCTTTCAATGCAATTCCAGTCTACCTCCTGAAATCGGTTTCCTGCAATTCTGCCCCACTTTCAAGTCCTCTTGGCAGCCTTACTTCAGTCTATTTTTGGACGATAGCTGTCATTTATAACTCTGCAGGTTTGTGAATTACAGTGCCCCTGAGCTCCTTTCTTCAACTCGCTTTCTTTTGAGCTGGCCGCAACACCGCAGGATGGCTTCAGGCCCTAATCTGGTTCCGGTACGGCACGCTGAGCCTTTGGTTATTTCCTCTTCCTGGTGGGAAATGAGAGTTAAATTTGCCCGTCCAGACACCTCCAGATAGCCTCTCATTGGTTCTCACTATTCCTGTTCATCTTCCGCAGAAATTGCAAACTGGGCCAAACAGGAGGTTAAAGGCGCTGACTCTCCAAGTGGGGAGAGTGTTAGTAAAGCGTCTGGAATGTTGCACCCGAGTACCAGGGGAGGAAAACTGAGACATATTTGAACACGTCTCCCGTTCACATGGTTGATCATACTTGGGTTCCACATGCATGTTTTAGCTGAAGGAAGAATACCTTAAACCTGGAGAGTTGAGACCCGTGTAATGGGTACCATGCAATATGACTTCAAAGGGTCTTCATTTGCTCACCGAACCTCTCCAATCCTATCACTGCTGCGTTTATGCCTCTGCATACATGCTTGATTCTCTTTTGGAGACATAGCAATCCATAGGTTTTACGATACTTACTAGTCAGGTACATTCTTAGGCGTTTAATATGCGGTGTTGAGTCCATTTCGTTGAGCAAGGAGTAGCTCTTGTCTATTCCATATTTGACTTAAGGAACTTTATCTGTGCTCATTTCAATCTCTGGTTTTATGCAGCACCCCAACTCACCTTTACCCTTAAGCAAGCATATGTTGGTTTTCTAAATTTGAGACCCTGTTCTGTTCTGTAATTCAGTTCCTGTGTAGCCAAGTTTACATTCCGTGTATTACTGATATCTTATGATGTTTCTTTTTCTGTGTGACTTATTTCAGTTAGAATCATCATACCTGAATCCACTCATTGTGATGCTAAGGGCCTGATGACATAGATTTCATTGCTGAGTGATATTGCTTTGTAAGTAAATACCACAACTTCTTTATCCATTTTTCACTTTCTGCGATGTTGAACTTGTACTGTAAACGAGGTTCTTGTAAACAGAGTCGTCCCAAACTTTGGGGTGGCTGTGTCTTTTTGATTTTAATTTCCCTAAGCTATAGGACCATAAGTGGCAGTGCCCTAGGCTCTGTTGCTTTGTTTTTTAGATGTTTCAGGAAACACCATACACTTCTCCCGAGTGTCTGTTGGCAATTTACATCCCGCCCATCAGCATAACAAGGCTCCCAGTTCTCCATGGCCTGTCCTGCCTTTCTGGATTTTACACTTTTTTCAGATGGCCCTTTTGACCGGGGGGAAGTGAGACTTCATTGTAGTGCAGATTTCCTTTGCAAGCTTGCTTGGTTGGCCAAAAAGGGCGTATGCGTTTTTTCCTGAATATATTCAGGAAAAAACGCATACGCCCTTTTTGGCCAAGTGCATCATTGTGGACTTTCTGCCTCTTTTCCTATGCTTTCAATGCAATTCCAGTCTACCTCCTGAAATCGGTTTCCTGCAATTCTGCCCCGCTTTCAAGTCCTCTTGGCAGCCTTACTTCAGTCTATTTTTGGACGATAGCTGTCATTTATAACTCTGCAGGTTTGTGAATTACAGTGCCCCAGAGCTCCTTTCTTCAACTCGCTTTCTTGTGACCTGGCCGCAACACCGCAGGATGGCTTCAGGCCCTAATCTGATTCCGGCACGGCACGCTGATCCTTTGGTTATTTCCTCTTCCTGGTGGGAAATGAGAGTTAAATTTGCCCGTCCAGACACCTCCAGCTAGTCTCTCATTGGTTCTCGCTATTCCTGTTCATCTTCCGCAGAAATTGCAAACTGGGCCAAACAGGAGGTTAAAGGCGGTGACTCTCCAAGTGGGGAGAGTGTTAGTAAAGCGCCTGGAATGTTGCACCCGAGTACCAGGGGAGGAAAACTGAGACATATTTGAACACGTCTCCCGTTCACATGGTTGATCATACTTGGGTTCCACATGCATGTTTTAGCTGAAGGAAGAATACCTTAAACCTGGAGAGTTAAGACCCGTGTAATGGGTACCATGCAATATGACTTCAAAGGGTCTTCATTTGCTCACCGAACCTCTCCAATCCTATCACTGCTGCGTTTATGCCCCTGTACACATGCTTCATTCTCTTTCAGAGACATAGCAATCCATAGGTTTTAAGATACTGACTAGTCAGGTACATTCTTAGGCGTTTAATATGCGGTGTTGAGTCCATTTCGTTGAGCAAGGAGTAGCTCTTGTCTATTCCATATTTGACTTAAGGAACTTTATCTGTGCTCATTTCAATCTCTGGTTTTATGCAGCACCCCAACTCACCTTTACCCTTAAGCAAGCATAAGTTGGTTTTCTAAATTTGAGACCCTGTTCTGTTCTGTAATTCAGTTCCTGTGTAGCCAAGTTTACATTCCGTGTATTACTGATATCTTATGATGTTTCTTTTTCTGTGTGACTTACTTCAGTTAGAATCATCATACCTGAATCCACTCATTGTGCTGCTAAGGGCCTGATGACACAGATTTCATTGCTGAGTGATATTGCTTTGTAAGTAAATACCACAACTTCTTTATCCATTTTTCACTTTCTGCGATGTTGAACTTGTACTGTAAACGAGGTTCTTGTAAACAGAGCCGTTCCAAACTTTGGGGTGGCTGTGTCTTTTTTATTTTAATTTCCCTAAGCTATAGGACCATAAGTGGAAGTGCCCTAGGTTCTGTTGGTTTGTTTTTTAGATGTTTCAGGAAACACCATACACTTCTCCCGAGTGGTTGTTGGCAATTTACATCCCGCCCATCAGCATAACAAGGCTCCCAGTTCTCCATGGCCTGTCCTGCCTTTCTGGATTTTACACTTTTTTCAGATGGCCCTTTTGACCGGGGGGAAGTGAGACTTCATTGTAGTGCAGATTTCCTTTGCAAGCTTGCTTGGTTGGCCAAAAAGGGCGTATGCGTTTTTTCCTGAATATATTCAGGAAAAAACGCATACGCCCTTTTTGGCCAAGTGCATCATTGTGGACGTTCTGCCTCTTTTCCTATGCTTTCAATGCAATTCCAGTCTACCTCCTGAAATCGGTTTCCTGCAATTCTGCCCCGCTTTCAAGTCCTCTTGGCAGCCTTACTTCAGTCTATTTTTGGACGATAGCTGTCATTTATAACTCTGCAGGTTTGTGAATTACAGTGCCCCTGAGCTCCTTTCTTCAACTCGCTTTCTTTTGAGCTGGCCGCAACACCGCAGGATGGCTTCAGGCCCTAATCTGGTTCCGGTACGGCACGCTGAGCCTTTGGTTATTTCCTCTTCCTGGTGGGAAATGAGAGTTAAATTTGCCCGTCCAGACACCTCCAGATAGCCTCTCATGGGTTCTCACTATTCCTGTTCATCTTCCGCAGAAATTGCAAACTGGGCCAAACAGGAGGTTAAAGGCGCTGACTCTCCAAGTGGGGAGAGTGTTAGTAAAGCGCCTGGAATGTTGCACCCGAGTACCAGGGGAGGAAAACTGAGACATATTTGAACACGTCTCCCGTTCACATGGTTGATCATACTTGGGTTCCACATGCATGTTTTAGCTGAAGGAAGAATACCTTAAACCTGGAGAGTTAAGACCCGTGTAATGGGTACCATGCAATATGACTTCAAAGGGTCTTCATTTGCTCACCGAACCTCTCCAATCCTATCACTGCTGCGTTTATGCCCCTGTACACATGCTTGATTCTCTTTCGGAGACATAGCAATCCATAGGTTTTAAGATACTTACTAGTCAGGTACATTCTTAGGCGTTTAATATGCGGTGTTGAGTCCATTTCGTTGAGCAAGGAGTAGCTCTTGTCTATTCCATATTTGACTTAAGGAACTTTATCTGTGCTCATTTCAATCTCTGGTTTTATGCAGCACCCCAACTCACCTTTACCCTTAAGCAAGCATAAGTTGGTTTTCTAAATTTGAGACCCTGTTCTGTTCTGTAATTCAGTTCCTGTGTAGCCAAGTTTACATTCCGTGTATTACTGATATCTTATGATGTTTCTTTTTCTGTGTGACTTACTTCAGTTAGAATCATCATACCTGAATCCACTCATTGTGCTGCTAAGGGCCTGATGACACAGATTTCATTGCTGAGTGATATTGCTTTGTAAGTAAATACCACAACTTCTTTATCCATTTTTCACTTTCTGCGATGTTGAACTTGTACTGTAAACGAGGTTCTTGTAAACAGAGGCGTCCCAAACTTTGGGGTGGCTGTGTCTTTTTGATTTTAATTTCCCTAAGCTATAGGACCATAAGTGGCAGTGCCCTAGGCTCTGTTGCTTTGTTTTTTAGATGTTTCAGGAAACACCATACACTTCTCCCGAGTGTCTGTTGGCAATTTACATCCCGCCCATCAGCATAACAAGGCTCCCAGTTCTCCATGGCCTGTCCTGCCTTTCTGGATTTTACACTTTTTTCAGATGGCCCTTTTGACCGGGGGGAAGTGAGACTTCATTGTAGTGCAGATTTCCTTTGCAAGCTTGCTTGGTTGGCCAAAAAGGGCGTATAAGTTTTTTCCTGAATATATTCAGGAAAAAACGCATACGCCCTTTTTGGCCAAGTGCATCATTGTGGACGTTCTGCCTCTTTTCCTATGCTTTCAATGCAATTCCAGTCTACCTCCTGAAATCGGTTTCCTGCAATTCTGCCCCGCTTTCAAGTCCTCTTGGCAGCCTTACTTCAGTCTATTTTTGGACGATAGCTGTCATTTATAACTCTGCAGGTTTGTGAATTACAGTGCCCCAGAGCTCCTTTCTTCAACTCGCTTTCTTGTGAGCTGGCCGCAACACCGCAGGATGGCTTCAGGCCCTAATCTGATTCCGGCACGGCACGCTGATCCTTTGGTTATTTCCTCTTCCTGGTGGGAAATGAGAGTTAAATTTGCCCGTCCAGACACCTCCAGCTAGTCTCTCATTGGTTCTCGCTATTCCTGTTCATCTTCCGCAGAAATTGCAAACTGGGCCAAACAGGAGGTTAAAGGCGGTGACTCTCCAAGTGGGGAGAGTGTTAGTAAAGCGCCTGGAATGTTGCACCCGAGTACCAGGGGAGGAAAACTGAGACATATTTGAACACGTCTCCCGTTCACATGGTTGATCATACTTGGGTTCCACATGCATGTTTTAGCTGAAGGAAGAATACCTTAAAC
Organism: Stenella coeruleoalba; assembly: GCF_951394435.1. Taxonomy (NCBI): domain Eukaryota; kingdom Metazoa; phylum Chordata; class Mammalia; order Artiodactyla; family Delphinidae; genus Stenella; species Stenella coeruleoalba. Next base: position 93,065,708 of record NC_137149.1, on the reverse strand, counting down.
CTGGAGAGTTAAGACCCGTGTAATGGGTACCATGCAATATGACTTCAAAGGGTCTTCATTTGCTCACCGAACCTCTCCAATCCTATCACTGCTGCGTTTATGCCCCTGTACACATGCTTGATTCTCTTTCGGAGACATAGCAATCCATAGGTTTTAAGATACTTACTAGTCAGGTACATTCTTAGGCGTTTAATATGCGGTGTTGAGTCCATTTCGTTGAGCAAGGAGTAGCTCTTGTCTATTCCATATTTGACTTAAGGAACTTTATCTGTGCTCATTTCAATCTCTGGTTTTATGCAGCACCCCAACTCACCTTTACCCTTAAGCAAGCATAAGTTGGTTTTCTAAATTTGAGACCCTGTTCTGTTCTGTAATTCAGTTCCTGTGTAGCCAAGTTTACATTCCGTGTATTACTGATATCTTATGATGTTTCTTTTTCTGTGTGACTTACTTCAGTTAGAATCATCATACCTGAATCCACTCATTGTGCTGCTAAGGGCCTGATGACACAGATTTCATTGCTGAGTGATATTGCTTTGTAAGTAAATACCACAACTTCTTTATCCATTTTTCACTTTCTGCGATGTTGAACTTGTACTGTAAATGAGGTTCTTGTAAACAGAGGCGTCCCAAACTTTGGGGTGGCTGTGTCTTTTTGATTTTAATTTCCCTAAGCTATAGGACCATAAGTGGCAGTGCCCTAGGCTCTGTTGCTTTGTTTTTTAGATGTTTCAGGAAACACCATACACTTCTCCCGAGTGTCTGTTGGCAATTTACATCCCGCCCATCAGCATAACAAGGCTCCCAGTTCTCCATGGCCTGTCCTGCCTTTCTGGATTTTACACATTTTTCAGATGGCCCTTTTGACCGGGGGGAAGTGAGACTTCATTGTAGTGCAGATTTCCTTTGCAAGCTTGCTTGGTTGGCCAAAAAGGGCGTATAAGTTTTTTCCTGAATATATTCAGGAAAAAACGCATACACCCTTTTTGGCCAAGTGCATCATTGTGGACGTTCTGCCTCTTTTCCTATGCTTTCAATGCAATTCCAGTCTACCTCCTGAAATCGGTTTCCTGCAATTCTGCCCCGCTTTCAAGTCCTCTTGGCAGCCTTACTTCAGTCTATTTTTGGACGATAGCTGTCATTTATAACTCTGCAGGTTTGTGAATTACAGTGCCCCAGAGCTCCTTTCTTCAACTCGCTTTCTTGTGAGCTGGCCGCAACACCGCAGGATGGCTTCAGGCCCTAATCTGATTCCGGCACGGCACGCTGATCCTTTGGTTATTTCCTCTTCCTGGTGGGAAATGAGAGTTAAATTTGCCCGTCCAGACACCTCCAGCTAGTCTCTCATTGGTTCTCGCTATTCCTGTTCATCTTCCGCAGAAATTGCAAACTGGGCCAAACAGGAGGTTAAAGGCGGTGACTCTCCAAGTGGGGAGAGTGTTAGTAAAGCGTCTGGAATGTTGCACCCGAGTACCAGGGGAGGAAAACTGAGACATATTTGAACACGTCTCCCGTTCACATGGTTGATCATACTTGGGTTCCACATGCATGTTTTAGCTGAAGGAAGAATACCTTAAACCTGGAGAGTTAAGACCCGTGTAATGGGTACCATGCAATATGACTTCAAAGGGTCTTCATTTGCTCACCGAACCTCTCCAATCCTATCACTGCTGCGTTTATGCCCCTGTACACATGGTTGACTCTCTTTCGGAGACATAGCAATCCATAGGTTTTAAGATACTTACTAGTCAGGTACATTCTTAGGCGTTTAATATGCGGTGTTGAGTCCATTTCGTTGAGCAAGGAGTAGCTCTTGTCTATTCCATATTTGACTTAAGGAACTTTATCTGTGCTCATTTCAATCTCTGGTTTTATGCAGCACCCCAACTCACCTTTACCCTTAAGCAAGCATAAGTTGGTTTTCTAAATTTGAGACCCTGTTCTGTTCTGTAATTCAGTTCCTGTGTAGCCAAGTTTACATTCCGTGTATTACTGATATCTTATGATGTTTCTTTTTCTGTGTGACTTACTTCAGTTAGAATCATCATACCTGAATCCACTCATTGTGCTGCTAAGGGCCTGATGACACAGATTTCATTGCTGAGTGATATTGCTTTGTAAGTAAATACCACAACTTCTTTATCCATTTTTCACTTTCTGCGATGTTGAACTTGTACTGTAAACGAGGTTCTTGTAAACAGAGGCGTCCCAAACTTTGGGGTGGCTGTGTCTTTTTGATTTTAATTTCCCTAAGCTATAGGACCATAAGTGGCAGTGCCCTAGGCTCTGTTGCTTTGTTTTTTAGATGTTTCAGGAAACACCATACACTTCTCCCGAGTGGTTGTTGGCAATTTACATCCCGCCCATCAGCATAACAAGGCTCCCAGTTCTCCATGGCCTGTCCTGCCTTTCTGGATTTTACACTTTTTTCAGATGGCCCTTTTGACCGGGGGGAAGTGAGACTTCATTGTAGTGCAGATTTCCTTTGCAAGCTTGCTTGGTTGGCCAAAAAGGGCGTATGCGTTTTTTCCTGAATATATTCAGGAAAAAACGCATACGCCCTTTTTGGCCAAGTGCATCATTGTGGACGTTCTGCCTCTTTTCCTATGCTTTCAATGCAATTCCAGTCTACCTCCTGAAATCGGTTTCCTGCAATTCTGCCCCGCTTTCAAGTCCTCTTGGCAGCCTTACTTCAGTCTATTTTTGGACGATAGCTGTCATTTATAACTCTGCAGGTTTGTGAATTACAGTGCCCCAGAGCTCCTTTCTTCAACTCGCTTTCTTGTGACCTGGCCGCAACACCGCAGGATGGCTTCAGGCCCTAATCTGATTCCGGCACGGCACGCTGATCCTTTGGTTATTTCCTCTTCCTGGTGGGAAATGAGAGTTAAATTTGCCCGTCCAGACACCTCCAGCTAGTCTCTCATTGGTTCTCGCTATTCCTGTTCATCTTCCGCAGAAATTGCAAACTGGGCCAAACAGGAGGTTAAAGGCGGTGACTCTCCAAGTGGGGAGAGTGTTAGTAAAGCGTCTGGAATGTTGCACCCGAGTACCAGGGGAGGAAAACTGAGACATATTTGAACACGTCTCCCGTTCACATGGTTGATCATACTTGGGTTCCACATGCATGTTTTAGCTGAAGGAAGAATACCTTAAACCTGGAGAGTTAAGACCCGTGTAATGGGTACCATGCAATATGACTTCAAAGGGTCTTCATTTGCTCACCGAACCTCTCCAATCCTATCACTGCTGCGTTTATGCCCCTGTACACATGGTTGACTCTCTTTTGGAGACATAGCAATCCATAGGTTTTAAGATACTTACTAGTCAGGTACATTCTTAGGCGTTTAATATGCGGTGTTGAGTCCATTTCGTTGAGCAAGGAGTAGCTCTTGTCTATTCCATATTTGACTTAAGGAACTTTATCTGTGCTCATTTCAATCTCTGGTTTTATGCAGCACCCCAACTCACCTTTACCCTTAAGCAAGCATAAGTTGGTTTTCTAAATTTGAGACCCTGTTCTGTTCTGTAATTCAGTTCCTGTGTAGCCAAGTTTACATTCCGTGTATTACTGATATCTTATGATGTTTCTTTTTCTGTGTGACTTACTTCAGTTAGAATCATCATACCTGAATCCACTCATTGTGCTGCTAAGGGCCTGATGACACAGATTTCATTGCTGAGTGATATTGCTTTGTAAGTAAATACCACAACTTCTTTATCCATTTTTCACTTTCTGCGATGTTGAACTTGTACTGTAAACGAGGTTCTTGTAAACAGAGGCGTCCCAAACTTTGGGGTGGCTGTGTCTTTTTGATTTTAATTTCCCTAAGCTATAGGACCATAAGTGGCAGTGCCCTAGGCTCTGTTGCTTTGTTTTTTAGATGTTTCAGGAAACACCATACACTTCTCCCGAGTGTCTGTTGGCAATTTACATCCCGCCCATCAGCATAACAAGGCTCCCAGTTCTCCATGGCCTGTCCTGCCTTTCTGGATTTTACACTTTTTTCAGATGGCCCTTTTGACCGGGGGGAAGTGAGACTTCATTGTAGTGCAGATTTCCTTTGCAAGCTTGCTTGGTTGGCCAAAAAGGGCGTATGCGTTTTTTCCTGAATATATTCAGGAAAAAACGCATACGCCCTTTTTGGCCAAGTGCATCATTGTGGACGTTCTGCCTCTTTTCCTATGCTTTCAATGCAATTCCAGTCTACCTCCTGAAATCGGTTTCCTGCAATTCTGCCCCGCTTTCAAGTCCTCTTGGCAGCCTTACTTCAGTCTATTTTTGGACGATAGCTGTCATTTATAACTCTGCAGGTTTGTGAATTACAGTGCCCCAGAGCTCCTTTCTTCAACTCGCTTTCTTGTGACCTGGCCGCAACACCGCAGGATGGCTTCAGGCCCTAATCTGATTCCGGCACGGCACGCTGATCCTTTGGTTATTTCCTCTTCCTGGTGGGAAATGAGAGTTAAATTTGCCCGTCCAGACACCTCCAGCTAGTCTCTCATTGGTTCTCGCTATTCCTGTTCATCTTCCGCAGAAATTGCAAACTGGGCCAAACAGGAGGTTAAAGGCGGTGACTCTCCAAGTGGGGAGAGTGTTAGTAAAGCGTCTGGAATGTTGCACCCGAGTACCAGGGGAGGAAAACTGAGACATATTTGAACACGTCTCCCGTTCACATGGTTGATCATACTTGGGTTCCACATGCATGTTTTAGCTGAAGGAAGAATACCTTAAACCTGGAGAGTTAAGACCCGTGTAATGGGTACCATGCAATATGACTTCAAAGGGTCTTCATTTGCTCACCGAACCTCTCCAATCCTATCACTGCTACGTTTATGCCCCTGTACACATGCTTGATTCTCTTTCGGAGACATAGCAATCCATAGGTTTTAAGATACTTACTAGTAAGGTACATTCTTAAGCGTTTAATATGCGGTGTTGAGTCCATTTCGTTGAGCAAGGAGTAGCTCTTGTCTATTCCATATTTGACTTAAGGAACTTTATCTGTGCTCATTTCAATCTCTGGTTTTATGCAGCACCCCAACTCACCTTTACCCTTAAGCAAGCATAAGTTGGTTTTCTAAATTTGAGACCCTGTTCTGTTCTGTAATTCAGTTCCTGTGTAGCCAAGTTTACATTCCGTGTATTACTGATATCTTATGATGTTTCTTTTTCTGTGTGACTTACTTCAGTTAGAATCATCATACCTGAATCCACTCATTGTGCTGCTAAGGGCCTGATGACACAGATTTCATTGCTGAGTGATATTGCTTTGTAAGTAAATACCACAACTTCTTTATCCATTTTTCACTTTCTGCGATGTTGAACTTGTACTGTAAACGAGGTTCTTGTAAACAGAGGCGTCCCAAACTTTGGGGTGGCTGTGTCTTTTTGATTTTAATTTCCCTAAGCTATAGGACCATAAGTGGCAGTGCCCTAGGCTCTGTTGCTTTGTTTTTTAGATGTTTCAGGAAACACCATACACTTCTCCCGAGTGTCTGTTGGCAATTTACATCCCGCCCATCAGCATAACAAGGCTCCCAGTTCTCCATGGCCTGTCCTGCCTTTCTGGATTTTACACTTTTTTCAGATGGCCCTTTTGACCGGGGGGAAGTGAGACTTCATTGTAGTGCAGATTTCCTTTGCAAGCTTGCTTGGTTGGCCAAAAAGGGCGTATGCGTTTTTTCCTGAATATATTCAGGAAAAAACGCATACGCCCTTTTTGGCCAAGTGCATCATTGTGGACGTTCTGCCTCTTTTCCTATGCTTTCAATGCAATTCCAGTCTACCTCCTGAAATCGGTTTCCTGCAATTCTGCCCCGCTTTCAAGTCCTCTTGGCAGCCTTACTTCAGTCTATTTTTGGACGATAGCTGTCATTTATAACTCTGCAGGTTTGTGAATTACAGTGCCCCAGAGCTCCTTTCTTCAACTCGCTTTCTTGTGACCTGGCCGCAACACCGCAGGATGGCTTCAGGCCCTAATCTGATTCCGGCACGGCACGCTGATCCTTTGGTTATTTCCTCTTCCTGGTGGGAAATGAGAGTTAAATTTGCCCGTCCAGACACCTCCAGCTAGTCTCTCATTGGTTCTCGCTATTCCTGTTCATCTTCCGCAGAAATTGCAAACTGGGCCAAACAGGAGGTTAAAGGCGGTGACTCTCCAAGTGGGGAGAGTGTTAGTAAAGCGCCTGGAATGTTGCACCCGAGTACCAGGGGAGGAAAACTGAGACATATTTGAACACGTCTCCCGTTCACATGGTTGATCATACTTGGGTTCCACATGCATGTTTTAGCTGAAGGAAGAATACCTTAAACCTGGAGAGTTAAGACCCGTGTAATGGGTACCATGCAATATGACTTCAAAGGGTCTTCATTTGCTCACCGAACCTCTCCAATCCTATCACTGCTGCGTTTATGCCCCTGTACACATGGTTGACTCTCTTTCGGAGACATAGCAATCCATAGGTTTTAAGATACTTACTAGTCAGGTACATTCTTAGGCGTTTAATATGCGGTGTTGAGTCCATTTCGTTGAGCAAGGAGTAGCTCTTGTCTATTCCATATTTGACTTAAGGAACTTTATCTGTGCTCATTTCAATCTCTGGTTTTATGCAGCACCCCAACTCACCTTTACCCTTAAGCAAGCATAAGTTGGTTTTCTAAATTTGAGACCCTGTTCTGTTCTGTAATTCAGTTCCTGTGTAGCCAAGTTTACATTCCGTGTATTACTGATATCTTATGATGTTTCTTTTTCTGTGTGACTTACTTCAGTTAGAATCATCATACCTGAATCCACTCATTGTGCTGCTAAGGGCCTGATGACACAGATTTCATTGCTGAGTGATATTGCTTTGTAAGTAAATACCACAACTTCTTTATCCATTTTTCACTTTCTGCGATGTTGAACTTGTACTGTAAACGAGGTTCTTGTAAACAGAGCCGTTCCAAACTTTGGGGTGGCTGTGTCTTTTTTATTTTAATTTCCCTAAGCTATAGGACCATAAGTGGAAGTGCCCTAGGTTCTGTTGGTTTGTTTTTTAGATGTTTCAGGAAACACCATACACTTCTCCCGAGTGGTTGTTGGCAATTTACATCCCGCCCATCAGCATAACAAGGCTCCCAGTTCTCCATGGCCTGTCCTGCCTTTCTGGATTTTACACTTTTTTCAGATGGCCCTTTTGACCGGGGGGAAGTGAGACTTCATTGTAGTGCAGATTTCCTTTGCAAGCTTGCTTGGTTGGCCAAAAAGGGCGTATGCGTTTTTTCCTGAATATATTCAGGAAAAAACGCATACGCCCTTTTTGGCCAAGTGCATCATTGTGGACGTTCTGCCTCTTTTCCTATGCTTTCAATGCAATTCCAGTCTACCTCCTGAAATCGGTTTCCTGCAATTCTGCCCCGCTTTCAAGTCCTCTTGGCAGCCTTACTTCAGTCTATTTTTGGACGATAGCTGTCATTTATAACTCTGCAGGTTTGTGAATTACAGTGCCCCTGAGCTCCTTTCTTCAACTCGCTTTCTTGTGACCTTGCCGCAACACCGCAGGATGGCTTCAGGCCCTAATCTGGTTCCGGCCCGGCATGCTGAGCCTTTGGTTAATTCCTCTTCCTGGTGGGAAATGAGAGTTAAATTTGCCCGTCCAGACACCTCCAGCTAGCCTCTCATTGGTTCTCGCTATTCCTGTTCATCTTCCGCAGAAATTGCAAACTGGGCCAAACAGGAGGTTAAAGGGACTGTCTCTCCAAGTCGGGAGAGTGTTAGTAAAGCATCTGGAATGTTGCACCCGAGTACCAGGGGAGGAAAACTGAGACATATTTGAACACGTCTCCCAATCACATGGTTGATCATACTCTAGGTTCCACATGCATGTTTTACCTGAAGGAAGAATACCTTAAACCTGGGTAGTTGAAACCCGTGGAATGGGTACCATGCAATATGACTTCAAAGGGTCTTCATTTGCTCACCGAACCTCTCCAATCCTATCACTGCTGCGTTTATGCCCCTGTACACACGCTTGATTCTCTTTTGGAGACATAGCAATCCATAGGTTTTAAGATACTTACTAGTCAGGTACATTCTTAGGCGTTTAATATGGGGTGTTGAGTCCATTTCGTTGAGCAAGGAGTAGCTCTTGTCTATTCCATATTTGGCTTAAGGAACTTTATCTGTGCTCATTTCAATCTCTGGTTTTATGCAGCAGCTCAACTCACCTTTCCCCTTAAGCAAGCATAAGTTGGTTTTCTAAATTTGAGACCCTGTTCTGTTTTGGAATGCAGTTCCTGTGTAGCCAAGTTTACATTCCGTGTATTAGTGATATCTTATGATGTTTCTTTTTCTGTGTGACTTATTTCAGTTAGAATCATCGTACCTGAATCCACTCATTATGCTGCTATGGGCCTGATGACATAGATTTCACTGCTGAGTGATACTGCATTGTACGTAAGTACCACAAGTTCTTTATCCATTTTTCACTTTCTGTGATATTGAACTTGTACGGTAAACGAGGTTCTTGTAAACGGAGGCGTCCCAAACTTTGGGGTGGCTGTGTCTTTTTGATTTTAATTTCCCTAAGCTATAGGACCATAAGTGGAAGTGCCCTAGGCTCTGGTGCTTTGTTTTTTAGATGTTTCAGGAAACACCATACACTTCTCCCGAGTGGTTGTTGGCAATTTACATCCCGCCCATCAGCATAACAAGGCTCCCAGTTCTCCATGGCCTGTCTTGCCTTTCTGGATTTTACACGTTTTTCAGATGGCCCTTTTGACCGGGGGGAAGTGAGACTTCACTGTAGTGCAGATTTCCTTTGCAAGCTTGCTTGGTTGGCCAAAAAGGGCGTATGCGTTTTTTCCTGAATATATTCAGGTAAAAACGCATACGCCCTTTTTGGCCAAGTGCATCATTGTGGACGTTCTGCCTCTTTTCCTATGCTTTCAATGCAATTCCAGTCTACCTCCTGAAATCGGTTTCCTGCAATTCTGCCCCGCTTTCAAGTCCTCTTGGCAGCCTTACTTCAGTCTATTTTTGGACGATAGCTGTCATTTATAACTCTGCAGGTTTGTGAATTACAGTGCCCCTGAGCTCCTTTCTTCAACTCGCTTTCTTGTGACCTGGCCGCAACACCGCAGGATGGCTTCAGGCCCTAATCTGGTTCCGGCACGGCATGCTGAGCCTTTGGTTATTTCCTCTTCCTGGTGGGAAATGAGAGTTAAATTTGCCCGTCCAGACACCTCCAGCTAAGTCTCTCATTGGTTCTCGCTATTCCTGTTCATCTAGCGCAGAAATTGCAAACTGGGCCAATCAGGAGGTTAAAGGCGCTGACTCTCCAAGTGGGGAGAGTGTTAGTAAAGCGTCTAGAATGTTGCACCCGAGTACCAGGGGAGGAAAACTGAGACATATTTGAACACGTCTCCCGTTCACATGGTTGATCATACTTGGGTTCCACATGCATGTTTTAGCTGAAGGAAGAATACCTTAAACCTGGAGAGTTAAGACCCGTGTAATGGGTACCATGCAATATGACTTCAAAGGGTCTTCATTTGCTCACCGAACCTCTCCAATCCTATCACTGCTGCGTTTATGCCCCTGTACACATGCTTGATTCTCTTTCGGAGACATAGCAATCCATAGGTTTTAAGATACTTACTAGTCAGGTACATTCTTAGGCGTTTAATATGGGGTGTTGAGTCCATTTCGTTGAGCAAGGAGTAGCTCTTGTCTATTCCATATTTGACTTAAGGAACTTTATCTGTGCTCATTTCAATCTCTGGTTTTATGCAGCACCCCAACTCATCTTTACCCTTAAGCAAGCATTATTTGGTTTTCTAAATTTGAGACCCTGTTCTGTTCTGTAATTCAGTTCCTGTGTAGCCAAGTTTACATTCCGTGTATTACTGATATCTTATGATGTTTCTTTTTCTGTGTGACTTACTTCAGTTAGAATCATCATACCTGAATCCACTCATTGTGCTGCTACGGGCCTGATGACACAGATTTCATTGCTGAGTGATATTGCTTTGTAAGTAAATACCACAACTTCTTTATCCATTTTTCACTTTCTGCGATGTTGAACTTGTACTGTAAACGAGGTTCTTGTAAACAGAGCCGTTCCAAACTTTGGGGTGGCTGTGTCTTTTTTATTTTAATTTCCCTAAGCTATAGGACCATAAGTGGAAGTGCCCTAGGTTCTGTTGGTTTGTTTTTTAGATGTTTCAGGAAACACCATACACTTCTCCCGAGTGGTTGTTGGCAATTTACATCCCGCCCATCAGCATAACAAGGCTCCCAGTTCTCCATGGCCTGTCCTGCCTTTCTGGATTTTACACTTTTTTCAGATGGCCCTTTTGACCGGGGGGAAGTGAGACTTCATTGTAGTGCAGATTTCCTTTGCAAGCTTGCTTGGTTGGCCAAAAAGGGCGTATGCGTTTTTTCCTGAATATATTCAGGAAAAAACGCATACGCCCTTTTTGGCCAAGTGCATCATTGTGGACGTTCTGCCTCTTTTCCTATGCTTTCAATGCAATTCCAGTCTACCTCCTGAAATCGGTTTCCTGCAATTGTGCCCTGCTTTCAAGTCCTCTTGGCAGCCTTACTTCAGTCTATTTTTGGACGATAGCTGTCATTTATAACTCTGCAGGTTTGTGAATTACAGTGCCCCTGAGCTCCTTTCTTCAACTCGCTTTCTTTTGAGCTGGCCGCAACACCGCAGGATGGCTTCTGGCCCTAATCTGGTTCCGGTACGGCACGCTGAGCCTTTGGTTATTTCCTCTTCCTGGTGGGAAATGAGAGTTAAATTTGCCCGTCCAGACACCTCCAGATAGCCTCTCATTGGTTCTCACTATTCCTGTTCATCTTCCGCAGAAATTGCAAACTGGGCCAAACAGGAGGTTAAAGGCGCTGACTCTCCAAGTGGGGAGAGTGTTTGTAAAGCGTCTGGAATGTTGCACCAGAGTACCAGGGGAGGAAAACTGATACATATTTGAACACGTCTCCCGTTCACATGGTTGATCATACTTGGGTTCCACATGCATGTTTTAGCTGAAGGAAGAATACCTTAAACCTGGAGAGTTGAGACCCGTGTAATGGGTACCATGCAATATGACTTCAAAGGGTCTTCATTTGCTCACCGAACCTCTCCAATCCTATCACTGCTGCGTTTATGCCTCTGCATACATGCTTGATTCTCTTTTGGAGACATAGCAATCCATAGGTTTCACGATACTTACTAGTCAGGTACATTCTTAGGCGTTTAATATGCGGTGTTGAGTCCATTTCGTTGAGCAAGGAGTAGCTCTTGTCTATTCCATATTTGACTTAAGGAACTTTATCTGTGCTCATTTCAATCTCTGGTTTTATGCAGCACCCCAACTCACCTTTACCCTTAAGCAAGCATATGTTGGTTTTCTAAATTTGAGACCCTGTTCTGTTCTGTAATTCAGTTCCTGTGTAGCCAAGTTTACATTCCGTGTATTACTGATATCTTATGATGTTTCTTTTTCTGTGTGACTTATTTCAGTTAGAATCATCATACCTGAATCCACTCATTGTGATGCTAAGGGCCTGATGACATAGATTTCATTGCTGAGTGATATTGCTTTGTAAGTAAATACCACAACTTCTTTATCCATTTTTCACTTTCTGCGATGTTGAACTTGTACTGTAAACGAGGTTCTTGTAAACAGAGTCGTCCCAAACTTTGGGGTGGCTGTGTCTTTTTGATTTTAATTTCCCTAAGCTATAGGACCATAAGTGGCAGTGCCCTAGGCTCTGTTGCTTTGTTTTTTAGATGTTTCAGGAAACACCATACACTTCTCCCGAGTGTCTGTTGGCAATTTACATCCCGCCCATCAGCATAACAAGGCTCCCAGTTCTCCATGGCCTGTCCTGCCTTTCTGGATTTTACACTTTTTTCAGATGGCCCTTTTGACCGGGGGGAAGTGAGACTTCATTGTAGTGCAGATTTCCTTTGCAAGCTTGCTTGGTTGGCCAAAAAGGGCGTATGCGTTTTTTCCTGAATATATTCAGGAAAAAACGCATACGCCCTTTTTGGCCAAGTGCATCATTGTGGACGTTCTGCCTCTTTTCCTATGCTTTCAATGCAATTCCAGTCTACCTCCTGAAATCGGTTTCCTGCAATTCTGCCCCGCTTTCAAGTCCTCTTGGCAGCCTTACTTCAGTCTATTTTTGGACGATAGCTGTCATTTATAACTCTGCAGGTTTGTGAATTACAGTGCCCCAGAGCTCCTTTCTTCAACTCGCTTTCTTGTGACCTGGCCGCAACACCGCAGGATGGCTTCAGGCCCTAATCTGATTCCGGCACGGCACGCTGATCCTTTGGTTATTTCCTCTTCCTGGTGGGAAATGAGAGTTAAATTTGCCCGTCCAGACACCTCCAGCTAGTCTCTCATTGGTTCTCGCTATTCCTGTTCATCTTCCGCAGAAATTGCAAACTGGGCCAAACAGGAGGTTAAAGGCGGTGACTCTCCAAGTGGGGAGAGTGTTAGTAAAGCGTCTGGAATGTTGCACCCGAGTACCAGGGGAGGAAAACTGAGACATATTTGAACACGTCTCCCGTTCACATGGTTGATCATACTTGGGTTCCACATGCATGTTTTAGCTGAAGGAAGAATACCTTAAACCTGGAGAGTTAAGACCCGTGTAATGGGTACCATGCAATATGACTTCAAAGGGTCTTCATTTGCTCACCGAACCTCTCCAATCCTATCACTGCTGCGTTTATGCCCCTGTACACATGGTTGACTCTCTTTTGGAGACATAGCAATCCATAGGTTTTAAGATACTTACTAGTCAGGTACATTCTTAGGCGTTTAATATGCGGTGTTGAGTCCATTTCGTTGAGCAAGGAGTAGCTCTTGTCTATTCCATATTTGACTTAAGGAACTTTATCTGTGCTCATTTCAATCTCTGGTTTTATGCAGCACCCCAACTCACCTTTACCCTTAAGCAAGCATAAGTTGGTTTTCTAAATTTGAGACCCTGTTCTGTTCTGTAATTCAGTTCCTGTGTAGCCAAGTTTACATTCCGTGTATTACTGATATCTTATGATGTTTCTTTTTCTGTGTGACTTACTTCAGTTAGAATCATCATACCTGAATCCACTCATTGTGCTGCTAAGGGCCTGATGACACAGATTTCATTGCTGAGTGATATTGCTTTGTAAGTAAATACCACAACTTCTTTATCCATTTTTCACTTTCTGCGATGTTGAACTTGTACTGTAAACGAGGTTCTTGTAAACAGAGGCGTCCCAAACTTTGGGGTGGCTGTGTCTTTTTGATTTTAATTTCCCTAAGCTATAGGACCATAAGTGGCAGTGCCCTAGGCTCTGTTGCTTTGTTTTTTAGATGTTTCAGGAAACACCATACACTTCTCCCGAGTGTCTGTTGGCAATTTACATCCCGCCCATCAGCATAACAAGGCTCCCAGTTCTCCATGGCCTGTCCTGCCTTTCTGGATTTTACACTTTTTTCAGATGGCCCTTTTGACCGGGGGGAAGTGAGACTTCATTGTAGTGCAGATTTCCTTTGCAAGCTTGCTTGGTTGGCCAAAAAGGGCGTATGCGTTTTTTCCTGAATATATTCAGGAAAAAACGCATACGCCCTTTTTGGCCAAGTGCATCATTGTGGACGTTCTGCCTCTTTTCCTATGCTTTCAATGCAATTCCAGTCTACCTCCTGAAATCGGTTTCCTGCAATTCTGCCCCGCTTTCAAGTCCTCTTGGCAGCCTTACTTCAGTCTATTTTTGGACGATAGCTGTCATTTATAACTCTGCAGGTTTGTGAATTACAGTGCCCCAGAGCTCCTTTCTTCAACTCGCTTTCTTGTGACCTGGCCGCAACACCGCAGGATGGCTTCAGGCCCTAATCTGATTCCGGCACGGCACGCTGATCCTTTGGTTATTTCCTCTTCCTGGTGGGAAATGAGAGTTAAATTTGCCCGTCCAGACACCTCCAGCTAGTCTCTCATTGGTTCTCGCTATTCCTGTTCATCTTCCGCAGAAATTGCAAACTGGGCCAAACAGGAGGTTAAAGGCGGTGACTCTCCAAGTGGGGAGAGTGTTAGTAAAGCGTCTGGAATGTTGCACCCGAGTACCAGGGGAGGAAAACTGAGACATATTTGAACACGTCTCCCGTTCACATGGTTGATCATACTTGGGTTCCACATGCATGTTTTAGCTGAAGGAAGAATACCTTAAACCTGGAGAGTTAAGACCCGTGTAATGGGTACCATGCAATATGACTTCAAAGGGTCTTCATTTGCTCACCGAACCTCTCCAATCCTATCACTGCTACGTTTATGCCCCTGTACACATGCTTGATTCTCTTTCGGAGACATAGCAATCCATAGGTTTTAAGATACTTACTAGTAAGGTACATTCTTAAGCGTTTAATATGCGGTGTTGAGTCCATTTCGTTGAGCAAGGAGTAGCTCTTGTCTATTCCATATTTGACTTAAGGAACTTTATCTGTGCTCATTTCAATCTCTGGTTTTATGCAGCACCCCAACTCACCTTTACCCTTAAGCAAGCATAAGTTGGTTTTCTAAATTTGAGACCCTGTTCTGTTCTGTAATTCAGTTCCTGTGTAGCCAAGTTTACATTCCGTGTATTACTGATATCTTATGATGTTTCTTTTTCTGTGTGACTTACTTCAGTTAGAATCATCATACCTGAATCCACTCATTGTGCTGCTAAGGGCCTGATGACACAGATTTCATTGCTGAGTGATATTGCTTTGTAAGTAAATACCACAACTTCTTTATCCATTTTTCACTTTCTGCGATGTTGAACTTGTACTGTAAACGAGGTTCTTGTAAACAGAGGCGTCCCAAACTTTGGGGTGGCTGTGTCTTTTTGATTTTAATTTCCCTAAGCTATAGGACCATAAGTGGCAGTGCCCTAGGCTCTGTTGCTTTGTTTTTTAGATGTTTCAGGAAACACCATACACTTCTCCCGAGTGTCTGTTGGCAATTTACATCCCGCCCATCAGCATAACAAGGCTCCCAGTTCTCCATGGCCTGTCCTGCCTTTCTGGATTTTACACTTTTTTCAGATGGCCCTTTTGACCGGGGGGAAGTGAGACTTCATTGTAGTGCAGATTTCCTTTGCAAGCTTGCTTGGTTGGCCAAAAAGGGCGTATGCGTTTTTTCCTGAATATATTCAGGAAAAAACGCATACGCCCTTTTTGGCCAAGTGCATCATTGTGGACGTTCTGCCTCTTTTCCTATGCTTTCAATGCAATTCCAGTCTACCTCCTGAAATCGGTTTCCTGCAATTCTGCCCCGCTTTCAAGTCCTCTTGGCAGCCTTACTTCAGTCTATTTTTGGACGATAGCTGTCATTTATAACTCTGCAGGTTTGTGAATTACAGTGCCCCAGAGCTCCTTTCTTCAACTCGCTTTCTTGTGACCTGGCCGCAACACCGCAGGATGGCTTCAGGCCCTAATCTGATTCCGGCACGGCACGCTGATCCTTTGGTTATTTCCTCTTCCTGGTGGGAAATGAGAGTTAAATTTGCCCGTCCAGACACCTCCAGCTAGTCTCTCATTGGTTCTCGCTATTCCTGTTCATCTTCCGCAGAAATTGCAAACTGGGCCAAACAGGAGGTTAAAGGCGGTGACTCTCCAAGTGGGGAGAGTGTTAGTAAAGCGCCTGGAATGTTGCACCCGAGTACCAGGGGAGGAAAACTGAGACATATTTGAACACGTCTCCCGTTCACATGGTTGATCATACTTGGGTTCCACATGCATGTTTTAGCTGAAGGAAGAATACCTTAAACCTGGAGAGTTAAGACCCGTGTAATGGGTACCATGCAATATGACTTCAAAGGGTCTTCATTTGCTCACCGAACCTCTCCAATCCTATCACTGCTGCGTTTATGCCCCTGTACACATGGTTGACTCTCTTTCGGAGACATAGCAATCCATAGGTTTTAAGATACTTACTAGTCAGGTACATTCTTAGGCGTTTAATATGCGGTGTTGAGTCCATTTCGTTGAGCAAGGAGTAGCTCTTGTCTATTCCATATTTGACTTAAGGAACTTTATCTGTGCTCATTTCAATCTCTGGTTTTATGCAGCACCCCAACTCACCTTTACCCTTAAGCAAGCATAAGTTGGTTTTCTAAATTTGAGACCCTGTTCTGTTCTGTAATTCAGTTCCTGTGTAGCCAAGTTTACATTCCGTGTATTACTGATATCTTATGATGTTTCTTTTTCTGTGTGACTTACTTCAGTTAGAATCATCATACCTGAATCCACTCATTGTGCTGCTAAGGGCCTGATGACACAGATTTCATTGCTGAGTGATATTGCTTTGTAAGTAAATACCACAACTTCTTTATCCATTTTTCACTTTCTGCGATGTTGAACTTGTACTGTAAACGAGGTTCTTGTAAACAGAGCCGTTCCAAACTTTGGGGTGGCTGTGTCTTTTTTATTTTAATTTCCCTAAGCTATAGGACCATAAGTGGAAGTGCCCTAGGTTCTGTTGGTTTGTTTTTTAGATGTTTCAGGAAACACCATACACTTCTCCCGAGTGGTTGTTGGCAATTTACATCCCGCCCATCAGCATAACAAGGCTCCCAGTTCTCCATGGCCTGTCCTGCCTTTCTGGATTTTACACTTTTTTCAGATGGCCCTTTTGACCGGGGGGAAGTGAGACTTCATTGTAGTGCAGATTTCCTTTGCAAGCTTGCTTGGTTGGCCAAAAAGGGCGTATGCGTTTTTTCCTGAATATATTCAGGAAAAAACGCATACGCCCTTTTTGGCCAAGTGCATCATTGTGGACGTTCTGCCTCTTTTCCTATGCTTTCAATGCAATTCCAGTCTACCTCCTGAAATCGGTTTCCTGCAATTCTGCCCCGCTTTCAAGTCCTCTTGGCAGCCTTACTTCAGTCTATTTTTGGACGATAGCTGTCATTTATAACTCTGCAGGTTTGTGAATTACAGTGCCCCTGAGCTCCTTTCTTCAACTCGCTTTCTTGTGACCTTGCCGCAACACCGCAGGATGGCTTCAGGCCCTAATCTGGTTCCGGCCCGGCATGCTGAGCCTTTGGTTAATTCCTCTTCCTGGTGGGAAATGAGAGTTAAATTTGCCCGTCCAGACACCTCCAGCTAGCCTCTCATTGGTTCTCGCTATTCCTGTTCATCTTCCGCAGAAATTGCAAACTGGGCCAAACAGGAGGTTAAAGGGACTGTCTCTCCAAGTCGGGAGAGTGTTAGTAAAGCATCTGGAATGTTGCACCCGAGTACCAGGGGAGGAAAACTGAGACATATTTGAACACGTCTCCCAATCACATGGTTGATCATACTCTAGGTTCCACATGCATGTTTTAGCTGAAGGAAGAATACCTTAAACCTGGGTAGTTGAAACCCGTGGAATGGGTACCATGCAATATGACTTCAAAGGGTCTTCATTTGCTCACCGAACCTCTCCAATCCTATCACTGCTGCGTTTATGCCCCTGTACACACGCTTGATTCTCTTTTGGAGACATAGCAATCCATAGGTTTTAAGATACTTACTAGTCAGGTACATTCTTAGGCGTTTAATATGGGGTGTTGAGTCCATTTCGTTGAGCAAGGAGTAGCTCTTGTCTATTCCATATTTGGCTTAAGGAACTTTATCTGTGCTCATTTCAATCTCTGGTTTTATGCAGCAGCTCAACTCACCTTTCCCCTTAAGCAAGCATAAGTTGGTTTTCTAAATTTGAGACCCTGTTCTGTTTTGGAATGCAGTTCCTGTGTAGCCAAGTTTACATTCCGTGTATTAGTGATATCTTATGATGTTTCTTTTTCTGTGTGACTTATTTCAGTTAGAATCATCGTACCTGAATCCACTCATTATGCTGCTATGGGCCTGATGACATAGATTTCACTGCTGAGTGATACTGCATTGTACGTAAGTACCACAAGTTCTTTATCCATTTTTCACTTTCTGTGATATTGAACTTGTACGGTAAACGAGGTTCTTGTAAACGGAGGCGTCCCAAACTTTGGGGTGGCTGTGTCTTTTTGATTTTAATTTCCCTAAGCTATAGGACCATAAGTGGAAGTGCCCTAGGCTCTGGTGCTTTGTTTTTTAGATGTTTCAGGAAACACCATACACTTCTCCCGAGTGGTTGTTGGCAATTTACATCCCGCCCATCAGCATAACAAGGCTCCCAGTTCTCCATGGCCTGTCTTGCCTTTCTGGATTTTACACGTTTTTCAGATGGCCCTTTTGACCGGGGGGAAGTGAGACTTCACTGTAGTGCAGATTTCCTTTGCAAGCTTGCTTGGTTGGCCAAAAAGGGCGTATGCGTTTTTTCCTGAATATATTCAGGTAAAAACGCATACGCCCTTTTTGGCCAAGTGCATCATTGTGGACGTTCTGCCTCTTTTCCTATGCTTTCAATGCAATTCCAGTCTACCTCCTGAAATCGGTTTCCTGCAATTCTGCCCCGCTTTCAAGTCCTCTTGGCAGCCTTACTTCAGTCTATTTTTGGACGATAGCTGTCATTTATAACTCTGCAGGTTTGTGAATTACAGTGCCCCTGAGCTCCTTTCTTCAACTCGCTTTCTTGTGACCTGGCCGCAACACCGCAGGATGGCTTCAGGCCCTAATCTGGTTCCGGCACGGCATGCTGAGCCTTTGGTTATTTCCTCTTCCTGGTGGGAAATGAGAGTTAAATTTGCCCGTCCAGACACCTCCAGCTAAGTCTCTCATTGGTTCTCGCTATTCCTGTTCATCTAGCGCAGAAATTGCAAACTGGGCCAATCAGGAGGTTAAAGGCGCTGACTCTCCAAGTGGGGAGAGTGTTAGTAAAGCGTCTAGAATGTTGCACCCGAGTACCAGGGGAGGAAAACTGAGACATATTTGAACACGTCTCCCGTTCACATGGTTGATCATACTTGGGTTCCACATGCATGTTTTAGCTGAAGGAAGAATACCTTAAACCTGGAGAGTTAAGACCCGTGTAATGGGTACCATGCAATATGACTTCAAAGGGTCTTCATTTGCTCACCGAACCTCTCCAATCCTATCACTGCTCCGTTTATGCCCCTGTACACATGCTTGATTCTCTTTCGGAGACATAGCAATCCATAGGTTTTAAGATACTTACTAGTCAGGTACATTCTTAGGCGTTTAATATGGGGTGTTGAGTCCATTTCGTTGAGCAAGGAGTAGCTCTTGTCTATTCCATATTTGACTTAAGGAACTTTATCTGTGCTCATTTCAATCTCTGGTTTTATGCAGCACCCCAACTCATCTTTACCCTTAAGCAAGCATTATTTGGTTTTCTAAATTTGAGACCCTGTTCTGTTCTGTAATTCAGTTCCTGTGTAGCCAAGTTTACATTCCGTGTATTACTGATATCTTATGATGTTTCTTTTTCTGTGTGACTTACTTCAGTTAGAATCATCATACCTGAATCCACTCATTGTGCTGCTACGGGCCTGATGACACAGATTTCATTGCTGAGTGATATTGCTTTGTAAGTAAATACCACAACTTCTTTATCCATTTTTCACTTTCTGCGATGTTGAACTTGTACTGTAAACGAGGTTCTTGTAAACAGAGCCGTTCCAAACTTTGGGGTGGCTGTGTCTTTTTTATTTTAATTTCCCTAAGCTATAGGACCATAAGTGGAAGTGCCCTAGGTTCTGTTGGTTTGTTTTTTAGATGTTTCAGGAAACACCATACACTTCTCCCGAGTGGTTGTTGGCAATTTACATCCCGCCCATCAGCATAACAAGGCTCCCAGTTCTCCATGGCCTGTCCTGCCTTTCTGGATTTTACACTTTTTTCAGATGGCCCTTTTGACCGGGGGGAAGTGAGACTTCATTGTAGTGCAGATTTCCTTTGCAAGCTTGCTTGGTTGGCCAAAAAGGGCGTATGCGTTTTTTCCTGAATATATTCAGGAAAAAACGCATACGCCCTTTTTGGCCAAGTGCATCATTGTGGACGTTCTGCCTCTTTTCCTATGCTTTCAATGCAATTCCAGTCTACCTCCTGAAATCGGTTTCCTGCAATTGTGCCCTGCTTTCAAGTCCTCTTGGCAGCCTTACTTCAGTCTATTTTTGGACGATAGCTGTCATTTATAACTCTGCAGGTTTGTGAATTACAGTGCCCCTGAGCTCCTTTCTTCAACTCGCTTTCTTTTGAGCTGGCCGCAACACCGCAGGATGGCTTCTGGCCCTAATCTGGTTCCGGTACGGCACGCTGAGCCTTTGGTTATTTCCTCTTCCTGGTGGGAAATGAGAGTTAAATTTGCCCGTCCAGACACCTCCAGATAGCCTCTCATTGGTTCTCACTATTCCTGTTCATCTTCCGCAGAAATTGCAAACTGGGCCAAACAGGAGGTTAAAGGCGCTGACTCTCCAAGTGGGGAGAGTGTTTGTAAAGCGTCTGGAATGTTGCACCAGAGTACCAGGGGAGGAAAACTGAGACATATTTGAACACGTCTCCCGTTCACATGGTTGATCATACTTGGGTTCCACATGCATGTTTTAGCTGAAGGAAGAATACCTTAAACCTGGAGAGTTGAGACCCGTGTAATGGGTACCATGCAATATGACTTCAAAGGGTCTTCATTTGCTCACCGAACCTCTCCAATCCTATCACTGCTGCGTTTATGCCTCTGCATACATGCTTGATTCTCTTTTGGAGACATAGCAATCCATAGGTTTTACGATACTTACTAGTCAGGTACATTCTTAGGCGTTTAATATGCGGTGTTGAGTCCATTTCGTTGAGCAAGGAGTAGCTCTTGTCTATTCCATATTTGACTTAAGGAACTTTATCTGTGCTCATTTCAATCTCTGGTTTTATGCAGCACCCCAACTCACCTTTACCCTTAAGCAAGCATATGTTGGTTTTCTAAATTTGAGACCCTGTTCTGTTCTGTAATTCAGTTCCTGTGTAGCCAAGTTTACATTCCGTGTATTACTGATATCTTATGATGTTTCTTTTTCTGTGTGACTTATTTCAGTTAGAATCATCATACCTGAATCCACTCATTGTGATGCTAAGGGCCTGATGACATAGATTTCATTGCTGAGTGATATTGCTTTGTAAGTAAATACCACAACTTCTTTATCCATTTTTCACTTTCTGCGATGTTGAACTTGTACTGTAAACGAGGTTCTTGTAAACAGAGTCGTCCCAAACTTTGGGGTGGCTGTGTCTTTTTGATTTTAATTTCCCTAAGCTATAGGACCATAAGTGGCAGTGCCCTAGGCTCTGTTGCTTTGTTTTTTAGATGTTTCAGGAAACACCATACACTTCTCCCGAGTGTCTGTTGGCAATTTACATCCCGCCCATCAGCATAACAAGGCTCCCAGTTCTCCATGGCCTGTCCTGCCTTTCTGGATTTTACACTTTTTTCAGATGGCCCTTTTGACCGGGGGGAAGTGAGACTTCATTGTAGTGCAGATTTCCTTTGCAAGCTTGCTTGGTTGGCCAAAAAGGGCGTATGCGTTTTTTCCTGAATATATTCAGGAAAAAACGCATACGCCCTTTTTGGCCAAGTGCATCATTGTGGACGTTCTGCCTCTTTTCCTATGCTTTCAATGCAATTCCAGTCTACCTCCTGAAATCGGTTTCCTGCAATTCTGCCCCGCTTTCAAGTCCTCTTGGCAGCCTTACTTCAGTCTATTTTTGGACGATAGCTGTCATTTATAACTCTGCAGGTTTGTGAATTACAGTGCCCCAGAGCTCCTTTCTTCAACTCGCTTTCTTGTGACCTGGCCGCAACACCGCAGGATGGCTTCAGGCCCTAATCTGATTCCGGCACGGCACGCTGATCCTTTGGTTATTTCCTCTTCCTGGTGGGAAATGAGAGTTAAATTTGCCCGTCCAGACACCTCCAGCTAGTCTCTCATTGGTTCTCGCTATTCCTGTTCATCTTCCGCAGAAATTGCAAACTGGGCCAAACAGGAGGTTAAAGGCGGTGACTCTCCAAGTGGGGAGAGTGTTAGTAAAGCGCCTGGAATGTTGCACCAGAGTACCAGGGGAGGAAAACTGAGACATATTTGAACACGTCTCCCGTTCACATGGTTGATCATACTTGGGTTCCACATGCATGTTTTAGCTGAAGGAAGAATACCTTAAACCTGGAGAGTTAAGACCCGTGTAATGGGTACCATGCAATATGACTTCAAAGGGTCTTCATTTGCTCACCGAACCTCTCCAATCCTATCACTGCTGCGTTTATGCCCCTGTACACATGCTTGATTCTCTTTCGGAGACATAGCAATCCATAGGTTTTAAGATACTTACTAGTCAGGTACATTCTTAGGCGTTTAATATGCGGTGTTGAGTCCATTTCGTTGAGCAAGGAGTAGCTCTTGTCTATTCCATATTTGACTTAAGGAACTTTATCTGTGCTCATTTCAATCTCTGGTTTTATGCAGCACCCCAACTCACCTTTACCCTTAAGCAAGCATAAGTTGGTTTTCTAAATTTGAGACCCTGTTCTGTTCTGTAATTCAGTTCCTGTGTAGCCAAGTTTACATTCCGTGTATTACTGATATCTTATGATGTTTCTTTTTCTGTGTGACTTACTTCAGTTAGAATCATCATACCTGAATCCACTCATTGTGCTGCTAAGGGCCTGATAACACAGATTTCATTGCTGAGTGATATTGCTTTGTAAGTAAATACCACAACTTCTTTATCCATTTTTCACTTTCTGCGATGTTGAACTTGTACTGTAAACGAGGTGCTTGTAAACTGAGCCGTTCCAAACTTTGGGGTGGCTGTGTCTTTTTTATTTTAATTTCCCTAAGCTATAGGACCATAAGTGGAAGTGCCCTAGGTTCTGTTGGTTTGTTTTTTAGATGTTTCAGGAAACACCATACACTTCTCCCGAGTGGTTGTTGGCAATTTACATCCCGCCCATCAGCATAACAAGGCTCCCAGTTCTCCATGGCCTGTCCTGCCTTTCTGGATTTTACACTTTTTTCAGATGGCCCTTTTGACCGGGGGGAAGTGAGACTTCATTGTAGTGCAGATTTCCTTTGCAAGCTTGCTTGGTTGGCCAAAAAGGGCGTATGCGTTTTTTCCTGAATATATTCAGGAAAAAACGCATACGCCCTTTTTGGCCAAGTGCATCATTGTGGACGTTCTGCCTCTTTTCCTATGCTTTCAATGCAATTCCAGTCTACCTCCTGAAATCGGTTTCCTGCAATTCTGCCCCACTTTCAAGTCCTCTTGGCAGCCTTACTTCAGTCTATTTTTGGACGATAGCTGTCATTTATAACTCTGCAGGTTTGTGAATTACAGTGCCCCTGAGCTCCTTTCTTCAACTCGCTTTCTTTTGAGCTGGCCGCAACACCGCAGGATGGCTTCAGGCCCTAATCTGGTTCCGGTACGGCACGCTGAGCCTTTGGTTATTTCCTCTTCCTGGTGGGAAATGAGAGTTAAATTTGCCCGTCCAGACACCTCCAGATAGCCTCTCATTGGTTCTCACTATTCCTGTTCATCTTCCGCAGAAATTGCAAACTGGGCCAAACAGGAGGTTAAAGGCGCTGACTCTCCAAGTGGGGAGAGTGTTAGTAAAGCGTCTGGAATGTTGCACCCGAGTACCAGGGGAGGAAAACTGAGACATATTTGAACACGTCTCCCGTTCACATGGTTGATCATACTTGGGTTCCACATGCATGTTTTAGCTGAAGGAAGAATACCTTAAACCTGGAGAGTTGAGACCCGTGTAATGGGTACCATGCAATATGACTTCAAAGGGTCTTCATTTGCTCACCGAACCTCTCCAATCCTATCACTGCTGCGTTTATGCCTCTGCATACATGCTTGATTCTCTTTTGGAGACATAGCAATCCATAGGTTTTACGATACTTACTAGTCAGGTACATTCTTAGGCGTTTAATATGCGGTGTTGAGTCCATTTCGTTGAGCAAGGAGTAGCTCTTGTCTATTCCATATTTGACTTAAGGAACTTTATCTGTGCTCATTTCAATCTCTGGTTTTATGCAGCACCCCAACTCACCTTTACCCTTAAGCAAGCATATGTTGGTTTTCTAAATTTGAGACCCTGTTCTGTTCTGTAATTCAGTTCCTGTGTAGCCAAGTTTACATTCCGTGTATTACTGATATCTTATGATGTTTCTTTTTCTGTGTGACTTATTTCAGTTAGAATCATCATACCTGAATCCACTCATTGTGATGCTAAGGGCCTGATGACATAGATTTCATTGCTGAGTGATATTGCTTTGTAAGTAAATACCACAACTTCTTTATCCATTTTTCACTTTCTGCGATGTTGAACTTGTACTGTAAACGAGGTTCTTGTAAACAGAGTCGTCCCAAACTTTGGGGTGGCTGTGTCTTTTTGATTTTAATTTCCCTAAGCTATAGGACCATAAGTGGCAGTGCCCTAGGCTCTGTTGCTTTGTTTTTTAGATGTTTCAGGAAACACCATACACTTCTCCCGAGTGTCTGTTGGCAATTTACATCCCGCCCATCAGCATAACAAGGCTCCCAGTTCTCCATGGCCTGTCCTGCCTTTCTGGATTTTACACTTTTTTCAGATGGCCCTTTTGACCGGGGGGAAGTGAGACTTCATTGTAGTGCAGATTTCCTTTGCAAGCTTGCTTGGTTGGCCAAAAAGGGCGTATGCGTTTTTTCCTGAATATATTCAGGAAAAAACGCATACGCCCTTTTTGGCCAAGTGCATCATTGTGGACTTTCTGCCTCTTTTCCTATGCTTTCAATGCAATTCCAGTCTACCTCCTGAAATCGGTTTCCTGCAATTCTGCCCCGCTTTCAAGTCCTCTTGGCAGCCTTACTTCAGTCTATTTTTGGACGATAGCTGTCATTTATAACTCTGCAGGTTTGTGAATTACAGTGCCCCAGAGCTCCTTTCTTCAACTCGCTTTCTTGTGACCTGGCCGCAACACCGCAGGATGGCTTCAGGCCCTAATCTGATTCCGGCACGGCACGCTGATCCTTTGGTTATTTCCTCTTCCTGGTGGGAAATGAGAGTTAAATTTGCCCGTCCAGACACCTCCAGCTAGTCTCTCATTGGTTCTCGCTATTCCTGTTCATCTTCCGCAGAAATTGCAAACTGGGCCAAACAGGAGGTTAAAGGCGGTGACTCTCCAAGTGGGGAGAGTGTTAGTAAAGCGCCTGGAATGTTGCACCCGAGTACCAGGGGAGGAAAACTGAGACATATTTGAACACGTCTCCCGTTCACATGGTTGATCATACTTGGGTTCCACATGCATGTTTTAGCTGAAGGAAGAATACCTTAAACCTGGAGAGTTAAGACCCGTGTAATGGGTACCATGCAATATGACTTCAAAGGGTCTTCATTTGCTCACCGAACCTCTCCAATCCTATCACTGCTGCGTTTATGCCCCTGTACACATGCTTCATTCTCTTTCAGAGACATAGCAATCCATAGGTTTTAAGATACTGACTAGTCAGGTACATTCTTAGGCGTTTAATATGCGGTGTTGAGTCCATTTCGTTGAGCAAGGAGTAGCTCTTGTCTATTCCATATTTGACTTAAGGAACTTTATCTGTGCTCATTTCAATCTCTGGTTTTATGCAGCACCCCAACTCACCTTTACCCTTAAGCAAGCATAAGTTGGTTTTCTAAATTTGAGACCCTGTTCTGTTCTGTAATTCAGTTCCTGTGTAGCCAAGTTTACATTCCGTGTATTACTGATATCTTATGATGTTTCTTTTTCTGTGTGACTTACTTCAGTTAGAATCATCATACCTGAATCCACTCATTGTGCTGCTAAGGGCCTGATGACACAGATTTCATTGCTGAGTGATATTGCTTTGTAAGTAAATACCACAACTTCTTTATCCATTTTTCACTTTCTGCGATGTTGAACTTGTACTGTAAACGAGGTTCTTGTAATCAGAGCCGTTCCAAACTTTGGGGTGGCTGTGTCTTTTTTATTTTAATTTCCCTAAGCTATAGGACCATAAGTGGAAGTGCCCTAGGTTCTGTTGGTTTGTTTTTTAGATGTTTCAGGAAACACCATACACTTCTCCCGAGTGGTTGTTGGCAATTTACATCCCGCCCATCAGCATAACAAGGCTCCCAGTTCTCCATGGCCTGTCCTGCCTTTCTGGATTTTACACTTTTTTCAGATGGCCCTTTTGACCGGGGGGAAGTGAGACTTCATTGTAGTGCAGATTTCCTTTGCAAGCTTGCTTGGTTGGCCAAAAAGGGCGTATGCGTTTTTTCCTGAATATATTCAGGAAAAAACGCATACGCCCTTTTTGGCCAAGTGCATCATTGTGGACGTTCTGCCTCTTTTCCTATGCTTTCAATGCAATTCCAGTCTACCTCCTGAAATCGGTTTCCTGCAATTCTGCCCCGCTTTCAAGTCCTCTTGGCAGCCTTACTTCAGTCTATTTTTGGACGATAGCTGTCATTTATAACTCTGCAGGTTTGTGAATTACAGTGCCCCTGAGCTCCTTTCTTCAACTCGCTTTCTTTTGAGCTGGCCGCAACACCGCAGGATGGCTTCAGGCCCTAATCTGGTTCCGGTACGGCACGCTGAGCCTTTGGTTATTTCCTCTTCCTGGTGGGAAATGAGAGTTAAATTTGCCCGTCCAGACACCTCCAGATAGCCTCTCATGGGTTCTCACTATTCCTGTTCATCTTCCGCAGAAATTGCAAACTGGGCCAAACAGGAGGTTAAAGGCGCTGACTCTCCAAGTGGGGAGAGTGTTAGTAAAGCGTCTGGAATGTTGCACCCGAGTACCAGGGGAGGAAAACTGAGACATATTTGAACACGTCTCCCGTTCACATGGTTGATCATACTTGGGTTCCACATGCATGTTTTAGCTGAAGGAAGAATACCTTAAACCTGGAGAGTTGAGACCCGTGTAATGGGTACCATGCAATATGACTTCAAAGGGTCTTCATTTGCTCACCGAACCTCTCCAATCCTATCACTGCTGCGTTTATGCCTCTGCATACATGCTTGATTCTCTTTTGGAGACATAGCAATCCATAGGTTTTACGATACTTACTAGTCAGGTACATTCTTAGGCGTTTAATATGCGGTGTTGAGTCCATTTCGTTGAGCAAGGAGTAGCTCTTGTCTATTCCATATTTGACTTAAGGAACTTTATCTGTGCTCATTTCAATCTCTGGTTTTATGCAGCACCCCAACTCACCTTTACCCTTAAGAAGCATATGTTGGTTTTCTAAATTTGAGACCCTGTTCTGTTCTGTAATTCAGTTCCTGTGTAGCCAAGTTTACATTCCGTGTATTACTGATATCTTATGATGTTTCTTTTTCTGTGTGACTTATTTCAGTTAGAATCATCATACCTGAATCCACTCATTGTGATGCTAAGGGCCTGATGACATAGATTTCATTGCTGAGTGATATTGCTTTGTAAGTAAATACCACAACTTCTTTATCCATTTTTCACTTTCTGCGATGTTGAACTTGTACTGTAAACGAGGTTCTTGTAAACAGAGTCGTCCCAAACTTTGGGGTGGCTGTGTCTTTTTGATTTTAATTTCCCTAAGCTATAGGACCATAAGTGGCAGTG
Organism: Stenella coeruleoalba; assembly: GCF_951394435.1. Taxonomy (NCBI): domain Eukaryota; kingdom Metazoa; phylum Chordata; class Mammalia; order Artiodactyla; family Delphinidae; genus Stenella; species Stenella coeruleoalba. The sequence continues at coordinate 93,038,164 of NC_137149.1, read as the reverse complement.
CCCTAGGCTCTGTTGCTTTGTTTTTTAGATGTTTCAGGAAACACCATACACTTCTCCCGAGTGTCTGTTGGCAATTTACATCCCGCCCATCAGCATAACAAGGCTCCCAGTTCTCCATGGCCTGTCCTGCCTTTCTGGATTTTACACTTTTTTCAGATGGCCCTTTTGACCGGGGGGAAGTGAGACTTCATTGTAGTGCAGATTTCCTTTGCAAGCTTGCTTGGTTGGCCAAAAAGGGCGTATGCGTTTTTTCCTGAATATATTCAGGAAAAAACGCATACGCCCTTTTTGGCCAAGTGCATCATTGTGGACGTTCTGCCTCTTTTCCTATGCTTTCAATGCAATTCCAGTCTACCTCCTGAAATCGGTTTCCTGCAATTCTGCCCCACTTTCAAGTCCTCTTGGCAGCCTTACTTCAGTGTATTTTTGGACGATAGCTGTCATTTATAACTCTGCAGGTTTGTGAATTACAGTGTCCCTGAGCTCCTTTCCTCAACTCGCTTTCTTTTGAGCTGGCCGCAACACCGCAGGATGACTTCAGGCCCTAATCTGGTTCCGGCACGGCACGCTGAGCCTTTGATTAATTCCTCTTCCTGGTGGGAAATGAGAGTTAAATTTGCCCGTCCAGACACCTCCAGCTAGCCTCTCATTGGTTCTCGCTATTCCTGTTCATCTTCCGCAGAAATTGCAAACTGGGCCAAACAGGAGGTTAAAGACGCTGACTCTCCAAGTGGGGAGAGTGTTAGTAAAGCGTCTGGAATGTTGCACCCGAGTACCAGGGGAGGAAAACTGAGACATATTTGAACACGTCTCCCGTTCACACGGTTGATCATACTCTGGGTTCCACATGCATGTTTTAGCTGAAAGAAGAATACCTTAAACCTGGAGAGTTGAGACCCGTGGAATGGGTACCATGCAATATGTCTTCAAAGGGTCTTCATTTGCTCACCGAACCTCTCCAATCCTATCACTGCTGCGTTTATGCCCCTGTACACACGCTTGATTCTCTTTTGGAGACATAGCAATCCATAGGTTTTAAGATACTTACTAGTCAGGTACATTCTTAGGCGTTTAATATGGGGTGTTGAGTCCATTCCGTTGAGCAAGGAGTAGCTCTTGTCTATTCCATATTTGGCTTAAGGAACTTTATCTGTGCTCATTTAAATCTCTGGTTTTATGCAGCACCCCAACTCACCTTTATCCTTAAGCAAGAATAAGTTGGTTTTCTAAATTTGAGACCCTGTTCTGTTCTGTAATTCAGTTCCTGTGTAGCCAAGTTTACATTCCGTGTATTACTGATATCTTATGATGTTTCTTTTTCTGTGTGACTTATTTCAGTTAGAATCATCATACCTGAATCCACTCATTGTGCTCCTAAGAGCCTGATGACATAGATTTCATTGCTGAGTGATATTGCTTTGTAAGTAAATACCACAACTTCTTTATCCATTTTTCACTTTCTGCGATGTTGAACTTGTACTGTAAACGAGGTTCTTGTAAACAGAGCCGTTCCAAACTTTGGGGTGGCTGTGTCTTTTTGATTTTAATTTCCCTAAGCTATAGGACCATAAGTGGCAGTGCCCTAGGCTCTGTTGCTTTGTTTTTTAGATGTTTCAGGAAACACCATACACTTCTCCCGAGTGTCTGTTGGCAATTTACATCCCGCCCATCAGCATAAGAAGGCTCCCAGTTCTCCATGGCCTGTTCTGCCTTTCTGGATTTTACACTTTTTTCAGATGGCCCTTTTGACCGGGGGGAAGTGAGACTTCATTGTAGTGCAGATTTCCTTTGCAAGCTTGCTTGTTTGGCCAAAAAGGGCGTATAAGTTTTTTCCTGAATATATTCAGGAAAAAACGCATACGCCCTTTTTGGCCAAGTGCATCATTGTGGACGTTCTGCCTCTTTTCCTATGCTTTCAATGCAATTCCAGTCTACCTCCTGAAATCGGTTTCCTGCAATTCTGCCCCGCTTTCAAGTCCTCTTGGCAGCCTTACTTCAGTCTATTTTTGGACGATAGCTGTCATTTATAACTCTGCAGGTTTGTGAATTACAGTGCCCCAGAGCTCCTTTCTTCAACTCGCTTTCTTGTGAGCTGGCCGCAACACCGCAGGATGGCTTCAGGCCCTAATCTGATTCCGGCACGGCACGCTGATCCTTTGGTTATTTCCTCTTCCTGGTGGGAAATGAGAGTTAAATTTGCCCGTCCAGACACCTCCAGCTAGTCTCTCATTGGTTCTCGCTATTCCTGTTCATCTTCCGCAGAAATTACAAACTGGGCCAAACAGGAGGTTAAAGGCGGTGACTCTCCAAGTGGGGAGAGTGTTAGTAAAGCGCCTGGAATGTTGCACCAGAGTACCAGGGGAGGAAAACTGAGACATATTTGAACACGTCTCCCGTTCACATGGTTGATCATACTTGGGTTCCACATGCATGTTTTAGCTGAAGGAAGAATACCTTAAACCTGGAGAGTTAAGACCCGTGTAATGGGTACCATGCAATATGACTTCAAAGGGTCTTCATTTGCTCACCGAACCTCTCCAATCCTATCACTGCTGCGTTTATGCCCCTGTACACATGCTTGATTCTCTTTCGGAGACATAGCAATCCATAGGTTTTAAGATACTTACTAGTCAGGTACATTCTTAGGCGTTTAATATGCGGTGTTGAGTCCATTTCGTTGAGCAAGGAGTAGCTCTTGTCTATTCCATATTTGACTTAAGGAACTTTATCTGTGCTCATTTCAATCTCTGGTTTTATGCAGCACCCCAACTCACCTTTACCCTTAAGCAAGCATAAGTTGGTTTTCTAAATTTGAGACCCTGTTCTGTTCTGTAATTCAGTTCCTGTGTAGCCAAGTTTACATTCCGTGTATTACTGATATCTTATGATGTTTCTTTTTCTGTGTGACTTACTTCAGTTAGAATCATCATACCTGAATCCACTCATTGTGCTGCTAAGGGCCTGATGACACAGATTTCATTGCTGAGTGATATTGCTTTGTAAGTAAATACCACAACTTCTTTATCCATTTTTCACTTTCTGCGATGTTGAACTTGTACTGTAAATGAGGTTCTTGTAAACAGAGGCGTCCCAAACTTTGGGGTGGCTGTGTCTTTTTGATTTTAATTTCCCTAAGCTATAGGACCATAAGTGGCAGTGCCCTAGGCTCTGTTGCTTTGTTTTTTAGATGTTTCAGGAAACACCATACACTTCTCCCGAGTGTCTGTTGGCAATTTACATCCCGCCCATCAGCATAACAAGGCTCCCAGTTCTCCATGGCCTGTCCTGCCTTTCTGGATTTTACACATTTTTCAGATGGCCCTTTTGACCGGGGGGAAGTGAGACTTCATTGTAGTGCAGATTTCCTTTGCAAGCTTGCTTGGTTGGCCAAAAAGGGCGTATAAGTTTTTTCCTGAATATATTCAGGAAAAAACGCATACGCCCTTTTTGGCCAAGTGCATCATTGTGGACGTTCTGCCTCTTTTCCTATGCTTTCAATGCAATTCCAGTCTACCTCCTGAAATCGGTTTCCTGCAATTCTGCCCCGCTTTCAAGTCCTCTTGGCAGCCTTACTTCAGTCTATTTTTGGACGATAGCTGTCATTTATAACTCTGCAGGTTTGTGAATTACAGTGCCCCAGAGCTCCTTTCTTCAACTCGCTTTCTTGTGAGCTGGCCGCAACACCGCAGGATGGCTTCAGGCCCTAATCTGATTCCGGCACGGCACGCTGATCCTTTGGTTATTTCCTCTTCCTGGTGGGAAATGAGAGTTAAATTTGCCCGTCCAGACACCTCCAGCTAGTCTCTCATTGGTTCTCGCTATTCCTGTTCATCTTCCGCAGAAATTGCAAACTGGGCCAAACAGGAGGTTAAAGGCGGTGACTCTCCAAGTGGGGAGAGTGTTAGTAAAGCGTCTGGAATGTTGCACCCGAGTACCAGGGGAGGAAAACTGAGACATATTTGAACACGTCTCCCGTTCACATGGTTGATCATACTTGGGTTCCACATGCATGTTTTAGCTGAAGGAAGAATACCTTAAACCTGGAGAGTTAAGACCCGTGTAATGGGTACCATGCAATATGACTTCAAAGGGTCTTCATTTGCTCACCGAACCTCTCCAATCCTATCACTGCTGCGTTTATGCCCCTGTACACATGGTTGACTCTCTTTCGGAGACATAGCAATCCATAGGTTTTAAGATACTTACTAGTCAGGTACATTCTTAGGCGTTTAATATGCGGTGTTGAGTCCATTTCGTTGAGCAAGGAGTAGCTCTTGTCTATTCCATATTTGACTTAAGGAACTTTATCTGTGCTCATTTCAATCTCTGGTTTTATGCAGCACCCCAACTCACCTTTACCCTTAAGCAAGCATAAGTTGGTTTTCTAAATTTGAGACCCTGTTCTGTTCTGTAATTCAGTTCCTGTGTAGCCAAGTTTACATTCCGTGTATTACTGATATCTTATGATGTTTCTTTTTCTGTGTGACTTACTTCAGTTAGAATCATCATACCTGAATCCACTCATTGTGCTGCTAAGGGCCTGATGACACAGATTTCATTGCTGAGTGATATTGCTTTGTAAGTAAATACCACAACTTCTTTATCCATTTTTCACTTTCTGCGATGTTGAACTTGTACTGTAAACGAGGTTCTTGTAAACAGAGGCGTCCCAAACTTTGGGGTGGCTGTGTCTTTTTGATTTTAATTTCCCTAAGCTATAGGACCATAAGTGGCAGTGCCCTAGGCTCTGTTGCTTTGTTTTTTAGATGTTTCAGGAAACACCATACACTTCTCCCTAGTGGTTGTTGGCAATTTACATCCCGCCCATCAGCATAACAAGGCTCCCAGTTCTCCATGGCCTGTCCTGCCTTTCTGGATTTTACACTTTTTTCAGATGGCCCTTTTGACCGGGGGGAAGTGAGACTTCATTGTAGTGCAGATTTCCTTTGCAAGCTTGCTTGGTTGGCCAAAAAGGGCGTATGCGTTTTTTCCTGAATATATTCAGGAAAAAACGCATACGCCCTTTTTGGCCAAGTGCATCATTGTGGACGTTCTGCCTCTTTTCCTATGCTTTCAATGCAATTCCAGTCTACCTCCTGAAATCGGTTTCCTGCAATTCTGCCCCGCTTTCAAGTCCTCTTGGCAGCCTTACTTCAGTCTATTTTTGGACGATAGCTGTCATTTATAACTCTGCAGGTTTGTGAATTACAGTGCCCCAGAGCTCCTTTCTTCAACTCGCTTTCTTGTGACCTGGCCGCAACACCGCAGGATGGCTTCAGGCCCTAATCTGATTCCGGCACGGCACGCTGATCCTTTGGTTATTTCCTCTTCCTGGTGGGAAATGAGAGTTAAATTTGCCCGTCCAGACACCTCCAGCTAGTCTCTCATTGGTTCTCGCTATTCCTGTTCATCTTCCGCAGAAATTGCAAACTGGGCCAAACAGGAGGTTAAAGGCGGTGACTCTCCAAGTGGGGAGAGTGTTAGTAAAGCGTCTGGAATGTTGCACCCGAGTACCAGGGGAGGAAAACTGAGACATATTTGAACACGTCTCCCGTTCACATGGTTGATCATACTTGGGTTCCACATGCATGTTTTAGCTGAAGGAAGAATACCTTAAACCTGGAGAGTTAAGACCCGTGTAATGGGTACCATGCAATATGACTTCAAAGGGTCTTCATTTGCTCACCGAACCTCTCCAATCCTATCACTGCTGCGTTTATGCCCCTGTACACATGGTTGACTCTCTTTCGGAGACATAGCAATCCATAGGTTTTAAGATACTTACTAGTCAGGTACATTCTTAGGCGTTTAATATGCGGTGTTGAGTCCATTTCGTTGAGCAAGGAGTAGCTCTTGTCTATTCCATATTTGACTTAAGGAACTTTATCTGTGCTCATTTCAATCTCTGGTTTTATGCAGCACCCCAACTCACCTTTACCCTTAAGCAAGCATAAGTTGGTTTTCTAAATTTGAGACCCTGTTCTGTTCTGTAATTCAGTTCCTGTGTAGCCAAGTTTACATTCCGTGTATTACTGATATCTTATGATGTTTCTTTTTCTGTGTGACTTACTTCAGTTAGAATCATCATACCTGAATCCACTCATTGTGCTGCTAAGGGCCTGATGACACAGATTTCATTGCTGAGTGATATTGCTTTGTAAGTAAATACCACAACTTCTTTATCCATTTTTCACTTTCTGCGATGTTGAACTTGTACTGTAAACGAGGTTCTTGTAAACAGAGGCGTCCCAAACTTTGGGGTGGCTGTGTCTTTTTGATTTTAATTTCCCTAAGCTATAGGACCATAAGTGGCAGTGCCCTAGGCTCTGTTGCTTTGTTTTTTAGATGTTTCAGGAAACACCATACACTTCTCCCGAGTGTCTATTGGCAATTTACATCCCGCCCATCAGCATAACAAGGCTCCCAGTTCTCCATGGCCTGTCCTGCCTTTCTGGATTTTACACTTTTTTCAGATGGCCCTTTTGACCGGGGGGAAGTGAGACTTCATTGTAGTGCAGATTTCCTTTGCAAGCTTGCTTGGTTGGCCAAAAAGGGCGTATAAGTTTTTTCCTGAATATATTCAGGAAAAAACGCATACGCCCTTTTTGGCCAAGTGCATCATTGTGGACGTTCTGCCTCTTTTCCTATGCTTTCAATGCAATTCCAGTCTACCTCCTGAAATCGGTTTCCTGCAATTCTGCCCCGCTTTCAAGTCCTCTTGGCAGCCTTACTTCAGTCTATTTTTGGACGATAGCTGTCATTTATAACTCTGCAGGTTTGTGAATTACAGTGCCCCAGAGCTCCTTTCTTCCACTCGCTTTCTTGTGACCTGGCCGCAACACCGCAGGATGGCTTCAGGCCCTAATCTGATTCCGGCACGGCACGCTGATCCTTTGGTTATTTCCTCTTCCTGGTGGGAAATGAGAGTTAAATTTGCCCGTCCAGACACCTCCAGCTAGTCTCTCATTGGTTCTCGCTATTCCTGTTCATCTTCCGCAGAAATTGCAAACTGGGCCAAACAGGAGGTTAAAGGCGGTGACTCTCCAAGTGGGGAGAGTGTTAGTAAAGCGTCTGGAATGTTGCACCCGAGTACCAGGGGAGGAAAACTGAGACATATTTGAACACGTCTCCCGTTCACATGGTTGATCATACTTGGGTTCCACATGCATGTTTTAGCTGAAGGAAGAATACCTTAAACCTGGAGAGTTAAGACCCGTGTAATGGGTACCATGCAATATGACTTCAAAGGGTCTTCATTTGCTCACCGAACCTCTCCAATCCTATCACTGCTACGTTTATGCCCCTGTACACATGCTTGATTCTCTTTCGGAGACATAGCAATCCATAGGTTTTAAGATACTTACTAGTAAGGTACATTCTTAAGCGTTTAATATGCGGTGTTGAGTCCATTTCGTTGAGCAAGGAGTAGCTCTTGTCTATTCCATATTTGACTTAAGGAACTTTATCTGTGCTCATTTCAATCTCTGGTTTTATGCAGCACCCCAACTCACCTTTACCCTTAAGCAAGCATAAGTTGGTTTTCTAAATTTGAGACCCTGTTCTGTTCTGTAATTCAGTTCCTGTGTAGCCAAGTTTACATTCCGTGTATTACTGATATCTTATGATGTTTCTTTTTCTGTGTGACTTACTTCAGTTAGAATCATCATACCTGAATCCACTCATTGTGCTGCTAAGGGCCTGATGACACAGATTTCATTGCTGAGTGATATTGCTTTGTAAGTAAATACCACAACTTCTTTATCCATTTTTCACTTTCTGCGATGTTGAACTTGTACTGTAAACGAGGTTCTTGTAAACAGAGGCGTCCCAAACTTTGGGGTGGCTGTGTCTTTTTGATTTTAATTTCCCTAAGCTATAGGACCATAAGTGGCAGTGCCCTAGGCTCTGTTGCTTTGTTTTTTAGATGTTTCAGGAAACACCATACACTTCTCCCGAGTGTCTGTTGGCAATTTACATCCCGCCCATCAGCATAACAAGGCTCCCAGTTCTCCATGGCCTGTCCTGCCTTTCTGGATTTTACACTTTTTTCAGATGGCCCTTTTGACCGGGGGGAAGTGAGACTTCATTGTAGTGCAGATTTCCTTTGCAAGCTTGCTTGGTTGGCCAAAAAGGGCGTATGCGTTTTTTCCTGAATATATTCAGGAAAAAACGCATACGCCCTTTTTGGCCAAGTGCATCATTGTGGACGTTCTGCCTCTTTTCCTATGCTTTCAATGCAATTCCAGTCTACCTCCTGAAATCGGTTTCCTGCAATTCTGCCCCGCTTTCAAGTCCTCTTGGCAGCCTTACTTCAGTCTATTTTTGGACGATAGCTGTCATTTATAACTCTGCAGGTTTGTGAATTACAGTGCCCCAGAGCTCCTTTCTTCAACTCGCTTTCTTGTGACCTGGCCGCAACACCGCAGGATGGCTTCAGGCCCTAATCTGATTCCGGCACGGCACGCTGATCCTTTGGTTATTTCCTCTTCCTGGTGGGAAATGAGAGTTAAATTTGCCCGTCCAGACACCTCCAGCTAGTCTCTCATTGGTTCTCGCTATTCCTGTTCATCTTCCGCAGAAATTGCAAACTGGGCCAAACAGGAGGTTAAAGGCGGTGACTCTCCAAGTGGGGAGAGTGTTAGTAAAGCGTCTGGAATGTTGCACCCGAGTACCAGGGGAGGAAAACTGAGACATATTTGAACACGTCTCCCGTTCACATGGTTGATCATACTTGGGTTCCACATGCATGTTTTAGCTGAAGGAAGAATACCTTAAACCTGGAGAGTTAAGACCCGTGTAATGGGTACCATGCAATATGACTTCAAAGGGTCTTCATTTGCTCACCGAACCTCTCCAATCCTATCACTGCTGCGTTTATGCCCCTGTACACATGGTTGACTCTCTTTCGGAGACATAGCAATCCATAGGTTTTAAGATACTTACTAGTCAGGTACATTCTTAGGCGTTTAATATGCGGTGTTGAGTCCATTTCGTTGAGCAAGGAGTAGCTCTTGTCTATTCCATATTTGACTTAAGGAACTTTATCTGTGCTCATTTCAATCTCTGGTTTTATGCAGCACCCCAACTCACCTTTACCCTTAAGCAAGCATAAGTTGGTTTTCTAAATTTGAGACCCTGTTCTGTTCTGTAATTCAGTTCCTGTGTAGCCAAGTTTACATTCCGTGTATTACTGATATCTTATGATGTTTCTTTTTCTGTGTGACTTACTTCAGTTAGAATCATCATACCTGAATCCACTCATTGTGCTGCTAAGGGCCTGATGACACAGATTTCATTGCTGAGTGATATTGCTTTGTAAGTAAATACCACAACTTCTTTATCCATTTTTCACTTTCTGCGATGTTGAACTTGTACTGTAAACGAGGTTCTTGTAAACAGAGGTGTCCCAAACTTTGGGGTGGCTGTGTCTTTTTGATTTTAATTTCCCTAAGCTATAGGACCATAAGTGGCAGTGCCCTAGGCTCTGTTGCTTTGTTTTTTAGATGTTTCAGGAAACACCATACACTTCTCCCGAGTGTCTGTTGGCAATTTACATCCCGCCCATCAGCATAACAAGGCTCCCAGTTCTCCATGGCCTGTCCTGCCTTTCTGGATTTTACACTTTTTTCAGATGGCCCTTTTGACCGGGGGGAAGTGAGACTTCATTGTAGTGCAGATTTCCTTTGCAAGCTTGCTTGGTTGGCCAAAAAGGGCGTATAAGTTTTTTCCTGAATATATTCAGGAAAAAACGCATACGCCCTTTTTGGCCAAGTGCATCATTGTGGACGTTCTGCCTCTTTTCCTATGCTTTCAATGCAATTCCAGTCTACCTCCTGAAATCGGTTTCCTGCAATTCTGCCCCGCTTTCAAGTCCTCTTGGCAGCCTTACTTCAGTCTATTTTTGGACGATAGCTGTCATTTATAACTCTGCAGGTTGGTGAATTACAGTGCCCCAGAGCTCCTTTCTTCAACTCGCTTTCTTGTGACCTGGCCGCAACACCGCAGGATGGCTTCAGGCCCTAATCTGATTCCGGCACGGCACGCTGATCCTTTGGTTATTTCCTCTTCCTGGTGGGAAATGAGAGTTAAATTTGCCCGTCCAGACACCTCCAGCTAGTCTCTCATTGGTTCTCGCTATTCCTGTTCATCTTCCGCAGAAATTGCAAACTGGGCCAAACAGGAGGTTAAAGGCGGTGACTCTCCAAGTGGGGAGAGTGTTAGTAAAGCGTCTGGAATGTTGCACCCGAGTACCAGGGGAGGAAAACTGAGACATATTTGAACACGTCTCCCGTTCACATGGTTGATCATACTTGGGTTCCACATGCATGTTTTAGCTGAAGGAAGAATACCTTAAACCTGGAGAGTTAAGACCCGTGTAATGGGTACCATGCAATATGACTTCAAAGGGTCTTCATTTGCTCACCGAACCTCTCCAATCCTATCACTGCTGCGTTTATGCCCCTGTACACATGCTTGATTCTCTTTCGGAGACATAGCAATCCATAGGTTTTAAGATACTGACTACTCAGGTACATTCTTAGGCGTTTAATATGCGGTGTTGAGTCCATTTCGTTGAGCAAGGAGTAGCTCTTGTCTATTCCATATTTGACTTAAGGAACTTTATCTGTGCTCATTTCAATCTCTGGTTTTATGCAGCACCCCAACTCACCTTTACCCTTAAGCAAGCATAAGTTGGTTTTCTAAATTTGAGACCCTGTTCTGTTCTGTAATTCAGTTCCTGTGTAGCCAAGTTTACATTCCGTGTATTACTGATATCTTATGATGTTTCTTTTTCTGTGTGACTTACTTCAGTTAGAATCATCATACCTGAATCCACTCATTGTGCTGCTAAGGGCCTGATGACACAGATTTCATTGCTGAGTGATATTGCTTTGTAAGTAAATACCACAACTTCTTTATCCATTTTTCACTTTCTGCGATGTTGAACTTGTACTGTAAACGAGGTTCTTGTAAACAGAGGCGTCCCAAACTTTGGGGTGGCTGTGTCTTTTTGATTTTAATTTCCCTAAGCTATAGGACCATAAGTGGCAGTGCCCTAGGCTCTGTTGCTTTGTTTTTTAGATGTTTCAGGAAACACCATACACTTCTCCCGAGTGTCTGTTGGCAATTTACATCCCGCCCATCAGCATAACAAGGCTCCCAGTTCTCCATGGCCTGTCCTGCCTTTCTGGATTTTACACTTTTTTCAGATGGCCCTTTTGACCGGGGGGAAGTGAGACTTCATTGTAGTGCAGATTTCCTTTGCAAGCTTGCTTGGTTGGCCAAAAAGGGCGTATGCGTTTTTTCCTGAATATATTCAGGAAAAAACGCATACGCCCTTTTTGGCCAAGTGCATCATTGTGGACGTTCTGCCTCTTTTCCTATGCTTTCAATGCAATTCCAGTCTACCTCCTGAAATCGGTTTCCTGCAATTCTGCCCCGCTTTCAAGTCCTCTTGGCAGCCTTACTTCAGTCTATTTTTGGACGATAGCTGTCATTTATAACTCTGCAGGTTTGTGAATTACAGTGCCCCTGAGCTCCTTTCTTCAACTCGCTTTCTTTTGAGCTGGCCGCAACACCGCAGGATGGCTTCAGGCCCTAATCTGGTTCCGGTACGGCACGCTGAGCCTTTGGTTATTTCCTCTTCCTGGTGGGAAATGAGAGTTAAATTTGCCCGTCCAGACACCTCCAGATAGCCTCTCATTGGTTCTCACTATTCCTGTTCATCTTCCACAGAAATTGCAAACTGGGCCAAACAGGAGGTTAAAGGCGCTGACTCTCCAAGTGGGGAGAGTGTTAGTAAAGCGTCTGGAATGTTGCACCCGAGTACCAGGGGAGGAAAACTGAGACATATTTGAACACGTCTCCCGTTCACATGGTTGATCATACTTGGGTTCCACATGCATGTTTTAGCTGAAGGAAGAATACCTTAAACCTGGGTAGTTGAAACCCGTGGAATGGGTACCATGCAATATGACTTCAAAGGGTCTTCATTTGCTCACCGAACCTCTCCAATCCTATCACTGCTGCGTTTATGCCCCTGTACACATGCTTGATTCTCTTTCGGAGACATAGCAATCCATAGGTTTTAAGATACTTACTAGTCAGGTACATTCTTAGGCGTTTAATATGCGGTGTTGAGTCCATTTCGTTGAGCAAGGAGTAGCTCTTGTCTATTCCATATTTGACTTAAGGAACTTTATCTGTGCTCATTTCAATCTCTGGTTTTATGCAGCACCGCAACTCACCTTTACCCTTAAGCAAGCATAAGTTGGTTTTCTAAATTTGAGACCCTGTTCTGTTCTGTAATTCAGTTCCTGTGTAGCCAAGTTTACATTCCGTGTATTACTGATATCTTATGATGTTTCTTTTTCTGTGTGACTTACTTCAGTTAGAATCATCATACCTGAATCCACTCATTGTGCTGCTAAGGGCCTGATGACACAGATTTCATTGCTGAGTGATATTGCTTTGTAAGTAAATACCACAACTTCTTTATCCATTTTTCACTTTCTGCGATGTTGAACTTGTACTGTAAACGAGGTTCTTGTAAACAGAGGCGTCCCAAACTTTGGGGTGGCTGTGTCTTTTTGATTTTAATTTCCCTAAGCTATAGGACCATAAGTGGCAGTGCCCTAGGCTCTGTTGCTTTGTTTTTTAGATGTTTCAGGAAACACCATACACTTCTCCCGAGTGTCTGTTGGCAATTTACATCCCGCCCATCAGCATAACAAGGCTCCCAGTTCTCCATGGCCTGTCCTGCCTTTCTGGATTTTACACTTTTTTCAGATGGCCCTTTTGACCGGGGGGAAGTGAGACTTCATTGTAGTGCAGATTTCCTTTGCAAGCTTGCTTGGTTGGCCAAAAAGGGCGTATGCGTTTTTTCCTGAATATATTCAGGAAAAAACGCATACGCCCTTTTTGGCCAAGTGCATCATTGTGGACGTTCTGCCTCTTTTCCTATGCTTTCAATGCAATTCCAGTCTACCTCCTGAAATCGGTTTCCTGCAATTCTGCCCCGCTTTCAAGTCCTCTTGGCAGCCTTACTTCAGTCTATTTTTGGACGATAGCTGTCATTTATAACTCTGCAGGTTTGTGAATTACAGTGCCCCAGAGCTCCTTTCTTCAACTCGCTTTCTTGTGACCTGGCCGCAACACCGCAGGATGGCTTCAGGCCCTAATCTGATTCCGGCACGGCACGCTGATCCTTTGGTTATTTCCTCTTCCTGGTGGGAAATGAGAGTTAAATTTGCCCGTCCAGACACCTCCAGCTAGTCTCTCATTGGTTCTCGCTATTCCTGTTCATCTTCCGCAGAAATTGCAAACTGGGCCAAACAGGAGGTTAAAGGCGGTGACTCTCCAAGTGGGGAGAGTGTTAGTAAAGCGCCTGGAATGTTGCACCCGAGTACCAGGGGAGGAAAACTGAGACATATTTGAACACGTCTCCCGTTCACATGGTTGATCATACTTGGGTTCCACATGCATGTTTTAGCTGAAGGAAGAATACCTTAAACCTGGAGAGTTAAGACCCGTGTAATGGGTACCATGCAATATGACTTCAAAGGGTCTTCATTTGCTCACCGAACCTCTCCAATCCTATCACTGCTGCGTTTATGCCCCTGTACACATGCTTGATTCTCTTTCGGAGACATAGCAATCCATAGGTTTTAAGATACTGACTACTCAGGTACATTCTTAGGCGTTTAATATGCGGTGTTGAGTCCATTTCGTTGAGCAAGGAGTAGCTCTTGTCTATTCCATATTTGACTTAAGGAACTTTATCTGTGCTCATTTCAATCTCTGGTTTTATGCAGCACCCCAACTCACCTTTACCCTTAAGCAAGCATAAGTTGGTTTTCTAAATTTGAGACCCTGTTCTGTTCTGTAATTCAGTTCCTGTGTAGCCAAGTTTACATTCCGTGTATTACTGATATCTTATGATGTTTCTTTTTCTGTGTGACTTACTTCAGTTAGAATCATCATACCTGAATCCACTCATTGTGCTGCTAAGGGCCTGATGACACAGATTTCATTGCTGAGTGATATTGCTTTGTAAGTAAATACCACAACTTCTTTATCCATTTTTCACTTTCTGCGATGTTGAACTTGTACTGTAAACGAGGTTCTTGTAAACAGAGGCGTCCCAAACTTTGGGGTGGCTGTGTCTTTTTGATTTTAATTTCCCTAAGCTATAGGACCATAAGTGGCAGTGCCCTAGGCTCTGTTGCTTTGTTTTTTAGATGTTTCAGGAAACACCATACACTTCTCCCGAGTGTCTGTTGGCAATTTACATCCCGCCCATCAGCATAACAAGGCTCCCAGTTCTCCATGGCCTGTCCTGCCTTTCTGGATTTTACACATTTTTCAGATGGCCCTTTTGACCGGGGGGAAGTGAGACTTCATTGTAGTGCAGATTTCCTTTGCAAGCTTGCTTGGTTGGCCAAAAAGGGCGTATAAGTTTTTTCCTGAATATATTCAGGAAAAAACGCATACGCCCTTTTTGGCCAAGTGCATCATTGTGGACGTTCTGCCTCTTTTCCTATGCTTTCAATGCAATTCCAGTCTACCTCCTGAAATCGGTTTCCTGCAATTCTGCCCCGCTTTCAAGTCCTCTTGGCAGCCTTACTTCAGTCTATTTTTGGACGATAGCTGTCATTTATAACTCTGCAGGTTTGTGAATTACAGTGCCCCAGAGCTCCTTTCTTCAACTCGCTTTCTTGTGAGCTGGCCGCAACACCGCAGGATGGCTTCAGGCCCTAATCTGATTCCGGCACGGCACGCTGATCCTTTGGTTATTTCCTCTTCCTGGTGGGAAATGAGAGTTAAATTTGCCCGTCCAGACACCTCCAGCTAGTCTCTCATTGGTTCTCGCTATTCCTGTTCATCTTCCGCAGAAATTGCAAACTGGGCCAAACAGGAGGTTAAAGGCGGTGACTCTCCAAGTGGGGAGAGTGTTAGTAAAGCGTCTGGAATGTTGCACCCGAGTACCAGGGGAGGAAAACTGAGACATATTTGAACACGTCTCCCGTTCACATGGTTGATCATACTTGGGTTCCACATGCATGTTTTAGCTGAAGGAAGAATACCTTAAACCTGGAGAGTTAAGACCCGTGTAATGGGTACCATGCAATATGACTTCAAAGGGTCTTCATTTGCTCACCGAACCTCTCCAATCCTATCACTGCTGCGTTTATGCCCCTGTACACATGGTTGACTCTCTTTCGGAGACATAGCAATCCATAGGTTTTAAGATACTTACTAGTCAGGTACATTCTTAGGCGTTTAATATGCGGTGTTGAGTCCATTTCGTTGAGCAAGGAGTAGCTCTTGTCTATTCCATATTTGACTTAAGGAACTTTATCTGTGCTCATTTCAATCTCTGGTTTTATGCAGCACCCCAACTCACCTTTACCCTTAAGCAAGCATAAGTTGGTTTTCTAAATTTGAGACCCTGTTCTGTTCTGTAATTCAGTTCCTGTGTAGCCAAGTTTACATTCCGTGTATTACTGATATCTTATGATGTTTCTTTTTCTGTGTGACTTACTTCAGTTAGAATCATCATACCTGAATCCACTCATTGTGCTGCTAAGGGCCTGATGACACAGATTTCATTGCTGAGTGATATTGCTTTGTAAGTAAATACCACAACTTCTTTATCCATTTTTCACTTTCTGCGATGTTGAACTTGTACTGTAAACGAGGTTCTTGTAAACAGAGGCGTCCCAAACTTTGGGGTGGCTGTGTCTTTTTGATTTTAATTTCCCTAAGCTATAGGACCATAAGTGGCAGTGCCCTAGGCTCTGTTGCTTTGTTTTTTAGATGTTTCAGGAAACACCATACACTTCTCCCTAGTGGTTGTTGGCAATTTACATCCCGCCCATCAGCATAACAAGGCTCCCAGTTCTCCATGGCCTGTCCTGCCTTTCTGGATTTTACACTTTTTTCAGATGGCCCTTTTGACCGGGGGGAAGTGAGACTTCATTGTAGTGCAGATTTCCTTTGCAAGCTTGCTTGGTTGGCCAAAAAGGGCGTATGCGTTTTTTCCTGAATATATTCAGGAAAAAACGCATACGCCCTTTTTGGCCAAGTGCATCATTGTGGACGTTCTGCCTCTTTTCCTATGCTTTCAATGCAATTCCAGTCTACCTCCTGAAATCGGTTTCCTGCAATTCTGCCCCGCTTTCAAGTCCTCTTGGCAGCCTTACTTCAGTCTATTTTTGGACGATAGCTGTCATTTATAACTCTGCAGGTTTGTGAATTACAGTGCCCCAGAGCTCCTTTCTTCAACTCGCTTTCTTGTGACCTGGCCGCAACACCGCAGGATGGCTTCAGGCCCTAATCTGATTCCGGCACGGCACGCTGATCCTTTGGTTATTTCCTCTTCCTGGTGGGAAATGAGAGTTAAATTTGCCCGTCCAGACACCTCCAGCTAGTCTCTCATTGGTTCTCGCTATTCCTGTTCATCTTCCGCAGAAATTGCAAACTGGGCCAAACAGGAGGTTAAAGGCGGTGACTCTCCAAGTGGGGAGAGTGTTAGTAAAGCGTCTGGAATGTTGCACCCGAGTACCAGGGGAGGAAAACTGAGACATATTTGAACACGTCTCCCGTTCACATGGTTGATCATACTTGGGTTCCACATGCATGTTTTAGCTGAAGGAAGAATACCTTAAACCTGGAGAGTTAAGACCCGTGTAATGGGTACCATGCAATATGACTTCAAAGGGTCTTCATTTGCTCACCGAACCTCTCCAATCCTATCACTGCTGCGTTTATGCCCCTGTACACATGGTTGACTCTCTTTCGGAGACATAGCAATCCATAGGTTTTAAGATACTTACTAGTCAGGTACATTCTTAGGCGTTTAATATGCGGTGTTGAGTCCATTTCGTTGAGCAAGGAGTAGCTCTTGTCTATTCCATATTTGACTTAAGGAACATTATCTGTGCTCATTTCAATCTCTGGTTTTATGCAGCACCCCAACTCACCTTTACCCTTAAGCAAGCATAAGTTGGTTTTCTAAATTTGAGACCCTGTTCTGTTCTGTAATTCAGTTCCTGTGTAGCCAAGTTTACATTCCGTGTATTACTGATATCTTATGATGTTTCTTTTTCTGTGTGACTTACTTCAGTTAGAATCATCATACCTGAATCCACTCATTGTGCTGCTAAGGGCCTGATGACACAGATTTCATTGCTGAGTGATATTGCTTTGTAAGTAAATACCACAACTTCTTTATCCATTTTTCACTTTCTGCGATGTTGAACTTGTACTGTAAACGAGGTTCTTGTAAACAGAGGCGTCCCAAACTTTGGGGTGGCTGTGTCTTTTTGATTTTAATTTCCCTAAGCTATAGGACCATAAGTGGCAGTGCCCTAGGCTCTGTTGCTTTGTTTTTTAGATGTTTCAGGAAACACCATACACTTCTCCCGAGTGTCTGTTGGCAATTTACATCCCGCCCATCAGCATAACAAGGCTCCCAGTTCTCCATGGCCTGTCCTGCCTTTCTGGATTTTACACTTTTTTCAGATGGCCCTTTTGACCGGGGGGAAGTGAGACTTCATTGTAGTGCAGATTTCCTTTGCAAGCTTGCTTGGTTGGCCAAAAAGGGCGTATGCGTTTTTTCCTGAATATATTCAGGAAAAAACGCATACGCCCTTTTTGGCCAAGTGCATCATTGTGGACGTTCTGCCTCTTTTCCTATGCTTTCAATGCAATTCCAGTCTACCTCCTGAAATCGGTTTCCTGCAATTCTGCCCCGCTTTCAAGTCCTCTTGGCAGCCTTACTTCAGTCTATTTTTGGACGATAGCTGTCATTTATAACTCTGCAGGTTTGTGAATTACAGTGCCCCAGAGCTCCTTTCTTCAACTCGCTTTCTTGTGACCTGGCCGCAACACCGCAGGATGGCTTCAGGCCCTAATCTGATTCCGGCACGGCACGCTGATCCTTTGGTTATTTCCTCTTCCTGGTGGGAAATGAGAGTTAAATTTGCCCGTCCAGACACCTCCAGCTAGTCTCTCATTGGTTCTCGCTATTCCTGTTCATCTTCCGCAGAAATTGCAAACTGGGCCAAACAGGAGGTTAAAGGCGGTGACTCTCCAAGTGGGGAGAGTGTTAGTAAAGCGTCTGGAATGTTGCACCCGAGTACCAGGGGAGGAAAACTGAGACATATTTGAACACGTCTCCCGTTCACATGGTTGATCATACTTGGGTTCCACATGCATGTTTTAGCTGAAGGAAGAATACCTTAAACCTGGAGAGTTAAGACCCGTGTAATGGGTACCATGCAATATGACTTCAAAGGGTCTTCATTTGCTCACCGAACCTCTCCAATCCTATCACTGCTGCGTTTATGCCCCTGTACACATGGTTGACTCTCTTTCGGAGACATAGCAATCCATAGGTTTTAAGATACTTACTAGTCAGGTACATTCTTAGGCGTTTAATATGCGGTGTTGAGTCCATTTCGTTGAGCAAGGAGTAGCTCTTGTCTATTCCATATTTGACTTAAGGAACTTTATCTGTGCTCATTTCAATCTCTGGTTTTATGCAGCACCCCAACTCACCTTTACCCTTAAGCAAGCATAAGTTGGTTTTCTAAATTTGAGACCCTGTTCTGTTCTGTAATTCAGTTCCTGTGTAGCCAAGTTTACATTCCGTGTATTACTGATATCTTATGATGTTTCTTTTTCTGTGTGACTTACTTCAGTTAGAATCATCATACCTGAATCCACTCATTGTGCTGCTAAGGGCCTGATGACACAGATTTCATTGCTGAGTGATATTGCTTTGTAAGTAAATACCACAACTTCTTTATCCATTTTTCACTTTCTGTGATGTTGAACTTGTACTGTAAACGAGGTTCTTGTAAACAGAGGCGTCCCAAACTTTGGGGTGGCTGTGTCTTTTTGATTTTAATTTCCCTAAGCTATAGGACCATAAGTGGCAGTGCCCTAGGCTCTGTTGCTTTGTTTTTTAGATGTTTCAGGAAACACCATACACTTCTCCCGAGTGTCTGTTGGCAATTTACATCCCGCCCATCAGCATAACAAGGCTCCCAGTTCTCCATGGCCTGTCCTGCCTTTCTGGATTTTACACTTTTTTCAGATGGCCCTTTTGACCGGGGGGAAGTGAGACTTCATTGTAGTGCAGATTTCCTTTGCAAGCTTGCTTGGTTGGCCAAAAAGGGCGTATGCGTTTTTTCCTGAATATATTCAGGAAAAAACGCATACGCCCTTTTTGGCCAAGTGCATCATTGTGGACGTTCTGCCTCTTTTCCTATGCTTTCAATGCAATTCCACTCTACCTCCTGAAATCGGTTTCCTGCAATTCTGCCCCGCTTTCAAGTCCTCTTGGCAGCCTTACTTCAGTCTATTTTTGGACGATAGCTGTCATTTATAACTCTGCAGGTTTGTGAATTACAGTGCCCCAGAGCTCCTTTCTTCAACTCGCTTTCTTGTGACCTGGCCGCAACACCACAGGATGGCTTCAGGCCCTAATCTGATTCCGGCACGGCACGCTGATCCTTTGGTTATTTCCTCTTCCTGGTGGGAAATGAGAGTTAAATTTGCCCGTCCAGACACCTCCAGCTAGTCTCTCATTGGTTCTCGCTATTCCTGTTCATCTTCCGCAGAAATTGCAAACTGGGCCAAACAGGAGGTTAAAGGCGGTGACTCTCCAAGTGGGGAGAGTGTTAGTAAAGCGTCTGGAATGTTGCACCCGAGTACCAGGGGAGGAAAACTGAGACATATTTGAACACGTCTCCCGTTCACATGGTTGATCATACTTGGGTTCCACATGCATGTTTTAGCTGAAGGAAGAATACCTTAAACCTGGAGAGTTAAGACCCGTGTAATGGGTACCATGCAATATGACTTCAAAGGGTCTTCATTTGCTCACCGAACCTCTCCAATCCTATCACTGCTGCGTTTATGCCCCTGTACACATGCTTGATTCTCTTTCGGAGACATAGCAATCCATAGGTTTTAAGATACTTACTAGTCAGGTACATTCTTAGGCGTTTAATATGCGGTGTTGAGTCCATTTCGTTGAGCAAGGAGTAGCTCTTGTCTATTCCATATTTGACTTAAGGAACTTTATCTGTGCTCATTTCAATCTCTGGTTTTATGCAGCACCCCAACTCACCTTTACCCTTAAGCAAGCATAAGTTGGTTTTCTAAATTTGAGACCCTGTTCTGTTCTGTAATTCAGTTCCTGTGTAGCCAAGTTTACATTCCGTGTATTACTGATATCTTATGATGTTTCTTTTTCTGTGTGACTTACTTCAGTTAGAATCATCATACCTGAATCCACTCATTGTGCTGCTAAGGGCCTGATGACACAGATTTCATTGCTGAGTGATATTGCTTTGTAAGTAAATACCACAACTTCTTTATCCATTTTTCACTTTCTGCGACGTTGAACTTGTACTGTAAACGAGGTTCTTGTAAACAGAGGCGTCCCAAACTTTGGGGTGGCTGTGCCTTTTTGATTTTAATTTCCCTAAGCTATAGGACCATAAGTGGCAGTGCCCTAGGCTCTGTTGCTTTGTTTTTTAGATGTTTCAGGAAACACCATACACTTCTCCCGAGTGTCTGTTGGCAATTTACATCCCGCCCATCAGCATAACAAGGCTCCCAGTTCTCCATGGCCTGTCCTGCCTTTCTGGATTTTACACTTTTTTCAGATGGCCCTTTTGACCGGGGGGAAGTGAGACTTCATTGTAGTGCAGATTTCCTTTGCAAGCTTGCTTGGTTGGCCAAAAAGGGCGTATGCGTTTTTTCCTGAATATATTCAGGAAAAAACGCATACGCCCTTTTTGGCCAAGTGCATCATTGTGGACGTTCTGCCTCTTTTCCTATGCTTTCAATGCAATTCCACTCTACCTCCTGAAATCGGTTTCCTGCAATTCTGCCCCGCTTTCAAGTCCTCTTGGCAGCCTTACTTCAGTCTATTTTTGGACGATAGCTGTCATTTATAACTCTGCAGGTTTGTGAATTACAGTGCCCCAGAGCTCCTTTCTTCAACTCGCTTTCTTGTGACCTGGCCGCAACACCGCAGGATGGCTTCAGGCCCTAATCTGATTCCGGCACGGCACGCTGATCCTTTGGTTATTTCCTCTTCCTGGTGGGAAATGAGAGTTAAATTTGCCCGTCCAGACACCTCCAGCTAGTCTCTCATTGGTTCTCGCTATTCCTGTTCATCTTCCGCAGAAATTGCAAACTGGGCCAAACAGGAGGTTAAAGGCGGTGACTCTCCAAGTGGGGAGAGTGTTAGTAAAGCGTCTGGAATGTTGCACCCGAGTACCAGGGGAGGAAAACTGAGACATATTTGAACACGTCTCCCGTTCACATGGTTGATCATACTTGGGTTCCACATGCATGTTTTAGCTGAAGGAAGAATACCTTAAACCTGGAGAGTTAAGACCCGTGTAATGGGTACCATGCAATATGACTTCAAAGGGTCTTCATTTGCTCACCGAACCTCTCCAATCCTATCACTGCTGCGTTTATGCCCCTGTACACATGCTTGATTCTCTTTCGGAGACATAGCAATCCATAGGTTTTAAGATACTTACTAGTCAGGTACATTCTTAGGCGTTTAATATGCGGTGTTGAGTCCATTTCATTGAGCAAGGAGTAGCTCTTGTCTATTCCATATTTGACTTAAGGAACTTTATCTGTGCTCATTTCAATCTCTGGTTTTATGCAGCACCCCAACTCACCTTTACCCTTAAGCAAGCATAAGTTGGTTTTCTAAATTTGAGACCCTGTTCTGTTCTGTAATTCAGTT